>NC_080023.1:71755000-72380000 GCF_030020395.1 Manis pentadactyla | reverse complement strand
ACAGCACACTGGAGGAATTTCTTGATCTAAAGAATTGCCTTTGTGCAATCTTAGCCCCATAGTAAGGCTCTGCTCCAGTGGTTCCCAGCCCTGATTAGGAGTCCCTGAGGCTTTAAAGCTTTAAAAACACCAATGGAGGGGAAAGGCAAACCCTGCCTTCAGAACTAAAGGTTCTCCAAATGACCGGAATGTGCAGCCAGAGTTTGAAACCACTGATTCAGACCCTGATCCTGTCAGTACCCATGGCAGAGAGGCAGACTGTTCCCAGAGGCAGATCTCTCAGCTGCTTGCCAGAGCTTTAAAAAAAGCATGCACTTAACTAAGACAAGGGGGGTCGTCATGTCTCCATCCTCTAACCAGGAAGATAACTGAGCTGTTCTCATGGAGCTCAGGCACGGGCTGGGAATGACTTTCAGAGGGCAGAGTTCATATACTTAACAGGGAAAGCTGAGTTTCTCTTCCTGGAGCTGCAAGCAATGCCTCTAGCTTTGCACTAAAGTATGGATGGAGCTAAGAACTGTCTGGGGAGGCTCCCATTTCTAACATTCCCACCTAGTAAGTATTTTAGAAGCTACTGCATCTCCCCACTCCAGCCAGTGCAGAGGGTGAGCACTGGAGACTGTGGTAGCTGGGGGATAGTGATAGATCCCTGGAGGAGGACGTAATGAGTGTATTTCTGGAGTTTTCTCAGGATTATCAGATGCAGGTACGTTTTTCCTGGCCAGGTCCCTTCACAATCTTCTCCATGAAGTTTTACAGTTTTAACTAACACTCCCCCACATATCCTGTTTTAAAAATTATCTGACCCGAGAATATGCCCTCTTCTTCTAGCAGAAACTGCACCACTAAGGAGCATTTGATCCCACCCCACTCAACTCACTGGATGCAGTTAAAGTGTCAGTACATACCCTTGGGTCTCACTGGACAAGGTTCTGGAAGAAAAAGTCATCCTTTACTATTTGGTAAAGTCATGTTGTATTTTTAACCGAGTGGAGTAATCAGTCGAATCACAGACATGACAGCAGGCTTCATGATCTTTCTGTCCTTTGTTATTCTTAGCTCAATTTCTACAACTGAGTAAGAAGTTTTTTGTGTACTTATGAGAGTGCCAAAAATGTTAATTCCTCCTCAGCAGGAGAGAGCTTGCCCTTCTGATGCCTTTTACTCTGCATCTTGGGCAGGCTAGCCTGGGAACACCACTGGGGGAAAACTCACTGATCTTTCATCATGATAAAACAGCCCAAGATCCAGCAAGAGCTGGATGATTCAGAACAGAGGAGGGAAGATGTCCAAAATAGTAGCACGTCCAAGCAATTAAGGGTCTTAAGTAACGTACGCTTTTTTCTTTTTTACTATGTTCATTCGTCAAGTGAAACTTGCAAAACTGTGATAAACAAAATGACCGATTTTCAAATGCTTCATAATATACCATATTAGCCTATATTACTCAACAAGATATCCTAACGGTATGTTTAATACTGTAACTTTTTTTAGAATGTTCTGCTTACTAATGAAAGTCACTAAATGGAGGTCCCAAATTCTAAGTCTGGTGGTTTTAAATTAATGATGTATTGGCAGCCATAATTTAAAATATGGATGTAACATCAGTATTAAAAAGATGGCAGTAGAGGAATAAAAGTTAGTATACAGCAGTTCTTTCAGTAACTCAGAATACTAATGAACATTTCAATTCACTTAAAGTTTTAATTTTGGGGGCAAACCCTAATGGGCCCAGTGGTAAAAACCAAGGTTATCTTAAAACAAGATACCATTTTCCATGACTGCCTCATCTCTTTCCCAACCAGCAAGACGGCACGAATCCTGGCCCGCCTTCGGGCCTATCTGCAGAGTGGGAGCACGCGGGTCCACAGCGGAGGGACTAGGACAGGAGCGACGGTGGCAAAAGGTGCCCGGCCCCTTCTAAGGCAACTCAGGGCTCTCCTCCCGGCCAGGGCGGCGCACGTCCGCAGCAGGCTCACTGCGCAGGGCGCATGCCAGCGCCCGCACCCACCTTTCTCTTTCGGGCAGACTTGCCGGAGTGGTCCGAGCCCCTCTTCTCCGAGTCGAGCTTCTTCCCTGCCGGTGGCTGTTTGTCCTCGGGCTTCTTCTGGCGGTCCCCCTTCCCGGGCGCCTGGGGAACCCGCGCCAGGAGGTCCAGGGTGATCTTCACCATCAGGATCTGTGGCAGCGGGGCATCCCTGAGTGGGGAGCGCAGCCGGGTGTCTCTCGCCGGCACGGGGGCTTTGTCCTTCCGGTGGTCCTCGTGCAGCACCACGGCCCGGCGGCAGCCACCGGTCCTGCCGCCACCACCGCCCTGAGCGGGGCCCTGGCTCTGAGTCAGCGGGACGAGGGCCAAGTGCTCAGGGATCCGGGCTTCTGCATCGTCCTTCGTGGGCTCGGCGCCCCCAAGCGCCTTGGCGGCCGGGCCACTCCTGTGCTTCCGCCGATCACCGCGCGCAGGTGCCGCTGTCGGCAGCTCCCCACCTTCTCCAGCTCGCGGCCGCCCTTTCGTCTTCACTTTGGGCTTGTCTTTGCAGCCGTAGGGAAGTCCCGATTCACTTTCCACCTGCACGCTGGCCCGAGAATCTGCCTGCACAGAGGCCTTGGTGGGTTTTTTGGGTTGTTTGGTTCCAACAGTTTGCCTCTGCGGGGGCTCCTGCTGGGCGGGGGACTTCTGGCAGCTTCTCTTGCCCGCGTGGGGACCTTCTGGAAGGGCCCGGGGACCTTTGCTGCAGCTTCTGGCGGGAGGATCTTTGGGTTCCGAGCGCTCCGCGCCGTCGCTGCCGCCCTTGGCCTTACTGTCCGGGGGCCGAGGCGAGGGCTCTGCACTCCCCAGGGCCTCTGGGGGCACCGCTGGCTGGCTGACTTTGGTCAGCCAGTTGTCCAGCTGCCATTTGTTTGTTGTAGGAGGCTCGGGCTAAAAACAAGGAAAAGGAGAATAGTGTTAACTGACAGATGATGACAAACTCTTCCTTTGTGTCAGTCACCCAACTATACAGGGCTGTCCCCAGGAGACACAATCATTCCAAACCTACAAGTTCAGGTCCTTCCTAGCCTCTTCTAATTAATTATAAGACAGATTCTATAGCATTAACTCTCAAAACAATCTTGCAATTTGTTTTTGTGCTATAGCATATATTGATCAATGTACACCATTAGCTATTGATGGACAAAGACCATTGATGACTGCTGAGAAATCTTTGTAACATAGTTTGTTCTAATGGAAACTACAGTATAACTTAGACAAATTTGACACATTCTAGACTGTAAATCATTCTATCAGAATACAACTGGGAGAAATGAGGAATTAAAAGAATCCTTTTATCAAGCATTTTCACAGGAAGACTAATGAGTAAATTAAGTCATTAGTGATGACCTATGGGTTTCATGCTTAATCCTTTTTGGGACATGCATTTCAATTGAAAATAACTTTCTTCAAGACTTGGTTTAATTTCTTTTACTTACTTAAAAACATTACAAAAATTTACACATGACAAGGTTTTCAATGTATCATACATATATCTTGGTTTTCAAATTCTGTATCGTAGTAAAAAGAGTCAAGTGAGATCATATTAGTCCCACTTGAATTCTTCAACAATTAAGCACTAAGTCTCTGGTTATAGGCAGTCGAGTCTGAAATAGCACCCTTTTTTCTACAAAACATAGGGAGGCTGCGGAGCACACAATTCAAAGTAGTGAGATCATATTAATTATATTTGCAACTGATTTGACAAACAGACTTTCCTGGCTTCTCCTGTCAACTGTGTTTAAATCTTTGTTGCTAACTGACTAGAGCTGCATCCCACCACCTCTCTCACAAGGCTATTAGATCTTATTAACAGAATGACAAGACGTTTGTATCTCCAAGTTCCACTACGATGTCTTACATACAACGATGTACATGAGATACTTAACTGGGCATACCTGTAGGTGTATTGCTGTATCTATTTTGTGCCATACAGAAAAATACTAGTGTCCAATAGAGCAAGCAATGATTATATTTTTTAAAGGGCAGTATATTACTGGCACGTAACATGTTCTTGTGAAGATCCACTCTGACAGGTGGTTTGTACAAATAACTAAATCATATAAACAATGCACTAGCAAGTTAACTGAAAGGTGGTCCATATGAGATTTACCTGATTAAATTATGGATAAGAAGATCACAACAGTAAATGGATGGTGTTTTACAAGGAAGACTGCTAACAATAGTTCCAAGTGGAATATCCCAATTCAACTTTATAAAATCATGCAAACTTAGTACATCAATGTATGCAGATAGAATGTAAAGGTTTTTTGGCCAGGAAAAGGTAATAAAAAGATCAGGTAGGTAGTTTGGGCTTAGTGTGACTCCAACAGAACAGAACTAAGAGGAACTTTAAGGAACTAGGTAGGATCATACTTTGGCCAGAAAGAGTGCTACAGAATTTTCTCTGCCTACCCCACTTGCTCATAAAATACCTTATCTCCTTTACAATCCCCTTCAGGATATCAAACTCTATACCCATGCTTTCATTTGCAATTCAGGGCAGGAAAGGAGTAACGAAGGAAAGTGCTCCTACATGCCAGGCATTTTGCCACAGGTCATCAGAGCCTGTACCCAATACTATAACAGCACTGTTAAGAGAAAAGATTAGCACACAACACCTACTTGTCAAACATGATTTCCTACAAAGACTTGAGGGTGTGGTAATGCCAGTGGTTAACTGGGGACAAGACATTGTGATGTATCACATGCCAACCACCTCAGTAACCACACCCTTCCAACCGTTTCTCAGAAAAGTATGTATCCATCTCATTTGGCCCATGTTTACAGTTGTACCAATCACTAACATGCACTATAGCAGAGTATTTATGTGTGGACCGAAAAGGAAAATCATTCCTGATATAAGTAACATCCGCCCTGGACTACCCACCCATCCCTATACCCGCCCCACAAAAAACACAGCAGTGTAAGATACATTTAGTAGTCCCTAAAGGGATGTCCTGGTTACAGAAATAAAATACATTTTCTTCCACTGTGGCCCTAAATGTGTCCAGAAGGGAAGCATATGCCCAAACGTAGGGTACAACTGTGTTGGTGTGCCCAGACAAGGGGAGAGGGTAGGGCCAATCCTTCTGGTATGCCAACTATAGAGATGTAAAATGGACTGAAGTCCTTTAAAGTCAGATACTGTCCGGAGATGGGCAAAACTTTTACTTAAGGGATTAATTAAAAATAAAATTTAAACGGATTTTATGAGTGTAAGTGCTGAAGAGGATCCAGGTCTTAACTCTCACTTCCTCCTCTGCCTTTCCTCATGCCCTGCACCCCCTGCTTCCCAGGGCTGGTGCCACCAAACACTGCACTGCATGTTGGAAGTGGAAAAACACATGATAAATTTTCATTAAGTGTTTTAATAGATGTTTGGCCATATGTCTCTTTACATCACAGCTTCTCAAATTGGCAAAAGTTCTTATTTTAGAATGAACTAGAATTTTTTTAAAAAATGTTTTGAGCTATTTACAACATGCCTACTTTTTTTTAGAGAAACACTATAGTTGTAAGGGAACATAACACCAAACTTACAAGAAAAAGAAATGGAAGGAAGGAGAGCAATACCATGGTATAGCAGGAAAAAAGAACTTCAGAATCAAATGTCTGTGGGTTTGAATCATAGTGGTGCTACTTTGCTACAAGTGAAAAGAAAACTCCCAAGCTTCTAGCATTGATAGAGGGTTAAATGAAGAAATTTACAAAAAAGTACCAAGAGTTTAAGTAGGTAATTTGACCAAGGTAGTTTACTACCAAACAACCAGACTAACCAGAATAACCAAGAACAAAATCTTTTTTTTCCCTGAACTTAACTAAGTAGTAAAAAAGCTATGTGTCCCATTTATTTTGAAAAGATTATATTTATATTTTGACTAACACTATAAATAAAGCGGACACTGAAAGCAGCTTTTCCCCAATTTCACCACCAATTCCACTGGCATGCATACAACATTTCAGATACTGGACTACTTTATCAAGCATATTTTAAATGGAGCTATAAGATGCAAATTTCTCAGACTAAAAATAAAGAAAAGGGTGAGAAAGTTGAAACTAGTAACTATGGCCTGTTACCTAATTCATGTTACTCTCAACACAGGAGATTTACAATAATACCACAGGTATTTACTTTAAAAGGAAAAACAGTAGTTAAGTCCTATGGGGGAAATTAAATGTATAAAATCTAGATAAAGAGAAAATCTGGGGAAAGTTAAACCTCAGTACATAACATATAAAAAGTACCCAAGTCTAGATTTGCACATCAACACAATGCCCAAATATGAGTCTATCTAGCAATGTGATTTAAAAAAATAAAGTAGGATGGGAAAATTTTTCATCTAAGAGTTTCTAAATCTATTCCAGTAACCTCTTGAGTAATAAGATATAACTGTCTCATTAACACAAACACCAATTAAGTTTTTTCAAGTTTTAATTATTTAGCTAAATCTGCATGGCTATTTAATTGAATTCTGTTCCTTGTATCAGTAACCAAACATACAGATTTTTCTTACTGAATTTGGTGAAACATAAATTTTTATAAATACAAATGATGAACAATCACACAATTGGTCTGTATAGGATTTTCAGTATTATTTCCACTGAGGCATAGAAAAATTATTTCAACAGGAATTAGTATCAACAAGGAAACTGACAGCCCCAGAAAACACACAGTAGTTTCTAAAATCGGAAAGGAACTTCAGTGCACTTAATGTTGATCCATGTTCATTCACTCCAAAAAGTATTTATTGAGCACTTACTCAGTGCCAGACAAATTTGTATCTAACAAAAAATAATGTTCCATTTTCTCAGCCTCCCATGCCCTGGTCTCACTACATGATCTCCAGATGTAGTTAGTGGTTAATGCTCTGGTGGAACTGCCTCACTTTCTAAACAGTAGACAAATGATGAAAACTTGGACACTTCAACCAAAAAGCCTCATTTCCCAGAATTCCCATCTGAAACTTGCAGAATTATTTGCTCTACACCAGCTGGTCTAGTTCACCAAAAATGCCTTCTGTTTTCACTAAGAACCCTTCCCCAGCATACTTTTTACATTGCTACTCCAAGTTTTGAAGATATTTGGCAACCTTATTGTTATTAAATTTCTTGTGTTCAGCAATCCAGAAAATAGCATAAATCCTCTAGATTAATTTAGTGCTTGGAATTTTTAGTCTCAAATGTTTATCTTTACACTCTCTCCCAAGGGTGGATGACAGGCAAACACAAGTACTCCTGTTTTACATGGGGTAGAGGGAGCGAGAAACACTACTCTGGCAGTATCACCTCACCATCAATTTAATGCATGGTTTTTAGTGATTCAAAAATAGAAGCTCTAATGACTTATTTCTAGTTCACGTTCCTGCCCTTTGCTAAATCAGGCTGTCTCCTTTTGATTTTCTAAATTCATGCATTCCTGAAATTTCAAAGAGTTCTCATTAATATTAAAACAGCTGCCTACTAAAAATGAGTTTTCTTTTTCAAAAGAAGGGAAAAGAAAATGGTGTGCAAACATTCTTAATGGGTTGCTCTTCAAAACAACCCTAGCAACAACAGAGAAGAACCTATCATTTTAAATGGGAGACAGAAGACCTGTCTTCCAAAACATACTGCCAAATGTTTGGTTAGAAATAAGTAACAAAGGGCTGGCTCTACCCAGCACGGGAACAGGAAAGAGCTGCCCCACAGGACAACCTCCACAGCTCCACGGGGGTTGCTGGCCCACCGGAGACTCTAGCCCCACAGACACACTGCTGCCACGTCAGACTGCCTCCTGGAGGGGCCACGGTACCTCAGGAGCCGGGACTTCTGGGGGCTCATTCTCTTCGCTGTCACTTGAGCTGCTCTCACTCTCCGAGTCTGAGGAGCTGTCTGAGTCACTGGTGCTCTCTGACTCGGCGCTGCTGGAATGTGCTGAGGCCACTGCTTCTGGAAGCGACTGTGGAGCGCTGCAAAGCAACCGAAACAGATAGTCTGTAGACACCAGGGAAGGTGGATTTTTTTTTTTCCTTTCCTTTTTAACTTATGTCCCTCTCTGCCCATTTTTCTGCTACTTGAAAAAAACGGGCCTTGAGACTAATATTACACTAAATTACCATGTCGTCCAGTTGAGAAAAAGAGCCATAGTGGCTCAAGACTCAGCGAAAAACCCTTAAAAATAGCTTACCAGATAACTACATGGAAGAGAAGCCAGCCTCTGAATTTTGCTCCTAAAGACCATTTTAAGCTATACAAATTTAAGTTAGATGGTGGGTATTTCAATACATACTATATGGCCCATAAAGACTAAGATTTTTATTTCTGCCCCTTTAAGTTTGCTGACCCCTGCTATATATAACCCAAACAAGTTCATTTCTAACAGACAATACATTGAAATGTTTCTCTACTCTCTGTATGAGAACTAACTGTATTGGTAGTCAAAGACTACTGAATATAAGTGGTGTTCCTTTAGAAAGTGGCCTCAAAGACAATCCAGTCATTTACTCTTGGGTAGATTTGTTAACCATTAAAGAACCAATTATTTTAAACTGGCCATTCTTGAAGCACTGTAAGTTTTAAGAATGGGCATTAACTCTAGGTCAGTTAGAAAACACATACTCAATGTACTGAACACACTAAGAATTTCAAAGCATATCTTAAAACCTTGCCCTAGACGGAATTAGCCAAAGCAGTAAATCAGTAACTATTATGTTGAAAACCTCCAAATCTACCTAAAATATCAAATCAGTTTTTAAGTAAAATTTTATATTCCAACAGAATAACTAAATTATTAGCTAATAAAATCACGAGCTGAGATAATTTTAAAACAAACACACACATTACACTAGGACATAATTTCCTTTCATAAAATGCTCATCGAGTTTGTGATCCTTTTCACACTGGTAGCTGAAGAGCTTAAGCCAGTGAAAATCAGAATGACATACACTTCCAATGCTATTCCTGCCTCTAATTTATCCCTACCTTGTGTTTTTTCTTTCCTCCACTTTTAAGGTTGGCTATTTGACATATTTTATGAGTCATCATAAGCCACCAGAAATTACTGAAGAAAATGGGATATAAATAAATGAGCAGCACTGCTGAGTCCATAAGACCTCATGTAATTCCATGATCTTCCACATTAATTGTAACATTACTTGTATGAGAGGAAGGTTTTAACTGCTGTGCTTGTTGGAATGGATGACCACATCTCAAGGGAGAGAGACAGCTACGGCAACATTTAACACTTTCCATGGAAGGCAGGTACTGGTGTATTAAAAATTCAGTTACCAGAGGAACATATTATAAAGGTACTTTGGACAGTTCCTGTATCCAAAAATTAAAGCATCAAATTTTCTAAAGTAGTTCTAACTGTTTACAAGGTGAAAACAGTGCCATTTTCCATCACACTAACAAAAATGTACCACAGGTCATTTTTAAAAGGAGCTGAAATAAATAGGAAATTCATATGACTAAGAAAATAGGCACTATGGAAAATGATTTTCTAAAAAAAAAATTCAGCTTTATAGTTTTTGAAAAAACAGCAGCACATCTGTCACTGCCATAAAAACAATGGGCTCTTCAGCATAACTTTTCAAACACTGGTTACATAACACTGATGGAAGTAATTTAAGCTTATTTTTAAACTCTCAAAAATGTTAACCACCCCAAGTGACAGGGTAGGTGGGTGAAGTGGTTCTCACTCCTACGAGTTAACCCCTCTTGATGGCTGGCTGGAGCTTCCGAAATTTTAAACAGGAACTCCCTTTTAACTGTAATCCTCCACGTTGCTCCCCATGCAGAAGCTATGAAAGTACTAAATAAGGCATATTTTCCCCATTTGATAGACAAAGGCAAGTGTTTTGTATAATAGATGGGGAGAAAACTGCGCATGGTACCTTGGAGGTGCAGATGTGGATGGCGGCTTCTCCGGGGCCTAGGCATTCACAGTAAGGGGAAGGAGGACCAGGAAAGAACAGAGAACACGTTAGGATACAGCTCAGAAATGCTGGATGGATTTTGAAAGGATTCCTGGGATTATGGGGTGGACAGAACTTACCTGTTCACCATCACTGTCCTCACTGTCACTGAGCTGGAGGTCATCTTCGAGCATGCTGGAATGGGCAGGGACAGAGACACTGTACAATTTAAAATAAATCCTAATAACTTAATCTTAGCACATAAATAGAAAATAATGTGCTTAATGATAAAAAAAGAGGAATGGGGTAGTTACAAGTTTTATTTATGCATCAAATGCTTTATTTTCCTGGAAATGTAAATTTGACAATTTTAACACAGAAACTAGTTTAGACCAAGCTCCCTGCCATCTCAAAACTGATTCTTTCATATGTTCTGAGCATGAAAACCAGAATATGAGACTGGAATTTGTTGCCAATCCTGAGACTGAAGTTCCCTGGTCCATACAAACAAAACAAAAAGACAGAAAGAGAAAATACACAATATACTCTAATTATTTTCTTTTATAATGTCTCACAAATGGAGTAAAGGATTAACCATGAGTTAAATCGGATACTTACGAAGTGCTTAGAACAGTTCCAAGCACTTTAAAAGTGCTGTACGTGAATTTTCAAAAATGTAGAGTTAAGATGCAAAGCTAGCAAGCCAACTGTCACCAAATAGTGTAGTTATCTTATTTTTTGTTCAAAGGACATTATTAATATTCAACTTTATTTTTTCACATGCAAAAAAAAACTCATCTGCTGGAACTAATCAGTGGAAAGAGTAGAAATACAAGTAATATTGTTGTCTAAAAAATAGGTTTTACCTTACTGCTATCACACTAGTGAAAATAAAAACTCTGTTCACTTCCCTAAAGTTCCCCTAAAGTTATGTTATGTTCATACTTACCTCCAGGCATTCTGACTTATGATCAACTGGAAAACTAAAAACAAATGTTTTCCAATCTATACATGTTTACTCAAATATTAGCCCTTTTCCAATCTCTTCCTCTTCACCTCCTTCTACGGACATACCCAAATGTCAAAAGAATTAATCAGTAATTGCAGTCCCCCTGCTTCTCCCAAAAATTTATGAGCATGACTATTTGAGGAAATGTTATAAGCAAAAGTGGGGGCAAATTTTTTTTTCCTGCTTGTGTTTTAGCAATGTTCCAAAAAGCAAATTATATTATAGGTTATAATCCTTCAGTATTTCTAAAAATACCTCTTCAATAGTGTGAACAACAAATTTTACTACAGACCTATTACCTGCCCCTGAAGCAAGGAGGCATGATTATTTTGGGAATCCTTGGTAAAATCATTGTATTACCTAATGAAAATAAGTGATAAAACTTGGCTCCTTCATAATGACTGCTGACATGTGATGTTGTGATTCTGCCCAGGAACTATTTTCACCAACAAATGTACTTAAAAAAAAAAAAAATCTTGTGATAAGTTTCTACAAAATATGAAAATTATTAGCTACTGAGGAATGGAGATCTTCCTCAGTATTTATCTAATAGAAGCCAAATTCATATTTTACAAAGGTTAGAAAACACAGCCTTCAGATGTAGGACTTGGCAGTAGCAATCATAATGATGTATAAGAAAACACCACCCAGCAGGTTTACAGCTAAATGGTGGCTTGGCTGGGGTATACATAAGCAAAAGATACAAGATACATCTTCAGAATAAACGTAAGGTATAATACAATCTAACAAAGTGTATTCTATTAATCACCATCAACAAAACCACAGTAAATGGACTTCTTTGTTTCTTAGCCATTGGGTTTGTTTGGTATAAAACATGTAATCCAACCACACTTCCTGCTGAAGCAGGGACTAAATACCTTGAAAACTGTTTGCCTAGCTACTCAATTCCAAGCTTCCATGAATATATTCTCCTAATGTAAGTCAGAAAGTATACAAAATATGTTCAGTAGGTCAGGACGTGTATGTTCTTTCAGCTCTACTTGCTCTAAAGGTATAAAAGGGACCATAACACATGTCCATATTCTGAAAATGTCCCCTTTGTAGCACTAGATAGACAATAACAAAATAAGCCAGCAAGTATGAAACTTATTCTGGACCTGAAGAGCAGAGGGACAGTGACCTCTGAAGGAAGACTGCTAAAGAGACCCCCAAACAAACAGTCAAAAGCAACGGTAAACCAACAGGGTCAAACAAAATCTATCACATATGCAGGATGTACTAGAGATTCACACATGGTATTTTATTTCATTAAAATTCATAGGTATAATTTATTTGACATGAAAATCAGCATAGTGTATCATGTCTGTCAACCCAGTCAACAGTAACCACAGAAAATCTTCTAGAAGCCACAATTTATTAAATCACCAGATGGATAGCTTGACATCAGCCACCATGCTATGGAGGAAGAAAGACATTTACTGAAATTTTGTTATAACAAACATTTAATGCAGTTCTAAGAAGAAAAAAGTTTACTTAAAAACAGTAAGTTTTGCTGACATAGAAAATCACAAATGCCATTTTGATTAAAAAAGAAAAAAAGAATCTCTATATTTGGGGAAAATGCAACCTGATGACAGGTAAAGGTTGTATTTTTAGAGATAAGGAAAAAATGTTACAGGACTCAGCTGCTCGATTTCCCTACTTGTCCCACAAATAGTCCCACTGAGGGCACGTACACTCATGTACCATCCTGTACTTCACATATTACGAGGGAAGAACTAGCCCGTGAATGTGAAGAGGGCCAAAATTAATGCCAGCACATCTGGGTGAGCATTTCTACACCCACTACAAGAGCACCAAATTTCTCAGACCCAGTCTCATTCATACCAATAAAATCTAGGTCAAGAGAACATCAGCCCCAAGGGATGTACTCAACTGTGAGCTTTTCTGGGGCAGGATCAAGTCATTTTCACCTTCATATCCTGTGTATCTAGAACACAGCAGGTACCCTAAAAAGCTGTGTGAATTAAAAGCACCCCTTATTAGTACGTACCGGCCAAACCGCTGTGCCCACTATGCGACCAGAACTACACAGGCACTGCCCTCGCTCACAGCACTGTGGGCTGTCTCACTACATATACCCTTTCATTTTGTGGATGAGCCAACAGGAACTGAATGTCCACCTAACAGGCCTAAGGTCATGACACTGGAACACGCTGGAGCTGTATGCAAAACCAGCCCATCTAACCCCCTTACTCTGGCAAACAGAGGACACAACGCCTGGAAAACCTAGCTGATGGCATGAGACCTAAGCTCCAGAACCCACTGAGAGACAGACTGTGATTTAAAAGAAAAAATTATCATATTAGAATAGAGTGAATATACTATTTGCCCTTACGAAAATAAATGAACTTTAAACCTTGCATATATTTTAAATTGGTCAAATAACTGATTTCACTTACAAACTCCAAGACAAAGCAGTTATTTCAAAGCTATGAAACCATATGGACTACTCTGGCCCTGTTCAAAAGCTGCCAATGTGCAGGTAAAGCAACTCTTTGAACTACCATGTAGGTTTAACCACATTTTACATTATTGGTTAGGTAAACTTTTTACTTAAAAGGTTACAAACAAGCCTCAAACCCCTTTGTATAAATGCCTTCTTCATGCAGCTGTTCTGCAAAGCTTAAAGAGCCACATACAGGTTCCAGCAGGCATGTTTCAGTGGCTCCAAGTCCAACTGCTACTGTGTGAAGACACATAAAACAAGCCTTTATTCCTTTTCCATTCCTTAGTACTGGGCTTGCCAAAGACTTCATTGCCAATATTCCATAACATCTCAATTCAAACCAAAAAACCATTTAAATAAACTTCAGATTTCTTGATTTAACATTTCCTGTGATCAGGCCACACATCCAATTTGTGAAAGAACAAGTGAAGGCAAGCTCACAGTAGTTATATGCAGTTAATCTCTCTCAGCCCTGGTTTTAGGTATGCTCAAAATGGTAAATAAAGCAATCCTTTTCAGAAAACGCTAATAAGCACATAAAATGTGTAAGAATTTGAACAATCTCACAACTTAAAACTGATCTGGGGACAGAATGGGTAACAAAGTATAGGAAAACAGGTAAGGATCCACAGCAGATGCAAAATTCCCCTCAACTTTAAATTCAATCAGGCTCTGATTTCTTTTTTGATAAAGGGCAGAAATAAGGACTACAAATCCTTTGAAGGAGATGATGGAAGGCTACAAACTATAAAGAGGTCCCCATATACAATAAATTAAAAAATGAAAAAGCAGATCTTAAGCAGTTGTGACACAACCTGTAAGGGGAACTCTCCAAATGGTGATAGCAGTTAGCAGAATTCAAATTGGTGGTGACGTTCTGTACAGGAGACTATGGACTAACAAAATAGAGGGGAAAGACACTCAGTACATGATTTTTTATAGTAATCAAGTTTATGGTTTTGACAAGGGGATAACTGCTGCCGCAGGTATAAAGGATTCTTCCAACTCCACGGATGAAATGAAGATTATCTGAGGTCAAATAAGGAAATGAGAAAAATCACCAGAGTATCAGTGAGGGAAAATTTGAATATAAACATGATTAAAACAGTAAGTATGACAAATACTAGTTTAAAAGGGACATACTGAACAAGAAACAAAATCTAGAAAAATCATTGCTGAAAAGCTAATGCCCTTGGAAGCAACCTAAGTGTCCATCAGTAGATGAATGGATAAAGAAGATGTGGTACATATACACAATGGAATATTATTCAGCCATAAGAAGAAAACAAATCCTACCATTTGCAACAACATGGACGGAGCCAGAGTGTATTTTGCTCAGTGAAATAAGCCAAGCGGAGAAAGACAAATACCAAATGATTTCACTCATCTGTGGAGTATAAGAACAAAGGGAAAACTGAAGGAACAAAACAGCAGCAGAGTCACAGAACCCAAGAGTCGACTAACAGTTACCAAAGGGAAAGAGACTGGGGAGAATGGGAGGGTAGGGAGGGATAAGGGCGGGGAAGAAGAAAGGGGGTATTATGATTAGCATGTATAATGTGGGGGGTGGGGGAAAGGGGAGGGCTGTGCAACACAGAGAAGACAAGTAGTGATTCTACAACATCTTGCTATGCTGATGGACAGTGACTGTAATGGGGTTTGTGGGGGGGACTTGGTGAAGGGGAGAGCCTAGTAAACATAATGTTCTTCATGTAATTGTAGATTAATGATAACAAAAAAAAGGGGGGGATTACTCCCTGAAAGGATAAAATTAACTGCAAGTCAATGATTAATGCATGCTTTACATATCCTTAATTTTGATCTTTTAAAGGGTGTCGGATTATCAGCTATGGAAGTACTTTTTTCTGATATTTCTTTCTCTTAAAAAAAAGCAGTTCCTGTGTGGTGGTCTCCAGTAGGTTCTTCACGGTCATATCAAAGTGTGGCCAAAGGGTTTGTTTGTGTTTATACAGAGGATCAAAGCCTAATTTGGCTACCCAGAAAATGAATTAAGATACGATACAAAGAAGAACTTCCAACATCAACATCCTCTGGAAGAGTTATTCCAGAAGATGATCATCAAAAGACTTGAACAAAGATCCTGGCGCTGTTGCAGTTTTAGCTGCATTCATCCTGCCGGTTCCTGGACTTGCCATTGGAATGCAGAAGGAGATATCTAAGCTGGCCTGTGCATACAGTAAAACAACAAATTTGACTGGTTCTGTATTGTCGGAACTCAACCAAGAATTAGGAGAAGTGCAAGTTGCAGTGCTCCAAAATCGTGCTACTATAGACTATCTACTGTTAAAAGAACATATGGGATGTGAACAGTTCCCAGGAATGTGTTGTTTTAATTTGTATGATTTTTCTCAAACTATTCAAATTCAGTTAGACAATATCCATCATATTATTGGTAAGTTTCACAAATGCCTAGGGTACCTAACTGGTTTTCTTGGTTTCACTGGATATGGCCGGTAATTGTAGGTCTGCTTTTGTTATATATCTGTATTCCTATTCTGTTAATGTGTGTACACAATTTAATTAGTAGTTTGTTAAAACCTATACATGCTTATGTTACTGTACAAGAAGTTATGTCAAAGAAATAATCAATCTTCCCATGTTTTCTTCCGTCTGCTACTTCTATAGCTTTCCGTCTTCCTTCCTAATTACAGCCCTTTAGTAGAATTCGTGCCTCATATTGAAAATTACCGAGTATCATAATTCTTCCAAGTGGTAAAGATACCTCAAGACAAATGCTGGGCATAGAAGCCACAGGGCATAAATCTGCAAAGAAGTAAAAAGCTAACCTTTTCAAACAATGTTGTTTCTCTCTCACTTACCAACTTTACATTTCCCTGTATGGCTCCGGGAAGACGGCTGATTAGCCTCAAGGGAGGAACAACCTACGACAGGCACAGTCGCAGGGGGGCCATCAGGTGAGAAATTGGGGATCAACAGAGGTGAGGCTTAGAACCTCACCTCCCGTTTTGAGAGAAATCTTCTGCATCCGTGGATGTTTTGTTGCCCTTGTCTAGCTTGGATTAATACTTAGTCTATAGGCACAGACCTGATCATCTACACTTGCCCTCTTACAGCACTGAATTATGCTTTCTATCTTTATCTTGCATCTACCTACCACTTCAGCATCTTATTTAAAAAAATTAGGGAGAAATGTGGGATTCACATATAAATCAAGTATAAAAATCAAATGAATAATCATATCTGACTTGATTGTTTATAGTTCATGATGCGTGATCAAAACCGAAAGTTTCCATGATATGACTGCCCTTGCACTGTTCACCATGTAAGAACTTGTTTGTTATGCTTCAGAAGATTGGAGACTGTTGAGAGTTAGGCTTGGGGTTGATTAATGATTGTGCATTGAGTCCCCTATACAGAATTTTATTGTTGTTAACAACCATTTGATCAATAAATGAGAGATGCCCTCTCAAAAAAAAAAAGCTAATGTCCATCAAATACTGCTTAAAGGTATTCAATCAAGTTTATGTGTAATATTTTTTCCTCCTGCATTTATTGAGTACTTACTATATGCCAGGCTCTGCTTTAGACTCTGTGGATACAACTCTAAGTAAACAGAAATCCCTGCTCTTATGGCACTTAAAGAGTCTGGAGGAGGGAGATAAACAACTAAAATACACACTTTCTCACTATGAAGGGGAGTAAAAGCATAAAAGAGAAAGGATGCGGTGTGGTTGCTCTTCTACAGAAGGTAGTTAGGTAAGAGGGCACTGACCAGGGGATGACGTCCGGGGGAAGACCTGAAGGGAGGAGGGAGCTCAAGGGACAGAGAGTGGAGTCATCAGAGTACAGAGAGCAGCTGGAGGCCAGACAGAACTGTACTTGCATATGGGAGGAGGGAGGCTGGTTGGGAGGAGGGAGGAAGGGAGGTTATGGAGGGCCTGGTGAGGGGGCTTTGCAGGGTGGGAGGCAGAAACAATGTGAGTTCTTACGGAGCTGACCACACCTTGTTGGTTCACTACCCAGCATCTCAGAGTGGGCTCCCAAACTGCCTTTAGATCTAACAGATTCTTAGTGAATTAAAACACTTTATTTGATCTTCCAATCCATGCTCAAACTATTCAAGGGTCACTTGCTAAAAATGAGCAGTTATGAATAAAAGTGAGACTTAAATAGTGCCTTAAGGATTCCCTTAAAACTGTGTTTTACATATGCAGATCAGCTACTTGAAAGCTGTCACTTCCAATAAGAATTACTCCAAGATGTTTTCAAAGGCCTTCAAAGCCTTCAGCATAATCTATCAAGCCCCTTTTAAAGGTGACTTTATTCTCTGCCTCTCTCATCATTTAAGGTCCAGATCAAATGTCACCTCTTCTGAGACCTTTCTTGACCTCCCTCTCCCAGAAGTACCACCACCAAGCAAAAAAACTCCTTCCCCAAGCCTGTCACTATCACATCACCTAGTTCCTATTTCATGCCACCACATTTAGTTACAAGATGAGGTAAATGAATTGTCTTATTGGCCACTGTTCCCCTAAGTATTTAAAAGCAGCACCAGGAATACAGCATGTGTTCAGTAATTTTACATCAAATGGATGAATAGAGGCGATTTTCAGAAATGGTATCTCCAAGTCACCTGGAGTCAAGCTCAGAGATTAATATTTATGTAATTGGGGTCAAGAGCACGTTAAAGAATGCTGAGTATGATTTTTCTTTTGTAGAACATAAACGAATTTACTTAACATTTACTACTATACAACAGGCACTTGATAAATTTATTCTTCTTAGACCATTTTATTTGACCTTTGGCCTAAGACTAAGTATGGATAGTATGTATTACCCTGAAGGCAAGCTCCCAAAGGAATTCAAAGCCATGGGTACATCATTTGATGAAGTAGAGCTTCCAAGATGATTACTTTGATGAGGACAATTCTCAACCATCTTAGCAGTATTTTGATATTTATTTAAAACATGCTTCATTTCACAGCCTCATCAGAAAATCCTTTCAACATTATTCAAGTTTCTAGCACAAACTTGTGCACGATGTTAAGTCAAATATTGTCCAGCAAGAGCCGCTAAAAAATGCTAAGGCTGGAGGGTCTGAGAGCTTGACTGACTATTCCAAGAGACTATAATTCTACCATAATGTAGTTACGGCATGGGCAGATGAGGGAAAGAGGTGATTCAACATTTGAGAGTTTCACTATTTTCTAAGTATTGGTTTAGTGTACTACTGACTATAATTGTGACATAGATTTCTTTTTTTTTAACACTGCACAGTGTGTTCCTTTTGTTTGCTTTCACTGAATAACAGAAATTCTTCAATACTCAATCTTACAAGCTCATTTTCTCCATAGCTTGGCTAACATTAACTCACCTAAGGAGGGGGGAAAAAGCTACATTCCTTATTTTCTTTCATTTTACATCTCAGTGTTTTATCCTGAAAACAAAGCACCTCCTAATGTCTCTAAAGTTACTAAAAGAATTACAAACACTAATAATTCTAGATTCTCAATCATTTGATCAGATAAATTGAGAGTGAAAAATGAAGTGTATCTTTTTCCAGCAATGCCTGGTACTGAGCCCTGAGAATTATCATTAAGAACAAGTCTCCATTTACACTGTGATGCTGAAGGGGCAGTTGCAGACCTGCCAGTGTACAGCTGACCGACCAGCACGAATATCTGTCCTTGTTTTCATGAGAGCTGAAGAGCTGTGATTGAGGAACCGGGGGTATGGTTCCACTGACAAGTCATTTATAAGCTGTGTACATTAGGGGATTTTCCATATTATCTATCAGCAAGTAACACTTTCCAGTTAGAGCTGCTATTGAAGTAAAGCATCCAGGTAAAACACTTTCATGTAATATAAGTTAACATTAAGAAATAAGACAAAAAGAAGTATCTTGGAAAGGAAAAAAAATTTTTAATCTAGGCTAAATATGATTTAAATAAACTAGTACAAGTAAGCCACTTCTTCAGACTTAATTATAGGACATTTCAGCTGACACTTGTCCTGATGTGGTGATTATATATTACAATAAACTAACAGAATGGGTCTTAATTCTTTATCAACATATTTAAAAAACTATAATGTAAAAGCTGAAAACTCAGGCTCATTAGAAAAGGTACCAGACTCTTCCCAGCTTTTAACTTTGCACCATTCTTACTATCAAACTTCCAGGACAATCTTAATCCCAGTCTTCACATCTCGGTATTTTCCTCATTTCAAAAGAAACTTCCATGTAAGTTAATAAAAATTTCAAATTGCTATAATGGCTAATTTCTGTCTCTTGATCTAAGTAAGTATTGATGATTTCTGAGGCAAAATAAGAAAAATAAAAGAGAGCAACTTCAAGTAAGGATTTGGCAGTTTCAGGGTAGTAGATGGGAAAGGAGAAGGAGTGATACAATAATATCATCAACTGCTTTAGTTTCTGAAACATGAGCACAGACTCCCGCTTGAGAGGCTGAGAGCAGCATGGACAACAGTAAGCTGTCCCTGCCTGCTCAGAATGGGGACTGTCCTCACTGGCATGAGACATAATCCACATACTGAAAAAAGGCAACACTTTGCACTTTGCCCTGGGAACTCAACAGATTGGAAAAGAGGAGGACTCCAAAGCCAGGAGCCCTTAAGCCAACATCCCCTCCCCTAAATTTAGGGGCAAACACCACTAACATCCTAGCTAATCACCTCTCTGCAGGGCCTGGCAGGGGACTCCATCATCAGAGAACTAACTAGAGCTTCAACTACAAGATTCAAAGTAAAGGACTCAGCACATGCTTCTTTCAGACCTACATCCTTCTACCACTAACACACACCCCTGCCCCAAGTCTGGATGGATGGAAGAGGTAATACAGACTCTTCACAAATTCATTTTCTGAGTAAGACACCCTTTCTCCTTTCATACGTACCACCCCATTTTTCTAAGGACTCCCAAGTACTAGTTAAGTCTGCAAGAAAAAGCATTAAGACCTAGATTGATTCTTAAAGCCAAAGTACAAATGACCCTGTAATTAACATTTTTTTCCTGACATTCGAAGTGCATTAGATTATCTCCCTGGCACTGTGTGTGTCCGTCAAACAGTTCAACTGTAGGTCAAAGAACCTCACTGCTGATAACAGATCAAGTTAGCCTGCGAGCACTGGATGATCGGCCATACTAAATATGAAACAACTGCACTTTACAAATTAATTGGGACACTGCGTTCATCTCATCCCCATGAAAGCGACTGCTTTTCCCTGCAGGCTTGTGCTGGCACCCCACCCCCGATCTCCACAACCACACAACCCTCACCATCCACCCAGCCCCTGTGCCGCCTTCTCTCCTGCACTGCTCTTCCCTTTCTTTATCTCCATGAGGCCCTGCTTTCATCCCTCTCCAAATAAGTCATTAGGATCTTAACAAGTACTGTTTTCTAGGTAGTTTTATATATGGTAAATAGTTTTTATAAAGAAAACGCTACATATATCACAAGACAGAAGTATACCGGTTATAAATTTGCAGGCACCTCTGATTTCAGCGGTCTAACTCACTAAGCAGGAGACCTACCCAAATATTTCTCTGAGTAGCAAAACCATCATAGAAAATGGTCAAGTCCCTACCAACTACCCAAAGCTCACAGGTGATGGAAACTGGAGTAGGAGAGTGTAACTTCCACCTGCTCAGTCTGAAGCTGCTGCTCAGGCTCAGAGACCCGTGTACCCTCCCCTCCTCTATCCGCAGGCCCAGACACACAGCCGCTTCCTTTCCTTGGTGCCGCCTCCACACGCTGCTCCCTGGAGACCTGCCCCCTCTATTTTCACTGCCAAATGGGATGCAAGCTCTTCAATCCCCTCTTCCTTGCTGCCCCCAAAAACAATGGCTGTGGTTTTTCATGCTCCAAGTGCTTTACTGTATCAGCCACTACAAAAGCACAAGGTGTAAAACCTTGCGGAAGTTACATAGTTTCCATACAATCACTACAGTTGTGGTCCCTGGATGGAGAGCTGCTTATTCTCTACCAGCCATCAACTGTTTTAACGAAACTTCTCCTTCTTTAAATGTAATGTAAGTCAGTGATTCTAGACATGAAGAAGTCAGAATTTTTAAAAAAGATGTAAAAAGGAAAGAAAGCCAAAAGAGTAAAATGGAAAAGGATAGCTGACATAGGGCAACTTTTTTTTAGCAAATGATGATAAAAACAAGCAAAAATCCACCATCTGTCAATACCACAAATGAAATAGATTTTTACTACACACAAAAACCCATCCTTCAAACTACAATAAATTTATCTTTCAAAATAATCTCATTATATTCTTCTTTTTTTCTTATTTTGCTATGGAGAAATGAAGAAAAAAAAGCACGGAGGAGATGGCACTCAGGAACACTGACGCGACCCAGCCCCACATTCAGTCACCCTGAGGAGGCAAAATAAACTCTCTGCTTCAACTATACAGTTGAAAAAATATTCAATCCACAGCAATCCTCCCTGCCAAAATACACAGATTAATACTGTGCCTGGAGGAAAGCTGGAGCTTGGCCTTGACTTCCCGAGACCAGCAACTCCATGTAACTGATTAGATGCTGAAGGAAAGAAAGGCTTCCAAAATCACTTCCAGTTGTACAGAACGAAAGAAATACTAGTTCAGTACCATCAACAAATGACAAATTGGGTCAAAATGCTTTTTAAAATCTTTATTATGTAGTTTAAACTGTTCCAAAAACCTAAAATATTATCTGGACTTACTTGGCCTTAATAAAGAACAGCTGCGCAATAGGACTCATTCTTTAAAACTAGGCCAAAAGCGTGCAGCAAATCTTAATTATGCACAACCCCCAAATTTGTTTCCAAATGCTAAAGCTATTTAAGCTAAAATTTATAAAGCGAAACCTAATTTCCACAGCTAATATGTAAATAGTGGCTCAAATGCCTTTCTATTGAGAAAACCCCTTAGTAAGCCTTCTTATGGTACCTGAACCTTCATCAGGAGAATAAAACCCTAAACAGAGGTCATTTCTTCCCTTTACAATGCAGAATCCCATGAAAGGCATTACTGGGAAGCAAGGGGGAAAAATTCTAAGCAATAGATGGGAAATTACAATGTTCTATTAGGAACGTTTAATAAACAAAAGTATTTTACTTACGAAGTCCCCTGCTGAGAGTTGGTGTGGGCTTTTGAAGATGCATCATGTTGTTCTGTGGGAGAGGGAAAAACAATCAGAGCAGCACAATGACACACACTTAACAGACTGTTGGTTATAAACCCCCTTTTTAGTTCTTTGTACCTAATCCTCTGTACCTAAACATTTTTTGTACTTAACTTCTGTCCATCAGAGTGCTATACACTGCACTTGGCACAATCCCACTACCAGAAAAGGACAGTTATGATACCTCTAGAGAGACGAAATGCTCAGAACTGAACAACCCTTAACAGCAAGAACCTCTGAAAAGCCCTGCTTGCAGCAATACTTACCATGCTGCTGGTAACTTTCCTACGTGATGGAGATTCCCTCAACGTGTGTAGGAGCACTGAGACAGGGCACCCTCACTCACCTACCAGTGATCCATCTGCAGCACTCCCTTTGTACAACTTCCGTCCTTGGCCCATTGTGTACCCCCACATTGTCCCTCCATTAGTCAACACCAATGCCCCCATTCATTTATTCAACAGCTATTTACAGACTGCCTAGTGGATACCAAAATGTCCTAGGCATTTGACCCCCATTCCCGGTGAACTTACAGCTGACTGAGGGACATCAAAGAGGTGCACAAATGCCTACAAGCCTAGGCAGTGTGAGATAAGCACACAAACCAGTCACATACATTAACGGCCTCAGGAATTTATAGAGAATGGTCGCTGCTGATAATGACTACAGATGACAAATCAGAAAAAGGAACCAAACGGATGGTATCACAAAGGATGGGTGAGATTTTGACAGAATGACTGCTGGCAAGAGGGAGAGATGGGTGGGGAAGGCCTTCAGGCAGAAGAGAGAACATGAGCAAAGGTACAGAAGTGGGAGGAGTTGAATGGCACAGACTTGGAAAGGGTTAAGGCTGGGTGTAGAATGTGTGGTGGACAGCATGGAAAGACAGGATGCAAGTCAGATTTTAGAGGGCTCTGAATGCCAGGATGGGAAGTTCAAGCTGTATTTGTTGGGCAGTGAGATACCATCAAAGGTCTAAATAGGGGCTCCATTCAGAGATACCTCAGAAAGAACACTCCAGTGGTACACCCTGGCCTAACCTAGAAGGGAGTAGGAAATGCTAAATGTGGAGGCAACAAAGGTGCTGGGAGGTTGCTGTGCTGCCTAGACAGGAGTTAACAGGCACCTGAAACAAAACTTGAAGTGGACTGGAAGTATGGTGCCTCTGAGACAGGGCTGAGTGAGATCTACACACGTCATGTGGAGGCCCCTGAATATTTGCAATTAATCACTTTATCCTCATGGTGGCAGCAGCTCTTACACATTTTTAAACTGCTTCCCCTTCTGGTTAGAAAGCTAGAGCCAGGTTTACAAATTTAGATGGGCTAAGATCACTCCTCTGACCACTCACAGGCATGTCCACACAGTCACCCTGACTGGGTCCTAAGCTCCACCAGGTTCCTGTTATCCTTAGGCAGCACGTTTTTGCATTATTATGTGCATAAATACTGGAGTGTACAAGTAAAATCCCTATGCTTCATTCTCTACAGACTCACGAAACGCAAGATAACTTTTCAAGAGATATGAATTCCCATGCTAGGCATACTTTGAGAAATATATGTCAAACTCTACTTTTCTAAAAGCTGTATTCACAAACTCCATTCCCTCCTCACCCGACACACAACTAGGGTCTAGCTGGGCCCCATGAAACAGTCTCAGAAAGGTAAAGAAGACCCAAGGATAGGCATCCGCTGAGCCATGACCTATGAGATAAGCCAGTGTCTGAAAACTTGTCAGAGCAATGAGGAACTGACCCCACACCCTCCACAGGCTGAGAGGGTCATCCATCCCTGGCCTAGAAAATGCTGACCAGTTCATCTTCAACTGTATTTTACTAGAGGGAAATCTAACATTTGAAGGATAAAACGTCTTTCTAAGCCAAGAGTTAGCAATCATGTAAACTGTGAGTAAGCCAGTAGAAGCCATATACCTGCATGACTGGCAGCCCTAATAAATGGAGGGCAGGAGGCAGGGGGTGAGCTAGAAGTAAATAATTAAAGGAAAAATGTAAGAAGTAAAGGGGCACACAGCAGCCCCATGCACAGTTAAGCTGGTGAGCCACCAGCTGCCTTGTGCCACTCCACTGGTTATTTCTTTTTGGACTGCTGAGAGGCTGACAAGCAAGATTTCCCAATCTCCCCAAGAAGCCATCAATTTCTATTAAAGTTAACCTTCCTACCTATACAACACCGCAGGAAGACGGTCAAATTTATTTCTCTACATTTGGGGGAAATTAGTTAGTTATGAGTTCTTGGCAACATCTTTTCAGTATCTCCAGAGTAGAGGAGAAAACATTTTCTGTAAAAGTCAGACAGTAAATATTCTAGACTTTGCATGCTCTACCTTGTAGCATAATAAAAAATGAATGGGCATAGGTGTGTCCTAATAAAACCTTTACAAAAACTAGCTACAGGACAGACCTGACTCTCAGGCTCCAGTGTACCCACCCCTGTTCTAGAGGAAATAAATTGTTTCTTACTTTTCTCACCTTTTTTACTCTCCTCACATCCTTGCAATTTAAACAACAGAATAATTAAAGGAAAAATGTAAGTGAGGGAAAAGAATGAGGTGGGTGGGAAGATTTGAAGGAAGAGTCACCTCCATGGAGTATCTATGAGCAACCTTCTCCTGCAACACCCCCTCCTACTCTGGTCCCCCATCTCCTGAGAACTAAGGCCACCCAACTCAGGCACTCACCATATAGTAACGAGCTAAGAGACCTCAAACACACACTGGTCCTGTTTGTAGGGCCTGAAACGCCTGGCATGCTGTTGGGCCACAAGGCATTTCTTGAACCAGGTGGTTACTGATGGAGATAAAGGCTGGATCTAGAGTTAACGTTCTAGTAATTTTCCCCTTGAATTTTCAAGTATTTACAATCCATGGAAAGGACCAAACAAGAATTATATGGCAAACACATCTAGAAGGACTAAAGCAACTGTGTGAGCTATTCCTTGGAAAAATTTTTGTTATAAAAGAAAAAAACCACATAAAATACCCCAACCTAGACTTATATACAGTTATGGGTTACAATGCTTTAGGAGTCACATTCCAGATATTTACCACATGTCAGGTAACACCACATTATGTTTATTACAAACTTCACTAAGATATCTTCACCAGCTATTTGCAACAATTTGGAATTCCACCTAAACAACAGCAGACGCCTTCTCTTCCTATTCTTGCAACACAGAAGCCCTTATCTCTGCTGTGTGCATTTTTCATTATATTTTTTATATTCAAACAGTAAAAACCATTCTTTGTTCTCTAATGCAATCATCAATTCCACCTATTTACTTACTTTGGTTTTGAGTTGCAGAACTAATGTGCTGAGAATCCTAGAAGGAAAAAAATCTCTAGTTATTTAAATATTAAGGTTTATAAATCTAAGGTTGCATCACTACTAAATGTGATAAACACTGATAAATCTAATTTTTACATAAAATTGTTTTTGTGGCAGAATATTATTCACCATAAAAAAGAAATCTGCCATTCACAAGAACATGGATGGACCTAGAGGGTATTATGCTCAGTGAAATAAGCCAGGTGGAGAAAGACAAGATACCATGAGTTCACATATTTGTGGAATATAAAAACAAATGAAATAAAATGAACGAAATAGGAGTAGATGCACCGACACTAAAAAGTGACTGGTGGAGACCATCGGGGAGGGGTTGGGGTAGGTGAAGGGAATAAAGGGGCACAAAAATTCTCAATCATAATGTAAGTTGGTCACAGGGATGTTAGTCTAGCATGGAGAATATAGTCAATGATTCTGGAACACCTTCCTATGTTGACAGATAGTAACTGCACTAGTGGGGGTGAGGATTTAATAATATGGGTAACTGCTGAACCACTGTGTTGTATATTTGACACCAACCTAAGATTGTATATAAATGATACTTCAATTAAAAAATAATGTAAGAAAGTTAAAAAAAGTAAGAATAAAGTAGGTTTCATTGCTTCTGTTCTCTTGAGAGAACAGAATTACTTGTTGAAATCTTTGGAGATGAGGTTCAGTTTTCAAGTATTTCAACTTCTAAAGTGCTTCATAATACTTTCAAACACTTTACCCTCCAACAACATCTTACATTTGTATAGGGTTTTGTAGCTTATGAAAGTGTTCAGGACTTTCCAATAAAGTCAGTCATTTATGTGCTAAAATAACAAATTATTTTTTCCTTGGTGTGGAACCAAGATTTGTTTTAAGTACATCTTTTTCCTTAAAACAACTTAAAAAAAAACAATCATTAAAAAATATGTAAACTACTTAACATGACAAATTCTGGTATGGGTAGCTATAACCTCTTTTGAAAACAAGATCATGGGAAGGAATAGCTGTAATATACCAACAATAGGCATGCATACCAGACTGGACAGAACACTGATCTGAAGGTGGTATTTCTATATTATGAAAGCTACCCAAAATTGAAAACAAAAAAAAAACAATAAAAAGAGGGTAAATGGCAGTGTTTTTAGTATACTGCTCACAAATATTTCAATAGAAACATGCAAGTCAGTAGCTGATTCACTATTAAAAAGTCTTGATGTAGCTGATCATATTAAACTGTAAGTTTAAAAGGTACCAGAAGTATAAGATATACATATGTATATATACAAGAATCAGATATATACATATGCATATATCGAAATTCTGAACTAGGAGTTGACAACCTACATAACTTTTAATTTCCCTATACCTCAATTTTCCCATCTCTAAGAACACATAAATGACTGACTATTGGAAAGTCCTGAACACTTTCATAAGCTACAAAACCCTATACAAATGTAAGATGTTGTTGGAGGGTAAAGTGTTTGAAAGTATTATGAAGCACTTTAGAAGTCGAAGTACTTGAAAACTGAACCTGATCTCCAAAGATTTCAACAAGTAATGCTCAATAACCTGGCTCACAGTACTACTTCACTACTTCAGACTTTCCACTGGTGTGGAGGTAGTGCCTGCTACACCTGCAGGAAATTACCTTTGTAGGAAATGGAAATTTGGAGGGTTCAGCTGTACTTGGAGTATGTATTGCTGTCAAAGGAGGAGGCCACGAATGGGTCATTTCCTGGAAAGAGAGTTAGAAAGGGAAGAAAAAGTAAATCATAAAAAGAATATTTGCTGTTATTTAACTTTTTAAATTTAATGTAGAGTGAACTGATGGTAAGTGAAAAGCAAAATCTTAAGTTACTTCATTAACTCTGTAAAAAATGACTTAATGGGCTATCTTCAAAACTGAAGATCTCCAACTTACAAAATTGAAATCAGTTCAAAGAAGAAAAACAAGTGAGTAGAACATGAATAGTCTTAACACTCTGAATATTATAAAGCATATAAACAGTAATAGGCATTACCAGAACTTATGCAACTGTGATAACTGAGTCTCAAGGCTTTCTTTCTCCCTCCACTTCTTTATTGCATTTCCTGGAATTATTTAAGTTCAAAGGAAGAAGAACTTTCCTGTTTGACTTAAGCAAACAAGTAATTCAGGTCACTTGTTCCACTTGGGAGAGTTTTAATGGGTTTGACCCTTCCCTGATACACAGTATTAGTACCTAAGAACTTTTTTTGGAGGAGACAGCCTTAAAAAAATTACTACCTTCCCTTTCCATTAGCAGAAGTTTCATTTCTATTCATTATTTTCACGGAAACAAACCTTGTAAGTTAACATGTTTATCTTCACATGAATTCTTTTTTCCTAAGCACATCCATGAGATATATTCTGCTTTGTTAAAAAAAAAAACTTTAACAATGTCAGATTAAAGGTGTTGAATTGCAAATACATGCAAGTGCACACACCCATACTTTACTGACGAGTTAAAATGGCACTGGAGATCGCTAACACCAATTCCTTCATTTTACAGATGAGAAAACTGAGGTCCAGAATGACTGGATCAGGTCTCCTGGAACTAACAGCTGACAGCACAGGCCATGGGCCCCTCTGCTTTCCCAATCTGAGAGACAAAAGGCCATTCCCACCTATGCAGACATGCTTGGGCAAACTGGCTTCGAGATCAACAGGCAACTCTCTATCAGCCAGCTGGTGACCCCAGACAATGCTGTATTATCTCACCTGCAGAATACGTTGTGCATCATCACACATCACTCTTTTCAAAGTGCTGACCAACCTCTCCGTTACCTCAGGAATGCCATCCATCTGATCCTTGCTCTAGCAGATACTTCCACTCCCAGCCTCTGTGCACATCTCCCCTTGCCATTCCTCACAGCCATTCCCCAGGTGCTGCCATCCCAGCACAAACGTAACTGATGTGGAACAGCCACATGCAAAGTAACTGATGCTAGCTTTCTGGAGAAACTTTTGTTAAAGGTGGCATCGCGGCCTTGCCTACTGACTAATCATCTGCTTTGTTCAGTACAAAAGAGGAGTTCTGTACTAATATAAGAGAAAGAGTAATAGCCCTGGAGCCAGAGTCCCAGACTGGAATCCTAATTCTGACCCTTACCGGCATTAACCCTAACTCTGGCCACTGGACTGTCCGGAGCCTGTCCTCAGTAACAGGTGGGCTAACACTGCTTATTTTTCAAGGTGCGGTACAGGTAGTTTCTGTAACATGCTTGGATACATGGTCATAAAGAGCACTTAAGTTAAAAGCTTTACAACTTTTTGATTAAAGTCTAGTTTTTTAAAAGAATTTCAATACTGCCCCAGAGAGCTCCCTGTTTGATTTGACTATACTTAAAGGTATAGAAGCATTATTGTTACAATGTAAAAACATGTAAAAACTAATTGAGAAGGTGTTTAGAAGTAATAGCCCTTCTGTTTTAAAGAATTTCTTTGGAATCTGATGGCATCAATGACTATTAGTCACCAATTATGTCCAAAAAACACCCATTGTGCTCTCAATGCCTAAGGCTGCCCCAGCTATCAAATTAGGCAATTGGAAAGAACATCAACTCTTTCAAGTCCTAAGTGGTTTGCCATAGTCTGAAAGAATTTATGTACTTCCCTTAATGCCTCGTGAGGCCTTAGGAGAATTGGGGCCATAAGGAGAGGAGACTACCCAGTCTCAAGGCCATGCATTCGCTCCCACTCTGACATGACTCATTCCATGAATGGGATAAATCACTTGGCACCTGCCTTGGTCCTGGCCTCCTCAGTGCCACGGTTGCTGTCCAGTCCCTTCTCTCTACCTTGCTACTTTTGCTCCAGACACACTGTCTAGTTCTCGTGATTCTTCTAATGCACCAACCTGCTCCCACCTTGAGGCTTTGGCACTCTCTACTCTGCCTAGTCCCCTGTTTGGCTGCCCTGCTATTTGACTCACAGCACTTGTCAATACCTGACATTTCTATTATGTATCCTCTTCCCCACTATGCTCTCTAGGGACTCTAATTTACACAGCATGGTCATGTCTACACGTACTGCACTGACTTCCCAGGAGGCTGTCCAGGCCACGGCACTGTAAGTAGAAAACCTGAGCTGTTTCCATCTGCCCACTGAGGGCACACTACCCTGTCTGGATCCTTGCATATGACCAATTACTGGTTTCCAGTAATGTCTGTCTGCTATCTCCTTACCCTCTCAGCCTGTAGGAGTTAAGGCCACCACTTGCCCTTGATTAGAACACTTCCACCCTAAATATTCCCACCAGAGAACCAAACAATGTAAGACTGATTTTCTCTGTTAGGGAACTATTACTGCTTCTATCACCCCTCAGAAAAATTTGTGTTAGGATTCCTGGCAATCTTATAAATTGCTGGTACAAGGTAAGAACAGGAATCACGAAGCAAAGGAAAGTATCTGGATGGGCATCAGAGAACAAGAGCTAGATTGGACTTGAGATCATCTACCAACCCAGGGCCTTTATTTTACTGATAAGGAAACTGAGACCCAGAGAGTACACACGACTTAACCGAGACCACAAACAGAGAATGGGGACAGACCAGGTGTGCACTATGCAAAGACCCATGCCCCTCTTCACTCCAGAACATCCTTCTATTTGCATTCTGTTTATGATTTCCAAATGAAAAATACTCACCTGTTGCTTGCATTAACCACTTACTTTCAAGCATTTCCAAATAAGCAAGAACCCATTAAAGTGATATTTGGCTTAGTGGGGGGCAGGATGAATGAGTTTAATAAACTAAAAATGCTTGTCTGATGCTCTAATACCATCATCCTAAATAAAGGATATGTCAAGTCGTATATTAACACACATCAACATCTAAGAGAAGCATCTGACATACATAGAGGACAACTAATCTATATTGTTGCTTTTCCTTCTTAAATAACTATAAAACAAGTCACACACAATTTCAGAGAAAATGCTAAGGCCATATTTTATGACTAAGTCATTTGTTATTTTTATGACTCATCATACCAAAGAATTTCAGAAATGCCAGAGGGAGAGGATGAAACAAAAGCTTGATCAAGATAACTTATTATTAATCTTACTAGGTGGTTGACAAAAATGTCTCATTTTTAGAAGTATAAAGTATGTTTCCCTTAGAGGTATTTCTTTCTCAGAAAGTTTAAGTACAAAAGAAGGAGACAGATGATAAAACAAAAATGATGGAATTGTTTTCCAAATATTTGGTAAGACACTTCTTTTGTCAAAAATGTTACAAGTGAGAAGGTAACCGATATACTTAATTACTGGTTTCAGTGCCACCTCATTCATACTTTACAATGAAAAATTAAAGGAAAAACCTGGGTGAGCAGATATTTGAGGAAAAAGTGGGCAGTAAAGATACAAATTAATAGGTTATATGTATGTTATATGTAACATGTTGTACATATCTATTTCCAAAAATAAACAAATAAAAAACCCCAGACACCTTATCATAAAAGATAAACAACGTCATTAAAACTGACATGGATGAAAAATTATAACCATAGAGGAGAAATGGAAATAAAGCAATTTACTTAATATAAACAAAGTTATTACAATTACATCATTTGAGCATTAAATTTAACTCTAGATTTCTTGGAAATTAAAGCCAAAATGGGAAACTTAGATCATATAAGTCTTCTGATAAAAAGAAAGCAGCCTCTATTCATGAGGAGAATTTATCATCCTCTTCCCACCAACCCCTCCCCCTGCCCAAATAGAATTCCAGAAAGAATTTGTCATTCTTGGGCAAGTAAAACTGAGCAAATGGATTAATGGATTCAATGATGCATTTGTAGAAGACACACAAATGTTCATGGCACAATCTCAATAAACAAGAATAAAAAATAACCCTTCAAGGTAGGTCTAAAGATGTCCGTTAGCTTTCTACTGTTTTTCTTTTTATCACCTTAAAAATGCATGGTCTCACTGAAGATGAGGCCATATATGTGAGGTGTCACCTACAAAAAACCAAGAGGTGTAAAACAAGCACTATTTAACCCTTATAATACAGGGAAGTTTTCTCTCTGGGATGTGAGTGAACTCTCCTGAGTCCTTATGGACAAACAGAAAAGAGAGAAATCTTAAAATTCTGGTCCAAATGCTTTGGTATTTGTAGGCTTCATTTTAGACAGTAAAATCTGTCAGAGAGTTCAATGGTGTCCTAGACTCCCTTTGTTACTGTCTTGGTTTACTTTGATTTTGGAGGTATATGTGTGGAGAGGGGGGCAGTTTAAAGGAGTTTAGAATGGCAACTGGTCATGAACGTCAAAATAAATGAGTATTTGATGGCCTACTTAAATGTTTCTTCAAGTAAGAAACAGTAAATGAACTAACCTTCAGGATCTCTTCAACACAATGGACTTCATTGGAGAAAGTCTGCTGAAAGTGAAAAGCAAGAAAGATTAGCCACAAACCCCACTACAGTGACGGTGTTAGTAGATGCTGTCATTAATACAGCAACACTCTTGTAAGCAGAATCAGCTCAGGGCCCACCTTTTACTAGCTAAGTATTAAGAACTTCACGTTCTGGATGAAATTAGACCAAATTAACCTGACTTAATCATGAGGGAAAGGGTTCTGCTGGAGACAATGGCAGACTAATTATGACCCTCAGGTCAAAAGTGTCCTATAGAAAATGTGTATACTAAGAAAATTAGTACATTAGTAAATCTAGGAGATTAACAGATATAACAAAAGTGGAGGCAGAAAGAGAGAACACTGGTGCCACAGTTTGCTGCTTCACAGGAACACCTGTCCAATGAGCCAAGTTAAATGAACACAAAGATGGCGACCCTCTAACCTTCAGGGAGCCCAATATCCAATCAAGGATAGATTATTTTGTAATATTCTAACCTGTCAAAAATTCTTTTGTTAGAGGTCTTTAGTCCTACTTCAAGTCAGTGTCCTCATTTTATATATGTGTGTATATACACATATATGTACACACATGCAAAGTATTTTTCCAGAGAAAGATCCTAAGGAGAGAGGAGATTACCCAGCGTCTTGGAGGAAAAATCCACTATTTCTTATTCCCAGCTGAACAAGTGAGGGCTGTTGCTGTTATTACCACCCCCACAGGTAGTCTAGGAAATGCCATTTTTATAGCCTTTATGTTTTTAAGTACAAAAAAAATGGAAAAGTTAAATCTAAGGAGGAAAAAAATCACTTTTCCTTAAATAGGGACATACAACAAATCCCATGACTTGAATGAAATAGCAACTTTTGCTTTGTGTCAATTCCTGGCCAGGTGCCCAGGGGCAAGTTCCATGTAACACATGCCTTTTTGGTTACTGCCATCGCCATGCACCAAGCACTGGGTTTCCTGGGCCGTTTGGTCTGATACCTGCCTCACAGCCAGAAAGTAGAGAGAAAGGGTGTTTTTCTTGGCTCACACTGCTTATCTGAGTGTAATTTAACATGGCATTGGTTGTTAATTCCTGAGCTAGGAATTATTAACTCCATCATTTCCCTCTTTCCAGTTTAAGGAAAGAGGAAAAGAAGAGCACATTCAACATTCACACTGTCCCGGGACTGAATTTAATGGACATGTCAAAATTCAAGTGCAATTTGACCTGCCTGAATCTGGTTATAAAACATGTCAATTTCATGGGAACTGTTTGAAAGTTTGCTATTTTTGAGATAGGGTTTGGAAGTTAGGAGGTTTAAGCAAAGAATCAAGGGTAGCTCTTTTATCTGCTGGCGCTGTCAGCCTACCTTTAGGCATTATGCATGTTGGCAGCTAGACCCACTCACTAACCAGCTTCTCCTGACCCCAAAATCACTGAGGGATGCCTAAAAAACTGGACCAGAACTAGTAACCAAAATTTTTACACAAATGTGAAAAACAGAAATGAGTGCTATTTTGACCTGGGAGTAAAATATATTTTATGATTTCAATTTTTCACATGCATCATTAGGAAAAATAACAATTAGAAGGTAAAGATAGATCAATAGAACAGAGCATATGACTACTGACTATGGTCAAACAGTTTCCTCACCCTCTGTTGCTGGAATGAGGATGGGAATCCATCTGGCAATTAATGAAAGAGTGAAGTACACTGGAATGAGAGCAAAAAAGATTTGCCTGCTGCTTCAGACAGAATGAGATAGAAAGTTACAACTTCAGGACATTAAAAGACTTTCTGATCTTCCTAATGACTCAAGTAATCAACACTTAGCTAAGATATTTCATGTCACTAAAGATTCATTTTTTTCTGAAGTTTTCTTACCTAAGATAAACCAGGACTGAAGAATTTTTCTATACCTTATTGTTTATTAGTTTTGGGGTAAGATAAATATAAGGAGTCACCATTTAACTCACTTAATATTCTGAATAAGGTCTTAGGTTCATGCATTAGTTGGTTAATTTACTGTACAATTTCCTATCAGGTCCATTATGGTAGTGGGAGTATTTACTTCAAAGGGGTGTGGGGATTCTACTCCAAATACATGAGAATATATCAACATAAAAGTCTCCACACAGCACTGTTCATAATAATGGCAAATAACTGGAAATGACCAAATACCCAACAACAGGAGTCTAGCTAAAGACCACTGCAGTGCATCCATATAGCAGTATGTTATAGACTTCAATAGTAAAAGGAATTCCTAAAACCCTTCACCCAGAACCCCCAAATGTTGGCCTTCCACATTGCTTTTTATTTGTCTCTTCCCAACAACCCACACACTGAACCATCGGAGTTAATGTCCCCTTACCTCTAAATACTTGTATACCAAGATACGTTTTTAAAACTGTATTTAAAAGAGGCAAAATTAAAAGATAGTCTGCATAATAATGGGCCCATTTCATGTAGCACCTACCTGAGATTCCTATCTCTACTCTTCCCTGACACAAATGAAGAGACTCTGAAACTATAATATAGGTAATTTCAGATGTGTCTGCAGAGAAAGAAAGGCCTGTAAGGACAGGCTGCCTTGTCTCAGGAAGTACAACTTGGCACCTCCAAGTCTGGCACTAGAAGTAGGCTTTCCAAAAAGAGGGGGAGTTCAACAAACCATTATGGACTAATCCTCTCTTTAAAAGCCACTTTCGCAATGGGTCTCCACCTGAGTACTGCCTCCCCTGTTCAGAGAAGATGGGCTCTCCCTTTAACACTGTGGCCAAAGTGTGGCCAACTCCTCTGAAGCACAGTTGAGTTAAGGCTGAGGTCTTTGGGTAAGACTTCTTCAAAGAAAGGATGATAAAAAGCAACAACAAAAATCTGCTAGCTGCATGAGTCAAGAAAGTGGAGTTTGCATGTCCTTCCTTGTCTGGCTTCTCTTCATGGGTGTAGAGCACCTAGTCACAATCTCCCTGTGGTCTCCCAACCTCAGTACCTAAGGTTCCTGGAGGACAGCGGCTCTCCCCTCCTGCCTGCTGGTGGCTACCTCACATATCTGGTGTCCGTATGTAGACAGAGCAGAGACCTCTCTTTCCCACTGGGGAATGACTTTAACACAGGAACCATAATTCTAGTCAATTTAAAAAATGATAGAGCTCTTTACTGAATATATATTGTATTTGACATTGCATTCAGCTCTCTGTGTACTGTAATTTCCTCCATTGATTCCATCTATGTTGAGATGCACCATCATTAGCCTGGCAGGGGGAAGAGGCTACTGCACTAAATGTATACCCATCAACTGTAGATACATCCCCTTGTTAAGGATGCTTAAAAATGAAATAAAAATCTCTAAGAGAATTCTGTATAATACTCTAGTTAATTTCCAAGTCAACCTTTGTAGTAGATATTACCACAAGTTCTAGAGAAATTAAGTTACGTGTCCAAGGTAATACTGCTATATTATACTCCTTTCCAAAAACCTCAACCTTCATGCAAGAGAAATACAGGAACACTTTGAGGAGGGGTAAGACCCCAACTGTTCTATGATTAGAAGAGCCATGTTTTCCTTTTGTTTGTATGAAGCAGCATTTTGGCATTCCGATTTAGCTGCCTCTGACAACCCTGGGTGCTGCAGGCCGCAGGAGGCAGCACTGCTGGCCCTGGCCTGACTTCTCACTCCTTTTGGTATGACATTGTGTAATCCTAAGGAAACGCACTGATACCAAAATAAAGTATGTTAGCAAATGTCCCCTTAGCATGACACAGTTTGTTTTAATAAGCTAATAGGAGCCGGATGGAAGAAATATACCTTACTGCTGAGACCAGGAGGCACTAGCAATAATATTGTGTCTTAAGTCTCAAGTTTCAACAGAGCAGCACTTTTGTAACAACGCTATTCTCAAAATGGCTTAGTTATCAGTAACCAGAACTGCAGGGAGCACAGAAGCAGCATGCTGACTAAAGCAGCCATGAGATCTGGGAATCTAGTTCTGGCTCTGCTGCAGATTGGTTCTGCAATCTTGGATAAGATTCAATTCTTTGGAACTATTTCCTCAGTGATAAAGGGATAGATTACCAATCCTAACTGCTTTACAGGGCTGGTTTTAAGATCAAATGTGAAACTTCAAAAATTCTCAAAAGGCACTGCTATGTGAAGTAATACACAGTGCCAACTTAATCAAGGCATTCTTTAACAATGTGACAGTTTGTAAAGAAATCCCAATAGGTTTCCTTTACTTTTTAAAGATTAAAACACATGCCAATACTGTATTTCTTCAAAAATGCCACCTTCTGGATTATGGCTCAGTCTGTAGTATCTACCTGCTGATCACCTATCGCCACCCAGGCAGAGAAGTTATGCTTTTCTTGTTCCTCTCTGGGAACCCTCTTCCTTTTTGCACCTGTGTCAGGAGAACTATGAAGACTACAGGTCATGGATTAAAAGACATCTGGAAAATACTCTGATTCCTTCACTCCTGAAAATGCACATGTGCTCCCAACAGCTATATGTCCTTTTTCTGTAAAGCACCTCATATTGTACCATTGCTGCTCCTCCTGGATTACAAGTTCCATGAAAGTAGGGACCAGTCCTACTTTGCTACATCCCCAATCACACGCTGCCTGACACGGAGGCCATCTGTAAATATTTGCCAGTATGTTCTCAGTTTCCACAATCAGAAAATAAATTTCCAATTTTTAGAGCTTTAGAGACTTATTTAACACTGTAGCTTGTTTTAATTTTTAAGTCAACATCTTAATTCACAAACTGCATGGAAATAAACATACTAGAGACAAAACTGTTTTGTACAGTTTTCTAGATAACATTAAGACTACTCCTAGAAACTATTTTTCACATATCAGATTGCCAATACAGAGAACAAGACTTGACAATACTGTGTCTAGAGATAAACATGGGGGAAACAGGCATTTGAATATGGTGGCTGGAGGGAGAGTAAAGAGGCATAACCATTGAACATGGCACTTTGGTTAACAGCCACCAAAGTTGCATCTCCCACAGTCTGACCCAGCAATTTGACTTTCAGCACCAACTCCTATATAAGACCTGTATATACAGTTATTCACAAAAGACCTATGTACAGTTATTCACTTCAGCTTTGTCTGCAAACAGTTAAGAAACTGGAAACAATCTAAAGGCCCATCTAGAGTAAGTAGCTAAGAATGTTGTAATACACGCCTGCTCCACAGAGATAATATGCAGCTATGACAAACAAGGAGACACTGTGGATATACTGATTACTTCTTGGAAGGAGAAGTGGGTGGCTGGTGAGTGGAGTAATGAGAAGATTTTCATTGTGTATCTTTATAGCTTTTAAATTCTGAATCATGAAATATATAATCTATTCATAAATAAAAATGCAAAGATTACACAGATAAAAATAAAATATAGAAATTTTTACTCAGAGTATAGCTAAATGTCTTCTGCCACATTCATGTTTACTGTCTATTAACCTTGCTCGGTGTGATGTTCCTTCTCCCAAACACACACCTATGTGAACCTGCCCGCAGATTCTTCCTCAGTGCTCTGGGCTGTAACACTTAGCACACTGACCACTCCTAGATTTACAGCCAGCCTTCCTTCACAGACTGTGAGGTGCTTCTGCAGAAACTCAGGACTTGCTAGCAGGGCCTGGCCCAGTATTTGTTGGCTAAAAAAATCAGTCATACTTAAATACTGAGCAACGCATTTGTAATAGACAAAGCCTCACAGAATTACTGAGAAGAAATAAGACAATACACGTTAAAGCTAATGTCACACAAATAAATTCAAACATTTATCATGCAGATGTCATCATCAGCACTTGCTAGAGAGATATTAGAGGAAGAAATCAAAAGGCCTGCCGAAGCAAGGTTTTGACATAAAACTAATGCTATTCTGTGAACACACAGGAGGCGACCTCCATAGCTAGGCCTATTCCAAGTGCATGCTCCTCCTGCCTGGGTGTGCCGACTCCAGCCAGAGAAGGTAGAAAGGTGCTGCTGGCAGTACTTCTTTTTCACTATCTAAACACTACTTCCATACCCAGTATTTTAGGAAAAGAATTTTTTAAATCTCTGTATAGATTTATGGGCACACTTACAGCTACAGACTGTTAATGTGAAGGAGGAATAATGCGTTAGAAAACAGAGAATGTAACAGTTTTCATAAAGATTAGTAGTATGTAAATTGCAAACTAACTTTAACTCTTAAGTTTTCTCTTGAAGATATCACCTTCCACTGCTCCCCAAATATTTTCAAGTAACAAAGGTTTTAGACAGTTTTTTTAAAAGGTGATAAGCTCCAATATGTAGTAAAGAATCACATGTTCCATCCTAGAAGCCTCTTTTTAATGCCAAACTATATGCCTGGCATGGAGGCTGCCATTATTTATGTTATACTAGTGGCAGAGATCTTTACAGTTCTACAAATACATTTTTCAAGGAGAGGGGGAAAGAGATTGATAAAGGACATTATTTTAAGTGACGAGAAATGCACAGATCACCTACAGTTACTATCCCACAAAAATGTATTATGGAAAAGACCAAGGAATTCTTCTCATATTGGCAGATCTAGAAAAGAGGGGTAGTGTAGAAACAGGGGTGTCACAAACAATGACTGCCCTTTTCTGTAAGTCAACTTTCACCCTGACTCTCCACCCACCTTCATATCTGAATGGTAACTCTTGATGTTCTAATCTGTCTCCCCCAGACTGGCTTCCTAAAGGTGGGAACTAGGGTTTATTTATCTCTGTATCTCTCTGGGCCTTAGCATAATTCTGGACTAACACAGTTATGCTAGTTATTTGTGAAGCGAATTAATTTGATTTTGTCAGCTCATGGCAACTCTGACAAAATCCAGAAACATGAGCTTGCCAAAAATTAGAATAATTTATAGTGAATTCTCCACTTTTTCCTATATTTTAGCAGTATATATTTGCTCACATTATACTTCACAGAAGAATGTTATTTTTAAAATAGAGAAATCCTCAGTTAAAAAAAAGTATTGTTATAACAAAATTCCATTACCAGCACCAACCCAATCAGATGTTTTTCACCCAAGGAGTAGCTGCCTGTGCTTGAGGGATGTGAATTTGCTGAAGAGCAGTTTTAGAGGTGACAGAAACATGAGATCACGACTGGCAGGAGAGTCATGATCATACACTGGGCACGTGTTGTGGGGTGAAGGCAGAGCAGATGTCTCCTAGAGGCAGAAGATCAAGAAATAATCCAGAACACTTAAACAGAAGGCTGGATGCCTGAAAGATGTGCTAGCACCCCAATTCACTTAGTAAATGAGAGCATATCCCCATTTTTTTTTAAGTTCACCCTTGGGTAAACTGCTCCTTTATAGGCAAACTATGGTACCTCCTTCTTAGTCTTTCACCAACTGAAGCAGAAACAGGACAAGAAATGAAAAGAAAAAACCCTAAACATCATTACTGGAACTTATAAAATCTTACAGGAAGAAGTATTTTGAACTACCAGTACTTTAAACATCAGTATGAATGGAGTTTACTGCTTCTTGCCAGTCACTTTGATTTTACCAGTGAAGTAATTTGCTTCAAGTAGTGTGAAAGATAATTCATTTTTCTAAAGTATATAAAATGTATAAAGGCTCACAATTTGTATTAACTGAACTACTCAAAATCTGGAAATTATTTTCATCTCTATTTATTTGGGAAGTAATAATAAGTGCTGGTTTCATGTCTTTTATTACTGTTACTACTTATTTCCTGAGATCACGTATGTAAATTTTAATGTATCTGCATGGCTTCTATAGAGTACATGAAAAAGTTCCAATTAAAAAAAAACACCATTTATGTTGATGCATTATATGCAGAAAAGTTTCCAGTAGATACAATTTATAACAATATGTCAACTAGCTTCTTAGTGAAAAAGTTTAGAGGGGTGGGGAATGCCAGAGAGGCTTGAATGTACTTAAAAGCAAGGTGCCTGGATGAAAATCAAATGTAAACAACTTACCACTGCTTGACAGTAATTATGTCTAATCTCAGTCACTCACCTACTTTCTGACTTTTGACTGTTACCTGTTACACCATTTAATAAGGAATGAGAAATCCCCAATGGCTTAAGACTCTAAAACACAATGCCTCTGATAAAAGATCATGAGACCCCATGAAGCCCACTGTGGGCACAGCAACCATGAATGATTTAGTAAGACTGGCTAAAACTGCACTGCTTAAAAAAAACAAAAACAAAAATAAAAACACAGGTGTGCAAGGGTGTGGGGGCTACACATCACAAAGAACAAGTCTAGACACTGGTTCCAGTCCAGTGATAATAAACTGACTTCTTTCAAACAGCCTGAACTATAGCATCTGTCCCTGCTTCCACAGCCAATTGTACTCCCTAAAACAACCTTTAGGGAGTTTTTTTTTAAAGAGGTATTTCTGTTTTTCAGTGGTTAATTAATTTGCAAAGCATAAGCAGTCTTTCAATTAAAAGACATCAGAACAGGGAAGGTGTTAGACTGCGGTGTGATGGTATTGTGTGACCACGCTTACTCCGCCATCCCACCCTCTTCCTCTCCTCTCCTCTCTCTCTCACACACACACATGCACGCTGAGTACTCTCTTACAAATCATATTAACAGACGGTTCTAAGTCTAAAACAACACTACAAAATTACTTTTTCAACTAGGACTAGATTTACAGATATATGAACCTGTACTACTGCTCCTCCTCTGAGTGTATGTCTGAAGGCAAATTCTGGCGCGCTAAGACCCCGCCCCTTAAGATCCAATCACCAACGCAGAACACACCCTACCCCTACTCCTTAAAAACCCACTTGTCACCCACGAGCTGCTGCTCCCTCTGTCTAGGGGCAGTCATTTTCTCTTTCAGGTAATAAAATCTCCTGCGTGGGCCCGTGTCTCCTGAGTCGTTCTGGGGTAAGGAGGGTCGCGGTGAGATACCCTTTCACCGGTGCCGTGACTTCGGATGAGGTTCTCCCACTGACTTAGCTCTTCCTCTGAGAACCTGAGCTGCTTTGGGAACTCTCACTGCCCGATCCTCCTCCACGGGCTCACCATCCATTTCCCTGGTCACTCGTCTTCTTGCCCAACACTGGCCTTCAGTTTGGTAAGTATCCCCTTCATGGTCGACTTAAATGTCCCGTTGGAACCTGGGAAGTAACTATTGAGTGTACGGCACCCCCAACGGCCCCTCTGGGACAGGGGCACCCCCAACTACAACTTTCAGAGTCACAGCTGATCCCCACAGTCGACCCTTCTCTGCCTCCCCATGGTGAGAATCCTCATTCACTGAGGCATGGTCTCCCTTTATCTACTTGTAAACTCCTGGTACCAGGTACTGAAACTCCTTGGTGTTTTCGCCTCAACCGCTTGGTTACAGGTGGTGATGACCCCCTAACTGTGTCTGGTCTTCTCTGAGACCTTCTCAATCGCTCTGGGACGCCTCAGCAACTTGTGAACGGTCTCATTCTCACCATGGGATCTGGCCCCTCCATTCCCACAGATTCACCACCGGGGTGCTTACTCCATAATCCAAAAACCCCTCCACCTCACTCCAGATCTCAAACCTTTTAAGCTTATTTGCTACTGTAATGAGATCTGGCCACAATATTCCTTGGACAATCAGTCTAATTGGCCTCCTAATGGCTCTTTAGATCCTAAAATTCTCCGTGACTTATGCAACTTCCGTGAGCACACGGGCAAATGGAAAGAGATCCCATATATACAGGCTCTCTCCTACCTCCGAACCAAGCCCGCTCTTTTTCTCTCTTGCAATCCTAAACATCTTCTCCTCGCTCTAAAAAACTTCAGCCACCAACCACCAGTTCCCACCACGTCCTCTGACTTTAACCCTGCTGGTGAACCTCCTCCCTACTGATCTTAAACCCCTACAGCTCCACCTCAACCACCACTTCCTCTCCTGCCCCAACCTCCTTCTCTGCAAGATCAAAATCCCAACCCTCCCAGCTCCCCTAGTGCCATTGCAGGAGCTGCAGCACCTCCTCCTCCTCCTCCACAACCAGTTCCCCTTCCCTCACCCAGTCCCATGCCAAGCCCTCCAGTCACTCGCTCTTGAACCCAGATCCTAGCCCCACTACGGGAAGTAGCCGGTACAGGGTCGTCTGGGTCTATGTCCCTTTCTCTCTCTCGGACCTATCTCAACCAACACACTTTTGCCTGAGGAGCGCAGGTGAGTCTGGGAACAGGCTAGAACTTATGCCGATGAGGTTCACCAAACTACTCCAGCTCATCCAATAGGTGCTGAGGCGGTTCCTGACCTAGACCTTAACTGGGACTGTAATACAGCAGGGGGAGTCACCAGTCGAGATCAATTCATCACCTGCCTTGTGGTGGGTCTCAGGAAGTCAGCCAATAAAGCCATTAACTATGAAAAACTCCAAGAGGTTTATTCAGGATAAAAATGAGAATCCCTCTATGTTCCTAGACCACCTCACCAAAGCTCTTTTACAATATATAAACCTAGACGCTGAGACCCCAGATGGGAGACAATTATTAATGACCTACTTCTTCACCCAGTTTCCCCAACATTAAGGCTAAACTTAGACGTCTAGAGGAGGGACCCTTAACTCCTCAGGCAGAGGTCCTGGCAGTGGCCTTCAAAGTATATAATGGAAGAGATGAAAAGGCCCATAAGCAAAAATATAAAAAAATGCTGGCTAAGGCCTTTCAACCTACCCCAACCACTGGTGCTCGGGTATCCTCACTTCCTAAGAAGCAGCCAGGAGGACTTCCTGGTCCATGCTTCAAATGTGATCAAACGGGTCATTGGACTAGAGCCTGCCCAAATCCCAGAAGCCCCCCGGTCCATGCCCTAAGTGCCATCAGGAGGGACACTGGGCTGTTGACTGTCCTCGCACACCAAGAGGTGCCAGGCTATCCAGCTCTAACACTGCACACATAGACCTTCTGGGTCTGGCAACTGATGATTGAGGGGGCCCAGGGCCCAGGATTCCTCCACCTGACCACTACCATCACTGTACAGGAGCCCAGGGTAACCACTGTGGTAGCAGGTAGGTCCATCTCTTTCCTTTTGGACACCGGGGCCACCTACTCAGTCCTGAAGGAGTTTTGGGGACCTACCTCCCTCTCACAGTCCTCTATAATCGGAGTAGAGGGGACACCTTATCAACCTTTACAAACTCCCATGCTTCACTGCCTCTTTAAGGGCATTACTCTCTCTAATTCCTTTTTAGTGATTCCCCATTGTCCGGTTCCCCTTATGGGAAGAGACCTCTTATCCAAGCTAGTGGCTCTTATCTCCTTTACCTTTGGACAATGCCTCAACCCTGATTCACCTTCAATCCCACTTTTACTCGTCCTCCAACCTGCTGCAAACCCACCTCCCTCTCCTTTTCCTCTGCCACCCCATCTGGTCAACTCTGTAGTCTGGGATACCTTCACCCCCTCTATCGCCACCTCCCCAGTAATTATCAGAATTAGACTTAAAGACCCCGCCTCTTTTCCCTCTCAACCTCAGTACCCGCTGCCCCTCAAGAGTTTATTGGGCCTGCAGCCAATTATCCAGGAACTTTTATACAAATGGCTACTTCGACCAGCCAGTTCCCCTTACAACACCCTGATACTAGCTATCAAACACCTAATGGCTCTTATAGGCTAGTTCAAGATTTAAGAATTATCAGTGCAGCTGTTATTCCAATCCATCCACCAGTCCCTAACCCCTATACTTTATTATCCACTATCCCCACCTCTTCTACTTACTTCTCTGTCCTTGACCTCAAAAATGCACTCTTCACGATTCTTCTCCATCCCAAAGGGACCACTTACACCTTCAACTCCACAGACTACAAATCCTCCAGTAATCTACTCTACAACCCAAACAGGACCTCCTCACAGCTGCATAAGGTGGCATATGTGCTCTACCCCAAGAACAATGCTGCTTCTACACCAACAAATCAGGTCTTGTCCAGGATGGTGCAAAACACCTCTGTGAACAAGCCTCCAAACTTCTAGAAAACTCCCCTAACAATCTGTTCCCTTACCCCTTCAACTGGCTCCTGCCCCTCCTAGCCCCTATTACCTTTATTCTTCTTCTTCTCCTTTTCCTTCCCTGCTTCATTAACCTATTCCAAAGATTCATTCAAAATCAAATTTTGAAAATTTCTAACCATACTGTCAACCAGTTACTCCTCCAGGGATACCAAGGCCTTCTCATGAAGAATAACGAAACCAGTTAGATGACATCACCAATCATCTCAAGATGCCCCCCCTTCCCTAACTCTACAGCAATGGCTTCCCTAACCCCAGAATCTGCACCCCCTTCCAGCAGGAAGTAGGCTAGAGAATGAGATTCTACGCCCCGTTCCCCAGAGGCCCAATTAAGAAAAGACGAAGATGAGAATGAAGGCAAATTCTGGCCTGCAAGACCCCCATTCCTTAAGATCCAATCACCAACGACCTACCCCTACTCCTTAAAAACCCGCTTCCTCACCCACGAGCTGCTGCTCCCTCTCTCTTGAGGGCAGCCATTTTCTCTTTTGGATAATAAAATCTCTTGGGTGGGCGTGTCTCTTGAGTCGTTCTGGGGTAAGGAGGGTCGTGGCGAGATACCCTTTCAATGTCTATCACATTTAAGTGGCAAATAATGAGGAGGAACCATCTCCCATTCTGTTTCACTGGATACTGGAACATTTTTTTTTTCATAGCTAGGCATAAGCTAAGACTACAGAGGCAACAGAAAAGAAACTTCCCATCAGTTTCTGGATGAGGTTGAAAGAAACTGAAGTCATATGAATAAGATAAACTGTTTAATCCATGCTTTGTCTGAAAGGACATAAAAATTTTATCCTGGGCGTATTCCAGCAGTAATCTCAACAGTCCCCTCTGGGTTAGGTGTTGGTTGTCTGTCTCCTGGCACCAATGATTCTTAAAAACAAAAATCGGAACCCAGAGGTAAAAAGAAAAAAAAAGAAAAGGGAAAGACAATTACTGAAGCAGTAGGCTAGAATATATACTCTGAGGAAACAATCTGAGCTTCAAACTACCCTGGGGATTACTGATACTATAATAAACACAGAGGCAAGAAAGCAAATAAAGGTGGCCTTGCCCTTTATATCTTAATTCTGAACAAGTATATTCCTTTATTTTTTTTTTTAGCTTTAATGTTGGGGAACAACCAGGTTACTTGTCAAGGTCTAAAAAGGGGGCCAAAGATCATTCTGGGAGAGTACAATGGATTTAATAACATTACGAATGGTTATAAATCACTTATTTAACCCTATCATTAAAAAGCATCTAAATTTGAGACTATTTTGCTTTTCTATAATCTATTAAAGCCAGAGTCAGTAATTATTTTAAAAAATCATACTCAACTGTAATGGGGAATGTGGGGGGTACTTGATGGTGGGAGTCTAGTAAACATAACATTACTCATGTAATTGTAGATTAATGATACCAAAATAAATTTAAAAATTAAAAAAAAAGAATGCATATTGAAAAAAGTCAACAATCAAAATTATAACCAAAACAAAAAAAATCATACTCAATTACACACCAAATCTCAGGTAAACTTTATCTTTTCCTGTTCCTGCATTACGTTTGTATGTAAGTTTGGTCTGAAACTATAGACAAATTTCACCAGAATTCCAACAAAGCTCATCTTATAATGTAATTTAGTGAACTGGTGAAAGCAAAACCATGTTTAAAGTTTTGAACAAGTATTTTGTCACTAAACAAATGCCAGTGTTTGTTTTGGAAAATTCAAGGGGCAGGACAAGTAAATACATATTTTAAAATTATTCTTAGATTTATTTTAAATTGGTATTTTGTATGTGCCAAGATGCTTTTCTTTGCTTGTAAGAAAGACTCTAACATCTGCTGAATTTAAAGCCTTTTAAGCATTTATAGTATGTATGATCACAATTCTAAAAGTTACAGTAGAGAACAATGAATTCATGCCAATTTTGAAAACACTGAGCAGTGATTCCTTAATTCCTCGTTCCCAGTAAATCTCGGAGTCCCCTGATACTCCTCATCACCTCACACTGACACACACATGCAGTGAAGTTTTCAAAGTCTCTTGATTTAAATCCAGAGCCCTTGGCCCAGGACCATATTTTTGAGTGTTGTAGGCACAGCATACTCAACCACATTTGTGGTAACTCCCGATTTTCTTGCCTTTACTGTCCCCTTTCTATTTTCTCCCTGTCCTTCTAAACTTTTTTAGAATACAGAATTTAGGTACCAGAGAAGAATGAGTGTGAAACACAGGCAATCATTCCAACAGAAACAACTCCCCTTGAAAATTGTCTGTAAAAAGAGGGCTATCAGAAATAAATTATATCTCAGTTGTACATAAATCCAACTGTGGCCCTCCTGACTACTCCATACACCTGGCACAGGGCCCACCGGGAAACACTCCTGGAGTCCTCTTCACTTTTTCCCTGACATTATCATAACTACATTGCCAGTTAGAGGGGGGGAGGGGCACACACCAGTTTAAAAAAACAACTTTGCAACTTGAAGTTCTTTAATTGGTATATAGTCAGATCCTCTGTAACAATAATAAGTATTACTTATATCACTACAATAAGGCTATCTTCTAAGTAGCATTAAATGAACCTGAGAAGTTTTAGATTGGCTTTTGAGCAGGTAAGTCTTATCTGTCTTATTATCTCTTACAGGTAACTTCTAAAAGGCATCTCTATGTTCAAAACTTGTTTCCTTAACAAAATTTTCTCAAAAGTTTTTTGTAGGACAAAATAAACCAGTTTCTTCTGGACTTAACTAAGCACTGTCTTTTAAAAACATTACTTACCAGAGACTTAAGTCACTAGAAAACTCTCTTGTTTCCTAAATCTGGTGTAACAGGTCCTCCGGTTCATTTTATGGCACAGGTCCTACACCAAAGTACAGCCTGGATTCAAATCAATCAAGGAAGAGTTTTGCACTAAGGTAACTCAGGTTTCTCCACTCTCTTATGGTTACTGCTTAACCCTAAACTAAACAAATTCTATCTTAAGAGAGGGAAAATGTTTCCACACATTGTCATCTTTTTTAACTAGCCTTTCATCACATAAAATATTACACCCCACACAGATACAGACTGTGACCACAGACTATGCTGAATTAATGAGAACCCTAAAAGCTACAAGAACATTACAATTTACCTACCACACCTGTCTGCACTGATGATTAGTTTGAAATATTCCTAGCCCAGTGGAAACGAATATTACTGGTATGTTAAAACTTGGGTAGGAGCTCAGCAATGTTGTGTATTTGACTTGAATTCAATTTGTGTGCTGAAAACAAAAACAAAGCAATAAAAACCAAGGGGGGAGGAGAGAGAGGGGAGAGAGGGAGAGAGGTGTGGAGAAAGACAGGGAGAACCAAGAGGAGAAGCACACACGTGGACGCACATATTTAAGCTCTTAAACTGTCAATATCTTCAACCTCTACCTTTACTTTAAGACAAAAGGAGCCCCAACACTTGCCAAGTGATCCTATTCAAATCCAGAGCTTGACAGAAAGACAAAAAATCTGAGGGGTTAAAGAATTGCTTATTTTAAAATGTACATGCTTACTTCTAATTTCTTTAAAATGCATTGCCAAAAATATGTTGTAGTTTTGTACAGATACAAAACTATAACATTTTACTTTATCTACCTTACTTGGTATTTCATTAGAAAGAAAAAGAAAGGAAAATCCATAATCCAAACCAACAACCACACAAATCTCAAGAGGTATTCCAAGTCTCTCTGGTGACAGCCAAAAGAAAAAAACCACACCACACCACCTGTCCCTTACCTATCAAGTATATACCAAGGGAGGGGACATGGGAGGGGCTGAATGCCTAGGGCTGGAAAGCTTATTTACCTTGTTTATAAGGTCATGCACACAGCAGCCAGCAATGAACTAGAGCTTATTCTGATCCTTCTCTTCTTTGATGTTAGCCCCTAACAGAAAAGGCAAGGGAAGAGGAGGAGGGAGAGAGGGAAGGGGGGCAAAGAGGGAAGTGGAAGAGGGAAATGAGAAAAAGAGAGGAGAAAGAGAGGTTCTCTTTTGAGGCCTCTCTCTCCACCTCCTTCCTCCCCACCTGAACCTCAGGCTGCGCTTTCTGGTACTTACTGTGGGGCAGCTGTACACTGTGGGGCACTTACCTCCGTGAACATGTCTTACTGCCTTCCTACATGGCAGAAAAGCTTTCCTGTTTCCACACATCCCCTTGCCAGCCCTAATCGGTGCCACTAGGTCACTGTCTTTTGTGCTAGCAGCTGCAATGGCTGCCCTGACAGGAAAAGACTTTTAATCTCTTCCCTTGTACTGAGCCACAAGACGCAGCGAGTGCTCGCACAACTCCCCTGGCTCTGCTCCTAAAAATGCTCTCTCAAGTACACCGTTGCTTAGCAATATTTGCCTTCCCCCTGTACATTTGAAATGGGCAACATCTGTCCCTTTGGCAGTTTTGACTTGTGTAAAGCACCATGCTCATAGTTTAAAAACACACAGCTTTATGAAATGGACAATCCTCCACTCTTCCCATATCCCTGCAAAACCAGGAATGTGAAGAACTCTCCCCCACCCCCCCCTCCCACCGATGGTTTAATCTTTACTTCGCTTTCAAGGTCAATATAAAAATCTTTTGGATTTAAGGCCACTTACAGCACATAAGCGAAATATTTAAGCCACTGGTGTGAGTTCCTATTGAAACCCACCTAATAAAAAGTGTGTCCACACAGCTACACCTGTGAATATATCTGAACTATAAAAATACACTTAGCTCAAAATTGTCCATATAACTAATTCTATCACCAGGCATATGTGCAAATATGTATTAAATAAGGTAAGATGTAAAGGTAATTTATTCATGGAGTAGGGAGGACAATTTTCATGCTCACAATATAGTTTGTCATAAACAAAAATACACACACAGATCAATGGCAAAGGAACCAAAAAAGTCTAGAGAAAAATATTCTCTAAATCTAAGTTATTCCAACATTATGAATTTCAAAACTAATGATCTTAAGTTTCCTAAGTTTTTAAAATATAACCCTCAACATAGTCATCCCAGTATTTTACTGAAGTTGCTTTTTAACACTGAAGTCGCTCTTTAACACTGAAGTCATTCACAATACTATAATTCTACACATAAGGAAAAAAACTAACATAAAAAATAAACTTTTTATAGGTAGTATATAACATGTTCTGCATGTAATTTTACTTTTTATGTAGTACATCAACGGGAAATAAAAACCAGAGTAATAAAATGCATAAAAGTCAACTAGAAACTGAACCATGCTCTGTGCAAACTTGGGTGTATAGACATTTTTGTTCCTTTAAACAAATCAAGCTAAAATTTTCTTTTGCCAAACCAATTTTGACTATTAGAAACACATGTTTTCAAAGACATTCTATGGAAACTGAGTTTCAGCTACAAAGGGCATGCTGACCTAGTATTTTCACCAAGGCCCTACCTGAAACTTTGAGAAGCAGAACTGGGTGATAAACACGGCCACTAAAAATACACCCAAAAGGCCCATGACTCTGGATTTAACAACAGTCCTGAAATTCCATAATCTTCATGGATTTGTAATCCTGCTTAGCCACAAATGTGAATTCAACACCCCAGAACCCACTTCTCTGCAGTTTCTCACTACTTGCCCAGATGCAGAGACAAATTTTTGTGAACCTAGGCTTTTTATTGCAGTTTATTGGACAAACTTGAGCTGACTTTGCACACTGGGGTATTCTCAAAAATCCCATGTTCCTCCAAGTCACCCCCAGCATTCTGTCCCTGCTGGGCAGTGTGTCTGAGCAAGGTTCTGGGTCCCACACACCAGCTTCCAGATACGGCTCTGCCAGGGCCAGCCATTAAGCTCGCTGCATGGAAGGGGCTTAAAAGCAGTACCCACACACAGTACATTCTCAATAAAATACGGACATCATTTTTATTATTATATTATCTTACCACAACACACAAGTCTCAAATCTTGTCTTTTTTAATTCCATGTTACTGAACTTTTCCACTTCTCCATACCATCATCCAAATACAACTTTTACTTAAAGAATGTCTATGAAAACTTCCTCTGGAAGGTAGAAGGGAATACTGAAGGATGAATAACAAATTTTGTATCTTTTATATAAAGTCTATATAAACTGTATGGTACAATCCTTGCTTGGACCTCCCTCTCATTTACCCTTAAACAGCTCAAGTCTCTTTAGCTCTGAAGAAGCCATCACCTATTGGATATTTATGTCTACAATATCCTTCTAATAAATTCTTAACAAATATGGGGAAAACATGGTAATTTGGAGAGGCTGGGGTCCAAGACAAAGATGGAGGGAGCTAGGCAAGGCTGCGGTGCTGACTTCTAGAGCTGGAGAGGAAAGAAAGGACTGGCCATGCCAGCACTCCGCTTCTCCATGACTGTCCCTTTACAGAGTCTATGGGGCAATGATGGGCCTCTAGAAAACCAAACTCTACGCAACTAGTAGAGCATTATTGACGATTTCTCCATTTAAAGCCTGCTGGCATGAGACCTGATCTTAAGAATGAATGTCAAGGCCTGTCCCACATTGCCAATCAATAATTATCAGGTCCATAAGCAAGATCCTCTATATCACATTCAGGAAACCTTCACAAATTACCTGAAAATATGCCTACTCATGTCTGTCCTCACTGGAACTGTGACCCTGCCCACAAAATTAACATTATAGGACCTGCAGTTCAGTACCATCATTCCTGCCCTACCTTTCATGATACCCAAATACAACTGAAACCTCTTCACAAGCTGAAACTAGACCCATATCGTTTTCACAGCCAGTACAACTCAGGAATCCTGAAAATACAGCAGGTACTCAATGCTTTATTAGAGCCACAAAATATTTATTCAAGTCTCTTATTTTAAAAAGCATATTTAAAACTTAAATAAAATTAAACCCATGATACAGAATTCTATTATTTCACCAGAACAACTGAGAAACCCCCAAACCAACCCAAAGCCTTAGGACACTTCTTAGGATTAGTGGCCCATTAGAAACAGTACCTCCCACTTACACTTCTTCCAAGCCTAACATTCAAAACTGTCAAAACCACCCAAGTTTCAGATTCTAAGCCAAGGTAAAGAGGTGAATCTACTACTACATTTACTCACACATTTAGAAGGTGTTAAAATTAACTACGACAATGTAGACAAAGCCACTATTTATCAAATGGGATATATAACATATTTTATATATATAAACATACACAGAGCATATTTACTGTATGCTAGTCACTGATCTAAGGGATTCATGTACATTTTCTCATTAAACCTGACAACTACCTTCTGAGGAATATTTTATTATTTCTGTTTTACACATAAGAAATTGAAGCTTGAGCAATGATTTGTAATATTTAAGTATTTTGCTTATGGTCAAACAGCTAGTTCAAGGTAAAGACAAGATTCAAACCCGACTCTTCCCTAATCCAAAATCCATGCTCTTAACTGCTACCTATAATGCCTAACTCCCATCTAACTAGCCAAAAGAAATTTAAAAACATCTTCCTTCCCTCCAATAATATTTGAAGTTTTTAGCATTCCATGGATTACATGTTTTATTACATACTTATTAGTCATCCCTAGTTATAAATAAGTATTAACATCAAAATCCCCAGCAATGATACTGACACAAGGAAAAAACCCACATCTAGTATAAACAGCCTGGAAATTCTCCAAAACAATCATGTCCCAGTTTTTAAACAGTACCCTTTGTTAATCAAGTATATTTGCACACAGTACAAGCATAGACACCAGTACCTTAGGGAAACTTACTGTAACTACAGGATCAATACTGGTAAGATCAGGTGGGGTTTTCTTTTTGGCAGGGGAGGGTTCTGGAGTCATTAGAGCTGTCACATCCCTTCATCTTTTTTCCTGTTGCAACTTATAAAGACCGTACCATAAAAAACAAAACAAGCACGTGTACACATATTGCTAAGCTCAAAGGAAGGAAAGCAGCTCTTGTTCGCGAAGGGGCATTGAAAACCAAATTCCTATTAGAGAGAATTCCTATTCATAGAGAAAAAAAAAAAAGAAAAGTAATTTACCATTAAAGGTATTAAAGGGTATGCTACTAGACTTGGTAGAGGAAACAGCATCAGACCAACTGTTAGAATACAAACTCCTTTTCTGAGAAGAACCATATTTTAGAGATGAGAAGAGCATGAATGACTTATCCACATCCTCATTACACATGCAGGAAAACTAAATGGACACCTTTCTCCTTAATGACAAGGAGGATTAAATACATTTTCTGTAGCTTTTGGGAGCAGCAAAAACCCAAACAAAAAAAAGTTAAGTAGGCTAACACTGCGGTTTCTTCTCTTTAAAATATGAGCAAGTAGTAGAAACACGTATTTAAAGGCTTATAGAAAAACAGCTTCGTATTTGGAAATAAGGACAAGAAATAAAGCAAAGATAACTTACTTTACAGTTTATTTATTGTGAACCCACAAACATTTAACAGCAACCTTCCACATTAACACAACACTCTTATGAGAGTTGAGGTAAATTCACTACTCAGAGGTAGGAATCCTGCAGGTGCCGAACACCAGTGGCCTGAAGAGCAGCCTTTTCCCAAGACCCTCAGCCTCTTAGCCTTAACCTTCTGAGCCAAGGAAATCATCTGCATACACAGCACAGCTTTGCCACCACTGTGATGTAGTCTTTTTTTTAAGTGTATTTTTTATACTGAAGTATAGTTGATATACAGTATTATGTTTCAACGGTGATTCAACAGTTAGATAATAAAATCCTCACCTCCACTAGTGTGGTTACTGTCAACACAGAAAGATGTTACAGAATCATTAGCTATATTCTTCTCCCATGCTGTACTTTCATCCCCATGACCAGCTTATATTATGATTGATATTTTGTGAACCTTTATCCCCCTCACCCTCCCCACCCACCTACCCCATGGTAACCAGTCACTTTTCAGTGTTGAATCTACTGCTATTTTGTTAATTCTATTCTGTTTTCACATTCCACAAATAAATCATATGATGTTTTTCTTTCTTCACCTGGCAAATAAGCCTAATAGCATAGTAATAAGCAAATAGCATAATACCCTCTAGATCCATTTATGTTGTTGCAAATGGCAGGATTTCTCCTTTTTATGGCTGAGTAATATTCCATTGGGCATATGTACCACATCTTCTTCATTCATTCATCTACTAATGGACACTTAGGTTGCTTCCACATCTTGGTTGTTGTACATAATGTGGCAATAAACACAGAGGTGCATATATCTTTTTGAACGAGAAATAGTTTCTTCACGTAAATTCCTAGAAGTGGAATTACTGCGTCCTATGGTATTTCTATTTTTAATTTTTTTGAGGAACCTCCATACTGCTTTCCACAGTAGCTGCACCAATTTACATTCCCATTAACAGTGGTAGGAGGGTTACATAGTTTCCTTAAAAGTTTGAAAATCAATCACTTTTTACTTAACTAGATACAACTTGACACATTTCATTAGAAATCCTTCTGAAGAGTGAAGAGATGATGTCTTTTGAAGAGATGAGTTCTCATCCTTTGGATCTGCCCAAGAGGAGGGAACAACTGCAGGAATATAGAAATACTTTAAGTCACAGGGAAGACCACCAACACTTACAGGGCTTCAGCAGGTGACTCAAAGGGCACAGTACAGACTGGGGCAAGACAGAGTGTACGCTAAAGGTCAGTCAGCCAATCAACTGTTGCTTTGCAGGAATTCAAATGCTACGTTGCCAACCCTTCCAGTTTTTTAAGGAAAAAAAATCCAGATTTCAAAGTGAAATTTCCTAATTTTTAGATGTTGGCAACTAAGCCAACATACTGTACAAGACACTGCCCGTCTGTGGGTAAGCCCTCACCAATGCTGGCTTCAATGCTTACCCTCTCTCCCAAATGGGGAAGAGAGAAATAAGAGATTGGGGAAATGCTCATTTTGAAGAGTGTTTTTTACAGCCCCACATTCATGGACCTCTTCAGCTCCCTCTGAGATTCTGAAAAGGCCCTTTGCCTGGTTGGGGGTGTGGGGGCAAAGTATGAGGCAGCCTCACTGCTGTGTCGCAAGGGTCTCCCGGCTGCACATGTTCCTGCCAAAGCCCACCTCAGCAGATTGGCATCTGCAGCCTGACAGGTCACTAGAAACATGGACCAAGTAAGCACAACAAACCACAGGGTAGTTCTTTTTACATGACTGGCATGGAATAAATCTGTGAACTATAGGTGAGTCATAACATATTAAAGGACTCATTTACATTCAGAACAACACACCAGTGTTTTCCCTCATCTTAGCAACTAGTACACTGGAATCTTGAGAGAATGTAAGGGACATAAAGGCCCCTGGTGTCTCTGTTTTATCCTTTACTGCACGATAATTAATCTTCCTGGAAAATAAACCCAGGTTGCCAGTCGAGCATTTTCAGGGTCAATAATTCTTAAGTTACTAGGATACCAATTAATGATACCCAAGTGGTCTAGAAGAGTTTATGTCCCTACCCAAAATGGTTGGCTCATTCCCCAAAAAAGTACTTCATTCTATGGCAAAATATTTAAAGTTGACAATTATTTGAGATTAACAGCAGTATGTTCTCCCCCACTCCCTGTAGGGGAGGAGGGAAGGAGACACACACACACCCCAAAGGAAATCTGGTGTCTTATTTAATAGAGGAAAGCTCTTACATACATGACAGATACATGAAAATTACTTTCCAATTTACATAGTACATAAAACCACCTCTCTGAACTCAATGCTGAAAAGTACAGCAATGATGAGGTGGAAATCAGTACTAAGAACACCTAATGATCAGATAAAGCTGCTTATTTTCAAATCCACACATAAGAAAGCCTAAAATGACTGGGAAATACTTAGGTTGAAAATGTCAAGTCAAACAATTCCTTTAAAAGTTGCTAAACTTGGTGCCTGCTTCCCATCCAAGTGTCCTAATTAGGAAATACAGCCCTACCAATTGTTTTCCCCCCTCCACTCTGACAACGATATAAGGGATGATTTTTCAGACTCCAGATCAAAGTGAACTGGGTAAGAACTCCTTGAGCTGAGCACATGCAGGAAAATCCTCATTCTGTCCCCATTTTCATGTGTGCTAAACACGAAGGATAAATAACCAAGAGACAAATGATCCTGCCCTCAAAATGTTTACACCTGGAGAAAGACACAGGATGGCACCAGGGAGGTGTGAGGAGAGTGGAGGCCTGGGCCTGAGTGGCAGCAGCTGGGACAAGGATGCATCAGCAGGAGGGCACAGCCCCCGCCTGGAGAGACACAGGTAAGAGGGCCATCATGAAGGCATCTGGAGGTACCTAGATTTTTTTCCGGAAGGCAGTGAAGAAGTACTGAAGGATCTGAAACTAGGATATCTTGATTATATATATATATATTATTATTATAAGTATAATAATATATTATAATATATATACTATGACAACAAAGGAGGGCAGTGTTTAAGGGGATGGTGGTCAGCATGGTCAAATGCCAGAGAGGTTGAGCTAGCTTCACCTCAAGAGCACGCTTTGACCTGGTCCTCTAGGAGCCCACTGGAGGCAGCGGGTGCAGAGTGGATGGGAGGAGAGCAGCACACATAGAATGTTAACCTACTTCTATCTCCAGAGCTTTGGCTGGGAAGAGAACATGAAATAAGTAATTACAGGAAGATATGGGAGTGAGGAGGGGTTTGCTTTGCCGTTTAAGCTAGGAGAGCTTTAAGTCACCTGTACAACCCAATGTTTGCATGATTCATCAGGTGACGACATGAAGGCAAGGCCATGTAGAAAAACAGGGAGCTTTTAATGTTTCAAATGTCTGTCATACACACAATCGCTGCTCCACAGGAACCAGCTGTTGTGGTAGAAAGAGTAGTGGAGCTGGAAGCCACAGGCCCTGGTTTCATCACCCCATGCCTGCCACTTGTGAACTTAAATCATTAAACTTCTTAGAGCCCCAGTTCCGAGGCAGGTAAAATGCTGATTGGTGCCAACTGCCCTAACTCATGAGGTTGCTGTGACTACTGAGAAAGAAACAAATAAGCAAGTGGGTTTTTTTGGGTGGGGGGTGGAGTGGGTAGTGGCTAAGTGAAGGTTCCTGTGGCCAGGATTCTCACCTGGCCCTGGTCGGCTAGCTCACTACACACACGTTGCCACTATGTTGTTACTGACTCTGTATAAAGAGCTCAACCCAGTGCTCTGGACAACACAGCACAGCTGCAGGAGAGCAGAGACTGGAGTGGTGGCAGTGCTGAGGACAGAGACTGCGATGGCTGCGGAAGCAGAGAGGCCCAGAGGCAGAGACTGGCTTGCTGCATGCAGACTTACTCTGAGTGGATGGGATTCCAGTTGCTTGACCTGCCACTGAGGAAATAAAGTTGGGTGTAACCCTTTCACCCCAAGAACTTTCCGTTGTCATTCCTCAGTCGCACTGAATCCATAGTGAACTCGCCCGGGGCTGAAACTCATTGGCAAGACAAGTGCGGAGGCAATAAAACACTTCCAAGTGCATAAATCGTTACAAAGCAATACACTTCCACCAGACTGTCAGGCTATGGGAATGCTGTTCTCCTCAGGAGGGAACTTGTAGCCCCTATACCATAGGGTAGGGGTGAGAAGTGGGGAGACAGGGAGGTCTGCAGGGCCTTCACCTTGGCAAACCAGTTCTTAAAAAGCTCGATAACCCACAAGCAAATTCTTTCCCTAGGCTTTTCATTTGTTTCACACCTGATCAAATTTTTAGGGCTTTATTCACTTAGAACAAACATCTTGAGAATTTCTGGTCCCTCTGATCTGATCCCACCTACATTTCTAAAGTATACTCCAAAAAAAAAAATTCAGAATATGTTCAGTCTTCCTAACTTCTTGATAACACTAACACTTCATCTTGGTACCCCTTTCTAAATCCCACCTTTTCCTTTTAAGCCCAGGTCAAATTTTAACTCTAAATTTTGACTCCTACCACCAATTACTGAGCTCTTATTACTATGTACCCAATACCGATCTAAGCACTTTACATGACTCGACCCAACTCCACTGTACAGATGAATAAACTGACAACACAACAAAGTCAAGTTCTTGCCAAGGTCTCCTAGAATTTTAATACCATGTTGTACTGTCTGCCATAAAGCGAAAGTAATTTCTTTTTGGTTAATGACTGGTTCCTGGATAAATTATTCAATAAGCTACTAAAGAACTTAGTCTCATCCCCACTAAGCAGGGCTTATTCTCTCCATTGCCCAACTAGCTGCTCCTACTAGAACTGACTCTCAGTATGTCTTGCCTCCATGTCTTTTCTCTAATCCTTTAGCCTGAAATGAACTTTTGTCAATAATCAAAGGGTTTCAAAGTCAGCTCTTCAAAAAAAAAAGTACAGTTTTCTCTTTAGAAAGGCAACATACTAACCAAAGTGTCACAGTTAAGAGCGTGGACTGGAGCCAGACTACTTGGACTCAGATCCCAGATCTAGCACTTAAGGCCTGGGTAAGCTTGGACACATGAATCTCTGTATCTCTGTAAGTCTCTCAGTAAAATAGTGATGATAATAATAGGGCCTGCCACATGGGATAATTGTGAGGATCAAATGAGTTAATACACACAACGCATTTTAGAAGTTCCCACCATAAAGTGAACAACAGTGTGAGCATTATTTAACTATAGTAGTTTCCTATTACCTTTTTCATACTTTGTAATAAATGCACTGTGTCAGGGTCTTTTTCTCCTGTTAGTTCCTTTTATATCTAGTGAGTGTTCAAATATTTGTTCACTAAAAAGGCAGAAACCTAGAATGCAAAAATGTGAATTCCTCTCTGACCAAACTGTCCCAGACAGGAAAGATTCTTGAATATCTTTTAAGAATGTCCAGATTATCTGATAATAGGAAAGAATTTTTTCATTTTGTCAAGTATGAAAAAAATGTTGGAGGTAACATTAAGAACTCAAAGTACAGCATGAAATTCTGTAAAAAAAATTTTTTTTTCTAAAATACAATAGCATATATTTGCTTTAGAGTGAAGTATTTTAAAAATTAAGCTGTAAGGAAAGGAGAATCCATAAAGCGTGAGTTTCAAAGAATGTCTGCAGAAAATCTGAATAAAAATGCTTTCCTTTCTTAATTTATGCAGGTTAAGTCAAAGCTTCAAACTGTCATCCAATATGAATTTTTCAGAGTTCTATTATTTGTAAATTGGAACGGAAAAACTAAGGCGACTTATCTATGGAACAGAGCTAGAAATAGAACCTCTAATTACTTAAATACTGAGTTCCCTCTATTAAAACATTAAACCTCAAAACCCTTCAGCCAAAGGGATTAAGGAGATTAAAATGGGCTTTGACAAATTACCACAGTGTTAAAAGGGAAAAAAAAAAATGTAGCGAGAAAGTAGGCCAAACTTCAATAGGAAATGAAATGAAAAAGAAAATTAACAGTGTGTGTAGACCCTGAACCTATATTTGGCCGGTGGAGGGGAAGGAGATTGTGAACCTAGTAATTTCAACAATTAAAGGAACAGTATCAATGTAAAAATAGCTGCTTATGAAGTTCTTTGAAAATGTGAACACACAGCAAAGTTAACCTCAGAAAATTATGGTTTTCAAATAGATCTTGACAACTGGAGAGAGATACAAGGCCAAAAAATAAACTTGTTATGATAATATGAACCAGAATCCTCTCTTAGAAGGAATTATGCTTAAATAAGCTCATTAGTATTGGTCACCCCCACCAGAACAGCCAAAATGAAAACCACTAACTCAGTCATGAACAGGACTCCCCTTGGACTATCTCGTTTTCTGTCCCTAAAGATTATCAGCTGGCTCAAAATAAATCACAATTAATCTAGAGAAGAGCTAAAATGACTCGGGTGGCTATGTGAGAGCCTGGGAGAGTGCACAGCCTGGAAAAGATTCTGAGGAGATGCATGTCTACATCTTGGCAAAGGGCAACATGAGGGACCCAGGGGAATCCAATAGCCCTCCACAAACATCTCAAGTGTGAAAACAACAAAGAGAAACAGGAATTTATTATCCTGGTACGAAATGTACTTTGGCATTTTGAGAAGGGATAAAACCTAAAACATACAAAGAAAACAACTCCAATTAGTATCACCTAAAAAGACTTTCAAGTTTCAGTCATTGACTTTCTTCTTGGGCTACTACAAGGTACTGTACTCTTTGCACTAACTCATTTCTAGCAATTTTTGAGCTATTCAAAAATAGTTCACCTGTATTACTTTTAATGTTCCCACTGGAGACTAAAAGTGTATCTTCAAACACAAAATACTGCCAGGTCAGGAAATTAAAAGTGGCAGCTTCTACTCAACTCTAGCTGGTGAAACTGAAAACCTGATTTTTCACTGGAACTCTCAAGTTTGTAAATACTGGCTTAAAGGGGGAAAAAAGAAGAAACGGAAAAAATATTTTTTTCTAGGCAGGACAAAACATCTACAAGCCCAATATAACCCTCAGGCTGTTTGCAGCTTCTGGTCTAAAACTTCTGTCAGTCACTTGCTACTGTTTTTTAACTTCTATTCTTAGACATTTTGGGGTCTAAAATTCAGCCAGCTTGTAAGCAGAAACAGGTTACTTACTATTCAACACTTCTCATAGATTGGAAGTATTCTGCTCCAGACACCCAACAATCACCAGGGAACTGTGTACACAGATAACCTTTTTGCTTTGTTAACATTTTCTTAGCATAAACATGTAAGTTATGTTGGTCTGCTCAAGTTAACTAAGCACAAGCGCATGGAATCTAAATTTGTTATAGAAGAGGTACTGCAATAAAAACATTTTTAGAAAACTGAGAAAAGCTAAAGTATCAGAATCTTTCTCCATGAGCCTGAAAATGTTGGGGACTGAAGGAAGGAAAACATGAGCTGTGGACGAACACTGTAGTCTTGAGGATCTCATTCCCTTGTTTCTTCTGAGGCTACTCTCATGTCCTCCTCAGGAAGAAAGTCCCAATCCATTCAGTGTGATCCTTTTGGTCTGAGGCCCACATGGGGAGCTCTGGAACCACTGGGAAGAAGGGTCCTTCTTCAACTCTTTGTGGCCTGTTACTAGCTCTGCTAAAACAATTTTCACTTCCAGGCTCTGAAACAACCTTCCAGACAACGAGAGATAACAGAGACTGGAGTCTACCTGTATACTTAGTGAATGAATCTCCCAGGGTGGGGACTGAGAATTTTTAGTTTTAACAGGCTTCCCCAGATGATACTGACATTGCACCAAGTTTCAGTATCAATGCAAAAATTCCCTTTGATCTACGTATAGTCCTAGGCTTATAACCCAAGAGGAGACTTGTAACGGTCTCTGCGTAACACATGGCATAAGCCACCAGCGAAACTGTTCCCTCTACCTGGAATAGTAGTGCTGCTTAACCCCTACACACCTACCTGCTGTGGTCTGAACGGCTAGGTGCCCCCCAAATTCATGCTGAACTCCCTCCCACCTCCAAAAGGTGATGTTAAGAGGTGGGAGATGCCAAAGTCACAAGGACAGAGCCCTCATTAAAGGGCTTAGTGCCGTGTAAAAGAAGTCCCAGAGACCCCTAGCCCCTTCTACCAGGTGAGGACACAGGGAGAAAGAGCTGGGGTCCAGGACCCAGGAGGTGGGCCCTGACCAATGCCTCCACCTGGGACTTCCAGAACTGAGAGAAATAAATTTCTGTTGTTTATATGCTGCCCAGTCTCTGCTATTTTGTTATAGTTGCCCAAAGGGACCGAGACAACCCCTCATTTCCATCACTTCTCCTCACTGCTCAGAGGTCTCACTCGGTACTCTCAGAAAATTCTGAGCGCCTTCATTCTAGGCCACAGACCCCCTTTATCGATCTTATAATAGTGTACAGATTCCTTTATAGCACTTGCCAAAAATTCTTACACATTGATTTGAGTGGTTATTTGAATTATGTCAGTTTTTATCTAGGTAGTTATGGTCCAAGAGAACCAGAACTTTCTGGTTTTCCCACCACTGTAACCCTATCCCCAGTAGGAGGACTGGCACACAGTAGGTGCTATAGATATTTCAGCTGAAAGTTGAATTGATGCTGTTTATGGGAGAGGGTGGGCTTTTCACTGTATTTTGAGTGGTTACACACTATCAACACCCCAAAAGTGAACTGTCTGAAGGGAGAGAACTGTGGATTAAGCCACACTGTTCAGCTGGCAATTTACTGAAAATGGAAGACTCAAGATGAGAACAGCCATGATTCAAAGGGGTCCAACAATGAATTCACAGCTACAGGTAATTTGGGGGTCTTAGAAATTCATTTGGTAACAGAAATCATTCCTAAATCAGGTCATGTGAGGCCACAAGGAAAAGAGCAATTGCTTTAGAGAAATGAGAGACCATCAGGACACAAAGCTAACTTATGAGGGGAACAGAGTGGGACCATGTTAAGTAGATAGAAGCCACAGCAAATTAAAAATTGATAGCAAATTCTGGTAGGTTCAAGTTATTTGGATAAATTAAGGTAACTGTACCATGTACACTTCAAACTGTATGTGAAAAAATAATTTCCATTTACCTATAAAGAGATTCTGAGTTTCCAAAATGATCCTCAGGTTTTGATTCTCAAGACAAGCAAGCCCTTTTTTCTTCCCATCCACTGCCCCAAGGCCTGACTTGGGGCTTTTACAGGTACACCTGCACAGTCCCAAAGATTTAAATAACCATTTTATGTAAACACAACCAAAATTTATTATTTCTAGGCTTACCTTAATGAGCTGGTTTTATGACTGCCAAACTAGTCAGTGTCTATAAGGATATATAGTGGCATCTCAAACTTAATGTATGATCTATCCAGAGTTCTCGGTTTTCCCTCCAAACCAGTTTTACCCAGGTCAACTCCACCTCAGTAGCTGGTTATCACATCCCACCATCCATACCTCTCAAGACAAAAACAAAAAACCTTCCTTGATGCCTCTCTTTCTATCACCTTAAGCATACTCCCATCTCCAGTCAGTCACAAAGCCCTACCAGTTCCCCACCAATTATATCTAGAACCTGTTCGTTTCTACTTATGTTCACTGCTATTATCCTACTCCAAGCCATCCTATTTCTCACCCTGCTCACTAGTCTCCTTGCTTCTAACTTCGGCCCCTCCAAGCCATTCTCTACTGAGAAGCCAGAAGGATCCTTTTCAAAAAAGAAAGTAGACACATCACTCTCCTCCTCAAGATCCACCAGTGATCTCCATTCATACTTAACAAGCAGAAGCAGAAAAGATCACAGAACTGAAGAGTTCTAGCTCTGGCTCTAAATACAAATTTTAGCCTTCACCAGAGTCCATGCTCAGGAATACTCACAGAGATGTCATGGTTTTTCTTTTGTTATCATAAGGCAGAAAGAGGGACAGAGGGAATCCATTTGGGAAGGTCTGTATCTCTGATGTGGCAAATCTACAGCTGGAGGGTATTCACATGAGACTGCAGAATCCTGGCTGTAACTCAGGTGGGTCATTTCAAGGTGCTGTACATCTTCCAGTTATCACAAAACTAAAACTGACACACCAGAGAAAAACCAAGTGCAAATTTCTGTGGCCCTGGCCTCTATTTAGTCAGAATACTAACCTTTTGATAATTGTTTTCCTGTCAGATTTTAGGCAAAACTAAGTTTTAACTGTTAGCATGATTTACCCAGTAAAGAAAATCATTTTTTCAGAAGAAACAATTAAAATATACAAACCAAGTGTTTCTCATAAAGTGAAAGAACAGAAAGTGGTATAAGGGACCCACATGGATGTGGCTTGAGAATGAAGGAACACCAAATAGATGACTTTCCCGTTTTGGTTCATTTTTAAAAATAACTTTTATGGAAGCAGTAGGGAAGGGAGAACAATGAAACAAACCACAAAACCCTCACACTCAGTAAGCTAGGAAAGAAAACCTTCTCTGACTTGCCTTAGGACAACTTAAGCAAATAAAGGGAAACCACTTAGCAGCCCCCTTCCCCCTTCCTGCAGTTCGCTCAACAGCCAACTTCCTCTTCCTGCCTTAATGCCACAAATAGCCCAAAACATTGCTAATATTCTGGTTCCATGTCCAGGTTTTGCCTGCTCTGGGATTAAGTCCCTGCTACCCCCCACCCCCACCCCCATATCTATGCTTTCCTTCTGTTCACCAGAATATTAAAACTTGAGATTTCAAATTCAGTCTACATTTTTAAGCAACATGAAAAAAACACGTTTTACTGGATGTGTGAACATAAAATTAATGTTAAGTCTGTGAAATGTGAGGAGTTAGTTAGAAGAGCTAAATGTTACCCAAACCCTAGCCAAATACCACCAATACCCTGCTTCCCAGATTTACGTCCCCTCATTCCAAGTTCCTACTCCCCCACCCACAAGGTCACCCAGGGCCTGAGCTGTTTCATTCTCCCAGTCCACCCACACTGCCCAGGGATCGGAGGCAGGTGGTCCTACAGCTGCACTGGCTTTTCTTTTTTACCACCAAGAAAGCAAAAATTTCCCTTAAAAGATCTACTGGAAAACTAATGGATGAATTTACATAGGTTCACTGTCTTAAGGCTGACATTTGAAACTCTCTAACCTCCTGGTAACAATTATGCTGAACTGTTCTCGAATTGTTGTGTATTTGTGTGTGTATGCTGATCTCTTCTAGACTGGACTATCATCTCTCCTGGGGCAGGAACCAATACTTCTTTGGCATCCCACCCTGAACTTAAGTGTATGGTTGGGCACTTGGTAGACAATACAAATATTTGCTAGTATGTTTTACAGCAATTTTAGTTACTTAGCTTTTTTTTTTTTTTTTAAGAAAGAATGTTCAATTGGCCCCTTATCTTTTTTTTTTAAACCAGGAAACAGAACAGACCTTACTTGATAAATAAAGCAAAAAAACTCCCATTCTTTTACTGTCTGAATTATAAAGTAGACTGGTGATTATGAGGAGAGATGATCTTTGTTCTCTGTCTTCCTTTTCCTTCCCACCCCTACCTCCCATCACAGCACAAACTTCAATAGAAGGCTCATTGCAGACAGTCCTCCTAGTTGTAGGGTAGAGTTCTGCCATCTTCGTCATTTCCACCTCCAAACAAGTCACATTCTGAATCTGGAGACACTCCAGCTCAAGAGCTGACTGTGGACACAACCTAACCTCCTCTAAACCAAAAGCTGACACCACAAAGGAACAGATTTCCCTCCTTTAAGATAAGGGTTATCTTTCCAGCTAAGGACCCTGGAGTCTGTCTTTTAAAAAAGAACATTAAAGAATTCTCTCTAGCACTAGGTAAGACTGATATCTGGGAGCACACAAAAGTCTTTGAGCAATGGATATGTAAATTAGAATGTTCATACAATAGATGTAACTAAATCACAGACTTTACCTAACAGATAAGCTTTAAAATAAATGCACTTCAAACATTTCACTTTGCACTACTAATCTGAATTTTGCAGTAACTGGTGCTAATTGAGAATTGCAGTGATAGGATGTATGCTGATTCTCCTCACTCAAGCACAATGCCACCATTTATCAAAAAAGCAGAAAAAGGAATTCGTTCTTTGTTTAAAAAGATAAAGTTTTTGATTACTTGAAAAGCCACAGTTGAGTAACATTCTGTATTATATTTGTGACTCACTCTTAAATGAGATGTCACCACACCTCCACTCTTCTCTTTTAGGTAGCAAATACAAAGAAAGTATTAAAAGAGACCCTCAAACTTCAAGGTGTTCTTTACAATTTATAGGAAACAAATCTTTTAAAATTAATACTTTGCCTTCAACATTTTGACCTCTTATTTTTACCTTTTCATGGTTTGGATCTCAAGAAAAACTAACTGGGGCTGAGGAAGTATTAACCAAAAAATTTTTTTTCTCTACAATATTAAAAAAGGCCAATGTTCTCTAAACAAACAAAAAGACAACTCAAAACCTTCCCGAAACTTTCTCATGATAGAAATGTGCTCTACCTTGATAGGGTTGTAAGTTATACAGGTGTATACATTTTTCAAAACATAGCAAACTGTACTCTTATAATCTCTGTATTCTGTTGTACATAAAGTATGGTTCAATAAAAAGATTTTTAAAAATCTTCCTACAAATCACATTTCAGTATCTGTCATCAGTAACCCATCTCAGACCTGAGCGTTTGTGGGTCAACAAGATCCTAAAGCCATAAAGGAATTTCCTTACCCAAAAGTCACTGACACCCAAGCCCCCATTTCTCCAGAAACTTCCATTCCAAATCATTCTTCACACTGCAATTGCCTCAGTAATGACATTCCACTCACCTCAACCGACTGAGAAGGCATTTTTAGCTTGGTGAGCTTGGCTCTGGCAGGCACTTTTAAGTCCGTTTTTTCAAAGGTCCGCTGCCGGTAGTCCTCCAGCAGTGGTTTCAGTTCAGGAGACTCACTAGGAGCCTGATCCTGGCCGTCCATGGGCCGGACGTACGCTGTGGGCTTCTGCTGCATTGCAACACTTTTTGAGGGGAGGGACGGTGGGGGAAAAGTCTGGGAAGGTGGCTGGGGAGGGGCTACCCCAAGGCTGCCAAGTGCCACCAAACTGTCTTGAGGGGCTTCTTTGTCCGGGGCCTTTACTGCTAGGTCCTTGGGAGATCTGGCTGGGCAGTAGCCTTTACTGGTACTGGTACTGCTGTGAACCTTGTTGCTTCCTTGCACCCTGGGAAGAGTCTGCTGGCTGGAATGTATAGGTGACAAAGGGGGTACCGGGGAAGGCAAAGAGGAGAGTGCAGGAGAAAGCCCCCTCTCTGGAGCTGAGTCTGCCACTGCAGCACAGGGGTCTCCATCAGCTCTGTGGCTGCCTTTTCTGTGGTAACTGGGGATGTACCCTTCCTGACCAAGGCGATCTTGAGGCAGGTGTTGGGTATCTGGTGGGCCATAGTTTTTGACATGAAGACTTGCCATTGGTTCCATTCTCGGCTGCGCCATCTTGGGATTGTGGCTGTTACCAACAGGAAGTGGTCCAGAGGCAGGAGTGCTAACAGGCTGGTGGTGGACACTAGTGTGGAAGGAGTGGGATGGAATGCTGCTCCCCTTCTCAGGAAATAAAGGGTATCTTGGCTTTCCCAACCTATTTTCAGAAGCCTCCAAGCTATGAGGATGGGACTTGGTACTAAGGAACTCCTTCACTTCTTCATAGTTTCCCAACATGTTCTGTATTCGACTGGACAGCTCATCACCTTTTTCTGTCTGAAAAAGGAAAAGAGAATAGAGTTAAGATATGGATGGAAAAAAGAAAATATCGAAGGAAAACCACCCATTTAATAAACTGTACTACATAATACCTTTAAGGTATTTAAGGAACACTTCAATCTCACGTTTAACAGAGAATTTAACATGCAATTTGAACTCAATTTCCCCATTAAGAACAATTTCCCTGATCCCCTGCCACAAACAAATATTACCAAATTCAGGGGACTAACATTACAAAAGAAAACCACAAACTTATTTTGACTAACAAGGTTCAGAGAATTTTCAGTTTTGTTCTCAAAAACAATCTCTAGGATAAGTTGTCTTAACTTTATAGCTGTGACCCTTGTTCAAATTCACTTTCATTAGTTAAATGAAGACCTTCTAGCTTACAATAAATACCTTGTAGGGCTCTCCAAAAAGAGGGATCTTCTCAGGAAACGCCTCTTTCTCTGGGTGAGCCTCCTGGTTGCGTCTTTCCTTCTCTCTAATTCGAAGCAGGTTTCTGTCTTCATTGTACAAGCTGTTTCAGATGCCACAAAAGAACAAAAACAATAAAATTTAACTGTATCCAAGTTTCCCTGCACACATGTATGTGTGTGAGGGAGGCAAGGATAGGTTAAGAAGAAGCAATGGCAAAGGAGGTGATTTAAAGAAAGTCTTAAGTCCCTCAGCCAATCCTAAATTGAGGATTCAGTTAAGAGCTGTGACCCTCTAGCCTTGGGGCCTGGTTCCAGAAACCTAAATCTTCACTGAGCTGCCGTAGCCTTCACGGCTCCAAATGGACTCCAAACTGAATAGTCTTTTACAGGCAGTGGTGGAACTGAGACAAGATAAATGGTATTTTTGCTTTCAGCTTGCAAAGTATGGGGTAGAGGTAGAAGCTTTTCATCTAAAGGAGTCAGGGTGTGAACTTTACAAAGGCTGTTTTCCTGTACTGGTCTTTTACATTTTGGAGATTAAAATCAAAGGACTCATTTCATAATTAAAAGATTAGTAAGCACCCAAAACAGCACTTACTTTATCCTCAGTCTATTCTACTGGGGGTGTCTTACTGTGTAAACCCAAAAAGAAAATTATTTCTAATTTCAAATATCGAAGATGGGAAAATCCAATTTTAGCCTACCTATTGAGAAGGCTTATAATCTGCTTGACCTACTTAAAAATGTACACTAAGTCATCAGCCCTGGTGCCACAGGGGTTACAACATACTCACTGACAGACAAATCAGAGATAGAAACCAGAAAGAGTGTAGTTTTAGCTAGCATATAAACCCAAGGTGGGCTTGCCTTACATCACCAAAACAGGCCACACCCTTCCAACCCCTATATGAGATAAAGAGTAATACCAAAAATAGAACTATAAAAAAATGTTTGTCCTGATAGACTTGCTTCTAGAGTATCTACTGACTCTTTTCCCCAAATGGCATTTGACTAATAGGAAAATAGTTATGTCCCCAAGACCATATGTACCTTTAGAAATTCCAGCCCTGATGTCAGATACCATCCCCTGCCCCCTCTTCTGACTTATTTCCTCTGATCAAAGCCTACTTACTGGGATCCCTGCCTCCCCTACATCTTGTCCCTATAATTTAGCCTTTACATGGAATGAAAACTGACCTAAGTCTCTGGTTCTCAGGTCTCTATTCATATCTTAAAATAACAAGCCTTTGATGACTTTGCTGCTACAGAATAAACTCTAAACCCTTGCTTAGCCATTAAATCTTCTGGAAGGGTACAGTCCTAGTCATCTCAAGTACAGCTACTCTACAAATTATACCACTGTCTCCCTGCAGGCCTGCAACAGGCATTCTAATGGACAGTCTTGTCCACTCCCCAAACACAACCTGTAAAGGGCAGCCTCTTGCTTTAATTCCCACCCCAAAACCCCCTTTTACCGAAAGATAACCAACCAGTTCTTCCAGGACTGGCTTACCTATGAAGTAATGTTCTCCTGCAAACCTACCTGTACATTCCACTCACATCAGACTGCTCCCTGCTCCTCAAGTGTTATCCTAGACTTTAAGCTTTCATCTAATGACACAAATTTCCTCCGCCTCTCTCTCAACCACACAGTCCCATCCCTGATTTTCAGAGACCAGCAAATCGCTGGAGTGATTCCACTGTCACCCACTCGAAAGGCTTCTTCAAATCCACTGAGTACGTGCTGACTTCACACAGTGATTGGTTCACTGTCCTTCTCCCCTTTCCCGTAGAATGTGAATTCCATCTCAATAAACCTCTCATATTTATCTGGCTCCTGCTGCTGAAGCATGGTTCTTTGCACAGAAACTAACCATGAAATATTTCAAAATTTAAAAACACCCACAACACTTAGTTTTTATAAACTCACATGTTATTAAAAACTCTGGAAGACATACACAAAAACATTTTTTTTAAAATAACCATCTAAAAGGTGATTTATTTTCACAGCCTTTTGATCTAAAGTTGGGGGGCAGCTAAGCTACCCAGTTGGACACACTACAATGTGGTAAAGACTTATCTGCTCACCACTGTATCAAAAACTTCTCCTACGTGATGGATATCTCAGTATCATATTAAGAGAATTACAAAGTGAATAATTTACATTAGTCAACATAGGAAAAAAGTTGAGGAAAAAATGAAACCAGAAACTGGTTACAGTGTCTTTTTTTAATAGAGTCTGAATCTCATATTTTGGACAGTTAGACTTACTTCTGGCTGAGAGTAGCTGATAACCACTCAAATTCTTTACAAATATGTAATGATTTTTGGTTAATTCCTCACTGGCTTAAAAACCATGCAATATTAACATACAACCACAGGAGCCAAATCAGTCAGGAAATGACTTTTTTCCTTCAAACTTGCTTTACAACTACTTTGTTTGCAGACGGGGGTGAGGCCTGCACCTGTCTCCAAACACCTGGACTCCCAGGCTTCTCTCTTCCAAGCTACCTGGTGTGTGCACCTCGCCTGGGGTGCACGCAGAGGGGGAAGCAGCTTCCTAAGGCCACCGGCCTCGTCTCCGTGGAGTTCTCCCTCTTTTGATTCTGCTGGTTACAATGGTGGAGGCCCTACAACTTTATTTGCTTGTAAGTGTTCCCAGGTCTTTGGCTCTGCTTTTAAAGACAGATTTCTGCCCACTGCTGAGTAACTGCTGCTACCTTTGTCTCAGAAAAGGGAGCTCCAGATGTCAAAATGCTCAGTCCAGGACTGAAAAGGGAGGGTATGAGCAGCAGTGACTCAACTATCAGGCTGCTTGTGGTCCTTGCTCAGTTTTCCCATCGAATCCACACATCTTTGAGAAAAGCTACACTGGTTTAAAGCTTCTAAAGTAGTTCTAAATCGGTCAGCTCAACCTTATCTCTGCATGGTTAGATTTTACCACGCTTCTAGTTTTTCATTCCAAAATAAAAAAAACTGCAACAGAAATAATGTGAACCCAACTTCACAAAATCCCTAATACTAATTGCTATGTGATTCAAAAATCAAGGCACCTCCCACAGGGAGGAAATCCTATTAAGGATTCTGATTAAGGGTTTTACTTCATTAGTTTAAAGAAAGTTTAAAAACCCACACCAAGATTTTACTGGCACACATGTGTGATACTATGCCAATTTTGAGACCAGCTCTCAGTGTATTTTTCTCTTATTATCACCCTTCAACTGAAAAAAACCAATAGTGAGGTAAAGAAAGAAAGGCATGAGTATCACTGGTAGGATAAGGTTTATGAAGTCTAGACTTTGGAGAGAAACTCACTCTCGCCCATGCTCTGGGCAAGGCAACTCCCTCCTGGGCCTCGCTCACCAGGGCTCCCAGGCAGGCAGACCCAGAGAGACAGGAAATGACCCGTCCACGGTTCCCAGGACTAGAGGGTACACTGTAAGCCCTCATTTTCCTAGGCTGCCTACCTGCTCCTGGAAGCTAACAGAGTTTGCCAATCATGCTGGGTAGCTTTTTGGTTTAGTCAGCTTTCACTTCTTAAGTTTGCAGTGACTTAAGGAATGGTTTCTTAAAGTTCCTAGAAAATTTTTTCTTGAGTATTTTCTTTTTCTTAGTTCTATTTTGATATCAGGGAAAATGAAAATTTTAAGAATACTAAACAATTAGTAGCATGAGTAAACCACCGTTCAGACTCTTGCATATCATTGTTTTTAAACCGAGATGCAAACAAGGAGGGGGTGGACAGAAGAATTTTAAATGAGGGGATTTTAGGAAGCAGTAAAAGTCCAACACAATTCACAAACTCTGTAATTACCTTTGAATAATTACAAGTTGACTATCATTTTATTTAATTAAAGGTGGCATTTTTTCCCCTCTGGTGTGTAGACAAAAAAAACATATCCTAATCCCACAGGTAAAGGCTAATCCCAAATCAGCTTTGTCCGACTTGCTCTCTGCTCCACACAGTTACAAGATCTCCTTCGCTTATTTCTACACAGCACTTTGCATTAGATAAGAGGTTCTCATACTGCAGCGACGTCAGAATCACCAGGAGGACCTGCAGGGACCAGACAGACTTGTAGGGACCCATCCTCAGAGCTTCTGGTTCAGTAGAATTTCTGTTGTGGGGCCTGAGATGTGCGTGTTTCACAAGTTTCTAGGTGGCTCTGAGGAGTACGAGAGAAAGAGGGCACGCTCTTTGGGGCTGGATGGATTCCTCCATGCTAACCAGAAAACAGCAGCGTTGATGACTGCAGCAGCAGGGCCAAGGACAGCCGCCACTCAGCACACTATTCAGTGAGCCCTGACTTAGGCACAGCAGTCTCTTACTTTTCACAACCACTCTGAGCACGGGAGATTGACCCCATTTTCCGGATGAAAAAAATTAGGCTCAGATCAACTTGCCGTTAAATGGTACAAGGGAAAATTCAAATGCAGGTCTGCCTGGCACCACAGCTTGTGTTCTGAATCACAGTTCTGGCAGCAAAGCTTTCAGGCTGTGTTAAATAGGCCAGCAACAAAAAACGTGTGATGAAGTGTGTGCATTTACACTCACTTATAATTCCTTATGATTCTAGTCTCAAAGAGGTACACATCAACAATTCAGGTATTATCCCTGCGAGCAGGGCAATTTCAGAGTCATAAAATACATGTTTGGTTAAATGTATCCATACAGGACTGTCTTTGCCTAAGGGCCTAACAGAGGGCCCTTGGAGAGAGGGATGGCTGACAGGATTAAGTTCTTCTTCAAGTTATGAAAACTGTGCTACAATTCTTATTTTAGAGCCTTTTTTAAATGTACAGATTTGAGGTCACTAACCCCACAATAACCTCTGGATTCCCAAGTCATCTCTAATGTGTAGTGTTCTTCACATTTATTTCTTTCAAGGACAGGCTGTAAATAAAGTTGCCATTATATGCCAGATATCAAGCTCTGCTCCCATTAACTTCTGGCCAGTTGCCCTAGGTCATGTTCCTAGGGCCACAATACCAACCTTCTGGCCAGCAGAGGAGTTCCCCCCACCTGGGGAGAAGAAAACAGCGAGTCCCATGGTGACTGGGAGCAGTGGACTGCATACATAAACAAGTCCACACGCTGATGTGCCCCCAGGGGAAGGGTGCAAAGTCTGACCACAGGCAGACATGCATGAGTTCCACCCTATGTTTGCAAAATATTTTTAGGTAGGGAATAATTTTACTTTTGGTAGCCAAAAGTTGTTGCTCTTGGATCATCTACTACTGTCCACCATCTGCAAGGTTCAACACTGATTTACCAAAAAGATCTCAGCAAAATGCATCCAACCATCTCCCCCACAACATTTTTTTTTTTTTTTAAGTAAACTAGAAAGTCAGATGGGGGAACCACAGGCTTCAGTTTCCAATGCCTGGTGAGAGGACAGCGGCCTGTGAGACTCCCTCTGTGGACCACCTGTGGGTAAAATTGTAATATTCTAGATTCTCTTGCCTGGCTTTAAAGAGAAGTAGTTCATCTCCATAAGTGGGCAATTACCTGAACGACAGAGGGCTTATCTGAACCTGAGAAGTTGGGGGAGGCTTTCACTTGCTTCTGCCAGAGCAGGGAAGAGACAGTCCCTGGACCGCAGTTTGTAGGCAATAAACGGGTTTTAAACTTTATTTCTCCCTTTGACTGATTTCGGTTTTAGAGGTTTTTTGCCCCAGGATTTCCTCTCCCCGGAGTTATACCACTGGTGCACAGGCTGGTGCTAGGGTGGACAGTGTCACAGCCATTCCCAGTGACAGAATTCCACCCCTTTAAATTGACACAGGATCCTGAACGAAGCTTGGCAACTAAAACATGCCAGGATGCTCTCACTTTTCCAGAGGTGGTGAAACTCCTGAAGAATTCAGAGCTACCCATCCAAGCCCTGAATGCAGTCATTTAGTCAACCCATGCTGGGGCCTGTCAGGGCACATTTACTCCCGCCTTCAAATGCTTCTCCTTGGGGCTATGCATGGGTGTGTTAAAACATGTGATACAATGCAGAAATCATAGGTCTGTAAGGATCAGTTGGAGTTATCCCCCTTTTTTCTCTAGCACTAAAAGAAGGAAAGATTGTATGTGAAAGAAGGAAAGTTAGTAATAGGAAGGCCCAAAAGTTGGGCTTTCAGAAGGTGCTGCAAGCACCTTCTAGGCTGGAGCCCAAGGGCCCTGCCGCTGACTAGGTCAGTCCTGCAGGACGCTGAACGCCACCGGGCAGGTCCATGGCGACTCTCAGCCCACGGGGCAAGCCATGCACAGCTGACTGCCCATCCATCGCCCTTGACTGGTCACTTCACACAGATCTTCCTCTGACAGATGTGGCCAGCTCTCTCTGGAACTCACATCTAAAAGCTACCTTCCCCCTTGGAGGACAGACAGTACTCTCTCTTGTGTGCTTACCTTCATAGGCATGAGGAGACATTTGGTGGGGAGAAAAGGAAAATCCTAAATCGGCAACATACATTAATCCTGGGAAAGAATGTGTCTTTTGACTGTTTTACAAGCACAATGCCATTCCTATTTGAATGTACAAAGCAAAGAGAAAAACATAAAATTGACAAGTCTGTTCACAGAAGTTGGGCAGCCCCGGCTTTAGGCTTAGAGACTGATGATGTGTGTGTCACCAAGTGATGAGGCAGAAGGACAGCAGGCCACGTTCCTACTGGTCGTGCAGGTGAGTGTTTTATTTTGGAAGCCACCCTGTTGACTGACACTGTAAGTCCATCTTCTGGCCCCTTGTTTCCATGTTCCTCTGTTCCTACAATCCAATATCATGGGAACATTTTTCACACATTGGCTTTAGGAAAAAGAGTCAATATACATCTAAGGACAATAGTTTTGTCATTAAACTGTATCACTCAAAAACAATTTAAACATGAGAAATCAAAATGGTTCCATGTCTGAAAGTAGAAGAAATGTGACTTCAAAAAAATGGAGAATTTTTTCCTCTTGTTTTGTGCATGTGAAAGAAATTGCAACAGGTTTTCTCATAATGCAAATCACTGTTAAACTTTCCAAGTATTTCTCCCTCACTACCTGTCTTAACACATGCAATAAATATAAAGGAAAAATCAGAGACTTAATCATAAACCAAAATGATTTTATATAAAAAATAAGTATCAGCCAAGTGAAATGACAAAGTAACATTATGTGACAGTTATTTTGCTGGAGAAGCTCCCGGGAGATCATTTCGAAAGTAACAGCTCTCTGCTATTCAGTTCTGCCTGCCACAGGAGGCTCGGCCTCACTGTAATACTGAAATAATCATAAGTGATCCATTGTGCAAATGTTTAAATCAACCTATTATATATAACTTAAGTGCATACTATGAGTTTTAAACAGAGACAGCCTCTACCTGGGAAAACTTGAATGAAAAGTCAGTAATTTCAGTTCTAGCCAGAGACACTTTAACTTACCCTTCTAAATGAATCTGCCAGGTAATTCAGCATGTATGCTAATATGTAGCAAAGGGGTGAAAGGATCTACTTTATACAAAAAGCTATCAAGAAAGAGCACCTGATTAAAGTGGAGGAAGTAGGTGGTAGTATGGTGGTTCAGTGAGACTTTAAACATTTTTTTCACAAAACAGTAATCATTTACTATTTGTGTAGTTAAAAGTTCTGATTAAAAACAAAAGAAATGGCCTCAAACAACATCATCAAGATCTGGGCTGAAGAAATATTAGATAGTAGATCGTTTTGGCAACAACTCTCACTGGATACCTCTGAAACCTGATTTTGGACACTGGACGCAGTCTTAGATCGGTACTACATAATAATTACAGACCCATCTGAAGCAAGCAGTGCATTAGAGAGTATGATCCAAAGTTCAAATACCAGCAGGTGTTTTTAACTGGGGTAGTCTCACTAGAACCCATTTCGTTTCACTTAATAAATAGATCATTAAAAATGTTTGAGAGGCATTTTCACCCCACAGATGGGAAAGCATGAGAACCTGTCTTCCCTGGTGGTCTTAAAAGAGGAGTGGGGAAAACTGTCTGGGCACTCACAGCCCCAACAAAAGTAAGATGAGGGGAAAGGAAAGGAGGCGGATGAGCCAATGCATTCCCATGTGCAGTACACCAAGTCTCTTACCTTCCAAACACATTTTAAAAGTAAAAACTAGTACTGACTGAAGAAGGCCATCCTGCAAATGGCACAATTACACAAACTATGCTGGTGAAAAGAAATCGTTCCTCATCTTGAAAATTTGACAATCTGTAGTCAGGGGTGAAAAAAACTTCTTGTTTTTAATATTACTTGAAATGAGAACATATTAATGTTACTGACAAATTACAGAGAATTCAATCTTTGACAAGAGTTCCCCGTAAATGCTGACAGTACTCACCAGCAGTTAACTGAAAAAACGCACAGAAATTAACACCTCCTCCCCCCAATAGTAGCAACAGGCTCCTAGAGATAAATATGCTATTCGACTGGTTATTTATGCCTCCCCCTCTAGTAGCAAAGGTCCCTGGGGATGAAAGCCACCTCTGACCGCCTGCCTTGCTGGCACTGCATGTTTGGCACCAATCAGAAACAAGGGCAGAAGCTGCTGGCTCTTCCCCTGCACAGCTGGTCTGTACTAGGATCAACCAGAACACTGGCCTCATTTCCATGCCATTCTTCTTACACACTCAACTGACCATGAAGGACCACATTCACATACTTATAAAATAATAAGGCTGGGGAAGGGTGTTATCATTACAGCCACAAATTAAAAGAACACTGCGGTCACAATCTAAGAAAGGATGTAGACAAGCAGCTTTAAGTTTGGGTTTCTTTTTTAATGCTTGCCTCATTTAATTCATGTTCAACTATTAAAATGTTTGGGGCATTAAGTCTATTAGGCATCCAAAATTCAATTACAGTCATGTGGACATCCCTCACTCCTCACTTGGAGCACCGGCCCCATAAACCTCCTCATCCTGGGCTATCTAGCTCCACACAGCTGCCTCACTGATGTTTCTAAATATTACATATCTGACCTTGCTATTTACCTATCTACAACCTTCCTGGGCCTGCTGCTGCCTACTGGAGAAAGCTTACAGGTGTGTAAGCCAAGCAAGACCCTTTACCATCTGGCTCCCACTTACCTCAGCCCCCAAGGATTAAGCCTCCTTTCTTTTCTGCTCATTGCCTCACCTCTCCCTTTGAGCACAAGGAACTGGGAAGCTCGGGAAAGCACAGCCTTTCTGCCAGTTCCCTTGTGAACTACAACTTGACTTTCACAGCCTTCTGAAAATACTACTGCCTCTAGCCTTGAACTCCCCTCTCACCTGCCATCCTCTGCTGGAATGCTTTCTTTCTCTGGGATACATCTGTTCTTGCAAATCTGTCCATGTTTATATTTACAAAAATGACACACACTGTATATGTACCTACAGTTCTTCTTTATTAGACTGTGAACTTTTTAAGGGCAAGGACTCTTCCCAACAGCACAGGGTTTAGCAAAAATTCATGCTTAATATACATCTTTGACTGAATTATTATATTCAAGATTTACTCAATTTCAAACAATCCAGAATTCTGAATTCTGCCAGTCTCATTATTTGATGACAAAACATGATTCACTGCTGATACTTAAAACTGATTTTACCAGACTGTTATACCCATCAATGACTCAAACTTAGGAGGAAGCTGACATCACTCTTCCCTGTATCAGCCATGAAAACTGCCTCAGCTAATACCACATTTATAAGTTAATGTTACATGTTTTATTCTTCAGTTTGCCACGTTATTAAGCAGTCATAAAATCCAAGAATACTACACACACACACACAAAGTGGGTAATATTTATAGCAAATACACATTTAATTTAAATCAACAAGATTCAGAATATTAGTAAGTTATCTCTAGGATGTAAAACTTCAGCAATAAAAATCCCTCAATGAAAAATCTCTCCATGTTACTATAAATGTATCTTGGGACAAAGAAAACACAAGCCTAGAGCAATTAATTTTAAAGAGTGCAAATTGGATTATGGGGCTCCTTCTGCTGAAAGCCCTCTGCAGGCTTCCCTTAGCATTCAAGATTAAAATCCAGAAGCCTAGCTCCTGAGTCTCCATGTCCAGAACACTTCCTCTTAATTGCCACCTCCAGATACATTCCCCTCTCCTGCCCTTCCTCAAATACTAGCCAAGCTCGCCTTTTCATTCCTGGAACACAGGTCAAGCTGTGTACTGCTGATCCCCACCTGCATGCTCTGTCCCTAGAGCTGAGGAGGATGATGTCACTAGTATCTCAATTTAAGTAGAATTCCTCAGCGAGGTCCCAGATCTCAGTGGCCAGTTTGCCCCTAGAGAGAGCTCCCACAGCAGGAGCTCTCTACACTTCCCCCTGGCTTCATCTCTGATCATCGCCTAAAATTATCTTATCTGGTCACTGATCTGTTTGTGTCTGGCTCCCCACACTCACCTCCACAAAGTAGGTCAGTCACCTTTTCTTTCTAGCTCCTCACTATGTACCCAGCATTAACTAAGCGAATATTGGAGGGACAGATGAATACAGATGCCGAGACCCAAGGAGTGGTTTCTTAAAAAAAAATCACTATTTTAAGTTCACAGAAATATTTTCAAAAGATACTATTTCTTCTAGCCAGGCAGTAATGGATGGCATCCTCCACATAACTGATTAATGCACCAAAATTTCAAGTACAACACAGAAAGCAAGAGAAGAACAAATGATTTCCAACTTTGTCATGTCTCCTGATGAAATGTCCCTAAGGGGACTTAAAAAAAAAAATCAACTCTACTCACAAGTAATCATTCAGGAGCAAGTTTTTGGTTTGGTTTAGTTTTTCAAAGAAGAGACTAGTTCTACCATTATAAGAGATCATACTAAGTGGGTATATTCTGTTACTTCAGAGCTAAAACACCAGATAATTCCCAACATACACCAAATTGAAATTCTACAGAACTTGGAAAACTGCATATAATTTACCATTCCAAAAGGAAGAGTCCCTCCCAATGACTGAACTTCTAACACACATTCCAGAGAACTAATTGCACCATACATGATAAGAAGAACCGTTTGAAACAGGGCCAATGTACCAAGTACTGCTTCAGCCAGAACAAACGCTCAACATTTAGACCTGCTAACCAAGAGCAAAAAGCAACAGGAAAAGGCTTACACTTGGCAAATGAAAGGAAAGGCAATGTCTGTGTATTGATAAGAGCAGTGGGGAACAATGGGACAATCGGGAAACTGGCCTTATGCTATTTCTTTAAAGAAGAAAATACAAAGAAACATTTATCCTTTCAGTAAGTACACAGAGACCCATCAACACATTTTTCAGTTACTGACGAACCAAAAATATTATAGGGTATTCTTGTATCCACTTAATGAAGCTCATTCCACTCTAAGAGTATATATAAAACTAAATTCAAGATCTTCCATTCCCCAACCAACACACAACTTCTAGTAGTAGAAATAATTGCCAATTATATTTTCAACTTAGTTAAACAAGCTGTTTTGGACACACACATACGAAGACATAAAAACTTTCTCAGTTGTAGAAAGTGTTCCAGTCTCTAGCAAAACACAGACATAAAAACACAAAGATATCTAAACTTACTTGCATATTACACAAAACAGACAACAAAAATGTAATAAAATGTTCACATGTTTTTAAAGAATCATTAGTCTTTCCTTACATCTTGACTTACAGTTATCTCTCCTTTTGGTTCATTGCACATCACACTTGTTTTCACAGAAAGAAAACTTAATGCCATAAAAACTATAGTCAGTCTCATTATTCTATTCCATTTCATTCCAGACATTTCAAGTAGGAAGAACAAGGAGATTTATTATAGGAGAAGAAAGCTGGAAACATGTATTGGAATTTTATACAGCAACAAGCAACAATTACATGTTTCTAAATATTCTCATTTTCATCATAACCCCAGCTCACCTCCTACCACCCATGCTATATTTGGCATCTCCTTAAAGCTAAACAGTAAGTCATTGTTTTTCGAGAAGTCTCCCTTCATTTTGACCTCTGCTAAGCAGTGTTAGGAGCCTTACAAATCTTGTCAGGATTCATTGGGCTGGATTTTGGCCCAGCCATGAACATTTATATGCAGAATATATCTTTTCCCCACCACTGCCAACAGGCAGTTCACTTGCATAAAACAAAGGATAATTATCAAACTTCATAAAGCCTCCCTCCACCTTCTTTGATGCTACTAAATCTGAGTTAATTTAAAAAAGAAAAGAGGTACATGTCAGGATTTTTAGCGATTGTGTCTTAACTGCTTTTAAATTTTCATTTTTAATTCTCTTTGAAAAGCAGAGGCTGATAAATACAATGTCAGGAAACAAGAAGCAAAGATTCAAAATTACCAAATACACTGATTTTAAATATTACTTATGCCACTTAAAATTATTTAAGAGCTCAAGTACACTTATCTATGGTTTTCTGTAGTCCCACTCAAGATCTTAAGTCTCACAGAATGAAAACAGAAAAATCTCTCTGTTTCCAGTAAATACTGACTCCCTCCTATTATGCTTGACCTAAGGACAAAGAGGTTAGGATTCCACAATCTAGTGGGAGAAATACAAAAAGCAGGGAAACTACTGAGAGTAAGTGCAGAGGTTGGTTACAAGCGCTAAAGAAGCAGAGGAGAAAAACACCAAGTCTACATGAACAAGCATGGGTGATTTAATTAAGAATGGTGACATACGAGCTTGAAGAATGAGGATAAGTCTGGAATTGGGGAAGGGGCCCCGACCCTGCTGAGAAAGCAGTTATGTCTCAGAGGAGTAATCATTCACCATGGGGGGTAGTTGCCCCATCTCAACTCATTTCCCATCTCCAAATTCCTCATAGAACGGGTCCAAAGAACCCCCTGTAATTTGTAGGGATGACAGCCTTTTGCAGTCATCCACTCCCTGGGGGCGCCTAGAGCCTCCATGATCATTTAGGGCAGCCACCCCACTTAATGGCCTGTGTGCTTGCCTCAGCCTGAAACAGTCGTATCAAATTACTGTATGCATGAAACACTGTGAATTTTAGGAAATGAACAGAGTAGGGCTGTCAAAGTTTAGAGTTAACTGTGGCCTCAGAAGATCACCAAAAAAACATGACTCCTCTCATACCCTCTTTCCTCCTCCCCATCGCCCCAAAGTGTGGGGCCTCCACACCCAGAGAGCACCTTGCTGTGCAGTCTGATGTGACCTCCAAATTCAAATGATTTGACACTACTTTCAAGACCTCCATTTGCTGAGCCAGCAGTCTTACTTCCACAATTTAAAAAGTAGTGAATGTGAAAGAACGTTTAAACATCCCACCCCAAACTGTTAATTTCCTAACATGCTTATTAGCTCACAAATTTTCGGCTTATAAGTAAAATTAAAGAGAATAAGGCTATCGGTTGCAAAGAGGGTAAAAAATTTTTACAACATTCCTATTTAACATTGATCAGTGCTTAAATTTCAACCTAAAAACGTACAATAAACAAAGTATGCAGAAAGAAAAGGATGGACTAGATCAGAGGTTGTCAAAGTATGGCTTGTGGGCCAATTCTGGCAGCCTGTTGTCAATAAAGATTTATTGGAACACAGCCCTGAAAAACGGTTTATATATTGTCTATGGTTGCTCTGGTCCTAGAACAGGAGGAGTTGAGTAGCTGCAACAAAGACCACATGGGCAGCAAAGCCTGAAATAGTTACCATTTGGCCCTTTACAAAAAAGGTTTGCCAATTCCTGTACTAGACCCTAAATTATTAAGGAAGAAAAAGGGACTTCTTAAAGTTCATTTTGAAGTGCTTAATTTTAAAGGAGTGGAGTGCAGACTGCTTCTGAAATACTTTCTTCTTCAATATACAAGTCTTAGACTAACACAAATTTATTTTATTTTCTGACTTGAGGGGAAAAGATGAGAAATCCCCATTCTTATTTCTATCTAATTTTAATGACTTACTCTCTTATTCCAACAGATTAGCATAACATAGTATATGGTGAGAAGTGTATCCGGCTGGCAGTCTTCAGGTTCTAGGGCCACTCACTGTACTGGTTATCTAATATCGCCAGGACTCAACTTCCCCATCTCCAATACCTTGCCTAGCATAACAGTCAAGAGCCTCAATAGGGTTTAAGTGTGTTGGTAGAAGTTTGGGAGATATATGAGGCATAAAACCACTCCAGCCACTGGTTCCAGCTGCATCCTCAATGGAATAATGGCCTTCACACTACAATTCTTTATATTTAGGATGAAATAAAAGGAAATGAACAGGCTATGAGGGAGATAGCAGAGCAGAAGAAAACATTAGGAGCAGCTCTGGGATTAAACACTCCCAAGGCACAGTGAGTCCATCCAACTTCCCAGAGCTATCTACTCCAGTAGGCAGGCGTGGTTTTTGGAAAATATGAAGAATTAAACCAGTGGCTGCTATTAAAGGCCAGAACTTAGTGTTCCTCAAATGTCCTGGTTCTTTAGAAGTCTGGCAGGAGACTACACCACTACATTTGAATACCTTTATTTAAATAAAAGGACATCTGTCAGGTTGACAGCCTAAGGAAACAGACTGACAGCCTTAATAAAATTAAAACCATTATCTTCAAATGGAAGTACAGTGAACCTCTTCTGTATTCTTTGACTTTAAAACCTTCTAGGGGCTCTCTAATTAAGCCTGCTACCTCTACTTTGCCCTTAAGGAGATGGTGCTTCCCTTACAATTCTAGCTCAATCACAGACTCAACTATTCCCTTACAATAAAAAAGCTGAGAATGGCTAGAACATTTACATTAAACTTTTAACAAAATCTACAGGATAACAGAATAGAAATAAACAGGTAGCATGCAACCAGATAATTTGGCAAATCACAACTTGCACCATGTCAGCTTGGGGCCCTTGGTTATCTACAGATGCATCCCCCTGAGAGCCCTTGCAGGATCACCAGTACCAAGTTCACATCTTTCTGTCAAGACAATCTTGCCTCCTTACCCAGAACTTCCATAGCATAGCCCTGGGAGAACACAGCCCAATTATCCTCACATTCTCTAACACATGCATTCTTAAAGTAGCAAGGGGTGGTTTAGTTATACTCTGTCATACACATTTTACTGCCACCCAAAAAGAGGGAGATCTTGAAGAACGGACAGGGGTGTCTACTCCCCACACAAAGTGCCATTACTGGGAGAAGGCCTAATAGTCATGGGAGAAGTAATTTTTAAAACAAATTTCAATATTAACTTAGGAAGGTAAAAAAAATCCCAGAAACTCAGTAAACCTATCCAAGAGATTCCTTAGGAAGAAACAACCTTGGCAAAGAAAACTACCTTATCCAAAGCTTTGGTCTGAGGCTTCAAAACATTACCTAATAACCACTACGATATGAGATATTATTAAACATACATTTCATCTTACAATTAAAAAAAAGAGAAATGACACCTTGAAAGGGGGAAAAATATTCACAGGAGTATGTGTATATACTCATCTTCTATTCATCTTCCCACATACACACTAAAAATAACCCTAAAATTAGTTGTATATCTTCACAGAGGTCTGGGTTACACAGATGTATGCATTGTCAAAATGCACCGGTATACTTCAGGTTTCTGCATTTCATGGCATATAAATTTGATGGCAAAAAAGAAGAGAAAACTAAATAAATACTTAACATTAGTTAACAACATGCAGGCTAAAGTATTCAGGGGAAAGTACACCACTATCTGCAACTTCCTTAAGAAGCATAAAAGACAGATTAATGAAGATTAATGAAGAGATGGATAGATGCATGATAATGCAGGTATAGTAAAGCATTAATAGTATAAGGAAAGGAACTAAAGAGTGGTCCTGAACTTCGCGAATACATCTGCTATTGGCTGAACTGAAATAGCCTGAGCTTTATGCGTGCATGCTGCCTGAGTGTCCTCTGTGCATGCACACTGAGCAAAACCTTACCTCACTCCTTCAAAATCTTGCTCTAAGTTCTGCTTTTTGTTCTATTGAGAAACTACAAGTGATCTAGTAGAGATACATACACACATTTGCAGTAGTTTCAGGTGCCCATCTGTAAAGTTTTCAGGGCAATCTCCTTAGCCACTGTGAAGACTTAATTCACCTTTCCCTCTTCCAGCCTTCAAGTTAAAAAAAAAAACTGCTTTTTTCCTATTTGAGAACTAGATTTGTTTGTTTCAGGGAATTAATCTTCTCTGATTCTTTTCCTATTTCTTCATGTACTGATTTAGTGCCTACAAAGGAACCACCAAGAGTCACATTTCCTTCTTTAGATTTCAAAGTGTTTTCCTGCAAGGCCTTCCCTACAAAATTACCAAGCCAGAAAGCCTTGGCTTTAAGAAGGCCCTGATTCACTGGTTCTATTTTCCCTAGTTTTAATTACATCTGATATCTAAAATACAAAGGCTCAAATTTTAGAACTGCATTTTATACAAATAAGTCTGTAATACAATAGGTAATGGTTATCTTATACCTACCAATCTCTCTTTCTGCATGTTTTCTCCTACTTCAAAATGCTGTTGCAGCTAACCTCTTTCTTCCCTGCCAGATATGCTGAGGTCCCGCGTTACTCAGAATCCTTTCCTTGCTTCTTCAAGGTGCTCCTTGGTTCTCTGCTAATGGGCCCCCTCACCCCTGACCCCTCTATCACCTCCTGCCACAGAGCAATAGGATTGCCACTCACGGTCCCCAGATGGAGACTGTCATTTGTCAGCCTCCTACGCCGGCTTTGTTGAGTTTGGTGGAGGCAGAGGAGGATGAGCAACACACGACAGGACAGACACTCTGGTATCCGGCATAGTTAGTTGGTGCAGAGCATGGGTGCTGCAGTGAAGGCTTCAAATCTGGGCTCTGCCACGTCTAACTCTGATCCTTTGGACAAGTCATTTAACCTCCTGAGTCTCAGTTACATCAGCCCTTAAAAGAGGGGGGTGATGATAACAGTACCAAATTCCAACTGTTAATGTGCACAGTAAACAGCACTCAAGTGGATAAAAAAGGAGACATCCTCAGATGCACCTCCAGTTCTAAAAGGAATATTGTGTTCTGTATCTGTCCCGCTCACATTTTATACTTCCAAAATTCACAGCTTGTATCCATCCAAGCCTTTGTCACCCCACACCCCCTTTGCTTCAACAAATCCTTTCCTCACCACACACTCCGAAACGTTTCTTCCACTATGAGAAGTCTGGCCACGTCTCCCTCTTCTACAGGGCCGTGTAATCCACACGGTACCCAGAGCAATGTCTTGCATACATTGTGGCCTAAACAACATCTGGGACCAGTACTGACTGAGCTGGAAACTGATCACAATGCACAGGCACTCTGTAAAGCACAAATACTCCCATGCCTATGAACTAGGGGAAACCTGTGGAGGAGGGGCTGTCAACCATGGCACTATTAACATTCTGAACCAAGTAATTCTTTGTGTTGGTTCTGCGCACTGAAGATGTTTAGCAGAATCCCTGGCCTCTAGATCAGATGATGGCAGCGTGTCCTCCATCCCACTGTGACAATCAAATGTTTCTAGACATTGCTAAATATCCCAGGTATTGGGTGGGGGTAAAATGCCCTACTCCTTTTCCCCCCTCTCCCATACTGCAAACCACTGCTACAGAGAATGAGAAATAGTCCCCAGTCACTGTATTATTTTTCTACCAAGACAGCAGCCAACACAAAAGAGTGTGTTGAAGACAGTCTATCCTAATGGCTATGTTCTTGAGAGGCACCTTTGAGACTCTAACTGGAGGCTATGGCTAACAGGGTAGGTCACAAACTCTCTAAGCTCTAGTTTCCTTCTCTCTCAAATGAAGATAATCATACCAAAAATTTTTAAGTGTTGTATGAAGTTAACTACTGCCTAACACAGTGCTTAACCCAGTGTCTGGCACACAGTGTTCAGTAACTGAGCTATTACGAATAACCACATTACAGATGGAGTCCAAGTGCTGGGCAAAGCAGGACAGGCATTGGTTTCCCCACCCCCCTGCTTTCTATGCTCCTCCCACCTATCTTGCAGAAAAGATAATTCAATACTAAACAGAATAATGGTCCCTAGAGCTGACAGCAAGCATATGGAGCAGGGTAAAAAGAACAGCAGAAAAAAGGAGAATCCAAAGATGGTAGTGAGAAGTGTGGTACTCTGCAGGAGACACAGGAATGCATGCATTTCACACTAAAAAGGAAGGCACAGAAAGATGTCTGTTTGACTTCAAAATGAATTTCTTGTAAGTAAGCTTAATCCTGAAAAAGGAGGGATGGTAAAAGGGATTCCACATCTATTACCCAGGAAGATTCCACCCACATAAACTTCCTTACCAAAGATTGCAGGAGTTCCCTGAGTTACAAATACCCCACAACTTCAGCTGCTGGCATGTTCCCCACGTCATAACCAAGTGTAGGGGAAAAGGTGATTCCCAGGGTTGGGCATTAGGAAACAGTAGCCTCAAATTTCTTCTGCACCTTTCTTCACCCTGAGAGGAATTTTACACATACGATGTTTCCCTACTCTCCTTCTTCATTTTTCACAGCCACAGTTCCGTTCAAAGACAGACAAATACACACAATCATGTTCCATTTTCTCCATTAGTAAACCAAAGAGCATTGGCCATAACAATAAGTGTATGAAGGACAAAGGAGACATTTACATTGAAGTCTGGAGTAGACTAGCAGAGACTGGGTGTTAGCTGTCATTTGCTGCTGTGTACCCTCAGGTCAGTCTCCACAAGGCTCAGTTTCTTCATCTGTATAATGGGAGTGATAATCTCTTATAGATTCAGTGATGTGAAATATGCAAAGTTTCTGGCTTCAGGCTCAGAACTTAACAGAATGCTCAATCAATGGTTGCTATTATCATGTACCAAAATTATACCTAAAGTCTTAGTCCTTCAAAGTATGCATGTTTGCCAACAGAAATACTCTTGCAGAAAAAATTCATTTCTTCCACATTCTATTAAACCTAAAGTTTCCTTATATCACTCCTCCCTCTCACCAATAAAAACTAACTTAAGTGTAAGATAAACTGTCTTATTCAAGCAAGGTTTGTGTGCTTTCTTTCATCAGCTACACCGTTTTCCATTACAGCTCCAAATGTTTGACATTCTGGCACTATAAGTAAAGAAAAATTCTGGGTTCAGCCTAGGGCCTGCCTTCATGACATAATTTTCATTGCTGCTTCTGCAAAATATTCTGTGCTCCAAACCCATTTTGGAAGAAAAAGCAGTTAACTAAACACGAAATCATCTATGCTTTTTTTCCCATTTTAAAATTCCCAACACCTATTGAAATAACCATCTACTCTTACCAGCTCAAATGTGAAAATATAGTGGAAAAAAAATTCTTGAATTAAATCAGAAATATTTCCTTCAAATAAATGAACTACTTCAATGATTCTTGCTGTCCTATAGTTTGGGCACCAATTTTTAAAAGAATCCTATAAAAATGTAAGTATCTGAATTTTCTATTCCTGGTGAGATAATTTAAGTTAAAATTTACAAAAGTTGATTGCTGTCACAAAGAAAACATTTTTGTCAAAGACAAAACAAAACAAAAAGAAAGATGCAATTTTTCACCACCTAATTTTCAAATATTTAAAAGCACGGTTAAAAACAATGGTTTCAGTATACATGTATGACTTCAACTTCTACTGAGGCAATATTTGGATTCTGTGTGAGTATTCATGAACCTACCTTTGCATGCATGAGTAGAAAAGAAAAAAACCCTAGAGGGGGTTTTCAGTTATTAGGGGTCTGTGGGCTATACATTTCTTCACCTGACAGTCTTACATGTAAGTCTGAATGAGTGAAGCTCATCAATATGGTGTTCAGTGTCCTTTCCATAGCCGGCATCATGAACAGGCGTCTATTTGTGGCAGTGTGTTAGTATCTCTGTTACTACCTTGCCTCCTGGCACAATGTATAAAATAATACCTTGCTTTCGTCAATATTAACTGGGCTATTTTGGGCTTTTAAAAAATGTGCTCTTGGCATGACATTTCTAAGCATAAAAGATCTAAAAGTTTTATCTGTTCCTCTTCAAATTTACGACAAAAATGACAGTTTCAAAAATCACAACAGCCTACCTAACGTAACCCCAACCTCACCTTCCTTTCCCCTACACACCAACCGAATCACTCATCAGACTTGTGTCAAGAATGATGCAACTACGTGACACTAACATGTAAAGAAAAAGCTGAAAAGGAACAGAAAGAAAATGCCTGGACAAATTGTTGAGGTTAAGGAAGATGTTTCTACTTTATTACAATAAACTTTAATATATTGTTGCTTTTGTTTTACTGAACCACATAAGATTTTAAAGAGCCTAAATTACACCTACTATGGTCAAGGAAAGTGAATGAAGGGAAGCCTGCTAGAAAGTGGGATACTACCCAACCACAGTACAGAGACTGCAAAATGCTCTGCCTAAAGCCAGATGTAAACTGCCTACTGAAATATGATTCCACAAATTTATAGTAATAATATATTCATTTATGACAAGAGCAAACGTACATTTCCACTTCCTTCTGGAGAAACTGAGACAACAAAGAGAATCTCCCAAATGTCTCCAAGATAAAAGAGTGGTGTCTGGCTGGTGACTCAGGACTCCCTGGCACTCTAATTTACCCTTTTCCAGTTCATGAAAATCTACAAAGAACACAGTAATCCTGTTAAATATTTCTGAAAAACAGGAGGAGGTTTTGTAAGTTTGTTGAGAAGTCATCCTGTTAAAAGGCCACCAGCCTTTTTTGACAAAATACTCAAACTGATCTTGAAAAAAATACCCATGAACATTCTGAAAGCATGAAGAGTGAAGAAGGGAGATTAGCTCTATCATACGTACCAAAACATATTATAAAGGTACAGTGATTCACTGATGATGGTTGTGGAAAAGAGAGAACAGAGTGGTTAGTCCCTCTCATACCTTAACCAAAATAAAATCTACACCGCTAAAGGATGATACATATGTATTTTTTTAAAATCACCAATAGTGCAAAGAAACCTTCTGGAAGAATATGTAAGAAAATCTACCTTCAAGAGGGACAATTTTAAATAAAGATATAATTATGACTATCTATGCAACAAAAGCATTGCATCAATATACATAAAGTAAAAACTTCAGGAGACGCTAGAAGAGAAACTCATTAATTGTGTAATACTATTATTCATCTCTCAGTCCACAACAGAATAAACGAACAAAAATGAGAATACAGAAATGATGGAAGATAGGTCTAATGTACAAACCCACAGTTAACTCTACCTTGAAAATAAAGAGTATCTTCATTTTATATGTTCACAGTACATTCACAAAAATTGTATTATACCACAAAAAGTCTATAACTAAATATTTACTTGAAAATAATTGTAAAACAGAGGTACAAGAGTTGAGGTGATAATGAATGCAGGATCCCTGAAGCAGTTTTACATAAACAAATACACCTATGACACATGCAGAAGATAAGAACTTTCAGTTCCTATAGTATTGTATTGTGATCACATTTTTCTTTTCAAGAAGCCACAGAATCCCTTGAGAAAAAGGTACTTAAAGAAGTAAGTGTTGGCGAGAATATTGAGAAAAAGGAACCCTCCTATACTGCTGGTGGGAACAACAATTGGTGTAGCCACTGTGGAAAGCAATATGGAAGTTACTCAAAAAAACTAAAACTAAAAATACCATACAACCCAGTAACTTTACTTTCAGGAATTTACCCAAAGAGAACAAAATCCCTGATTTGGTAAAGACGTATGCACCCTATGTTTATTGCTGCATTACTTACAACAGCCAAGATAAGGAAGGAAGCAACTTATGGGTCCATCAGTAGATGACTGGATAAAGATGTGGTACATGTGCACCACAGAGTATCATCCAGCCATAAAACAGAAAGAGAATCTGCCATTTGCAACATCAAGAGTGGACCCACAGAGTATTATGCTAAATGAAACAAGCCAGGCAGAGAAAGACAAATACCATGGTTACACTTATTTGTGGAATCTAAAAGGGGAACAAAAAAGCAGTAGACTCATGGACACTGGGAAGTAACTGGTGGTTACCAACGGGGAGGGGCATGGTGGGTGGGGAGGCTCAGGGGGGTAAAGAGGCACAAAGATTCTCAATCATAATGTTAAGTTGGTCACAGAGATGCTAGTACAGCATGGAGAATATAGCCAATGATTCTGTTAACATCTTCCTAGGTTGACAGACAGTAACTGCACTAGAGGGAGTTAGGATTGAATAATGTGGGTAACTGCTGAACCACTGTGTTATATACTTGAATCCAACATAAGATTGTACAGCAATTATACTGAAAAAGTACAAAAAAACCCAAAAAAACCAAAAACCACTTCTCAGCACAGTATGAGGGCAATCACACTGCCCCTCGGCAGCACTAGACATCATCAGCGTAACAGGTTAAAGGGGATTTCTCATTTTAACCTGCAGTTCTTTGGCCAGTAACAAGAATGAACATTTTTTTAAATACTTATAAATCACTTTATTATTTATGGTACTCACTGTTTGTCTTTTATGTACGTTTTCCTATTAGGATATCATGTGTTTAAAAAAATTGATGTGAGAGAAGGCAAATAGTGAATCTGTGGCATCTTACTACAGCGATGGACAGTGACTGCATTGGGGTATGGGTAGGGACTTGATAATATGGGTAAATGTAGTAACCACAGTGTTTTTTCATGTGAAACCTTCATAAGAGTGTGTATCAATAACACCTTAATAAAACATTTTTTAAAAATTAAAGAAAGTGCTCTGACAAATTAAAACATTTAACAAAAAGAAAAAGGTACTTAAACCACCTGCTACTTCCTAAAATATCCAAAGTAGAAGATTACCTATTTTCTACTTGTAAATACACTAAAAGAACACCACCTTCTACTGTTTCCATGTTTATCATCAGTGAGAAAGTTACCTCTGGCCTTTGCTTAAACCTCCTAACATATATAAATTATTTCTTCAAGATCAGTTTTCGGCAGAGATGGAGGTCATCTTTCACCCAACTTCCCATAGCAGTCGCTCACATGCATCAAAGGTTGCTTTGTAAATTAACTTTTGTATTTAATAGCCAAGCTAAATACCCTCCTTACCACCTAAACGTTCACTTTCTTCCCTGCACTGCACCCACTGAGCTGGGACTTCTCTATCGTATTCCATATCTGATGACTTCCCTACATTAAGTTAGAAAAATATCCTCTCTCAAATTTCTCTTCCACGTTTCCACATGTTTAACTTGTTTATATTTATGCACCAATTGCGGTGAATTCTTAGAAAATACAGTTTCTCATTTTTAAGGTTCAAGTTAAATTGCAATGAAACTCATTTTCCTTTCATTTAAAAAAAAAACCCTACACCAGGCCAAGTTTTGGTAGAATTAATCCACAAAAACAAATTTTGAGAAACTGCCAAATACATTTATTTCCTAAAATCATATTTGCCCTGTTAAAAAATGCCATCCTTCCCACCACCATCACTCATTTCCATGTACATTCTCAAAGGACAATTAATTCTAACATGTCATGACTTGCTTTTCCTCAGAGGTCCTCATGGCCCACTGAGGCCAAGTCCCCCGCACTCCATTACTCTCTGTCACAGCGCCCATCTGTGTTCATTCTTTGTCACAGTACTTAACACAGTTTACACTTGTTTTATAGGCCAGATTGTTTGCTTATTTTTTGTCTGTTTCCCCCACCAAACTATAAGCTCCTCTCCTTTTGGGGAGGGAGACACTATCGGAACCAGCTTAGAGATTGCACACACTGCGGCTGGTGAGCAATGAGACATCTGTCTGTACTGATATGGGCACCTCATATTAAATAGCACTGTTCATTTGTGTGCACTGACCACAGTCATAAAGCTATTAACACCAACAGAATCTTCAAGTAGGTAAATTAACACCCAGAAACAGTGAACTTCGTAGCATGTCATAAAGTACTGAGGCCCCAAAGTGTAAGAAGCACATTGGGCAGACTCACTGAAGGCAGCCAGGTAGGACAACCAGGGTCTCACAGCTTATACAGAAAAGCAAGAAATTGCTGAAAAGATTATTCACTTTCACTACCAGCACACATGCAGCTAAAGTAATTTCAGAGCATTTCATAGAACATTTTTGTTCATAAAAAAGATCTATCTTTTCCTGATGTTTGGAGCACACCACCGACTGAAGGCACATGGTCACCACCTACCCCTGGCAGGACCCAAGTTGTAATGATAATTTCCAGAAGCTTCACTTAGATAACTTATCTCTCTGCATGTGAGGCTGTAATGTATGAGAACAGCTAATTTTTGCCTGAATGTCATTAAGAAAGCACATTGAAATAACAAAGTTTAGGGCCACTTTGCAGTTGTAAAATGGACGGTTTATATTTAATAAATATATTTTTGCTATTTGAGGGGTTTATGAGCTGTGCATTGGGAGTTTCCTTTGCTATTTCGACAACAGCATGCATTAATACTTTAAATTTTAACTCAATTTTCTTTAAACATTCCTTGACATAAGTTTCTTCATCAGAAAGTCCAATTTAAAAAATACTATAAGCAATTGAGAAAATAAAAGTTGTTTTTAAGTCATGTATACATTTAAAAGACATTATTTTCTAATAATCAAATGCAAAACTGATCAGATCTCAGAACCACTACTTTCACAGCCCAACTGACTATGAAGATAAAGTAACTTGCCAGAAGGTGACTGAATTAGATCAATTTAAACACGAACTAGGAGGGGCATATATGTAGTTTGGAAAACAGTTTGGTGGTTTCCCAAAAAGTTAAGCATAAAGCTATTACAGGACCCAGCAATTCCACTCCAAGGTATGTCGCCAAGGAAAAGAAAAACATGGCTATGCAAAGACTTGCATGCAAATGCTAATAGTATTTACAATAGGACACACACACACACACCCCTCAAAAGAAAACCACACTGATACAGTCTATCATATCCAAAGAATAGAACACTATTCAGCAAGTCGAAGGCCAGAACTACCGACCCATGCTCTGCCTTAAATGAACCTCAAAACATAATGGGAGTGAAAAAAGCCAGATATAAGAAAATACAAGATTCCATGAACATTAAGTACCCGAAAAAGGCAATTTTACACAAACAAAGTAGATCAATGTTTGCATAGTACTGGTAACACGAATTACCTATAAGTGGGCATAAGGGATCATACGGGGGCTGGGGATAAAAACTTCTAACTTCAGTCAGTAAATAAAAGTCACTGAATTATACACTTGAAATGAGCAACCTTCATGACTTGTTAAAAATACCTCAAAAAAAACTTGGACTAAAATGAGAAGTAATAGGAGATAAAAGATCTGATAATGAATGTACCTTGGTTAAAGCTAACTACTGCCACCTCTTCCGAAAGAAAGAAGAAAAAAAAAAGAAAAAGAAAAAAGAGGAAGGGTCATTTAACAAATTACCAAAAGACCAAGCAGGAGTGAAGCTTGTATTTCACTAAAATAAGGGATAATACCAGTACCCTCAGAGGTGTCAAAATATGGGTGACCTCGGGAAAAAAATCAAATTTTATTCTAGGCTTATCATGAGAACTGCCATGATCTTTAAAAGCCTACAAATTAAACTCTGCAGTAAGTAAACCTAATGACTTTTACTTCATTCTTAGAAAAACATGACTGCAAAAATTAGAAAAATGTTTGTTTGTAAGACTAGGTCCCTGTCATGAGAGTTGAAATTAAACCCCATAGGATAGTAGTGCAGCATGGAAAATATAGCCAATGATTCTCTAAACATCTTCCTATGTTGACAGATAGTAACTGCACTAGTGGTGGGTGAGGATTAATAATATGGGTCACTGTTGAACCATTGTGTTGCATATGTGAAACCAATGTAAGATTGTGTATCAATGATACTTCAAAAAAAAGTAAATTAAAAAATAAATATAAAAACCTCATACTATCATCAAAATGATAGAAATTATCAAATTCAATCTTTTGTTGATTTCCAATCTAGGGCTTTTTGTCTTCTGGGCACAGTTCCTATTTAAATAAAAAACCTAAGTTTAATTTGTTTACTTTGAATTTTACTAAAACCAAGTGACATGGCAGGCAGACAACACTAATCGCTTTATTCCTTTCAACGTTTTCAGGCAGCAGAACTTCTATTTTGAAACAAAGGTAACGTACAGGGATTCATCCTATCCTTCCACTATGCTAGTGTTAGTGAATGCTGCTGCCTAAGCTTTTCCATGTGGTACAAAGTTTATATTTACACAGCTTTTTTAAAATGGAGAGTTGGCACACAGATGGTTTAACTCTTAAGGGGGAATGGAAGGGGAAAGGGAGATACAGTATAAAAGAATAACAGAAAAACAGTAATTCCTAGACATATCATTGTTAGGTCAAAGTTACTTGAAAAACATAAAATGAGAGCTTTAGCCATGTATTACTGTCCAGAACTTGATACCAATAAATATCCTTTTAAATCAATTTTTAAAAACCATTCAAAACTTAGCATATAAACCTAGTGAGAGGTTATGTGTTCCCTTAAAAAAAAAAGTATTGTGACTCAAATTATATTGATTTTTATAATATAGTGGACTAAAACTTTTGGTACCTAAAGCTATAACTTACTAGATAGGCCATCTTAGAATGTTTAAGGTAAAATTATTAACTTGTCAATCATGAGACAAAAATATGTAATCTTCACAAAGCTGAGGAAACAGGTCTCATACTTTCATACAAAATAATGGTAACTGATGAATTTTATACCACTTTCCATAAATTCACATCCAGAGTAAAATCAGATACACCTGTATTTTTAAAGCAAAGAGAATGGGGGAAGCAATTTAACAAGTTATCCAGATGCACATTATCCAGGATGAAAAGTCATGTGAGAGTTTCAGCTCTATCACAACCATAAAAACACATGCATCAAATCAAAATTTAATTACACTGCATGACAGTTTGTGAATTGTGTTTCATGTTTTATTGACTGCTCTGGTTTTGACAGGGCAGTTTCCTGAAGGAAAGTTCCAAGAATTGAAAAGTTATGACACCCACATACCAGAAAGTGTTTCCTGAATTTTGTTACAGGAACTGACATCTGCTATAATTTTAACATTTACTTCCCAGTAGAAGTCCCATGTAGAAATTTCTGTTGAACATTATTTGTTCAACATTACACTTAGACAATACTTTTGTTTGAAAAAAAAAACCTAACAAACTTTTTATTTCAGTTTCATAAAGTGTGGCTATGACTGATTTCCTGGGAACAAAATCAACTGCCACCTGATAAACAGGTGTGTGTAGTAGAGCATGAATTAGTTTTGGGAGGGAACCCAGAGTGGATAGGAAAGGTCAAACTAAATATCCGGGTCCTTAGGAAACAATTCTTGGGGAAATACTACATGATCAAATATTGGGCATGGCTTTAACTTCTTGAAACCTTCCTTTAAAAAAAAAAAAGGTGATTCTGGACTAATACAGTTTGCAATAGGTATATAAACTCAGGTTCCTCTACCTTCTCTACCAACCTCTTGTCTATTTCAACAGAAGGGGGAAAATGTGTATAAATGAGCACATGTTAAGTCAAAATGTAATAGTATTTCATGATACAGTTTATCTGATCTTTCCGTCTCACACACACCCCATTTCACAAAGGGTGTGAAGTGGTCCTCTGGCTTCAGAGCCAGCAGGACTCCACCCTGGATCTGCCCAGTGAGAATCTTTTGGGGGGAAAACGTTAACAAGTGCTCATGGTGATTCTTGTATCCAATCAAGTTTGAAAACCTTAAACTTAGTAAGACCACAATGCCCTTAAAATATTATTCTGCTTTTAACTGTCAACCCAGCAGTAAGCAACACTGAAAAGAAGGGCAAGAAGATCCTTTTGGGTAAAATAAAGGCAAGCCAGTGACTCAAAAGTCACACCCTTAACTCTCCCCAGTACACCCAAACAAAGGGATCATGTGGCCTACAGTTCTCTAAGCATTCAGCATCATATGCGCCATTATGAAAGAACAATTCTTGGTACTTGTAGAAAGTGGTCAAACGGTGGGTGCGCTTTGGAAATATGTCCAAATACCAAAGTAGAGAGACAATTTAAGTGTCAATGGAAGTACAATGTATTTTCCCCCTTCTGTTTGCTTCAGTTTCTTTGGAAAGGTGTCACTACTGGGCTTTCCTCTTACTATATTAAATTGTACACTATATTTCTGCTTTGAGTTTTAGCCTTAAGAATTTGATAGGCATTCAATCTGGTTAATTTAAAAACAAAGCCAATAAACCAATACAAGTAAACAAATGTTTACCAGAAAGCAAGACTTTCAGGATATTAAGTCGGCTGGCTTTGTGGCCATCAGGTTAAGCTTTAACTCACTGTGGCGAGATAGGAAAAGGGAAAAGTTTGCACAGGGAAAGGATTCCCAACACTCATCAATGCCAAACACAAAAAGACATAAAAGTTAATTTTTACTTTTGGGTCTCCAGGGCATTAACACCAAAAGTTATAAATCTTATTTTTCCTCTTAAGGTCTAAAACTAAACTTCCTTTGATAGATACTTATACTTGAGGAAGACGTTATTGTGCATTCTACCTGCTGTATTATTTTGCACACATGAATGAATGTTATATTCATGATAAAATGAATTAAGAACAATATGAAGCAGAACTAAAAACTACAACTTTAGGTCTCCCCCAATTTTATTTCCCCTTAAGTAAAAAAAGATAGGTAATCATTTATACTACAGAAATTATGCACACACCATCTATCAACAGAATGTAACCGAACCACAACAGAGATTATGATACCCAAGTCTGCTTCTGAGCCAAGAAACTCTGTACTAAAGGTGCTATATTACCAAGTAGCAAGGAGGGAAAACAAGAATATGCCCTGTTGTTTGTAGTCCTTCCCACTGCAACTCACATAGATAGAGGACTTTTCTTTTTAGAAGATCAGGAGATGTTGGAACTAAGTTCATTTGCCCATTTTGGAAAGCATATGATATGCTTCAGTTAATAGAAATTAACTACTTCAACTAACAGAAAACTAAGTTTATACATTTAGAAACAATCAAGTTGTACTCTCAAAGTAGTAATGAAGTTATTAATCAGGCTTTACAATGTCTCCATTTCATAGCTATTAGGTAATACATAGATTTGGATACTCAAAATAAACAAATGACAGTACCGGTTTAAGAGGGTAGATTTCTCTTATTCATGATCAAGGTAACATTTTTAATTACTGAATATATTTGAAATTTAAATTGCTTACTTAAATGCAGCATTGACTAAATTCCATTTTCAAGAGTATACTTCCAGCTATGAAAATCTTTTCATGGTAGAATACTGAATACCCTAAATCTCTCAAGAGATCTCTTATGTTAATTTTGCCAAAGAACATGCCCATAAACCAGATGACTAAAAAAAATGACTCAATCCTCCTTGCGTCTCTATCATGGAAAGAGCTCCAGTCTGTGAGTCAGGAAGCTCAGCTGGCTCACAGGATGAACTAGGAGGAGATAATTTAAGAGACCTGTCTGTGTTTCTCTTCTGTCAAGGACACTGTTTACAGTGGTGTCACAGGGAAAAAATGAAGACTTTCACTGAGTCAAAATACTGCATAAACTATTTTACTCTTGAAATCATTTCCTTCAACTGTACTTTCCAAAATGCTATAGCATTCTTCTTTCATATTTACTCAGACCCTTTTTGCTTTCATGAATTTTCTTTCCAAGGTAATCAGTAGGTCGTAAGTCAGGGGTGGGGGCAAAGGATGGAGCAAAATTGGCTCTATACTGGTCAACTTCCCTCACCATAGTCAAAGAGAGCCACAAAACTGGCTTCTGTAAAAATCATCTTGGGAACAATCTGACTCTGCTTTATTTTTCTTTTAAAACGTCAGTAAGATTAGTCAAATTCAAGCAAAAACAAAAAAACTGGGAGAGTTGACTAAACCTGATTTCCTTTTGAAGTTTGTCTCAAAGTGCTTTGAGATGTGCTCAGCCACCAGGTGTTACTCTCCCAAAGCAGCAGCCCAACTCCCCAGCTCCACCCGAACACCCTCCCCCAGGGCTTCTACGGTAGCACAAGGTGCGTTCCTAAACTGGCAAATCCCTGATGTGGTCGAGGGTAAGTATATCCTCCTTTCTAGGATCCAGGGATTGCCTCACTTGAGGGAGTTGGCGGAGATGGGAACAAGACAAAGCCCTCCTTTCTATTTTATCCATCAACACACTACTCAATATAAATAAAGCAAGCTAATCCTCATAGAAAAGGAATAGATCTACCAACTGTTGGGATTCCACCCCTCCTCTATCATAAGCTTACTGGTCTCAAGAGGGGCATTGCCAGGTTGTATACTTCTGTATAGACTCTGTGTGCTTTAGATCAGAATTTGAAACTAAAGCCATGGTCTGCAACTATTTATCATTAAATAAACTAAGTGTTATAATTCCCAGAAGAAAGTGTAGTCAATTTATCTGGCTTAGAGATTGCAAATAGGCACACACTGATCTGAGAGCTGAGGCATAGCATATGTCCTCCTTTAACTAATGTGCATTTCTAAGTGACTGCCTTTCTCCACAACTCTGATAACTCAAACCAAATATCCAATTTTTTCTAACTGTTGACCAAAAATCTAATTTTTAAAACTTAGACAATTTACCTTTCATTTGATAAATGTCTTCCACTTCTAGAAGAAATAAAACAAAATAACCAACTTCCTACTTTCAGTTTTTAAAATGAGGGAGAGGAATGTGCAATCTCAATTACAAGAGTTTAAAAGCCAAGAAATACCTCCTTACTCAACATACTTCTGGCTTTAAAAATGTGGACAATATCTTGCTCTAAGGAGCTGACTATGGACAAGGAATACACTGCCTACACCATTCACATGAAAAATCAGTCATACACCACCCATCAATATCAGAAGAAAAACGTGACCTTACAGCAATGTCAAAGAATGAGAGAAAAGTGCCACAGCTAGCTCATGTAGTCCTTCATCAGTGCTGCAAGGTCCCCCCTTCATTGGAATTCCTTCATCTACCTCTTATACTAAAAAAATCAAATTATTTAAAGAGTGGACAATAAAATGACTGTGGTTAGAACTGAGCTATGGATCTTAAGGTTCAAATGAGTCCAATAATCTAAACTAATTGTTTTAAGAACAAAAAGATACTGTGTGTGGCACATGGACAAAAATTTACTACTCGATCACATATCATAGGTGATGGCTCAGTTTCCCTTAGCATTACTTAGGGCAACTTGGCCCACCTTTAAAGTTTCTCTGAAATCCAAAATATCTATCTTCTCCACATATTTTCTCCTGGAATCTCAAAGGTTTCTTACTCTCCCGTAAAATGCAATGTTTAAATGAGCTTGTACAACATTCCAGATGTACTGAAGAAAGTGGACATTTACAACTTGTGAGAAATACTCCCCATTATGCAGGCCAAGAAAACAACAGACATCATGGCCTTGTAGCTTTGTTCCTAGTTCAAGAGCATGTCTGCAGGCCAGGTGGAAGAGCAGAATACATACATAGTCTTCCTATTTCAGCTACTGGCAAGTTGAACCACCATTACGATAACTCACATTTTTTCATCTTGTAGCAAAGCAGCAGAAATTGCTTTTGGTACACTTACACTGAGGTTTTGCAGCTCCCTTTTAACATCTCACCTCAGCATTAAAGAAACAGCCCCGCAGTAAGGAAATGCTGCAGAGCAGCTCAGGGGCCAGGCATTACTCTATCTGTGTGACCTCAGGCAAGAAACAGCCTGGCTGGGCCTCAGTTCCCTTAACTACCAAGGTAAAAAAAACCAATACTTACCTCCTTAAGTGACTGAGAAGAGTCAAAGAGGTAATTTAATTAAGGCAGCTGTGCCTGGCACACAGCCATACCCAATTTAGCTATATCTCATTTTATTCTTAGTTTAAGGGCGCAGGCATTGAAAACACTCACACCTGAGTTCAAATCTCAGCTCTGTATTACTAAACTCTCTTAGATTGCATTTACTTAATTGCCTAGATGAAGGTATTTAAATCCAAGGTTTTATGCCATGGACCCCTTAAGCATTTAAATATCAGGAAAGGTTAGGAAACAAAATGCAACTTCCCTTTCTCACCCAAGTTTTCTTATTTGGCCCCAAGTTAAGAACTCCTTTTTTAGAAGAAGTACCTTAAGAACTTTTTCACAATAGCGAATAAAATGGAGGTAGGGGATTAACTACGTAGAGCAAGTAGCATATAAATAGTGCTCTATAAAAATTAGTTATTTTCCTTTTAGAAAGCTCTATCTCTTAGGAAAAAATTTCAAAGTCTCATTTAGCCCAAACTTCAACATTACAAGATCTGTTTCACTCAGTGATCCATCTAGGTCTGTCTGCAGACCTGAAATGTGTTTGGCCTTCCAAGATGTACACAAATCAGAATACTACATTAAAGATCAATTTGAAGAGCCCTATTATTTTAAATATGACACTAAACTGCTTTCTAGTAGAGCCGAGAGTAAAAAAGAATATATATATTTCCCTTAGCTGTCACAACTAAAAAGAAATCACACACAACAGCTTAAATCGCAAAGTAATCACTAATGCCTTGTCATCACTCTTTTAAGGCTCATTACCGAAAAAGTAACACACCATGTAAAGTCAGAGCTTGAGGTTGGTGCGATAGCGGTTCCTCTGACAGCCAACTGCCGTTCATGATCCTCTCCTTTCACCAGCCCGGGTACATTCCCGGTCTTAGCCTGCTCAGCAGATTCACGCAAGCTGCGCCGTTTTATGTGGAATCGTACATCTTAGCAGAAAAATTTTCAGTCACTCCTGGCAAATTCTCAACCACCTTCTCCAAGGCGAACTGTTTCACACTGACTGATTTCTAAAATTCTGCTCCAGATATTAACAACAAAATCAGGAGAATCAAAGGGAGGTGCACAAAGAAACTAACTGAAAATTTGGGCAAAGACATACATGTTAAATCAACTTAATGTCTCTGAAAATAAGAGCTGTTTTTGGAAGAGGCCAGAAACTTAACTTTAACCTTATTTTTAACTCAATCCCTCTCTCTCTCCTCTACAGAAATGGCCTAATATGTTCTCCAAACTGTTTTTTTTTTTTATCTGACCAATAATGAACCACAGCATCAGAAACGATGAGAAAGCAATGACAAAGCTGCTTCCTGCCGGTCTTCGCAGCACACCAACCCTGCCCCCCACCCCCGCCGCAACCCTCAATCCCCCGAAGCCACTAACGTATTTTAAAAGTTTCTCTCGGTGCCTGGCTTACCTTGACTGGGCTGCCATAATTCAGTTCACAGAGCTCAAGGTCTTCGGTCCATCAGAGCCTTCAACCCGCGGCCCGTCTGCCACCGCCGCGCTCACCATTTGCAGGGGCCGGGCGGGGACGTTTCCCCGGAGCGACTCCCCGATGTTACCGGACTACCTGCTCCGGAGCCTGGGCGTCCTCAGCACAGCCTCGGGCTCCGAGCGCATTGGCTCCTACTAAGCCTGATGGACATCCGGGCACTGGGGCCTCCTCAGGCCAACTACACTTCGGACGAGACCGGGGAGCGTCGCGTCCGAACTCAGAGCGAGTGAGATCCCTCAGGGCGGTTTCGGAGAAGGGAAATCAAAGGCGCCCACGCCCAAAGCCCACCAGCACACCGCTCCACCGAGCAACTCTAGAACTCGGGCCAAAATTTAGAAGGGAAAGGAAATCGTCTTTTGGCTCACTCAATGTTGTCCGAGGCTGCTCGAGTCCCCCCTGTCCGGAAAGTTGTGGTGGTACGGCCCGCCTCCTTAAATGGGCACGGCGCTCGGCCCACCCGAGCCTGAGGCTGCGCCGGGCGGGGGCGCGAGACTGGGCGCCGACGCAGCCCAGCTCCCAGCTCCCAGCTCGCGCGTTCGCCACGGAGCCCCGCCTGCAGGCTCCTGGCTAGCGCTCCCTTGCCGGTTTTTAACGATATACAAACACACACTACTCGGCCGCTCAAAACTCCAGCTCCAATTTGAATATTTGTCGAATATCGTACCCCAAGAGGCTACAGTGAGAAAGGCATAAAACCGCAGCAGTAAACCCCATTCGGTACACCTTTTGAACATTCCAATGCTTGCAGTCACTAAACGTTTAACTAACGCACACTGGTTTTATTTTGTTCGCTTTCAGTTTTGATTTCATTACACTGAAATAAAAACACTTGCAAAACGCCCTCCCTTTTTTGCACAACACCCAGAGTACAAAGGAAACATACATTTTGGTCCCTAAAATAATTAAGAAACTGGCAAGTTTTCTTTTAATTCCTGAGGATGCAAACCAACAATATAGTAAACACTATAGGGAGTGCAAACGAAACTGTCCTACTAAAGGGAAGCAGGGAAGGCATTTAAATATAAACTGTGCCTAAAGCTGGGAAAAAAAAACTTTGGTGGCTAGAGGTGGGAAGAGGGTGTGTTTCAGCATCTCATGGGGGACCAGCAGCACCCTGTAGGAGCTGGAAACTTCAATGAATGCTGAATGATGCCTACCTTGTGGACTCCCCCACTCTAACTAGAATCATGAAAATGTTGCCCATCTCACAAAGAAATACTCCAGACTGTATTACTAAGAAAACATGGAATACATACAAGTCCACATCTGGCATGAAAAATAAAATGCTTGGAGGGTGGGGGGGTGGACAGAAAGTCCGATGCATCTCCATCAGTGTTTCTCAAAGTGTGCTTATAGGACTCCTGGGAGTCGCCCAAGACCTCAGAGGGCAATACTATTTTTAGAGTAACACAAAGACATTATTTGTCTTTTTCACTGTGCTGACATTTACACTGATGGTGCAAAAGCAATTGTTGGGAAACTGCTGGCGCCTTAGCATCATTTGCAAGGCAGTGACAGCAAATGGAACTGCATTTCTTCACCAGCACACATTAACAGTTAAATTTTTTCCCCCAGTTCCTTTCCAATGTCTTTAATGAAGCAAGCAGTAGAAATTACTACTTCTATTAAATCTTCACCTTTGAGTACAGGTCTTTCTGGTGTTATTTGTGACAGAATGGGAAGCACACATGAAGCACTCTGCAGTTGGGAGAGTGCAGAACAATCTGTCTAGTAGAAAACAGCACTTATGTAATTGAGTTGCAAGCTGAACTAGCTGTCTTTTCATGTACTACCATTTTTACTTGAACAATTGGTGGACTGTAGTTATTCTGATGGGTATCTGACAGTCATTTTTCTCAAAAATGAACAAAGTTTAAGTCTATTTCTTTAAGAAAAACAACTGATACTATTTATTGCCAATGTAAAATTTGAGCTTTCAAGCATTTTAGAAACTTTTTGTCTGCCATTGTGAACTTGACAGTTTCCCAATTCTGAAGACTTTTCCGAAATAAGGATAGTAAGGAATGTGATTTTAGAAGATCTGCGTAACTTAATGACCAGTATATTTTTAAAAATACAAAATCATGCATGAGTAAAAGATTCATTCAGAGTGTAAGACAGACCAATGGACTCTTATGTATCTGTTTGTTTTTTAAAAAAAGCTCAATGATACATTTCACATTCCACATTGCAATTAACCTTTAAGAAACTTTGACTTGTGGGGTTTTGGTATAATGTCAAAGAAAGTATTAAAAATACTCCTTCCTTTTCTGTGATAGGCTGTATCTTCATAGACTTCAACCAAAACAACATTCCAACAGACTACAAAAGCAGATGTGAGAATCCAGCTGGTTTTCTATTAAGTTAGACTGTAATGAAATTTGCATAAATGTAAAATAATGTCATTCCTAAAATTTTTATTTTGGAAATCTTTCTTAAGTAAAAATGTTGTTTATTGGCTTGTTATTATCTTAGACAACTTAATATTTTAAATTACAATTTTAACTTTTAATATAGTATCAACAGATAAACAATCCACATATACAAAAATTCTTTGGGGTCCTCAGTAATTCTGGCATGCAAAATTATTCCAAGTCATTTTTTAATACTTCCAGGTCTACCTCACCTCTCCACACGCTTCATGGCTTCTCTTAAAGGTGGTATTATTATAGCTATTGCCATGTAACCTTTTAGCACTTACATCAGCTTTAGCAAAATAGGGTCAAATCACCTGGAGTCTGGGTTACAACTACTGTTGTTATTTCTGCAACAGTAGCAAGGAAACAAAGTATAAATACAGACAAAAGTATTTGTGTTCTGGTGTTATTTGTGTTATAATACAACACAATATGTGTTATACTTTGATGTGGTTCATGATCCCCCCCCTTGATGTCCACTCAGGAAGCCCCTGAGGCCCCAGAATTCAGGTGAAGAATCTCTGGGCCCTAGAGTATGCTCAAACCTGACCAGCTAACACCCAAGTTACCGCACAAATATGGGGGAAAGTTTCACCACTTGTGAATCTTCACTGCCCTTTTTAAAACGTAGAGCTGTCATAGTAATTGATTGCCTAGTAGGGTGAAGAATTTCTAAAGAAAACAATGGGAAGATGTTACATGACATCAAATATCATCTATACACCAAAAATAACAAGTTTCTCTGTACAGTGAGAATATGAGAATCAGTTCTACATTTCCTGAATTCATTAATCCTATGCTGACTAAGTATGTTAAAACCAAAAAGAGTAAGGTACATATTAAATGAGGCAGAATTTATAAGGTGAGTGGAACAGGCTATTTTATGATCTAAATGGCTACCTGAATCACCAGAGTACCTTTTTATTAGCTCTTTAAATTAATGAGCTTTGTAAATGACACATACATACATGGAGTGGCAATACATGGTGTATGTAGCACATCTAAGGAAAGTCACAGATGTGCACTAGACACTGTTATTCAAGACTGAAAGCAGAGTGACCTCCCAAGTGCCCCATCATTTGACAAAATATAGATAGAGGTTTAAAAATATGTATTTATGTTTTAAAACATTTTTTAATTTAAGAAATATAAGGGAGATCTTTCTAACACCTTAAACAAATTTTAGACAGGTTGCCTTAACCTTGCCTTAATACCTCATCCATTTGGTCCACACTAGTTATTCAATGACTCTACTCTTTAATAGCATTTTTGATCTAAGCATTACATAGGTCAAATCTCCTAAGAACTGCTACTTCCTTTCAATGGTATGTTCTTTAATTGGACACTGCAAAACCTCCTCTTAGGAAGAAGGGTGCTCAAGGTTGCCACTAGAAAATATCAAATAAACCAGACACAGGAAAAGGGAGGAGAGACAAAGGAGAAAAAGGACGAGCAGGACCCAGAGGGGAGAGTGAGCAGGGAAAACTGTGTAAAAAGCACCACTGGAAATGAACTGGCTCCCACTTCAGCTGGGACCTCAACACAAAGCAGACCTCCTCTCACTGTTCTGAGGAAACCCACTTCCCAGAAACTACTCCTAAGCTTTACTCCCTACCTTCCAGATCTTCTACCTACAGTCTTCAAACTGGGGGTACATGGAGATGCCCAAGAAGTATGAGAACAACAGTTTTAAGTAAATCTATTTCCAAAGTCCTTCATTTCCAAATTCAGGCTTTCCTTTTACTTCCCACTTGTCTTTCCCTCCTTGAACAAGAAAAGCAGGCCTCTCATTCATCCCAAACCAAACTTAAAAGAGTACATTACTCCAGGGTAGAAATACCTCTGAGGCCACAAAGGAACAATTCAGGTAGAAGAATCTCTGAGCTCAAATCAAGAAATATTGTTGGGTGGCTCATTACAGACATCCAGGTAACCAACCTGGCCCATGTCTTACCTATCCAGCTCTGTGTTAGAATTATGAAGTAAGATGGAAGATTTTCTCTTATATAACTGAGCTGACAAGATTGAGCATGTAGACAAAACTTTTTCAACATCCATGTTTGCAGGTACATAAAATGTTTAAAGATTACTACCCAACATCAGCTCTTTCTTCATTAAGTAAAATCCTTTTCTCTACTTCTTTTCTTCATGTCTATTATTTATGCATTGCTAAAACCTCTCGCCTTACCCTCCCCAACACTCCTGCCCATCCATACCAGTTACTTACTCTCGGCCTACAAACAAGTTCAAGTTCCCCCAATACTCCATCTCAACACACACACTCTCTCTTTTTATCTTCAATACTCTTTCTACTTTGGAATAATTCTAGATGTACAGAAAAGTTGCAAAAAATTTTTCATCTACCTCCCCTGGCAAGTTTCCCCATTTTCACAAATGATAGTACTATTTGTCATTTGTCAAAACTTTGGTATCTTACTATGAATTAAGCCTAAATTTCCAAATTCAGGCTTTCCTTTTACTTCACCAGGCTTTAATTTCACCAGGTTTTCTTATTAATGTCCTCTTTCAGTTCCAAGAACCAATCCAGGGTATCTATCACACATGACACTGACTGACAGTTTCTTTGTCCTTCTTCATTTTTCATAACCTTGACAGTTTTGAGGAGTTCAGGCCGGGTGTCCTGCAGAATGTCTCCCCTTTGGGTTTGTCTGATGTTGTTTGTTCTCTCCTTCTAGGGAAGAAGAAAATTGCAGTTCACCTCCTGCAGGGGTGGTAGCATCTATATACACATGACTGGAATTCTTCTCCATTTATTAATGGAATTCTTCTACATTTGCTTCTCCATTTGAATTTATTCAATAATTTATTGATATCAGTATGGACTCACGGATATTTATTTTATCCTTTGGATTATCATCTAATATTACATTATTTGATTGCTTCTGCCATTGCAGTCAAAATTCCTGCATCCTTTGCGAAGCCAGGGACCACCTTCCTTGAAACGCTCCTCTGCAGACTTCCAAGACACTGCTCTGTTTGGGTGGAGGATGAGTGGGGACAGGGACCACAGCTCCTTTTATATTTCTTTCTGCTCATACATCCAGGATCCAAAATGAAATACTAGAAAACGTCACTGATCTCTCAATCTGCACTTGTGGAGTATCATCACTGACTCTCCAGAGCTCAACTCCAACCCAAACATCTGCCCTCAACTCCAAGTCCGCTCTTTCCAGGGCCCCCAAAACACTGTCCTGCATATGAAAAGGCAACTGGGAGGTTGTTCAAAACGGATCATTCACTTAGGGGAGAGTGAGTCACCCTGGAGATGCTGAGAGACACTTTATCATTCAGCCTGAGCTGATGCTTCATGTGCCGAGGGTAGTTTCTCCACAGAGGAAGGTCACAATGTTTCCTTAGCCAAAAAAGGGGTGAGAAAGGACCAGGAAGGAGGGCTTTGCCTAGTTCCATTCTTGGGAATAAAATCAGAAAGCAGAATTCAAAAAGGGCTTCCAATTAGTAGACCAGGTGGGATGTGGGATAACATTAAACAAAAAATTACATAATCTCTGTAATGTGCTTACTTGTAATGAACAGTAATAAACCTCTTAAAATAAGTTCTGCCTTCTTCAGTTTTTGACTAGCAGTGAGCGTGCACAGCAAATATACAGGCAATGTGCCAGAAGAGTAGTGACACATTTCAAAAGGAAAAGCAAGCAGGGCAGGGAGAGACAAATCAGCCTGAGAAATGGCCCACACCAGGTGGTGACCGCCAGCAACTCAGTCACAAAAGGGCCAGAATTAATAGGACTGACCTCAACTCCAGCCCACACCCCTCCTTGGTCCCCTGGTTATTCACCAGTCACCAATTACCCAAATATAAAAATCAGTCACTCCTTTTCCTGGCTCTTTCTGCACACATAATCACCAGCCAAATCCCAGAGATCTCTTGAGATGGCATAAAGACACAGGGTTGCAGGGTAGAGAGATCTTCACATGAAATACCTCTGTCTGTTTTCTGAATTTATACAACTAGTTTCTAATAGTTTTTCTCCTCCTGGGTTGAACATCTCCTAGTTTACAAAAATATTTACTGACATGGAAGACATAATAAATAGTATAAGGTTTAATAAAAAGCAATACTGTGCATCTGTTATGAACCCATCTGATCAAAATTAAATTAAATGTGCATATTAAAAAGGATGACCAGGCCTCCATACCAAAATGCTAGCCACAGCTATTCCTGGACAGAAAGATCAAATGACCTATCTGATTTTGGTCATTTAACCATTTTCTATTATAAAAAAATGAACACACACCTGTGTTCATAGTCAGAAAAAGAAAATAACAGTTATTGTAAAAAATAAGTGATAATCGAATCTTGGCTCCAGAAAGGAGACCAAAGTCATCTAATCTACTTCTCTATGCAAATGCTCTTTACCTAGACTGGCCTGTTTAGCTGTCTCGGGGACATCTGTTGTAATTACAAGGCACATTCTTCCATTGCTGGCCAGGAATATAAGCACTAGAAATACACTCAAAGAGCTAAAATTCTGTGCCTCATACAGGTAAGACTGGTTTTCCGGCAGCCCTCACCCACTGGTTCTACTTCTGCCCTACCGATTCTAATATAGCTATCCAGCTTTCTTATGCTTACTTTTTGAGGGCATGTTTGTTTTATCCTTTTCCCTTATAGCTGTACGTGGTTTTATATTTAGAGTGCACGTATTGTAAGCAGATCATGTCAGGTAAAACCCAGTCTGCCAGATTTTGTCTTGTAACTGAGATGTTTAGTCATTCACTTTAATTACTGATCTGGTTGAGTTTAAGTTCTTCTATCAACTTGTTATTTACCTCCCATTTACTTCTTCAGATTCCTACGTGGCTCTGTTCCTGCATTCTTTTACAAATCTTCAGGCCAGACCCAAACCACAGGATCAGAAACTCTGTGGTGTCCAACAGTTAAGAGTTTCAACAAGCCCTCCAAATGATTCTGTTGGTTTTAAAACTAAAGTTTACAAACCACTGCTCTAGAGGAGCCAAGATGGCGGCATGAGTAGTCCAGTGGAAATCTCCTCCCAAAACCACATATATTTATGAAAATACAACAAACACAACTACTCCTAAAAAAGACACCAGTAGATACAGTACAACAGCCAGGTTACATCTACATCTGCGAGAACTCAGCATCACAAGAAGGGGGTAAGATACAAGCTGCAGCCCAGCAGGACCCAAACGCCCCTCTACCCCAGACTGCTAAACAACCAGCACTAGAAATCTGCACCAGGAGCGCAGACACACGGTGCACGGGGTGCTAGATACTAGAGAAAAGGAAGAGCAAAACCTGTGAACAGGTCCCCGCTACCGGCGCCCCTGAGACAAAAGAAAAGTGAGGGCTTTTTGCAAGTCTTAAAGGGACAGGGACCTCACAGCTGCACAAAGTTGTCCCGACACATGCACCCAAGCACCTGGGAATCCGGGGAACTCTAGGCGACCTAACCCCCTGGGTGGCAGTGCAGCTATGAAGCCCCTCACGGCGATAAGCAGCCTGCCAGTTGTTCCCCCAACTGGCGCAGACCCTGACACACCGGCCCAGTAGTGGGAGAGCAGGAGGATGTACCAGGGAAGGCAGCACCAGAGGGGCCCAGGAGTGGCCTGTGCGACCCCACTGCAGCAGTGCCAGAGGGGACCGGGAGCAGCCTACGCGAGCTCATGGCGGTGCCAGAGGGGCCTGGGAGCAGACCATAGGAGCCGGCGGCGAAACACCAGCCCAGGAAGAGCCATGCCCCCAACAAATGCTCAGCCCAGCTCATAGCTACCAGGGCCAGAGCCAAAGGCTGCTACTGCCACGCAGCTGCGCAGCAGGGGCGCCGCTTTCACAGGAGAGTGCACCCAGCACGCCTGCCACACCCCGCAGGTTCTGCGGTACTCTGACAGAGACCCCACCCACAACAGCTTAGGGGATTAACCCACAAGCTGCTCCAGGAGTGCGGGTCACCAACACAGGCAACGGAGAAGGGCAAGGCGACCAGCAAGCAGGAAAGGACTTTGTTCTCCAAGCTGACACATGGGCTACTGGCCTACAGCCACCACTATCACCATGAAAAGGAAGAAGAATTTAGTCCAGTCAAAAACAGTCTAGACAACCGCTGAGAGAGGGCCGGGGGAGATAGATCTAACCAATCTCCCTGAAAAAGAACTCAAAATAAAGGTCATAACCATGCTGATGGATCTTCAGAAAAATATGCAAGAGCTAAGGGATGAAGTCCAGCAGGAGATTACAGAAATGAAACAATCTCTGGAAGGACTTAAGAGCAGACTGAATGAGGTGCAAGAGGCCATTAATGGAGTACAAATCAGAGAAAAGAAACGCAGAGAAGCTGATGCAGAGAGATAAAAGAATCTCCAGGAATGAAAGAATATTAAGAGAACTGTGTGACCAATTCAAACGTAACAATATTCACATTATAGGGGTACCAGAAGAAGAAGGGATAGAAAGTGTCTTTGAAGAAATAATTGCTGAAAACTTCCCCAAACTGGGGAGGAAATAGTTGCTCAGACCACAGAAACACACAGAACTCCAAACAGAAGGGACCCAAAGAGGACAACACCAAGACACATAATAACTAAAATGGCAAAGATCAAGGACAAGGACAGTTTTAAAGGCAGCTAGAGAGAGGAAAAAGGTCACCTAAAAAGAAAAACCCATCAGGCTATCATCAGACTTCTCAACAGAAGAAACCTTACAGAACAGAAGAGAATGGCATGATATATTTAATGCAATGAAACAGAAGGGCCGTGAACCAAGAATACTGTATCCAGGATGATTATAATTTAAATATGAAGGAGGGATTAATCAATCCCCAGACAAGCAAAAGCTGAGGAAATTTACCTGCCACAAACCACCTCTACAGGGTATTTTAGAGGGACTGCTCTAGAGGGGAGCACTCCTAAGGCTAAATAGATGTCACCAGAGAAAATAAAATCAAAGAAAGCAGACCAACCAAATACTAACTAAAGATATAAAATAAAATCAACTACCCACAAAGGCAGTCAAGGAAACAGAAAAGAGCACAGAATAAAACATCCACCATATGAAGAATGGAGGAGGAGGAGGAATAAGAAGGGAGAGAAATAAAGAATCACAAGACAGTGTTTATAATACCTCAAAAAGCAAGCTAAGTTAGACAGTAAGATAATAAAGAAGCTAACCTTGAACATTTGGTAACCACAAACCAAAAGCCTGCAATAGCAATAAGTACATATCTTTCAATAATCACCCTAAATGTAAATTGACTGAATGCACCAATCAAAAGACAGAGTAATAGAATGGATAAAAAAGCAAGACCCATCTATATGCTGCTTACAAGAGACTCACCTCAAAACCCAAAGACATGCACAGACTAAAAGTCAAAGGATAGAAAAAGATATTTCATGCAAAAAACAGGAAGAAAAAAGCAGGTGTTGCAATACTACTACCAGACAAAATAGAGTTCAAAACAAAGAAAGTAACAAGAGATAAAGAAGAATATTATATAATGATAAAGGGATCAGTCCAACAAGAGAATACAACCATTATAAATATATATGCACCCAATACAGGAGGACCAGCATATGTGAAACAAATACTAACAGAATTAAAGGAGGAAATACAATGCAATGCATTCATTTTGGGGACTTCAACACACCACTCACTCCAAAGGATAGATCCACAAAACAGAAAATATGTAAGGACACAGAGACACTGAACAGCACACTAGAACAGATGGACCTAATAGACATCTGTAGAACTCTACATACAAAAGCAACAGGATACACAATCTTCTCAAATGCACATGGAACATTCTCCAGAATAGACCACATACTAGGTCACAAAAAGAGCCTCAGTAAATTCAAAAAGACTGAAATCCTACCAATCAACTTTTCAAACCAAAAAGGTATAAAACTAGAAATAAATTGTACAAAGAAAGCAAAAAGGCTCACAAACACATGGAGGCTTAACAACATGCTCCTAAATAATCAATGGATTAACGACCAAATTAAAATAGAGATCAAGCAATATATGGAAACAAATGACAACAACAACACAAAGCCCCAAATTCTGTGGGACGCAGCAAAAGCACTCTTAAGAGCAAAGTATATAGCAATCCAGACATATTTAAAGAAGGAAGAACAATCCCAAATGAATAGTCTAATGTCACAATCATCGAAATTGGAAAAAGAAGAACAAATGAGGCCTAAAGTCAGCAGAAGGAGGGACGTAATAAAGATCAGAGAAGAAATAAATAAAATTGAGAAGAATAAAACAATACAAAAAATTAATGAAACCAAGAGCTGGTTCTTTGAGAAAATAAACAAAATAGATAAGCCTCTAGCCAGATTTATTAAGAGAAATAGAGAATCAACACACATCAACAGAATCAGAAACGAGAAAGGAAAAATCACGACAGACCCCACAGGAATAAAAGAATTATTATAGAATACTATGAAAACCTATATGCTAAGAAGCTGGAAAACCTAGAAGAAATGGACAACTTTCTAGAAAAATACAACCTTCCAAGACTGACCGAGGAAGAAACACAAAATCTAAACAAACCAATTACCAGCAACGAAATTGAAGCGGTAATCAAAAAACTACCAAAGAACAAAACTCCCGGGCCAGATGGATTTACCTCGGAATTTTATCAGACATACAGGGAAGACATAATACCCATTCTCCTTAGAGTTTTCCAAAAAATAGAGGAGGAGGGGATACTCCCAAACTCATTCTATGAAACTAACATCACCCTAATGCCAAAACCAGGCAAAGACCCCACCAAAAAAGAAAACTACAGACCAATATCCCTGATGAACGTAGATGCAAAAATACTCAACAAAATATTAGCAAACCGAATTCAAAAATACATCAAAAGGATCATACACCATGACCAAGTGGGATTCATCCCAGGGATGCAAGGATGGTACAACATTCGAAAGTCCATCAACATCATCCACCACATCAACAAAAAGAAAGACAAAAACCACATGATCATCTCCATAGATGCTGAAAAAGCATTTGACAAAGTTCAACATCCATTCATGTTAAAAACTCTCAGCAAAATGGGAATAGAGGGCAAGTACCTCAACATAATAAAGGCCATCTATGATAAACCCACAGCCAACATTATATTGAACAGCGAGAAGCTGAAAGCATTTCCTCTGAGATCAGGAACTAGACAGGGATGCCCACTCTATCCATTGTTATTTAACATAGTACTGGAGGTCCTAGCCACGGCAATCAGACAAAATAAAGAAATACAAGGAATCCAGATTGGTAAAGAAGAAGTTAAACTGTCACTATTTGCAGATGACATGATACTGTACATAAAAAACCCTAAAGACTCCACCCCAAAACTACTAGAACTGATATCGGAATACAGCAAAGTTGCAGGATACAAAATCAACACACAGAAATCTGTGGCTTTCCTGTATACTAACAATGAACCAACAGAAAGAGAAATCAGGAAAACAACTCCATTCACAATTGCATCAAAAAAAATAAAATACCTAGGAATAAACCTAACCAAAGAAGTGAAAGACTTATACTGAAAACTACAAGTCACTCTTAAGAGAAATTAAAGGGGACACTAACAGATGGAAACTCATCCCATGCTCGTGACTAGGAAGAATTAATATCGTCAAAATGGCCATCCTGCCCAAAGCAATATACAGATTTGATGCAATCCCTATGAAACTACCAGCAACATTCTTCAATGAACTGGAACAAATAATTCAAAAATTCATATGGAAACACAAAAGACCCCGAATAGCCAAAGCAATCCTGAGAAAGAAGAATAAAGTAGGGGGGATCTCACTCCCCAACTTCAAGCTCTACTATAAAGCCATAGTAATCAAGACAATTTGGTACTGGCACAAGAGCAGAGCCACAGACCAATGGAACAGACTAGAGAATCCAGACATTAACCCAGACATATATGGTCAATTAATATTTGATAAAGGAGCCATGGACATACAATGGCGAAATGACAGTCTCTTCAACAGGTGGTGCTGGCAAAACTGGACAGCTACATGTAGGAGAATGAAACTGGACCATTGTCTAACCCCATATACAAAAGTAAACTCAAAATGGATCAAAGACCTGAATGTAAGCCATGAAACCATTAAACTCTTGGAAGAAAACATAGGCAAAAACTTCTTAGACATAAACATGAGTGACCTCTTCTTGAACATATCTCCCCGGGCAAGGAAAACAACAGCAAAAATGAGTAAGTGGGACTATATTAAGCTGAAAAGCTTCTGTACAGCAAAAGACACCATCAATAGAACAAGAAGGATCCCTACAGTATGGGAGAATATATTTGAAAATGACACATCCGATAAAGGCTTGACGTCCAGAATATATAAGGAGCTCACACGCCTCAACAAACAAAAAACAAATAACCCAATTAAAAAATGGGCAGAGTAACTGAACAGACAGTTCTCCAAAAAAGAAATAGAGATGGCCAACAGACACATGAAAAGATGCTCCACATCGCTAATTATCAGAGAAATGCAAATTAAAACTACAATGAGGTATCACCTCACACCAGTGAGGATGGCTGCCATCCAAAAGACAAACAACAACAAATGTTGGCGAGGCTGTGGAGAAAGGGGAACCCTCCTACACTGCTGGTGGGAATGTAAGTTAGTTCAACCATTGTGGAAAGCAGTATGGAGGTACATCAAAATGCTCAAAACAGACTTACCATTTGACCCAGGAATTCCACTCCTAGGAATTTACCCTAAGAACACAGCAATCAAGTTTGAGAAAGACAGATGCACCCCTATGTTTATTGCAGCACTATTTACAATAGCCAAGAATTGGAAGCAACCTAAATGTCCATCAATAGATGAATGGATAAAGAAGATGTGGTACATATACACAATGGAATACTACTCAGCCATAAGAAAAGGGCAAATCCAATCATTTGCAGCAACATGGATGGAGCTGGAGGGTATTATGCTCAGTGAAACAAGCCAAGCGGAGAAAGAGAAATACCAAATGATTTCACTTATCTGTGGAATATAAGAACAAAGGAAAAACTGAAGAAACAAAACAGCAGCAGAATCACAGAACTCAAGAATGGACTAACAGGTACCAAAGGGAAAGGGACTGGGGAGGATGGGTGGGTAGGGAGGGATAAGGGGGGGAGAAGTCGGGGGGGTATTAAGATTAACATGCAAGGGGGGGTAGGAGAAAAGGGAGGGCTGTACAACACAGAGAAGGCAAGTAGTGATTCTAGAACATTTTGCTATGCTGATGGACAATGACTGTAAAGGGGTTTATAGGGGAGACCTGGTATAGGGGAGAGCCTAGTAAGCATAATATTCGTCATGTAAGTATAGATTAGTGATACCAAAAACAAAGAAAAAAAAAAAAAAGGGCAGTTCCTGTGTGGTAACCTCCAACGAGTTCTACACAAGGGTATAAAGGGCATATAAAAGTGTAGGCAAAGGGTCTGTTTGTGTTTATACAGAGGATCAAAGCCTAATTGGGCTACCCCGAAAATGAACTAAGATACGATATGAAAAAGAACTTCCAACATCAGCACTCTCTGGAAGACTCATGCCAGAAGATGATCATCAAAAAACCCCAACAAAGATCCACACACTGCTAGATGATGTAGATGCACTCATCCCACCCGTTCCTGGACTTGCCATGGGAATGAGGAAGGAGATATCTAAACTGGCCTGTGCATACAGTAAAACAACAAATTTGACTGGATCTATACTGTTGGAACTCAACCAAGAATTTGGAGAAGTGCAAATTGTAACGCTCCAAAGTCTTACAACTACAGACTATTTACTGTTAAAAGAACATATGGCATGTGAACAGTCCCCAGGAATGGGTTGTTTTAATTTGTCTGATTTCTCTCAGACTGTTCAAGTTCAGTTGGACAATATCCACCATGTCATAGATAAGTTTTCACAAATGCCATAGGTGCCTAACTGGATTTCTTGGTTTCACTGGAGATGGCTGGTAATTACAGATATGCTTTGGTTATGTAACTATACTCCTATTATGTTAATGTGTGTGCGCAATTTAAGTAGTAGCTTAAAACCTATTCATGCTGAAGTACTCTACAAGAAGATATGCCAAAGAAATAATCAATCTTCCCATGTTTTCTTCCACCTGCTACTTCTACAGCTTTTCTTCTTCCTTCCTAATTACAACCCTTAAATAGAATTCGTGCCTCGTATCAAATTTACCGAGTATCATAATTCTTCCAAGTGGTAAAGATTCCTCAAGACAAATGCTGGGCATAGAAGCCACAGGGCATAAATATGCAAAGAAGTAAAAAGCTAACCTTTTCAAACAATAAGGCTTCCCTCTCACTTACCAACTTCACATTTCCCTGTATGGCCCCGGAAGATGACTGGTTAGCCAGAGACAGGTAAGATTCCTCAAGGGAGGAACAACCTAAGACAGGCACAGTCGCAGTGGGGCCATCAGGTGAGAAATTGGGGATCAACAGAGGTGAGGCTTAGAACCTCACCCCCCCGTTCTGAGAGAAATCTTCTGCATACGTGGATGTTTTATTGCCCTGGTGTAGCTTGGATTAACACATAGTCTACAGGCACACACCTGATCATCTACATTTGCTCTCTTACAACACTAAACTATGTTTTCTACCTTTATCTTGTATCTACCTACCACTTCAGCATTTTATTAAAAATAATAATAATAAAGAGAGAAATTTGGTATCCACATATAAATCAAGTATAAAAACCAAATGAGTATTCATATTTGAACTGTTTATAGTTCGTAATGCATGAGCAAAACCGAAAGTTTCTGTGATGACTGCCCTTGTACTGTTCACTATGTAACTTATTCATTACGTAAGAATTTGATCTCCATGTAAGAACTTGTTTGTTATGCCTCAGAAGATTGGAGACTGACGAAAATTAGGCTTGGGGTGGATTAATGATTGTGCATTGAGCATTGACTCCCCTATACAGAATTTTATTGTCGTTAACAGCCATTTGATCAATAAATATGAGAGATGCCCTCACAAAAAAAAAAAAAAAAAAGGACAGACTTCCAATGGTAAAATAAATAAGTAACCGGGATGTAATGTATAGCATAAGGAATATAGTCAAGATAATGTAACAGCTTGGTAGGGTGATAGCCGGAACTTCGAATTATGTATATAAATGTCCTACCACTGTGTTGTACACTTGAAACTAATGTAATGTAATACTGTGCGTCAACTACCCTTCAATAAAAAAATAATTATTAAAAAAAAAAAAAAATAGAGATCAAGCAATATATGGAAACAAATGACAACAACAACACAAAGCCCCAAATTCTGTGGGACGCAGCAAAAGCACTCTTAAGAGCAAAGTATATAGCAATCCAGACATATTTAAAGAAGGAAGAACAATCCCAAATGAATAGTCTAATGTCACAATCATCGAAATTGGAAAAAGAAGAACAAATGAGGCCTAAAGTCAGCAGAAGGAGGGACGTAATAAAGATCAGAGAAGAAATAAATAAAATTGAGAAGAATAAAACAATACAAAAAATTAATGAAACCAAGAGCTGGTTCTTTGAGAAAATAAACAAAATAGATAAGCCTCTAGCCAGATTTATTAAGAGAAATAGAGAATCAACACACATCAACAGAATCAGAAACGAGAAAGGAAAAATCACGACAGACCCCACAGGAATAAAAGAATTATTATAGAATACTATGAAAACCAATATGCTAAGAAGCTGGAAAACCTAGAAGAAATGGACAACTTTCTAGAAAAATACAACCTTCCAAGACTGACCAAGGAAGAAACACAAAATCTAAACAAACCAATTACCAGCAACGAAATTGAAGCAGTTATCAAAAAACTACCCAAGAGTAAAACCCCTGGGCCAGATGGATTTACCTCGGAATTTTGTCAGACATACAGGGAAGACATAATACCCATTCTCCTTAAAGTTTTCCAAAAAATAGAAGAGGAGGGAATACTCCCAAACTCATTCTATGAAGCTAACATCACCCTAATACCAAAACCAGGCAAGGAGACCCCACCAAAAAAGAAAACTACATACCAATATCCCTGATGAACGCAGATGCAAAAATACTCAGCAAAATATTAGCAAACCGAATTCAAAAATAAATCAAGAGGATCATACACCATGACCAAGTGGGATTCATCCCAGGGATGCAAGGATGGTACAACATTCGAAAATCCATCAACATCATCCACCATATAAACAAAAAGAACAAAAACCACATGATAGATTGAAAAATAGATGCTGAAAAAGCATTTGACAAAATTCAACATCCATTCATGATAAAAACTCTCAACACAATGGGTATAGAGGGCAAGTACCTCAATATAATAAAGGTCATATATGACAAACCCACAGCCAACATCATACTGAACAGCAAGAAGCTGTAAGCTTTTCCTCTGAGATCGGGAACAAGACAGGAATGCCCACTCTCCCCACTGTTATTCAACATAGTATTGGAGGTCCTAGCCACAGCAATTAGACAAAACAAAGAATACAAGAAATCCAGATTGGTAAAGAAGAAGTTAAACTGTCACTATTTGCAGATGACATGATATTGTACATAAAAAACCAAAAACTCCAAAACTACTCAAACTAATATCCAAATTCAGCAAAGCTGCATGATACAAAATTAACACACAGAACTCTATGGTTTTCCTATACACTAACAGTGAACTAACAGAAAGAGAAATCAGGAAAGCAATTCCATTCACAATAGCATCAAAAAGAATAAAATAGGAGGGGGGGAAGATGGCGGCGTGAGTAGAGCAGTGGAAATCTCCTCCCCAAACCACATATATCTATGAAAATATAACAAAGACAACCCTTCCTAGAATAAAGACCAGAGGACACAGGACAATATCCAGACCACATCCGCACTTGAGAGAACACAGGGCCTCGCAAAGGGGGTAAGATACAAGCCCCGGCCCCGCGGGAGCCGAGCGCCCCTCCCCCCAGCTCCCGGTGGGAGAAGAGCAGGCAGAGCGGGAGGGAGACGGAGCCCAGGGCTGCTGAACACCCAGCCCCAGCCATCCGGGCCAGAGTGCAGGGCCCTCGATACTAGGAAAACAGGGCAGCAAGAACAGTGAGCGGGCACCGGAGGACGGGTGCCGGAGGACATAAGAAAAGCGCACGACCATTTTTTTTTTTTTTTTTGCTGTTTTGTTTTGGCGAGTGCTTTTTGGAAGTTTTAAAGGGATAGGGCCCCCAATACTAGGGAAACATGGCAGCAAGACCGGTGAGCAGATGCCTGAGGCAGGCGCCGGAGAATAAAGACAAACGAGCATCCACTTTTTTTTTTTTAATTTAAATTTTCTTTTTTTTTTTTGTGGTTGTTTTGTTTTGGCGGGTGCTTTTTGGAAGTCTTAAAGGGGCAGGGTGGGATACTTAATCCAGAGGTAGGGAATCCGGGATCTCTGGGCACCCTAACCCCTGCGCTGCAGGGAGCAGGGAGGCCCCTTACAGAGATAAATAGCCTCCAGGCTGCTCCCCCTCCAACGTGACTCCACCACTTTGGAGCAGAGGCCCGAACCAGGCCACACCCACAGCAACAGCGGAGATTAACTCCATAGCAGCCCTGCAGGAAGCAGAAACCCTGTCTGCGTGCAGCTGCCCAGGACAAGCCACTAGAGGTCACTGTTCATCCAGGAGAGGAGGGCCACAAACCAAACAGAAGGGAAGTTCTTCCAGCCGTCACTCGTCCCAGCTCTGCAAACTATTCCTATCACCATGAAAAGGCAAAGCTACAGGCAGACAAAGATCACAGAGACAACACCAGAGAAGGAGACAGACCTAACCAGTCTTCCTGACAAAGAATTCAAAATAAGAATCCTAAACATGCTGAAAGAGATGCAGAGAAATATGCAAGAGAAATGGGATGAAGTCCGGAGGGAGATCACAGATGCCAGAAAGGAGATCGCAGAAATGAAACAAACTCTGGAAGGGTTTATAAGCAGAATGGATAGGATGCAAGAGGCCATTGATGGAATTGAAACCAGAGAACAGGAACGCATAGAAGCTGACATAGAGAGAGCTAAAAGGATCTCCAGGAATGAAACAATGTTAAGAGAACTGTGTGACCAATCCAAAAGGAACAATATCTGTATTATAGGGGTTCCAGAAGAAGAAGAGAGAGGAAAAGAGATGGAAAGTATCTTAGAAGAAATAATTGCTGAAAACTTCCCCAAACTGGGGGAGGAAATAATCGAACAGACCACGGAAATACACAGAACCCCCAACAGAAAGGATCCAAGGAGGACAACACCAAGACACATAATAATTAAAATGGCAAAGATTAAGGACAAGGAAAGAGTTATAAAGGCAGCTAGAGAGAAAAACTTCACCTATAAAGGGAAACCCATCAGGCTAACATCAGACTTCTCAACAGAAACCCTACAGGCCAGAAGAGAATGGCATGATATATTTAATACAATGAAACAGAAGGGCCTTGAACCAAGGATACTGTATCCAGCATGACTATCATTCAAATATGATGGTGGGATTAACAATTCACAGACAAACAAAAGCTGAGGGAATTTGCTTCCCACAAACCACCTCTACAGAACATCTTACAGGGACTGCTCTAGATGGGAGCACTCCTAGAAAGAGCACAGCACAAAACATCCAACATATGAAGAATCGAGGAGGAGGAATAAGAAGGGAGAGAAGAAAAGAATCTCCAGACAGTGTATATAACAGCTCAATAAGCGAGCTAAGTAAGGCAGTAAGATACTAAAGAGGCTAACCTTGAACCTTTGGTAACCATAAATTTAAAGCCTGCAAAAGCAATAAGTACGTATCTTTCAGTAGTCACCCTAAATGTTAATGGGCTGAATGCACCAATCAAGAGACATAGAGTAATAGAATGGATAAAAAAGCAAGACCCATCTATATGCTGCTTACAAGAAACTCACCTCAAACCCAAAGACATGTACAGACTAAAAGTCAAGGGATGGAAAAACATATTTCAAGCAAACAACAGCGAGAAGAAAGCAGGGGTTGCAGTACTAATATCAGACAAAATAGACTTCAAAACAAAGAAAGTAACAAGAGATAAAGAAGGACACTACATAATGATAAAGGGCTCAGTCCAACAAGAGGATATAATCATTCTAAATATATATGCACCCAACACAGGAGCACCAGCATATGTGAAACCAATACTAACAGAACTAAAGGGGGAAATAGACTGCAATGCATTCATTCTAGGAGACTTCAACACACCACTCACCCCAAAGGATAGATCCACTGGGTAGAAAATAAGTAAGGACACAGAAGGACTGAACAACACACTAGAGCAGATGGACCTAATAGACATCTATAGAACTCTACATCCAAAAGCAACAAGATATACATTCTTCTCAAGTGCACATGGAACATTCTCCAGAATAGACCACATACAAGGCCACAAAAAGAGCCTCAGAAAATTCCAAAAGATTAAAATCCTACCAATCAACTTTTCAGACAACAAAGGCACAAAACTAGAAATAAACTGTACAAATAAAGCAAAGAGGCTCACAAACTCATGTAGGCTTAACAACACGCTCCTAAATAATCAATGGATCAATGACCAAAACAAAATGGAGATCCAGCAATATATGGAAACAAATGACAACAACAACACAAAGCCCCAACTGCTGTGGGACGCAGCAAAAGCAGTCTTAAGAGGAAAGTATACAGCAATCCAAGCATATTTAAAAAAGGAAGAACAATCCCAAATGAATGAACTAATGTAACAATTATCGAAATTGGAAAAAGAAGAACAAATGAGGCCTAAGGTCAGCAGAAGGAGGGACATAATAAAGATCAGAGAAGAAATAAATAAAATTGAGAAGAATAAAACAATAGCAAAAATCAATGAAACCAAGAGCTGGTTCTTCGAGAAAATAAACAAAATAGGTAAACCTCTAGCCAGACTTATTAAGAAGAAAAGAGAGTCAACACAAATCAACAGTATCAGAAACGAGAAAGGAAAAATCACGACGGACCCCACAGAAATACAAAGAATTATTAGAGAATACTATGAAAACCTATATGCTAACAAACTGCGAAACCTAGGAGAAATGGACAACTTCCTAGAAAATACAACCTTCCAAGATTGACCCAGAAAGAAACAGAAAATCTAAACAGACCAATTACCAGCAACGAAATTGAAGCAGTAATCAAAAAACTACCAAAGAACAAAACCCCCGGGCCAGATGGATTTACCTCAGAATTTTATCAGACATACAGGGAAGACATAATACCCATTCTCCTTAGAGTTTTCCAAAAAATAGAGGAGGAGGGGATACTCCCAAACTCATTCTATGAAGCTAACATCACCCTAATACCAAAACCAGGCAAAGACCCCACCAAAAAAGAAAACTACAGACCAAATATCCCTGATGAACGTAGACGCAAAAATACTCAACAAAATATTAGCAAACCGAATTCAAAAATACATCAAAAGGATCATACACCATGACCAAGTGGGATTCATCCCAGGGATGCAAGGATGGTACAACATTCGAAAGTCCATCAACATCATCCACCACATCAACAAAAAGAAAGACAAAAACCACATGATCATCTCCATAGATGCTGAAAAAGCATTTGACAAAGTTCAACATCCATTCATGATAAAAACTCATGATAAAAACTCAGCAAAATGGGAATAGAGGGCAAGTACCTCAACATAATAAAGGCCATCTATGATAAACCCACAGCCAACATTATACTGAACAGCGAGAAGCTGAAAGCATTTCCTCTGAGATCGGGAACTAGACAGGGATGCCCACTCTCTCCACTGTTATTTAACATAGTACTGGAGGTCCTAGCCACGGCAATCAGACAAAATAAAGAAATACAAGGAATCCAGATTGGTAAAGAAGAAGTTAAACTGTCACTATTTGCAGATGACATGATACTGTACATAAAAAACCCTAAAGACTCCACCCCAAAACTACTAGAACTGATATCGGAATACAGCAAAGTTGCAGGATACAAAATCAACACACAGAAATCTGTGGCTTTCCTGTATACTAACAATGAACCAACAGAAAGAGAAATCAGGAAAACAACTCCATTCACAATTGCATCAAAAAAAATAAAATACCTACAAATAAACCTAACCAAGGAAGTGAAAGACTTATACTCTGATAACTACAAGTCACTCTTAAGAGAAATTAAAGGGGACACTAACAGATGGAAACTCATCCCATGCTTGTGGCTAGGAAGAATTAATGTTGTCAAAATGGCCATCCTGCCCAAAGCAATATACAGATTTGATGGAATCCCTATGAAACTACAAGCAACATTCTTCAACGAACTGGAACAAATAATTCAAAAATTCATATGGAAACACCAAAGACCCCGAATAGCCAAAGCAATCCTGAGAAAGAAGAATAAAGTAGGGGGGATCTCACTCCCCAACTTCAAGCTCTACTATAAAGCCATAGTAATCAAGACAATTTGGTACTGGCACAAGAGCAGAGCCACAGACCAATGGAACAGACTAGAGAATCCAGATATTAACCCAGACACATATGGTCAATTAATATTTGATAAAGGAGCCATGGACATACAATGGCGAAATGACAGTCTCTTCAACAGATGGTGCTGGCAAAACTGGACAGCTACATGTAGGAGAATGAAAATGGACCATTGTCTAAACCCATATACAAAAGTAAACTCAAAATGGATCAAAGACCTGAATGTAAGCCATGAAACCATTAAACTCTTGGAAGAAAATATAGGCAAAAACCTCTTAGACATAAACATGAGTGACCTTTTCTTGAACATATCTCCCTGGGCAAGGAAAACAACAGCAAAAATGGGTAAGTGGGACTATATTAAGCTGAAAAGCTTCTGTACAGCAAAAGACACCATCAGTAGAATAAAAAGAAACCCTACAGTATGGGAGAATATATTTGAAAATGACACATCCGATAAAGGCTTGACGTCCAGAATATATAAAGAGCTCACACGCCTCAACAAAACAAAAAACAAATAACCCAATTAAAAAATGGGCAGAGGAACTGAACAGACAGTTCTCCAAAAAAGAAATACAGATGGCCAACAGACACATGAAAAGATGCTCCACATCGCTAATTATCAGAGAAATGCAAATTAAAACTACAATGAGGTATCACCTCACACCAGTGAGGATGGCTGCCATCCAAAAGACAGATACCAACAAATGTTGGCGAGGCTGTGGAGAAAGGGGAACCCTCCTACACTGCTGGTGGGAATGTAAGTTAGTTCAACCATTGTGGAAAGCAGTATGGAGGTACCTCAAAATGCTCAAAACAGACCTAGCATTTGACCCAGGAATTGCACTCCTAGGAATTTACCCTAAGAATGCAGCAATCAAGTATGAGAAAGATCAGTGCACCCCTATGTTTATCGCAGCACTATTTACAAAAGCCAAGAACTGGAAGCAACCTAAATGTCCATCGATAGATGAATGGATAAAGAAGATGTGGTACATATACACAATGGAATACTACTCAGCCATATGAAAGGGCAAATCCAACCATTTGCAGCAACATGGATGGAGCTGGAGGATATTATGCTCAGTAAAACAAGCCAAGCGGAGAAAGAGAAATACCAAAGGATTTCACTCATCTGTGGAGTATAAGAACAAAGGAAAAACTGAAGGAACAAAACAGCAGCAGAATCACAGAACTCAAGAATGGACTAACAGGTACCAAAGGTAAAGGGAATGGGGAGGATGGGTGGGTAGGGAGGGATAAGGGGGGGAGAAGTACGGGGATATTAAGATTAGCATGAATGGGGGGGTAGGAGAAAAGGGAGGGCTGTACAACACAGAGAAGGCAAGTAGTGATTCTACAACATTTTGCTATGCTGATGGACAGTGACTGTAAAGGGGTTTATAGGGGAGACCTGGTATAGGGAAGAGCCTAGTAAACATAATATTCGTCATGTAAGTGTAGATTAGTGATTCCAAAAACAAAACAAAACAAAACAAAAACAACAAAAAAAAGGGCAGTTCCTGTGTGGTAACCTCCAATGAGTTCTACACAACAGTAAAAAGGGCATATAAAAGTGCAGGCAAAGGGTCTGTTTGTGTTTATACAGAAGATCAAAGCCTAATTGGGCTACCGCGAAAATGAACTAAGATACGATATGAAAAAGAACTTCCAACATCAGCACTCTCTGGAAGACTCATGCCAGAAGATGATCATCAAAAAACCCCAACAAAGATCCACGCACTGTTACAGCTGTAGATGCACTCATCCCACCAGTTCCTGGACTTGCCATGGGTATGAGGAAGGAGATATCTAAACTGGCCTGTGCATACAGTAAAACAACAAATTTGACTGGATCTATACTGTTGGAACTCAACCAAGAATTAGGAGAAGTGCAAATTGCAGTGCTCCAAAATCTTACAACTACAGACTATTTACTGTTAAAAGAACATAAGGGATGTGAACATTCCCCAGGAATGGGTTGTTTTAATTTGTCTGATTTCTCTCAGACTGTTCAAGTTCAGTTGGACAATATCCACCATATCATAGATAAGTTTTCACAAATGCCTAAGGTGCCTAACTGGTTTTCTTGGTTTCACTGGAGATGGCTGGTAATTACAGGTATGCTTTGGTTATGTAACTATACTCCTATTATGTTAATGTGTGTGCGCAATTTAAGTAGTAGCTTAAAACCTATACATGCTGAAGTTACTCTACAAGAAGATATGTCAAAGAAATCATCAATCTTCCCATGTTTTCTTCCGCCTGCTACTTCTATAGCTTTTCTTCTTCCTTCCTAATTACAACCCTTAAATAGAATTCGTGCCTCATATCAAATTTACCGAGTATCATAATTCTTCCAAGTGGTAAAGATACCTCAAGACAAATGCTGGGCATAGAAGCTACAGGGCATAAATATGCAAAGAAGTAAAAAGCTACCCTTTTCAAACAATAAGGCTTCCCTCTCACTTACCAACTTCACATTTCCCTGTATGGCCCCGGAAGATGACTGGTTAGCCAGAGACAGGTAAGATTCCTCAAGGGAGGAACAACCTAAGACAGGCACAGTTGCAGTGGGGCCATCGGGTGAGAAATTGGGGATCAACAGAGGTGAGGCTTAGAACCTCACCCCCCCGTTCTGAGAGAAATCTTCTGCATACGTGGATGTTTTATTGCCCGTGTCTAGCTTGGATTAACACATAGTCTACAGGCACACACCTGATCATCTACATTTGCTCTCTTACAACACTAAACTATGTTTTCTACCTTTATCTCGTATCTACCTACCACTTCAGCAGAGAGAAATGTCGTATCCACATATAAATCGAGTATAAAAATCAAATGAGTATTCATATTTGAACTGACTGTTTATAGTTCATAATGAATGAGCAAAACCGAAGGTTTCTGTGATGACTGCCCTTGCACTGTTCACTATGTAACTTATTCACTATGTAAGAATTTGTTCTCCATGTAAGAACTTGTTTGTTATGTCTCAGAAGATTGGAGACTGATGAAAATTAGGCTTGGGGTGGATTAATGATTGTGCATTGAGCATTGACTCCCCTATACAGAATTTTATTGTTGTTAAAAACCATTGATCAATAAATATGAGAGATGCCCTCACAAAAAAAAAAAAAAAAGTATACACTTCCAATGGTAAAATAATAAGTAACCAGGATGCAATGAATATAGTCAAGATACTGTAACAGCTTGCTATGGTGATAGCTGGTACCTAGAATTGTCATGTATATAAATGTTGAATCACTATGTTGTACACCTGAAAGTAATGTAATGTAATACCGTGTGTCAACTACCCTTCAGTAAAAAAATAATTATCTACAAAAAAAAAAAAAACAATAAACATTTGACCTAAACAATTGGAATCAGAAAAAAAAAAAAAAAAAAAGAATAAAATACCTAGGAATATACCTAACCAAGCAAGTGAAAAACCTATACCCTGAAAACTACAAGACACTCACTCTTAAGAGAAATTAAAGAGGATACTAACAAATGGAAACTCATTCCATGCTCCTGGCTAGGAAGAATTAATACCGTCAAAATGGCCACCCTGCCCAAAGCAATATACAGATTGAATGCAATCCCTATCAAATTACCAACAGCATTCTTCAATGAACTGGAACAAAAAGTTCTAAAATTTACATGGAACCGCCGAAGACCCCGAATAGCCAAAGCAATCCTGAGAAGGAAGAATAAAGTGGGGGGGATCTCATTCCCCAACCTCAAGCTCTACTACAAAGCCACAGTAATCAAGACAATTTGGTACTGGCACAAGAACAGAGCCACAGACCAGTGGAACAGAATAGAGACTCCAAACATTATTCCAAACATATATGGTCAATTAATATACGATAAAGGAGCCATGGACATACAATGGGGAAATGATAGCCTTTTCAACAGATGGTGCTGGCAAAACTGGACAGCTACATGTAAGAAAATGAAACTGGATAACTGTCTACCCCATACACAAGAGTAAATTCAAAATGGATCAAAGACTTGAATGTAAGTCATGAAACCATAAAACTCTTAGAAAAAAACGTAGGCAAAAATCTCTTAGACATAAACATGAGCGACTTCTTCATGAACATATCTCCCGGGGCAAGGGAAACAAAAGCAAAAATGAACAAGTGGGACTATATCAAGCTGAAAAGCTTCTGTACAGCAAAGGACACCATCAATAGAACAAAAAGGTATCCTACAGTATGGGAGAATATATTCATGAATGACAGATCCAATAAAGGGCTGACATCCAAAATATATAAAGAGCTCACACACCTCAACAAACAAAAAGCAAATAATCCAATTAAAAAATGGGCAGAGGAGCTGAATAGACAGTTCTCTAAAGAAGAAATTCAGATGGCCAGGAGACACATGAAAAGATGCCCCACATCGCTTGTCATCAGAGAAATGCAAATTAAAACCACAATGAGATATCACCTCACACCAGTAAGGATTGCCACCATCCAAAAGACAAACAACAACAAATGTTGGCAAGGTTACAGAGAAAGGGGAACCCTCCTATACTGCTTGTTGGAATGTAAGTTAGTTCAACCATTGTGGAAAGCAGTATGGAGGTTCCTCAAAAAACTCAAAATAGAAAAACTGTTTGGCCCAGGAATTCCACTCCTAGGAATTTACTCTAAGAATGCAGGTGCCCAGTTTGAAAAAGACATATGCATCTCTATGTTTATCACAGCACTATTTACAGTAGCCAAGAAATAGAAGCAACCTAAGTGTCCGTTAGTAGATGAATGGTTAAAGAAGATGTGGTACATATACACAATGGAGTATCATTCAGCCATAGGAAGAAAACAAATCCTACCATTTGCAACAACATGGATGGAGCTATAGGGTATTATGCTCAGTGAAATAAGCCAGGCAGAGAAATACAAGTATCAAATGATTTCACTCATATGTGGAGTATAAGAACAAAGAAAAACTGAAGGAATAAAACGGCAGCACAATCACAGAACCCAAGAATGGACTAACAGTTACCAAAGGGAAAGGGACTGTGGAGGATGGGTGGGAAGGGAGGGATAAGGGCAGGGAAAAAGAAAGGGGGCATTACGATTAGCATGTGTAGTGGTGGGGGGCACGGGGAGGGCTGTACAACAGAGAGAAGATGAGTAGGAATTCTACAACATCTTACTACGCTGATGGACAGTGACTGTAATGCGGTTTGTGCAGGGGACTTGGTGAAGGGGGGAGCCTAGTAAACATAATGTTCTTCATGTAATTGTAGATTAATGGTACCAAAAACAAAAACAAAAAAACCACTGCTCTAGGACTGAAATCCTTAACCTGCCAAGTTGTATTTAGAGTCAATATTGTACCAACTCACAACTGACACTTTCAATGTCTAATTCTTTTTGCAAATTATAAACATTCATAAGGTATTCTACTCTTCCTTGAACCCCTACCATGGTCAGTTCAGATTTTTCATGTCATAAGCTTTTTCAATAGCTTCAGAACTGTTTCCCCTGACAATTTTCTCTCCCCACTCAGCCTTCAACACTAGTACCAAAATGTATCATTTCTAAAAAACACATCAGATTTTACTCTTACAAAAACAAAAACAAACAACAGAGAAGAAAAAAATAGAAAGATAATGTGCACTCCCTTCTACCTCCAGGAAGGACATCTTCTCACAGCGATATCTGACACTGTTCCCAAACTTCGACAGCCTTCTCATTCACCAACCTCCCTCAACCCTCTCCCAATCCCATCTCCACAATGTCATCCACCCAAGCAGTTCTAATGCCGCCCATCTTTCCACAGAATATTTTCTTTTTGTTGGAATGTCCTTTCCCCTCTTCTCCAGTTGGAGATCCACTACCATAATTCAAATCCCCACCAACGCAGCCCTTCCCAGAAGCCTTCTCTGAAATTTTAGCCCCCTTCACTCTTTCTGCCACAGCCTCCTAGCTGTCACGTATATCAAGTCATGAGGTTGAACGGGATTAAGGGGGATGTTCGCTTGTTTGAGAGGAAAACCACCAAAAGATAATGCAGCTAAAAGATAATTACTAAATCAGAAAACTGGAGATCTGAGAGAGTTGCAGCTGGTGAGATATTTCCTCCCACACATGAACTTGAGGGAGAGATCTGCCCCCCAAACCAGCACAGTCTGTGGAGTTGTCTCATTTGTGATCGTTGGACTCTGCCCTGGGTCCACAAATGAAGGAAGAAGAGATCAGTGAACAATTTCCAACACTTCAAGGAAATCACATATTTGCCCAATGGAAGTGTGTGAAGGACACTGCTTTGGGCATTTCTGAAGCTTATGCCAGCTTGGTGTGGTAACACCCGTTAGCTCACACTGATTAGCAAGTCTAACTGAGAAGTGCACGTGATTCAATTAATTTACAAACAGGTAAACAAAAATGTTTAAATGTAGTTTGTTTAGAAGAACTCTTTCAAAACACAGGGTCCAGGAAGAGGGGTCCAAGATGGTGGCACAGGAAGAGCCTAACCTTCTCTCCCCTATACACCAAATCTACACCTGCATATAAAGCAATTCCTCCTTAAGAATTAAGGGCTGACTGAACAGCGTCTGACAACACAGGATAAAGACACAACACAAAGAATGGTGGTACCGGTTTAGGGTACTGTTTATGTTCCCCCTCCACCTTGATAGTGAAGATGGGACCAGGGTCAGGGAGCGTTAGCCTCCTTACCACCTCAGCAAGCCCTGGGGCCCCCAGCCTACACCAGCTCCAGATATTCCCCCAAGGGGGCCACCCGGCTGGCCCCCCAGTGCACCTGCTCTACCTCCAGCCATCTCACCGAGGCAGTAGCAGCACAGTGCATACCAGGAGGTCCCCCGGCGATGCCCACTCTGCCTCCAGCCAGCCCACCACGGTAACACCTGCCTGCACCACCTTAGGACCACCGGCCTCTGCCTGCTTCCCCTCCAGCCAACCCACCAGGGTGGCCATGGTGTGCAGTGCCCAGGGACCCCCAGCCCACACCTGCTACGGCTCCAGCCAACCAGCCAAAGCCGCCAGGCACAGGTACTTTACCCAAGGGATATTTTTACACAAAGCCACTCCCCTCAAGACTGGGAAAGACGGCCATTTCACCTAATCCATAGAAACACTTAGGAAGCCAAACACACTAAGCAGACAGAGGAATACGCTCCATATGAAACAACATGACAAAACTTCAGAAAAAGAACTAAAACAGAGTTAAACAATCTGTTTAATACAGATTTCAAAGTAATGGTTATGAAATTCACCAGATTTAAGAATGAACTTGGTGAGAATTTCAACAAAGAAGATATAAAAAAGACCCAATCAGAGTTAAATATGGTAAATAAAATGAAAAGTACATTAGAAGCAATCATCAGATTAGAGGAGGCAGCAAAATGGATCAGCCATCTGCAGGACAGGATAATGGAAGGCACTCAAGCTGAACAGCAGAAAGAAAGAAGAATAAAAAATATATGAGAATTGGGTAAGGGACCTCTGTGACAACATCAGACATCCTAATACTTGCATTATAGGGGATCCCAGAAGGAGAAGGGGTGGTGGTGTGTGGAGAATGTATTTGAAAAAATAACAATTAAAAACTTTCCAAACCTGGGGAAGGACACAGGCATCCAGGTCCAGGAAGCTGAAAAAGCCCAAACAAGAGGAACCCATAAAGGTCAACACAAGGTAAATAGTAATTAATGTCAAAGATTAAAGAACGAGACAGACTCTTAAAAACAGCAAGAGAAAAGCCTTATGTTACCTACAAGGGAAGCCCCGCGACACAGTCACCTGATTTCTCAGCAGAAGTTCTTCAGGCCAGAGGGAGCAGCAGGTATCAGAGCACCGGGAGATAAGAACCAACAGCCAAGAACACCCCGCCAAGCAGGGTTGTTGCTCAGAACGGAAGGGGACGTAGGGTTTCCCAGAAAACCAGACGTTAAAGGAGCTTACTACCACTAAACTGCTCTTACACGAAATATCAAAGAAATGTCTTTTAAACAAAGAAGAAAAGGCCATAACTAGAAGAAAACTGTATAAGGAAAAACCTTCACTGGTCAAAACAAATATAAGTAAAGGTAGTAGATCAATCACTTAAAAGTATAAGGTTAAAAGACAAAAGTAGTAAAATCAGTTACAGATAAGAAATTACTTAAGAGAATCACAAAATAAAAGATAAAATATGACATCATATACATAACATGGAGCAGGTGGAGTAAAACTGTAGTGCTACTAGAATGCATTTGAACTTAAATGACCATCAGCTTAATACAGACTGCTACATAGTCAGGATGTCACACACGAACCTCATGGTAACCACAAACCAAAAATCTGTAACATACACAAAAATTAAAGAGAAAGGAACCCAAGTATAAAGTCATCACTCACAGGGGATGAGAGCAAGAACAAAGATGAACTACAAAAACAACCAGACAGCAATTAACAAATGGCAATAAGAACATACTTATTAATAATTACTTTATATGTAATGAACTAAATACTCCAATCTAAAGACAAAGGGTGACTGAATGGATAAAAAGAAAAGACCCACCTATATGCTGCCTGCAAGAGACTTACTTCAGACCTAAAAACACATACAGACTGAAAGTGAAAGGTAGACAGATACCCCATGCAATGGAAGCCAAAAAAAAAAAAAATCGTGGTGTAGCAATACTTACATCAGACAAAGGCTGTAACAAGGGACAAGGACACTGCATAATGATAAAGGGATCAATCCAGCAAGGAAATACAATTATTAATATCTATGCACCCAACACAGAAACACCTAAACAAAGAAAATATTGACAGAAAGGGACACATTGACAGTAATAAAATAATAGAAGGAGACTTTAATCCCCCACTTATATCAATGAATAGATCATCCAGACAGAAAATAAGTAAGGAAACACTGGCACTGAACAGCACATTAGATCAGATGTGATTAACAAATATATACAGAATATTCCACCCCAAATCAGAATACACATTCTTCCCAAATGCACATGGAATATTCTCCAGAATATATCATATATTAGCTCACAAAACAAGTCTCAATAAATTTAGGAAGACTTAAATTGCATCAAGCATCTTTTCAGACCTAACAATATGAAAGTAGAAATCAATTATAAGAAAAGTAACTGGAAAAACCACAAACACATGGAGGCTAAATGACATGCTTCTAAATGATCAATGGGTCAAAGAACAAATCAAAGAGGAAATCAGACATATGCAGACAAATAAAAACAAACACAATGGTTCAAAATATGTGGGATGCAACAAAAGTGGTTCTAAGGGGGAAGTTCATAGTAATACAGGCCTACCTCAAGAAACAAGAACAATCTCAAACACTCTAACCTTACAACTGAGGAACCAGAAAAAGAACAGAGCCCAAAGTTAGTAAAAGAAGGGACACAATGAAGATCAGAGTAGAAAATAAATGAAACAGAAACTAAACAGCAGGAAAAAAAAATTAGTGAAATGAAGGCCTGGTTCTTCAAGAAGATAAACAAAAGAGACAAATCCCTAGCCAGACTTATCAAAAAGAGATCACAAAGAAAATCATGAACAAAAAAGGAGAAGTTACAACTGACACCATAGAAATACAAAGAACTATAAGAGAATTCTATGAAAAATTATATGCCAATAAACTGGACAACTCAGAAGAAATGGATAAATTCCTAGAACTTCCAACACTGACCCACGAAGAAACAGAAAATCTGGACAGGCTGATTGCTAGTAATAAAATTAAACTGGTAATAACAAGACTCCCAAAAAACAAAATTCCAGGAAAAGATAGCTTCACAGCTGAATTTTACTAAACCCTTAAAGTGGAGATAATACCCATCCTTCTTAAAGTATTCCAAAAAATAGAAGAGGAAGAAATACCTCCAAACTCTTCTGAGGTGAGCATCACTCTAATACCAAAATCAGACAACAACACTAAAATAAAAGAAAATTATAGACAACTATCCCTGATGTACATAGATGCGAAAATCCTCAACAAAATATTAATAAACTGAGTTAAAAAATACATCAAAGGAATCATTCATCATAACTAAGTGGGATTTATTCTAGGTATGAAAGGACAGTATTTGTAAATCAATCGGTATGATACACCACATTAACAAAAGGAAGAATAAAAACCATACAATTTAACTCAATAGATCAATAGATGCTGAACAAGCATTTGACAAAATTCAACATTCACTTGTGATAAAAACAACCAACAAGATTGGGTATAGAGGGAATATATCTCAACATAATAAAGGAAATATATGACAAACCCATAGCCAACATCATACTCAATGGTGAGAAGCTGAAAGCTTTTCCTCAAAATCAGGAACAAGACTAGGTAGGATGCCCACTCTCACCACTTTTACTCAACAAAGTACTGGAGGTCCTAGTCACAGCAATCAGACAAGAAAAAGGAATAAAAGACATCCAAATTGGTAAGGAAGAAGTAAAATTGTCAGTTTTTGCAGATGACATGGTATTATATATATAAAACTGTAAAGACTCCACCAAAAAACTACTAGAACTAATAAATGGATTCACTAAAGTCACAGGATACAAAATACACAGAAATCTGCTTCATTTCTATGTAACTAACAAAAAGAAATTAAAATCTCATTTACAGTTTCATCAGAAAGAATAAAATTCCTAGGAATAAATTTAACCAAGGAGGTGAAAAACATGCATTCTGAAAACATTGGTGAAAAGAAATTGAAGATGACACAAATAAATGGAAAGGTATTTCATGCTTATGGATTGGAAAAGTATTGTTAAAATGACCATACTACCTAAAGCAATCTACAGGTTGAATACAATACCTATCAAAATGCCAATGGCATTTTTCATGGACATAGAACAAGTAATCCTAAAATTTGTATGGAACCACAAAATACCATGAGGAGCCACAGCAATCTTTCTTGAGAAAAAAGAACAAAACTACAAGGTATCACACACCCTAATTTCAAACTAAACTACAAAGCTATTATAATCAAAACAGTATGGGACTAGCACAAAACTAAACACATAGATCAATTGAACAGAACAGAGAGACCAGAAATAAACCCACATTTACATGGTCAATTACATGTGACAAAGGAGGTAAGAGCAAACAATAGAGAGAAAAACTTTCTCCTCAATAAATGATGTTGGGAAAACTGGACAGCTACATGCAAAAGAAAGAAAGTGGACCACTATATTACACCATATACAAAAATAAACTTGAAACAGATTAAAGACCTGAATGTAAGACGTGAAACCATCAAACTCCTGAAAGAAAACAAAGGCAGTAAACTCTTGCAATTTTTTTCTGGATATGTTTTCCCAGGCAAAAGAAACAAAAGCAAAAAAAACAAGTGGTACTGTACCCAAATCAAAAGCTTCTGTACAGCAAAAGAAACCATCAACAAAATGAAAAGGCAAGCTGCTGAATGGGATAATATATTTGCAAATGATATACCCAATATGAGATTAATATCCAAAAATACATAAAAACTCAACACCAGAATCACAATCTGATTAAAAAATGGGCAAAGACCTGAAGAGTCATTTTTCTAAAGACAAACAGATGGCCAACAGAGACATGAAAAGATGCTCAACACCACTCATCCTCAGTAAAATGCAAATCAAAACCACAATGAGGTATCACCTCAAAATCATACTAGTCAGAATGACTAGTATCAAAAAGGTAACAAATAACAAGTGCTGACAAGGATGTGGAGAAAAGGGAACCCTTGTTTCCTGTTGGTGGTGGGAATGTAAATTGGTGCAGCAACTATGAAAAACAATATTCTCATGAAATTAAAAATAGAAATACCCTACAATCCAGTAATTCCATTTCTGGGTATTTACTTGAAGAAAACAAAATCACTAATTAGAAAAGATAATATGCACTGCTGTTAACTGCAGCATTATTTACAAAAGACAAGATATGCAAGCAACCTAGTGTCCATCAGCAGATGAATGGATAAAGATTTGGTACATATCTACAAATGGAATATTACTCAGCCATAAAAACTAATGAAATCTTGCCATTTGTGACAACATGGATGGACCTAGAGAGTATTATGCTAGGTGAAATAAGTCAGAGAAATACAAGTACCTTATGATTTTACTTATACATGGGAACTAAAAAATAAAACAAGTCAACAAACAAAAAAAGAATAGATTCATAAACAAAAGAAAACAGACCAGTTGCTGCCATAGGGAAGGAGTGGGGAGAGGAGGGGGGAGGGAGAAAGGAGGGGTGTGTGTGTGTGTGTGTGTGTGTGTGTGTGTGTGTGTGTGTGTGTGTGTGTGTGTGTGTGTGTAATAGGTGTGGGGAATAAAGAGGAACAAACTTTCATTTAAAGAAGTCACAGGGATGTAAAGTACAGCATAGGGAACACAGTCAATGATATTGTAACTATGGTGACAGATGTTAACTACACTTATGGTGGTATTTTAATTGCCTAATCAGTATTTGTACACCTGAAACTAACACAGTATTTTGTATCAACTATGCTTCAGTAAAACATGGGGTCCAAAGGAGAAGGGAAAAAAAGAAAAGAAAAAAAGGGGAAAAGTAATCATTTAAAATATACAAACACAGAGGACATCACTTTCAAGACAGGTACTTCCCCACCGATGTGAAATAATAAAAACAATTTAGATACTTCAGACTGAGGGAGGGGTTCACAGCCTTGGCTCCACAGGAAAATCACCTAGGAGATTTACCAATTTCTCACAGGCCTCACTCCAGGCCAGTTGATCTCTGGAAGTGGGACAGATATGTCAGTATGTTTTAAATGTCCTCGGATGACTAAGTACACAGCCACATATGAGAACCTCTGCTTCTGAGCCTTCTACTCCACGTGAGGGTGACACAGCAGCAGCCGGCCTCCTGTTGAACTTTCTAACAACTTCTTGTTAGCAATCAGAACCTTAAGTTCCTTTCCAGATCTACCCAATCAAAATCTGCTTTTTCACAAAATTCCTAGGTGATATACACATTACAGTCTGAGAAGAATTGCAAGCATTGCATAATAAAATATAGAACATTTAAGAATTCCTTAAACTCTTGAAGAAAAGTGACCAATATTCCCTTGATGTTCAGTCTAAAACTATCTCTAAACAATGTTTTGGTGCACTCCTTTATATGTTGGGGGCTTTTCCATCTCTACAAACTACCCTCAAATTTTCCTGAACACACATAAGAATTGGATTTAAGAATTGGAGGGGAAAAGATATTTCCCAGTCTTTTCAGAGCTGTTTTTTTCCCTTTAGGGAGAAAAAAAAAGAGCACATACTAGACAAGCGACAATGATCAGGAAATTGCAGCTTCTAAATTACACTATTATCTGATCTTCCCTCTCCCCATGCATAGAAGAGATTATGTCAACTACTGACATTTTCTGTGACACCCAGGCCTGTCCTAAATGTGTTTTTATTCCTAGCAGATGTTTGAATCGCAACAATTCAAAACCTAATTTGGGTTATGAGTTTAACATTCCACTGGAGGACCAAGGATGTCCTTGCAGGTCAGGGGAGGTTTATTGGTCATGAACTCTGCCTCTGTAAAGGAATGCAGGATAGAGCGAGAGCCACCCAGTTTCCATACCCTAAGGGGGATGAAACTCGTGGGGACGAAACTCGTGACAAGACATTAAGGGATGCTTGTGCGAAGGTCAGACAAGCGGCAGGTCCCCGTTTCAACTTTATTGGTTAAAGCATGGGGTGTGTTTTAACTTCATTGGTTGTGGTAATGTATGGGCGTTGGTGTAATGGCTGTGGAAATCCTATATAATCTATACCTAAAGTTGCTTGGGGGTCAACAGCTCGGACTCGACCTGCGTGTCAGGGGAGGTGCTGTCGGCCCCAGCTAGCTGGCTGAATAAAGACTTTGCTTGGATTTACATCTCCATGCCTGCGTGGCTTGTTCTCTGGAGAAGCCCCGGAGTCCCGAACCCTAACATTTTGGGGGCTCGTCCGGGATCCGAGCGACTTCCCGAAGAACAAGGGACGGCTGGAGGCAAGGTCTGATTGTCCGGACGGGGCAGTGTAATTCGAGGTTCGCCCCCTCGTGTCTGCATAAATCCAGTATAAAGCAGGAGTCGCCATCCCGTGTCTGGTCTCGGGTTAGTGATCCCGAGTAAGGAAGTCCGGGTTGGTAGTCCCGGCCCCCAGGTTAGTGACCCTGGGTGAAGCCCAGGTAACCAGTCCTGGCCCTAAGGTCTGAGTGATTCGGCCTTAGGAAGGGAAGTCTGATCGGCAGGAACCTGGCGCCCGAGGAGGAAAGGATCGAGCTCGTCACCCTGCGGCAGTCCGAGTGGACGCCTTTTGGGAGAATCACAAGAGTTTTTGAGGATCCTGAAAGTGGTGAGTGTGGTGCGCACCAGAGTGAGAGAAGGACCGGTCCAAATGAGTGTGATCAAATGTGGTGTGTGTGTTTGGTGTTATTGTTGATTGTTTTATTGTGTATTGGTTTATATTTCCTTTTGCGCTTTTCCCTTTAAGTTTCTCTTACTCTGAGGCTCTCCTGTTCATGTTCTCTCCGTTCCTCCTTTCTGCCACTAAATCATTCCCCTGCTGGCACGGGTCGGGCAATTAAGAGCCATTAGGGCGCCCGCCACTGGAAGACTCCCGTGACAGGATAAGGGGGTCACAGCCACGAATCTCAGATAAATTCGCGTCCCCCGCAGAAGAAAAACTGTGCAACGACAGGCACCCGTCCACAAGCACATACACCAGTCATCATCTTGTTTAAAGTGGCACTTCTACTTTTTGCCTTTTGTCTTCCTTGCATTATTCACCATGGGCCAGACTCAGGCTACTCCTAAAGGTCTGATCCTTTCCCACTTTCCGAAGGTCAAGGAACAGGCCCTAAACATGAGTCTTAGTATCAAGAAAAGTAAGCTTGAGACCCTTTGTTCAGCCGAGTGGCCCTCCTTTGGAGTAGGCTGGCCGACCCAGGGGTCTCTTTCCCTGGACCTTATTGGCAAGGTCAAAGCCGTCATCTCCCGGCCAGACGCTGAGGGCCACCCTGACCAGCTTCCCTATATTCTTGTCTGAGAAAATTTGGCCAAGAATCCCCCTTCCTGGCTGAGGCCTTTTTTGGTGGGGAAATTTCACACTGACCCACTAAAACCCTCCGTCCTAGTTGCCCCTGTCATAGAGGAAGATCTAAAACCCCCTGATCATAGGGCCAGAAACCCTGTGCACCCGAGTGCGCCGCCTGTTCTCCCTGACAGTTCCCCCCTCTACCCCCCTCTGCCGATTGAGCGGCCACCCCCGTATGCAGGAGAAGGGGGTGAAGCTGCCTGAGGGGTAGAGAACGAGGTTGGGGAGCCCAGCAGGGATCTGGAGACCACAGCTTCCCCAGACTCTTCAGCGGGAGAAGGCAGGAAGCCGGAAAGAGCTTCCTCACGCTCTCCCGCCCTGGCTCCACGCTGGGCGCCAGGTAGAGTGGGAGGAATGCAGTTGAGGTCTCGAGGGGCGAGGGGGCAAGAAGGGGAGGCCCCCTCCTCCACCTCAGAAGAAGCAGTGCCGGTTCTGCCCGTGCGTGCCATCAGTGCAGGCGGTCCGGGCGGAGCTCAGCAATATCAGTATTGGCCCTTTTCATCTAGTGACCTTTATAATTGGAGGACTCAGAACCCTCCCTTCTCGGAAGACCCCGAGTGTCTTACAGGTCTGGTAGAGTCCATTATGTTCACCCATTGTCCCACATGGGATGACTGCCAGCAGTTGCTCCGCACCCTCTTCACAAAGGAAGAGCGAGAGCGCATCCTCAATGAGGCCAGGAAAAATGTCCTCAGAGAAAATGGAAGACCTACTACCCTCCAGCCCATCACTGACGAGGCATTTCCACTTACACGCCCAAACTGGGACTTCGGAACTGCAGAAGGTAGGGAGTGTCTCCGGGTCTACCGCCAGACTCTGATGACTGGTCTCCAGGCGGCCGCCAGATGGCCCACTAACCTGGCTAAGGTAAAAACTATTGTTCAGGGAGAAAAGGAAAGCCCGGCCGCGTATCTGGAGAGGCTGTTTGATGCTTACAGGCAATATACCCCCATAAACCCAGAGGCAGAGGAACACAGATCAGCTGTAGACCTCTCATTCATCAACCAGGCAGCCCCCGATATCCGGAGGAAACTCCACAAGCGGGATGACTTAGGAGAGATCTCTATTAGAGAAATGCTGCAGCAAGCGGAGAAAGTCTTCAATGCTAGAGAGACTCCGGAAGATAGGGAAGAAAGGCTGAAGAAAGAGAAATGGGAAGTGCAGGAGAAAAATAGGAAGGAAGACAGAGAATTTCAGAAGAGGGAGAACAAGAAGCAGAGAGAGGAGATGGCTAGGATATTCTTAGCTGGAGTAGAGGGGAGCCCTAGATCTCCTCGAAGAAAGGGACCCCGCCCATCCCGGCTAGGACGAGATCAGTGTGCCCTGTGTAAGGGACATGGGCACTGGAAAAGAGAGTGCCCCAAAAGGAAAGAACAAGGAGGAGAGAACCCCGTTAAGACCCTGCACCTAGGAGAGGAGAATGGACAGGGACGGGACTTGGCACCCCTCCCCGAGTCCTGGGTAACTGTGTGTGTGGAGGGGACTCCTATTGGGTTCATGATAGATATGGGGGCACAGTATTCAGTTCTCAACCAAGCCCATGGTCCCCTAAACCCAAGACGCACAAGTGTAGTCCAGGGAGTAACAAGGTCCAAGAAATGTGCCTGGACTACTAATAGAAAAGTGGACCTAGGAAGACATCAGGTCTCTCACTCATTCCTGGTTGTACCCGAAAGCCCCGCACCGTTACTGGGCAGAGACTTATTGACCAAGGTCGGGGCACGCATTCATTTTGAACCCGAAGGGATAAAGATCATGGACAGAGAAGGGCAATCCCTACAACCAGTGCATGTGCTAACCCTATCCCTAGCCGACGAGCATCGCCTGTTTCAGGCAGATCAAGAAAAGGGGGGCCAGAGAGAAATAGACTCTTGGTTGCAGAAGTTCCCTTCTGCATGGGCCGAAACCGGAGGAATTGGTCTCGCCAAACATCTGCCTCCAGTTGTTGTCCAGCTAAAAGCCGCGGCCCTGCCCATCCGAGTCCGGCAGTATCCAATACCGGAAGAGGCTAGGAGAGGGATAGCACCCCATATCCACAGACTGTTAGAGGCTGGAGTCCTTAAATCCTGCCAATCTGCATGGAATACGCCCCTGCTTCCAGTAAGGAAGCCTGGCGGCAGAGAATATCGACCGGTGCAAGATTTGCGAAAGGTTAATGAAAGGATCGAGGACATCCACCCCACAGTGCCCAACCCTTACACCTTGCTCAGCCACCTGCCACCCTCACATGTGTGGTATACTACTCTGGACCTGAAAGATGCCTTCTTCAGTATTCCCCTTTCTGAAGTTAGTCAGCCTTTGTTTGCCTTTGAGTGGCAGGAACCAGGGGGAGGAAGAAACGGGCAGCTTACCTGGACTAGACTGCCACAGGGTTTCAAAAACTCTCCCACTTTATTCAATGAAGCCCTAAGCCAGGACCTGGAGCCCTTTTGCAGGAGCCACCCCCGCGTGACATTGCTGCAGTATGTGGATGACTTGTTGCTGGCCACAGAAACCCATGAGGAGTGCGAAGAAGCCACAGGGAACTTGTTGGCTGAACTAGGCAAACTGGGATATCGAGCCAGTGCCAAGAAAGCCCACATCTGTCAAAGGTCAGTGATCTACCTGGGGTACAAAATATCTAACGGAGCCAGGTGGCTAACGCCGGCCATGAAACAAACTATTCTGACTATCCCCGTCCCTTTCTCACCCCAGGGAGTGAGGGAATTTCTTGGCTCCGTCGGGTTCTGCAGGCTCTGGATTCCAGGGTACGCAGAAATAGCCCGACCGCTATATGAGGCGACCAAAGAAGGGCAGGGCTGGCGATGGACTCAAGAACAACAAGAGGCTTTTGACAGACTAAAAGAAGCTCTCCTCCGGGCCCCCGCCTTATCTTTGCCAGACCCCGAAAAACCCTTCATCCTGTTTGTAGATGAAAAGAAAAGAGTGGCTAAAGGAATCTTGGCTCAGCAGCTAGGCCCATGGAAAAGACCTGTGGCCTATTTGTCCAAGCGACTAGACCCCGTGGCCTCCGGATGGCCACCTTGTCTGCGTATCCTAGCAGCCATTGCTCTACTGGTAAAAGAGGCAGACAAGCTCACCTTTGGCCAGAACTTGGGAGTAACAGCCCCACATACTGTGGAGGGGATCCTCAGGCATCCTCCAGGAAAATGGATGACGAATACAAGACTCACCCACTACCAAGGGTTCCTACTAGATTCTCCACGAATTGCCTTCTCTGACCCTGTGACCCTAAATCCTGCCACCCTTCTGCCGGACCCAGACCTGTCGACCCCCATCCATGACTGTAGAGACATCCTCTCCGGAATTATCCAGATGCGAGCAGACTTGAAAGACACACCATTACCAAACTGTGAGCTAAATTGGTACACAGATGGGAGCAGCTTTGTGCAGGAGGGAGTCAGGAGAGCAGGGGCAGCGGTGGTGACCCATGAGAGAGAGGTAGTCTAGAGCGCAGCCCTGCCCCCTGGCACCTCAGCACAGAAAGCGGAACTTATTGCTCTTGCTGAGGCCCTGGAGAGAGCAGAAGGCAAGCGGGCCAACATCTACACAGATAGCAGATATGCCTTTGGCACTGTCCATGTCCACGGTGCCATTTACTGGGAAAGAGGGTTCCGCTCCGCAGAAGGAAAGGAGCTGAGGAATCTACAAGAAGTCCAAAGATTACTGGCTGCTATTGAAAAACCGAAGGCAGTAGCAGTTATACATGTACCGGGCCACCAATCAAAGAAGACGCCTGAGGCCATCGGCAACAAACATGCTGATGCAGAAGCTAGGAGGGCGGCCCTCTCGGACTCCCTTGTACTTGCAGCCCTCGAGGTACCCATACCTGAACTGCCCGCCTTGCCACCCAAACCTGAGTATTCCCCTCAGGATCTTGAGTGGATTAAGAAACAAGTCTCGGGTAAAGTGTTGGAGGAGAGAAATTGGAGTAGAGACCAAGAAGGTAGATTGATCCTGCCAGAAGCATTAGGACAGTACATGCTTGCTAATCTGCATAAGTCCACCCATCTAGGCTGGAAAAAACTGCTCAGCCTTTTCCAGTCTGCGCAGTTGGTGTTTCCCCACCAGAATGAGGCAGCTCATCAGATCACGAGAGAATGCAGCAGCTGTGCAATGCTGAAACCAGCCCCAAGAGGGCCCCACCCAACAGGTACTCGGGAAAGGGGGAGGGCTCCAGGGAGGAATTGGGAAATAGACTTCACCGAAGTAAAACCAGGGAAGTATGGGTACAAGTATTTGCTAGTTATGGTACACACCTTCTCAGGATGGGTGGAGGCTTTTCCAACCAAGCATGAGACAAGCCAGGTAGTAGCAAAAAGATTAATTGAAGAAATTATCCCCCGATATGGGGTCCCTGAAGCCATAGGTTCAGATAACGGCCCGGCTTTCGTTAGCAAGATCCTGCAGGGACTGGCTCAGGCTTTGGGGGTAGATTGGAAGTTACATTGTGCTTATAACCCACAAAGCTATGGGCAGGTAGAGAGAATGAATCGGACCTTGAAGGAGACCCTTTCTAAATTAGTATTAGAGACTGGTGGGAACTGGGTGACCCTCCTTCCCTTAGCCATCTTCCGTGCTCGAAACTCCCCCTATGTACATGGTTTAACTCCATTTGAGATAATGTACGGGACTCCTCCACCCATAACTCGGCGAGTACAGCTTTCCGGGGCAGGGGACCCGGCCCCTGACTACCTGAATGTGTTGCAAGCTCTCGCTAAAATGCAACAGGAAATCTGGCCCCTGATTAGAGCATATTATGAGGGCGGGAAGATTCCGAGCCCGGAACATGGCATAGTCCCAGGGGACATGGTGTGGGTCAAGAGACACCGAGTGAGGACACTCGAGCCCAGGTGGAAGGGACCTTATGTTGTATTGTTTACCACCCCCACTGCCCTCAAGGTAGATGGTATCGCTCCCTGGGTGCATCACACCCACGTTCGGAAGGTCCTGCCTCATAAGGATCCAGGAGCCCGCAAGGAGGAGTGGAAGGTGCAGCAGCATCCTGCGAATCCTCTAAAACTACACCTAAGCCGAAGATGAAGGGGATCCTGCTGATAAGTGCCTTAATATGGACTTTCGAGGGAACCACATCTGTGAAGCTGATTCCAGAACCCGCAGGAAGACCGGGTTTGGGTCTGTCCGGGTTAGATAACCCCTTGTGGGAGATGGTGCAGGCAGTAGCAGAAACTCTAAACCACCCCACTCCCTCCTTCACTGATCCCTGTTAGTTATGCTACCCAGGTTCACCCCCCTTCTATGAGGCAGTGGGGATAAATGGCTCCTACACCATCAACGACTCCTATCCCTAAGACCGAGGGGACTTATGATCGCTCAGGTCTCAATCGCTGGTACATGTGTGGGCACAGTCCCTACGGCCCAGAGTCAGTTATGCTCCTCCTATAATAACACCACATGGGAGCCGGGAAAGTGGGTTATACCCTCCTCGGGTTGGTGGCTCTGTTCAAAAGCAGGCCTCACCCTGGCCCTATCCACCCTTGTGTTCAATGCTAGCAGTGAGTTTTGTGTGCTCGTGGCCATTCTACCTCGCCTAATATATTGTTCTCATGAATCCCTCCTTTCTTTTTGGGAAGAAGTGCCGAGCCCCCACCGGAGAAAGAGGGAGCCTGTTACTGCCCTGACAATTGGGGCCCTCTTCTCCCTAGGGATAGCAGGGGCAGGCGCTGGGGTCGCAGCCCTTGTAACTCGGGAACAGGGGCTTACAGCCCTGAGGCTGGCAATTGATAGGGACCTAGAACAACTCCGACAGACAATGTCAGACCTGGAGCAATCTCTCACTTCCTTGTCGGAGGTGGTTCTACAGAACCGAAGAGGCCTAGACCTCCTGTTCTTAAGAGAAGGTGGGCTGTGCGCAGCCTTAAAAGAAGAATGTTGTTTCTATGTAGACAAAACAGGTGCAGTAAGAGACTCCCTGGCTAAACTGAAGAAAGATCTAGAGAAGAGACATAGAGAATATGAAAGTAGCGAAGGATGGTTTGAGTCTTGGTTCAAATACAAACTTGGTTCGCTACCCTCCTCTCGGCCATTGCAGGGCCACTGGTCATCCTGCTGTTGCTGCTTACGATTGGCCCATGCCAATCGTAGTTAACAGGCTTGTTAGGTTTGTGCGGGAAAGGATTGACACTGTCCAACTTTTAGTCCTTCGTCAAAGGTATCAGGCTCTAGATGCCGCTGTGGAAGATTCCTCAGTTTAGTCAAGAAAAGGGGGGGATGTAAAGGAATGCAGGAAACACCCTAGAGCGAGAGCCACCCAGTTTCCATACCCTAAGGGGGATGAAACTCGTGGGGACGAAACTCGTGACAAGACGTTAAGGGATGCTTGTGCGAAGGTCAGACAAGCGGCAGGTCCCCGTTTCAACTTTATTGGTTAAAGCATGGGGTGTGTTTTAACTTCATTGGTTGTGGTAATGTATGGGCGTTGGTGTAATGGCTGTGGAAATCCTATATAATCTATACCTAAAGTTGCTTGGGGGTCGACAGCTCGGACTCGACCTGCGTGTCAGGGGAGGTGCTGTCAGCCCCAGCTAGCTGGCTGAATAAAGACTTTGCTTGGATTTACATCTCCGTGCCTGCGTGGCTTGTTCTCTGGAGAAGCCCCGGAGTCCCGAACCCTAACACCTCCTATCTAGGTCACATGCAAAATTGGAAGATTAAAACAGAATCAAACCAACATTTATTAAATATATATTACGTCCAAAGCCTTGTGCAATCTCATAGGACAGACTGTTTTCGTTTTCTAAGCACAGAGAAAGAAAGGACTACTCCATTTTCTAAGCCCTAGATATCTGGAAAATGTAACAAATCTGAAGAACAAAAAGTTGACTAATAGCTAATTAAACCTCTTCATGACCAATCTACATGTTATTGAGCTAATTAGTTTTAAGCATTATGTTCAAGGATTCATTTAAGAAAATTACAGCAGTTTTAGTTCAGGGTATTGCCTTTGTTCTCAGAAAAGAGGGAACTTCCCCAGCTAATCCAGTTCAATTTCATCCAGCAGGAACTCAGTCAAGAACTCTCAACTGGGAATTCTGCCCCCAGCTGATGAGACTAGTGAGTGCCCTTAACACCTCAAAGCCAAGTGGCCTCAAACCTTAAAACAATTAACAATTCAATGGGCCCCTACACTTCCAGTGGAAAATTCACAGCCAGGTGACTTTCCCCCAAATATACCCTGAGTACACGTGCTTGAGACATTTAGTAACAGTCTTACATACCGAAGCCTGGGGATAATGGCAAGCAAGGTGCTGGGAATACTTCTGTGAGGGATCTGAACTACAAGTATTTGTGAAGCGCCCACAATATACAGTGCTTTGCCTGTATTAAGTTAATACCCACAGCCAGTAACCCAAGTCCAGTATTACCACTCCCGGTTTACAGATGAGGAAAGTGAGGCCCAAGAAACTGGTTAACTGTCTCGAGGTCATGCAACTGATAAGTGGTGGACACCTGAGCAGCTGTCAAGTATTGGGACTGAGCCCTGTCCCTACCACCCTGGCTCCAGAGTCCTTGCCCTTAATCACTATGCTATGCAGCCTCTACTGTTGCACTCTCGAGGAGACAGCCAAAGGATTAACTTTTACAGTTTTTAAAAAAATAATATCTCTTGGTATCTAGCTATGTTTCATCACAGCACTCCCAAATCTGACATTGCTTTTGGGCTCAGCTCAGCTAAACGGCTTCTACAAAAGGCAAGTAGTGATTTATTATCATACTTGATTTGGTTTTCTCTAGTAGTGTTTGGGGTTGAAAGAAATTACTATCTGAGACCAGAGCATCTACCATATTTCACTGAGTACAAATAAGGATCTATTACGGCAATGTGATGTAAGCATGGAATTCCAGTCCTGTTTCTCACCTGTTTTAGGTGCCATTAACACTGAGGTCTCCCACCATGGTTATGAAGCCACACTGAAGTACAGCTAAGGTACCATCCCTCCTAAAAGATGGTAGTAGAAAGTCCGCAGAAATATGTTAGCATCATTGAGTCTGAGGGGTAATAGTAACACAGTTACTGATGGTGGTGTCATCTAAGACAACTCATTGTATGAAAAGCAAGTGGTTTTAAGTAACAACTGAGCTGAAATGATTTCAACACATTTCTCTGTCCCCCCTTCCCTTCCTCTCTCTCCTTTAACATACATACAGTTGCAAGAGCCATATATGTAGGTGACATACTTCCAACAACCTCAAGTGAATCATAGCTGAGAAACAAAGATAAAATAAACAAAAAGCCATTTTGCACCCAATTTTCCTAATACTTGTACACTTATTCTCAGAGTTGAATCAAGTTCCTAGGAAATACAACCTACATGGTTTTGAACAGCCTCACACTGCCTACATGCAATACTTAAGCCCTGGTTTTTTGATGAACTTTGATGACATCTATAAAATATAAACCAAGACATCTTTGGCAAGAGCCACCCTGAACCCACCATACTCACCACGGGTGGCTAGCAGTGCGCTCATGGATGGCACCCTCTCTCTGGGTAGTCTGAGATTGCCTGGGGGTCTGGAGTTTCAAGAAGCTGTGTTCTACCCAGGTTGTTTGATGTCAACAGCTAACCAAGGCTCTTCAGTATTACAAAAGCAGGGGTGCCAGCAGCTGCCTCTAGAAGGGTCCTGCTCAGTTCTGTAACTTATGCAGTCTTACAGGGCTAAATCATTACTATTCTACCATGGCTAGTGCCTCTGGTTTCCACATGGATATCATTATCACCTCTTGAGGAATGAGGACTTCCACACTGACAGTAGCTCTCGGCCAGTTCTGACTCAGCCCAGGCTGTTAACTGTCATCAAGCCCCTGGTGGACCGGACTCAAGGTTCAGAACTGCTGTGTCCAGACCCTGCTCAGGAGGGAGCAAATGGCCAGAAAATAAGCACAGAGCAACTTCCTATAGTCAGACAGGCCCTTCCTTTAATGACTGAGCCCTGGGGTTCCTACCCCCCAGAGACACGCTGATTAAGTAAAGCCTTATCCACAAGGAACACCTCTGCTTGCAAAGTAAAACAACAGAGGCTGTTACGTAAGGAGCAGAGAGAAATCAAAGGAAGACATTTAATCTTATTTGATAGGTAAAATTTTCAAGTACCAGGATTTTCTAGGTTTAAATAGACTTTAATATGAAGATTTAAAGAAAAACCACAACCACAATATGTTATGCCATCTACAGTTTTCCTTTAATATTGACATATTATTTAATACTAGTAAAATTTTCCTTTAGTAGCCTCAAGTATCCAGTTAGTCTTCAAATTTAATTGGTGTACCCAGATCCAAACAGGATCCTTTCATTGCAGGGTTATGTCTCCTAGGATTTTAATTCTATTTTTTCCTTAAGAAAAAAAAAACATTTTCTGAATATTTTTCATATTATGGATTTTGCTCATAGCACACCAACGTGTCCTTGAACATATTTCTCAGTCCAGTGTTATAAAGTTATGTTAAAAAAACTTATCACCATGGATATACAATGGGGAAATGACAGCCTCTTCAACAGCTGGTGTTGGCAAACTGGACAGCTACATACAAAAGAATGAAACTGGATCACTGTCTAACCCCATACACAAAAGTAAATTCGAAATGGATCAAAGACCTGAATGTAAGTCATGAAACCACAAAACTCTTAGAAAAAAACATAGGCAAAAATCTCTTGGACATAAACATGAGCAACTTCTTCATGAACACATCTCCCTGGGCAAGGGAAACAAAAGCAAAGATGAACAAGTGGGACTATATCAAGCTGAAAAGCTTCTGTACAGCAAAGGGCATCATCAATACAACAAAAATGTATCCTCCAGTATGGGAGAATATATTCATAAAAGACATATCCAATAAAGGATTGACATCCAAAATATATAAAGAGCTCACACACCTCAACAAACAAAAAGCAAATAATCCAATTAAAAACTGGGCAGAGGATTTGAACAGACACTTCTCCAAAGAAGAAATTCAGATGCCCAACAGACACATGAAAAGATGCTCCACATCACTTGTCATCAGATAAATGCAAATTAAAACCACAATGAGTTATCACCTCACACCACTTAGGATGGCCACCATCCAAAAGAAAGGGGAACCCTCCTACACTGCTGGTGGGAATGTAAATTAGTTCAACCATTGTAGAAAGCAGTATGGAGGTTCCTCAAAAAACTCAAAATAGAAATACCATTTGACCCAGGAATCCCACTTCTAGGAATTTACCCTAAGAATGCAGCAGCCCAGTTTAAAGGAGACATATGCACCCCTAGGTTTATCGCAGCACTATTTACAATAGCCAAGAAATGGAAGCAACCTAAGTGTCCATCAGTAGATGAATGGATAAAGAAGATGTGGTACATATACACAATGGAATATCATTCAGCCATAAGAAGAAAACAAACCCTACCATTTGCAACAACATGGATGGAGCTAGAGGGTATTATTCTCAGTGAAACAAGCCAGGCGGAGAAAGATAAGTATAGAATGATTTCACTCATCTGCGGAGTTTAAGAACAAAGCAAAAACTGAAGGAACAAAACAGCAGCAGAATCACAGAACCCAAGAATGGACTAACAGTTACCAAAGGGAAAGGGACTGGGGAGGATGGGTGGGAAGGGAGGGACAAGGGGAGAAAAGAGGCATTACAATTAGCACACATAAAGTAGGGGGTAGGGGGCATGGGGAGGGCAGTGCAACACAGAAAAGACAAGTAGTAATTCTACAGCATCTTACTACACTGATGGACAGTGACTGTAATGGGGTATGTGGGGGGGACTTGATGATGGGGGAAGTCTAGTAACCATAATGTCACTCATATAATTGTAGATTAATGATACCAAAAAAAACTGTTATTAAAAAAATTGTTATAAACTGATGTAAGCAGACTCCTGTCCAAACATCCGAAAGATTGACTCATAGGTGGTTTGTCTACATCCCATTGAGTATTATCGGGATGCACAATAGTCATGTCTTTTTTATTTCAACATCAAAAAATGGATTCAGGTAAAAATTCAAGTACCAGTATTTTCCAGGTTTAACAAGACTTTAAGATGAAGAAACATAACCACAGTACTATTATCCCATCTAAAATTAGCAAACCTAAACCATCCCATTAAGAAGTTTCTCATTGGGGAACAGAATAGAGACTCCAAACATTAACCCAAACATATATGGTCAACCAATATTCAATAAAGGGGCCATGGACCTACAATGGGGAAATGACAGTCTCTTCAACAGATGGTGCTGGCAAAACTGGACAGCTACATGTAAGAGAATGAAACTGGATCACTGTCTAATCCCATACACAAAAGTAAATTTGAAATGGATCAAAGACTTGAATGTAAGTCATGAAACCATAAAACTTTTAGAAAAAAACATAGGCAAAAATCTCTTAGACATAAACATGAGTGACCTCTTCTTGAACATATCTCCCGAGGCAAGGGAAACAAAAGCAAAAATGAACAAGTGTCACTATATCAAGCTGAAAAGCTTCTGTACAGCAAAGGACACCATCAATAGAACAAAAAGGTATCCTACAGTATGGGAGAATATATTCATAAATGACAGATCTGATAAAGGGTTGACATCCAAAATATATAAAGAGCTCACACACCTCAACAAACAAAAAGCAAATAATCCAATTAAAAAATGGGCAGAGGAGCTGAATAGACAGTTCTCTAAAGAAGAAATTCAGATGGCCAACAGACACATGAAAAGATGCTCCACATCACTTGTCATCAGATAAATGCAAATTAAAACCACAATGAGATATCACCTCACACCAGTAAGGATGGCTACCATCCAAAAGACAAACAACAACAAATGTTGGCGAGGTTTGGAGAAAGGGGAACGCTCCTACACTGCTGGTGGGAATGTAAATTAGTTCAACCATTGTGGAAAGCAGTATGGAGGTACCTCAAAATGCTCAAAATAGAAATACCATTTGACCCAGGAATTCCACTTCTAGGAATTTACCCTAAGAATGCAGCACTCCAGTTTGAAAAAGACAGATGCACCCCTATGTTTATCGCTGCACTATTTACAATAGCCAAGAAATGGAAGCAACCTAAGTGTCCATCAGTAGATGAACGGATAAAGAAGATGTGGTACATATAGAAAATGGAATATTACTCAACTATAAGAAAAAAACAGATCCTACCATTCACAACAACATGGATGGAGCTAGAGGGTATTATGCTCAGTGAAATAAGCCAGGCGGAGAAAGACAAGTACCAAATGATTTCACTCATATGTGGAGTATAAGAACAAAGGAAAACTGAAGGAACAAAATAGCAGCAGAATCACAGAACCCAAGAACGGACTAACAGTTACCAAAAGGAAAGGGACTGGGGAGGACGGGTGGGAAGGGAGGGATAGGGGCGGGAAAAAAGAAAGGGGGCATTACGATTAACATGTATAGTATGGGGGGGGGCACAGGGAGGGCTGTGCAACACAGAGAAGACAAGTAGTGATTTTACAGCATCTTACTACACAGATGGACAGTGACTGTGAAGGGGTATGCGGGGGGGACTTGGTGAAGGGGGGAGCCTAGTAAACATAATGTCCTTCATGTAATTGTAGATTATGATACCAAAATAAATAAATAAATAAATAAATAAATAAAAAGAAGTTTCTCATTGGGTGGGTTGGGTGGGGAGAGCCCCCCCACCTCCAAAAAAAAGGTTTCTCACCACCTTTTAACATAATGGTAGTATCAGCTACTGGTAAACACTGCCTATTCAGTTTAAGAATGCAAATACTCATATAATAGTCCAAGGCTATTAACCTCTATCTGCTAATTTTTTCATCATTAATTATTGGTTACCCAGTTTGTTCAGGAAACTAGGATAAGCTTCATTCTTTTCGTTTCATTTGAGTTGGTTTCCTACCATTTTCCAAGGGTGACTAATGGATTTTACTTTACTATCACTTTAAATCCACAGTTTAAACATATTTGATGTGTTTTAATCCACTGCAGTTTTTATTCTTTTATGCTCCTAGGGACTGGCCTTTGGCTACTGGTAAACCCTGTAAGCTGTTTCTGGAGCCTTTCTGCTATCATCCCTATAGTCTTTGATAGTGCTTTGCCCTCTGATAACAATGTTTATTCCTGCAGATTTCCAGATGTATAGCTAGAATCTTTACTAAAGCTTGAGTCTTTACTCCAAAGAACCCTAGTTCCTTTTAGCTGGGACACGGTATGTAAATCCACATCGTGGTGTCTGAGACAGCCAGGCTGCTTGCTGGCTTGGCCTTGTTTCTTTTTCAAGGGACAGAAGGAGGAAATACAATATTTTTTAAAATATCCATTGATATCTTCAATTAAATTATTGAATTAGTGTTTTTACTCAATCTCTTCGATTTTCTATCTCTTTTCTCTTACAATGAAAATTTTCTTTCCTAAGAAGTACAATGGTAATACCTGTATTGTTATTATTAAACACGTTTGCTGAGAACAGTTTAAGAGTTGTCATTAAACTCACAGAAAAGGGCTGTGCAGGCTGAAACTTTGCAAAACAATCTTAATGATTAATGGGGGAAATTACAGTTGTTCCATGTCTTTTACACGTCTGTCCAAGGTTTAAAGGGAAAAAACAAACATAACATATTTAACATTTCTAAGAAATTATATATAAGCAAAATACACAAGTAACATAAATGACATAGTTATTTTACAGGGAAGTGAACAAAATAGTAAAATATTTATTTAATATGCTGGGATTTAAAACATTACATACTGAGAATCAGAAGTTTATTTCTTATGAAAAAAACTTTCTAGGAGTTCTTTGAACAGTGCTTGCCTTCTTGTCACATAAATTATGACACAAAGCAAGTATCTTCCCTATGCCTTGGCAAACTGTCATAGTCCTTTCTGAGCATGGATCAACTTCCAACATTCATCCTTCGCTCTTTCGAGGTGGGGGAGTCTCTCTCAGAGCGCACTGTTGAGTCACCACTTCCTCTGAGCCATCCTCACCCTTTTCATGACAACCACTTTCCTTATTTATACCAGTAAGTTCACCTTCACTGTGCTCCTCTGCTGCACATTCCCTCAGTCAGCTATGTTTTCTATAACTTCATCTGTGCTTTATTAGAACTTCACTCCCAACACTGTCACTTTTTCTTTCTTTCCTTCACTTTTGTCTTTGCTGGCCAATTTATCACTGGGAGGCAAGGAGGTTAACACAGGCACATATCTTGCTATCTGTGCATGATCTAAATGAGTGACTCAGTGACCAATCACCAACAGGCCTTTAAAAGTGACACGACTGGTCTCTGATGACGCCGCCATCTGTTACTAGTGACGTGTGGGGTAATGAGCTAGCAGCACAGTTTGTACCTTATGAAGCTGGTGTGCGAACTGAAATTTGAACCATTGTGTTGGGGGGCTGGTGTTATTTAAACCATGATCACTGACATTTGCATGTACTGGAACTGTGCAAAGCTAGGACTAACTATAATTCCTCTTGGTAAAAACCACCAATCTGAGAAACTACTAAATTCACGTGTTCCTTGCTGCTTTCAATTTTTAAGTGGTGGTTTCCCCCTACCCAATTTTTATTTAATTTTGTTTTAAGAGTTATACATTAATACTTGATAGTTCCAAAGTGAGCCACAAACCAAGGTACAGTCAGGCAAGTCTAGATGCTGTTTTTTATCCTTCTGTTACTTGTTACTCCCTATTGATATTCAGATTATTCCCAATCTTTGCTATTACCTATAATCTGTAATGAATAAACTTGTAGATAGCTCTTCCTTATTTTTGCCAGTGTATCTTGGGGATAAATTCTTAGTAGTAAGCACGCTGGATCAAGGGGTAAATGCAATATAATTTTGCTGCCTGATGCTCAATTCCCCTCACGGGGTCATATACCATTCTGAATTCCCACCAGCTACGTATGACAGTATTTTCCCCCTACAGGCTTATCAATAAAACATGTTGGCAAACATTTTATTTCTACCACTCTGATAGACAAGGTATATAGCTTAGCGTAGTTCTCATTTGCATCTCTTATTATACATGACAATATCTTTTCACATGAAAGGGACTTTTTAAAAATGTAACTGACCTGACAAGTTTGGTATTTGGAATAAGAATTTTCAAATAAACTTTTCACAAAGATTTTTTTTTAAATCTACTGAATGTACTCCTTAAAAACTGGGAGTAATTTAATACCCTCCACCACCACATGGGCTTTTTTCCTATCCACTCATCTAATTAACACGTATTTGTGGGCTTTGGTGCCCCGCTCCCTGCCCCTGGTGTGCTAACACAGGAGGGCAAAGAGTATGGGAATGCCCAGGGCGGTGCTCAGAGAGGACCCCAGGGGCTCAAAGACCCCTGTAGTTGAGAATTCCTGAAGCAGACTTCCAGTAAGGAATAGTTCATTGGGCCAAAATATAAAGGGTTTTCCGGACTTTAGAGATGGCCTAGGCAAAGCCTTAGACCTTGACCACAACAGAACAAGCCTGCCTTTTCTTCTTAAAAATAAAAGTAAGGTGATGGCGTAGACTACAGATGCCAGAGAATTATACTGGGAAAAGCAGAGAGAGATACAATCAAAGCTTAAAACTACAGCTGTTAATAAAAACGTGTAACCAAGTTTCTAGTCTAATCAAATGTAATACCCAATGCTGATTATGGAGTAAGTCCAAGAAAAAGTAGGTCAAGAAAAACAGCCCAGAAGGTATTTTGTCCAAGGACAAGGCTGTATCCCTTACCCCACATCGGCCGAATCATTTCAACTCAGGATTAAAATCTGAGAAAGGAGCAGGTTTACTATGAAACTTCATGCTGTACACTTTACAAAACAGACTACCATGATATAAAAATGAAATGTAACAATGAGAAATAAGCTACCGCCAATGAGACATCATTAAAAAAAATAATTCTGGGATTCTTATTGAATTACACATCTAAACAAAAACTCCAATACAACTAAACCACGTCATAGTTTATTTCTCATTAAACCTATCAGTAACCATTTACCTTTTCCCTTCAACTCACAATTAAGACTATAATTCAACACAACCCAGGGCAGAGTCCATGGCTGATTCATCTTTATATCAATAAATACTTGGTGTATGAAAGAATGAAAACACCCTCCCATAGAAACATGCCCAGACTTTTGCAAGGGAGCACCTTTCTCCTGAATTATAAATTAGGGCAACTCCCTAGTAAACCTTTCAAATAAATTCAAACACTTACTGAACGCCCAGTATGTGCCAGCGTTAGACACTGTTCTTGGCAATGGCATGTAAAGATGAGTAACACATAGTCTTTAACACCCTAAGGGAATTCTGTCTAGTGTGAGAAACACAAACTAAAAAATAAAGTGGGAAAATGTCACCAAGATAAAATGATGTGGGAACACAGGTGAAGAACAAGTGAAGCCAGAGAATCCACAAAAATACAATTCCAGCCCCCTTCTCCCCAGCTACACATGCTCATACTCGCTATAAAATGCTATTTGAGAAACAGAAGCATGAATAGTCATTCCACCGCAAATAACCCTTCATGAGTGTGCAACAGGTCAAAGTTTATCTCCACTCGATATGAAGTCCACCACCAGCCCTGCACTCTGTGAGTACCTGCTATATGTGCTAGACCCTGCACCAGGCATTTTTATAAGTCTTAATTTACCTTTAAAACAACCTGCGGAGATTGGTGCTATCATTGCCTCAGTTTTACAATGAGGAAACTGAGGCTCAGAAAGATATACTTTTTAAACCTTGTCCTAGATACCAAGCATGGGAATCCCAGAGGCTGAGATCTGAGCCCCGTTCTGGCACCACAGCCCTCCCAACCCCCCTTTCTCAGCTTCATTTCCAGGCTCTAGACTCCCTGCACTATAAAACATCAGTAATATCAAACTACTTATAACTGTGCAAACACAACTCAAAGTTGTTCCAAACCTCTGTGCTCCTGCAAGGAAAGCCCTTCAGCCACCTCTCACCAACCCCTTCCACTGCATTGGCAAGAAAAGCCACATGTGTCCCTTGCACTATGGAGTATCCTTTGTTACATCCCTCTATTACCGAATTTATCACAATGTATTGTAACTGTTCATTTGCATTTACATTTCTACACATAGATCTCCATACTTACCCCATGATAATTAATATTTATTATGTTTTACTGTAATTACTTATTTATGTCTTTTTTTTAAACGTCACCTCTTCCGAGAGCAATCCTGACCCTCCTTTTTTATGTAAAACTGGTTTCTTCTCCTTCCAGTTTACTTGTCTCCTAAGATGAAAGGGGCGTTTCCCTCACAGCACTTCTTACAAATCATTTCTAACAATTTGATTTCTCTCTCCGCACTAGAACATACGCTTCATGGGCAGGAGGCATAACTGTCTGTTTCGTCATTATATTCTCAACACCTAACCCTAGTATGTAGGAATGTTAGTAAACATTTGTATACCTGCCTTCTTATGCTATTAACTCTTTGGAAAAAAGACTGCCTTCATGAGTTTTATATTCCCAACACACAGAGCATGGAAAGACTTCAATAAATGTTGGACTGAAACCAAATAAGGGGTTACAGTGGGATCAATTAGATTTCCTCAGGGAAATAAAGCACTGTTGGAAGACCATTCCAGGAATGGGACCAATAATATGGTCAGAAACAGAGGCACAGGAAGATGTGGCTTTTGGGGGGAAACAGTGAAAACCTGTGTTGCCCTACAGAAAGCCCAAGAGAAGTAGGGAAAGCATCAGAGATGTGAGCGCACACCAGCCTGCAGAGAGCCTTGCCATCTTTTTCTTTAGGCAATGTTCTAGCAGAGTGTTTTTAAGCAGTGGTGGTTTTAGAAAGATCACTGCAGCAGACGGAGGGGAATGGAGGAGGCAGCAGTTAGCTGGAGGTTCAGGAAACTGTAGCCTGCAGTAAAAATCCAGGCAGTATCATCAATAATATTCCAAGATGAAAGAGGGCCGGCATCTGGGACCAGAAAAAACCCTGCAGAATCTCCTACACCACAGCCCCACAGCTTCTTCTTTGTATCATGACCCCCGTTTTTAGCTAGTTGCCAAAGTTCTTTTCTGAGTCGAACTTACATGATCAAACACTACATCCAGTGTTTTCTTTTAAGTATATATGAAATGCTGTCTTGTGGTTTCAATAAATGAATATTGTTAATTAGAATAGCATCCTTTCAGAAAATCACCAGTTAGCAATTTTTTATGCCATTTCCTAATATCTTCATCAGCACATAAAATCTTAGAAGGAAAGCAATTTCATAGTAACCAAGATGATAATGGTGAACAGCCAGAAGGAGAATAAAATAAAAATCACTGCATTCACACATTTCAATATTTGTTAAACACAAATGTTGAATTTACACAAAAACCCAAAAGTTTAAGTTAGAGTAAACAAATAGCCAGTTGAATTCTGCCATAGCTCTGCTTATGACCCCATCATTTTACTTGCTTTTGGAAAAAAGTGAAAAATCAGAATAACCATAGTTCTCACCAGGAAGATCTTATGCAGGACAAGTCACTGCCTCCTACGATCCTGTAACACTTTATTGGCACTTGTGTTAGAGCTTTTATCACACAGTTTCATAATTTATTTGTGTGCTTATAATTTATCTATGTGCCTATCTCCCTGGTTAAACAGAGACACTTAGTCATCTTTGATAAATCAGGTTCTGACATGCCACCTGACAGAGTAAATGTTTAATAAGCACTTGCTGGAAGAATGACTGTAAACAACTCTCAAAAAGGAGGGCTTTCAGAATATAAACTTTCCTAGCCATCATTCTGATTCTGGGCAATAAAGCTCAGCCAATCTGTTACTCAGATACCTTTCTCTTTACGAAATCTATCTGCTTCCAGAAGTAGTAAGGAAAAGGAGAAGCTGCTGTACTAAACACTTGCATTAACTTTTCTTAGCCACACCCTGATTTTCACAGATCCTTTTTTCCCTACTATCAAAGGTGTGGCAATTAAAGGGAAAAAAGGTGGGGGGGTTATCATTTGAGGCAGAACTGGGGAGCCAATGTAAAACTCAGCATAAACTACTGAGCAACTGTGCTTATTTCCAGGGCACATCAGTCTCTCGCCCTGCCCCCCTCCGAGACTCCAGCAACCAGGTGTGATGGGCAGGGGACCCAACCTGACTGGTCTCCCCACCTCCAGCTTCTGCCAGCTCCACATTTTGCCGCCAGATTCATCTCCCTACAGTACACCCTGTGATCAACAGGCCCCAAATGAGATCATCCTGGTCCTCACCCTCTGCCCGTGCCGTGCGGCAGTGCACTCCTTCAAGCTGATTGCAACATCAGGGCCAGAGCCCTGGGGTCTTTGACCTCTCCCATACCAGCTATGTAAATCCTGGGGCTTCTCCTTCCCTGGTTTTCTCCTATCCCTCTCCTTTTCTGTTCATCTCAATTCAGACCAGCCACATTTCAAGTGTTCAAAAGCCACATGAAGCCAGCAGCTATTGCATTTAACTATCAGTTCAGGCTGAGATGAAATGGTCCCACTGCACCCACAGCCTCCCTCTCTTCCCCTTGAAAATACTTTAACCCAGCTGTCACAGGCCATTGCCCAAGTCCCTTTCCTTCACATCACTCCTCTGGCTGTCCCTTAAGCATGAATGTATATTCTGCTCCTGTCCAAACTTCAGTACCCAGTTCAAGTGTCACCTCATTCAGGAAGCCCTTCACATACCCCTACTCATAGTTCATCTCCAGCTCCTTCACCCTCCACACCACCTTGCAGCTCCATAATAAGAGAACTGCTTTTGCCTGTTGTGCTCAACAAATTGTAAACTCCTTAAAGACATAGTGTTGCTATTTATACTACAGCTCTCACAGAATGCAGCACAGTGCTTTGCACACAGTAGACACTCGGTAGGCTTCTGATGACATCAACTCTTTAATTTACCAAACGTATGGGAGACAAATGTACCCTTGACGTGAATGCACATGGAAGGTACAGGTGGCTCCGAGGTAAGCGACCGCTGCTTAAACCTGCTGGCAACACGAGCCCTGCACATGTGGGCGCATCCAAGCCGCGTCGTGGAGAAAGCGACTCACTACACTTCTGTCCTACCTCAGAAGCTTCATCTTCGTGTAGAAAGACTGAGGCCAGAAGCGCTGGACATTCTTGACAGTATCATGGGCCATGTTCATGATAATTAGAAACCTAACTATTAAAAATAACATCCGGACTAGGGGCGGAAGATGGCAGCGTGAGTAGAGCAGTGGAAATCTCCTCCCAAAACCACATATATCTATGAAAATATAACAAAGACAACCCTTCCTAGAATAAAGACCAGAGGACACAGGACAATATCCAGACCACATCCGCACCTGAGAGAACCCAGCGCCTCGCGAAGGGGGTAAGATACAAGCCCCGGCCCCGCGGGAGCCGAGCGCCCCTCCCCCCAGCTCCCGGCGGGAGAAGAGCAGGCAGAGCGGGAGGGAGACGGAGCCCAGGACTGCTGAACACCCAGCCCCAGCCATCCGGGCCAGAGTGCAGAGCCCTCGATACTAGGAAAACAGGGCAGCAAGAACAGTGAGCGGGCACTGGAGGCTGGGCGACAGAGGGCATAAGAAAAGCGCGCGACCATTTTTTTTTTTGCTTTTTTGCTGTTTTGTTTTGGCGAGCGCTTCTTGGAAGTCTTAAAGGGATAGGGACCCCAATACTAGGGAAACAGGGCAGAAAGACCGGTGAGCAGAGGCCTGAGGCAGGCACCGCAGAATAAAGAAAAACGAACGACCACCTTTTTTTTTTTCTTAATTAAAAACTTTTTTTTTAATTAAAAAAAATTTTTTTTTCTTTTTTTTTTTTGGTGGTCGTTGTTTTGTTTTGGCGGGTGCTTTTTGGAAGTCTTAAAGGGGCGGCGGGTCACTTAATCCATAGGTAGGGAATCCGGGATCTCTGGGCACCCTAACCCCTGGGCTGCAGGGAGCAGGGAGGCCCCTTACGGAGATAAATAGCCTCCCAGCAGCTCCTGCTCCAACGCGACTCCACCATTTTGGAGCAGCTGCCCGAGCCAGGCCACGCCCACAGCAACAGCGGAGATTAACTCCATAGCAGCCGGGCAGGAAGCAGAAACCCTGTCTGCGCGCAGCTGCCCAGCAAAAGCCACTAGAGGTCGCTGTTCTCCCAGGAGAGGAGGGCCACAAACCAACAAGAAAGGAAGTCCTTCCAGCCATCACTCGTCCCAGCTCTGCAAACTATTCCTATCACCATGAAAAGGCAAAGCTACAGGCAGACAAAGATCACAGAGACAACACCAGAGAAGGAGACAGACCTAACCAGTCTTCCTGAAAAAGAATTCAAAATAAGAATCATAAACATGCTGACAGAGATGCAGAGAAATACGCAAGAGAAATGGGATGAAGTCCGGAAGGAGATCACAGATGCCAGAAAGGAGATCGCAGAAATGAAACAAACTCTGGAAGGGTTTATAAGCAGAATGGATAGAATGCAAGAGGCCACTGATGGAATTGAAATCAGAGAACAGGAACGCATAGAAGCTGACATAGAGAGAGACAAAAGGATCTCCAGGAAGGAAACAATATTAAGAGAACTGTGTGACCAATCCAAAAGGAACAATATCCGTATTATAGGGGTCCCAGAAGAAGAAGAGAGAGGAAAAGAGATGGAAAGTATCTTAGAAGAAATAATTGCTGAAAACTTCCCCACACTGGGGGAGGAAGTAATCGAACAGACCACGGAAATACACAGAACCCCCAACAGAAAGGATCCAAGAAGGGCAACACCAAGACACATAATAATTAAAATGGCAAAGATCAAGGACAAGGAAAGAGTGTTAAAGGCAGCTAGAGAGAAAAAGGTCACCTATAAAGGGAAACCCATCAGGCTAACGTCAGATTTCTCAACAGAAACCCTACAGGCCAGAAGAGAATGGCATGATATATTTAATACAATGAAACAGAAGGGCCTTGAACCAAGGATACTGTATCCAGCACGACTATCATTCAAATATGACGGTGGGATTAAACAATTCCCAGACAAACAAAAGCTGAGGGAATTTGCTTTCCACAAACCACCACTACAGAACATCCTACAGGGACTGCTCTAGATGGGAGCACTCCTAGAAAGAGCACAGCACAAAACACCCAACATATGAAGAATCGAGGAGGAGGAACAAGAAGGGAGAGAAGAAAAGAATCTCCAGATAGTGTATATAACAGCTCAATAAGCGAGCTAAGTTAGGCAGTAAGATACTAAAGAGGCTAACCTTGAACCTTTGGTAACCACGAATTTAAAGCCTGCAATGGCAATAAGTACATATCTTTCAGTAGTCACCCTAAATGTTAATGGGTTGAATGCACCAATCAAAAGACACAGAGTAACAGAATGGATAAAAAAGCAAGACCCATCTATATGCTGCTTACAAGAAACTCACCTCAAACCCAAAGACATGTACAGACTAAAAGTCAAGGGATGGAAAAACATATTTCAAGCAAACAACAGTGAGAAGAAAGCAGGGGTTGCAGTACTAATATCAGACAAAATAGACTTCAAAACAAAGAAAGTAACAAGAGATAAAGAAGGACACTACATAATGATAAAGGGCTCAGTCAAACAAGAGGATATAACCATTCTAAATATATATGCACCCAACACAGGAGCAACAGCATATGTGAAACAAATACTAACAGAACTAAAGGGGGAAATAGACTGCAATGCATTCATTCTAGGAGACTTCAACACACCACTCACCCCAAAGGATAGATCCACTGGGCAGAAAATAAGTAAGGACACGGAAGCACTGAACAACACAGTAGAGCAGATGGACCTAATAGACATCTATAGAACTCTACATCCAAAAGCAGCGGGATATACATTCTTCTCAAGTGCACATGGAACATTCTCCAGAATAGACCACATACTAGGCCACAAAAAGAGCCTCAGAAAATTCCAAAAGATTGAAATCCTACCAACCAACTTTTCAGACCACAAAGGCATAAAACTAGAAATAAACTGTACAAAGAAAGCAAAGAGGCTCACAAACACATGGAGGCTTAACAACACGATCCTAAATAATCAATGGATCAATGACCAAATCAAAATGGAGATCCAGCAATATATGGAAACAAATGACAACAACAACACTAAGCCCCAACTTCTGTGGGACACAGCAAAAGCAGTCTTAAGAGGAAAGTATAGAGCAATCCAAGCATATTTAAAAAAGGAAGAGCAATCCCAAATGAATGGTCTAATGTCACAATTATCGAAATTGGAAAAAGAAGAACAGATGAGGCCTAAGGTCAGCAGAAGGAGGGACATAATAAAGATCAGAGAAGAAATAAATAAAATTGAGAAGAATAAAACAATACAAAAAAATTAATGAAACCAAGAGCTGGTTCTTTGAGAAAATAAACAAAATAGATAAGCCTCTAGCCAGACTTATTAAGAAGAAAAGAGAGTCAACACAAATCAACAGTATCAGAAACGAGAAAGGAGAAATCACGACGGACCCCACGGAAATGCAAAGAATTATTGGAGAATACTATGAAAACCTATATGCTAACAAGCTGGGAAACCTAGGAGAAATGGACAACTTCCTAGAAAAATATAACCTTCCAAGACTGACCCAGGAAGAAACAGAAAATCTAAACAGACCAATTACCAGCAACGAAATTGAAGCGGTAATCAAAAAACTACCAAAGAACAAAATCCCCGGGCCAGATGGATTTACCTCGGAATTTTATCAGACATACAGGGAAGACATAATACCCATTCTCCTTAAAGTTTTCCAAAAAATAGAGGAGGAGGGGATACTCCCAAACTCATTCTATGAAGCTAACATCACCCTAATACCAAAACCAGGCAAAGACCCCACCAAAAAAGAAAACTACAGACCAATATCCCTGATGAACGTAGATGCAAAAATACTCAACAAAATATTAGCAAACCAAATTCAAAAATACATCAAAAGGATCATACACCATGACCAAGTGGGATTCATCCCAGGGATGCAAGGATGGTACAACATTCGAAAGTCCATCAACATCATCCACCACATCAACAAAAAGAAAGACAAAAACCACATGATCATCTCCATAGATGCTGAAAAAGCATTTGACAAAGTTCAACATCCATTCATGTTAAAAACTCTCAGCAAAATGGGAATAGAGGGCAAGTACCTCAACATAATAAAGGCCATCTATGATAAACCCACAGCCAACATTATATTGAACAGCGAGAAGCTGAAAGCATTTCCTCTGAGATCGGGAACTAGACAGGGATGCCCACTCTCTCCACTGTTATTTAACATAGTACTGGAGGTCCTAGCCACGGCAATCAGACAAAACAAAGAAATACAAGGAATCCAGATTGGTAAAGAAGAAGTTAAACTGTCACTATTTGCAGATGACATGATACTGTACATAAAAAACCCTAAAGACTCCACCCCAAAACTACTAGAACTGATATCGGAATACAGCAAAGTTGCAGGATACAAAATCAACACACAGAAATCTGTGGCTTTCCTATATACTAACAATGAACCAACAGAAAGAGAAATCAGGAAAACAACTCCATTCACAATTGCATCAAAAAAAATAAAATACCTAGGAATAAACCTAACCAAAGAAGTGAAAGACTTATACTCTGAAAACTACAAGTCACTCTTAAGAGAAATTAAAAGGGACACTAACAGATGGAAACTCATCCCATGCTCGTGGCTAGGAAGAATTAATATCGTCAAAATGGCCATCCTGCCCAAAGCAATATACAGATTTGATGCAATCCCTATGAAACTACAAGCAAACATTCTTCAATGAACTGGAACAAATAATTCAAAAATTCATATGGAAACACAAAAGACCCCGAATAGCCAAAGCAATCCTGAGAAAGAAGAATAAAGTAGGGGGGATCTCACTCCCCAACTTCAAGCTCTACTATAAAGCCATAGTAATCAAGACAATTTGGTACTGGCACAAGAGCAGAGCCACAGACCAATGGAACAGACTAGAGAATCCAGACATTAACCCAGACATATATGGTCAATTAATATTTGATAAAGGAGCCATGGACATACAATGGCGAAATGACAGTCTCTTCAACAGGTGGTGCTGGCAAAACTGGACAGCTAAATGTAGGAGAATGAAACTGGACCATTGTCTAACCCCATATACAAAAGTAAACTCAAAATGGATCAAAGACCTGAATGTAAGCCATGAAACCATTAAACTCTTGGAAGAAAACATAGGCGAAAACCTCTTAGACATAAACATGAGTGACCTCTTCTTGAACATATCTCCCCGGGCAAGGAAAACAACAGCAAAAATGAGTAAGTGGGACTATATTAAGCTGAAAAGCTTCTGTACAGCAAAAGACACCATCAATAGAACAAGAAGGATCCCTACAGTATGGGAGAATATATTTGAAAATGACACATCCGATAAAGGCTTGACGTCCAGAATATATAAGGAGCTCACACGCCTCAACAAACAAAAAACAAATAACCCAATTAAAAAATGGGCAGAGGAACTGAACAGACAGTTCTCCAAAAAAGAAATAGAGATGGCCAACAGACACATGAAAAGATGCTCCACATCGCTAATTATCAGAGAAATGCAAATTAAAACTACAATGAGGTATCACCTCACACCAGTAAGGATGGCTGCCATCCAAAAGACAAACAACAACAAATGTTGGCGAGGCTGTGGAGAAAGGGGAACCCTCCTACACTGCTGGTGGGAATGTAAACTAGTTCAACCATTGTGGAAAGCAGTATGGAGGTATATCAAAATGGTCAAAACAGACTTACCATTTGACCCAGGAATTGCACTCCTAGAAATTTACCCTAAGAACGCAGCAATCAAGTTTGAGAAAGACAGATGCACCCCTATGTTTATTGCAGCACTATTTACAATAGCCAAGAATTGGAAGCAACCTAAATGTCCATCAATAGATGAATGGATAAAGAAGATGTGGTACATATACACAATGGAATACTACTCAGCCATAAGAAAAGGGCAAATCCAATCATTTGCAGCAACATGGATGGAGCTGGAGGGTATTATGCTCAGTGAAACAAGCCAAGCGGAGAAAGAGAAATACCAAATGATTTCACTTATCTGTGGAATATAAGAACAAAGGAAAAACTGAAGGAACAGAACAGCAGCAGAATCACAGAACTCAAGAATGGACTAACAGGTACCAAAGGGAAACGGACTGGGGAGGATAGGTGGGTAGGGAGGGATAAGGCGGGGAGAAGTAGGGGGGTATTAAGATTAACATACATGGGGGGGTAGGAGAAAAGGGAGGGCTGTACAACACAGAGAAGGCAAGTAGTGATTCTACAACATTTTGCTATGCTGATGGACAGTGACTGTAAAGGGGTTTATAGGGGAGACCTGGTATAGGGGAGAGCCTAGTAAACATAATATTCGTCACGTAAGTGTAGATTAGTGATAGCAAAAAAAAAAAAAAAAAGGGCAGTTCCTGTGTGGTAACCTCCAACGAGTTCTACACAAGGGTATAAAGGGCATATAAAAGTGTAGGCAAAGGGTCTGTTTGTGTTTATACAGAGGATCAAAGCCTAATTGGGCTACCCCGAAAATGAACTAAGATACGATATGAAAAAGAACTTCCAACATCTGCACTCTCTGGAAGACTCATGCCAGAAGATGATCATCAAAAAACCCCAACAAAGATCCACGCACTGCTACAGCTGTAGATGCACTCATCCCACCAGTTCCTGGACTTGCCATGGGAATGAGGAAGGAGATATCTAAGCTGGCCTGTGCATACAGTAAAACAACAAAATTGGACTGGATCTATACTGTTGGAACTCAACCAAGAATTAGGAGAAGTGCAAATTGTAGCGCTACAAAGTCTTACAACTACAAACTATTTACTGTTAAAAGAACATATGGCATGTGAACAGTCCCCAGGAATGGGTTGTTTTAATTTGTCTGATTTCTCTCAGACTGTTCAAGTTCAGTTGGACAATATCCACCATATCATAGATAAGTTTTCACAAATGCCTAAGGTGCCTAACTGGTTTTCTTGGTTTCACTGGAGATGGCTGGTAATTACAGATATGCTTTGGTTATGTAACTATACTCCTATTATGTTAATGTGTGTGCGCAATTTAAGTAGTAGCTTAAAACCTATACATGCTGAAGTTACTCTACAAGAAGATATGTCAAAGAAATCATCAATCTTCCCATGTTTTCTTCCGCCTGCTACTTCTATAGCTTTTCTTCTTCCTTCCTAATTACAACCCTTAAATAGAATTCGTGCCTCATATCAAATTTACCGAGTATCATAATTCTTCCAAGTGGTAAAGACACCTCAAGACAAATGCTGGGCATAGAAGCTACAGGGCATAAATATGCAAAGAAGTAAAAAGCTAACCTTTTCAAACAATAAGGCCTCCCTCTCACTTACCAACTTCACATTTCCCTGTATGGCCCCGGAAGATGACTGGTTAGCCAGAGACGGGTAAGATTCCTCAAGGGAGGAACAACCTAAGACAGGCACAGTCGCAGTGGGGCCATCAGGTGAGAAATTGGGGATCAACAGAGGTGAGGCTTAGAACCTCACCCCCCCGTTCTGAGAGAAATCTTCTGCATACGTGGATGTTTTATTGCCCTGGTGTAGCTTGGATTAACACATAGTCTACAGGCACACACCTGATCATCTACATTTGCTCTCTTACAACACTAAACTATGTTTTCTACCTTTATCTTGTATCTACCTACCACTTCAGCATTTTATTAAAAATAATAATAATAAAGAGAGAAATTTGGTATCCACATATAAATCAAGTATAAAAACCAAATGAGTATTCATATTTGAACTGTTTATAGTTCGTAATGCATGAGCAAAACCGAAAGTTTCTGTGATGACTGCCCTTGTACTGTTCACTATGTAACTTATTCATTATGTAAGAACTTGTTTGTTATGCCTCAGAAGATTGGAGACTGACGAAAATTAGGCTTGGGGTGGATTAATGATTGTGCATTGAGCATTGACTCCCCTATACAGAATTTTATTGTCGTTAACAACCATTTGATCAATAAATATGAGAGATGCCCTCACAAAAAAAAAAAAAAAAAAGGACAGACTTCCAATGGTAAACTAAATAAGTAACCGGGATGTAATGTATAGCATAAGGAATATAGTCAAGATATTGTAACAGCCTGGTAGGGTGATAGCTGGAACCTAGAATTATGTATATAAATGTTTTACCACTGTGTTGTATACTTGAAACTAATGTAATGTAATACTATGCGTCAACTACCCTTCAATAAAAAATAATTATTTAAAAAAAAAAAAATAATAACATCCATTTCAGCATACCTGAAAAAGGACATTCCCAAATGAGATACCCTTACATTGTATAACGCAGTGCTGAAGTGATAACAGACAAACTCAGGACTTGTTCCCTACTCTGCAATATTTTACTGTCCTGTACCAAACCTTTCACTTTCACTATTTGTGAAATGAGAGGGAAGGACAATTCTCACACAGCACAGGGGATAGTTTTCCCTAAACTGCTTTCACTCATGCCCGCCACAGTGTAAATGCCAGAAAGCTTCCCAGTTGACCCTGTTAAAAGGACATTCAGATAGTGCTACTCCTGTGGTCAAAACCCTCCCCTGGCTTTCCATAGGCCTACAAGGCTCCCCATAATCTGTCCTCCTGCTAGCTCTCTCAGACCTCACTTTTGCCCCCCACCTGCCCATCAGTGCTCCAGCCTCACTGGCTGCCTTGCTGTTTCTCTGACACTCAAAGTGCACACTGCCTCCGGGCCTTTGCACTTGCTCCCTTCCCCTTGACAGTTATCTCTTCCCCTCCCCACAAGCTCCAGTCATCTGTCTGGTTTATAGTACCCTTCAAGTCTCTACTCAAGTATTACCTTATGCAAGAGGCCTTCTCTGACAACTGGATATAAAACAGCACACATTTCCCTCATTTAACTGACACTCTTTACCCCCATAAACCCTGCTTTACAACCCTGACATGTTACATGTTACTCTTTGTCTATCCCTACACTGAATGTAAGCTCCAGGAAAGCAGAATTGTGTAGGTTTTATTTGCTGCTATATCCTCATTGCATAAACCAATGCCTGGAATACAAAAGGAACACAAATATTTATTGTCTGACTAATTAAATGGCAACACTTTAATTCTGTTAAGGAAGTAGCAGAACAAGGGACCATTCCTTCACTTTTTTCAAATAGCATTTTAGAAAACGTTTTCAAATATCTTAAAGCTAACTATAAAATACATGCACATAATGAAAAATACATTATCCCTAAGTGTATAAATTTTAAAAATAAAAACCATGCTACTATGAGCATCCTCAATATTCTATTCCCAAGAAAATTTATGTCACAAGGGTTGGCACATGTACCTTCAGATTCATTTTATGCACGTCTGTCTAGAGCTCTATATTCCTAACCATGAAAATAGGATCATACCTTTGATTCTATTCTGTAATTTGTATACTGTACCATGCCATGTTGACATGCTTAGAACTATAGTATTCTTTTTATTAGCTATCTAATTTCTGTTTTGTAGACATATCCTAATGGAGAATCCATTCCCCCACTGAAGGACTGCTTCAAGTACTTTTTGTCTGAGAAGACAAAAAAACAAAACAAAACAGAATCAAACCCTCAGGCCAAATCACTCAGCCTCGGGCCAAAATAATAGGGTCTCACCTGCACACCCCGAACTACATCAGAAACCTCTGCAGATTACTGAAGGAATAGGGAGGCACTACATGCAGAGGGTGCAATGTGAGACCTGAAACCAATGAACACTCTTCTGCTCCCTAACAAGTGGTCCCTTCACTCTCTATTCTTCACAATTCAGCAAGCATTTACAAAACTCTAGATGATCCTGGGCCCACTATGCCACCTCTCTGGATTCTCCTGCTCCTGTTTTTCCCTTTCTGAAAAGTGGATTAACTCAACCCAGCACCAACCCCCCCACAGACTTAAGGAGAGTACTGCCTATGGATTCTCCTTCACCCATGTCTTGTGCAAAAGATATCCTTGAAGGGTCCCCCAGAGACCCTCCTATGGCAGACTTTATTTCCTGAGCTGCCTTCTTGATGTATACAGCAGTTTCTCCCCCTCTTCTGTCCCTAGCAGTGATCCCAGCACAGGATGTTGCTCATAAATCTTTTTCCCGAGCTTACCCACCACCCACCGACTAGCTTATTTTTATGAGTTCCCATACTCCCCTAATATAAGGTCACAAAAGTATGGTTCCTGAAGTCTTTGCCTATCACCAGAACCAGGTACAGTCAACATGTCATACTTCTGCCACTGTGAGTACAGAAAATTCTACAAGGGAATATGAGGGAATGTTGATATATTTAAAAATACATCCTAAATCCACAGACAAAAACCAGACAAACTATGGAGAGGGCATGAGCATTTCTTGATGGTAGAGGCAAATTCTCATTCACAATTATATATTTAATAACTCTGTTAATTTATTAAACATAGTCCAAGTACACTGCCAGCCCTTGGAGACACAAAGATGACAGCTCTCAATCAGCAGTTTTATACCAGAATCTTGTAAGAAAGATAAACATAAGAGCAACTTAAGAAAAAATGCCATAAAAAAAAAAGATTCTATCTTTGAGAGGCAGGGGACAATTACTGCCTAAGGGTGAGGGGGGATTTGCACTTAAGTGACCAAATCAGTAGTTGAACAGCACATGACATGCTGACCCACACCATCCTATGTTCTCTCCTGGTCTCCCTCCAACTTCTTTGGCAGCACCTTTTGAATCTCCTTCAGACTTGTTACTTAGTTGCTACTTAGTTTCCTATTTCCAGGCATTTTCATCACCTCACTCTCCAAGGGACATCCTAAGTACAACTGTGATGTGACTTCTACTGAGTAACTGTTAATATAAAGCCCAGACTTCCCCCAGTGAGTTCCATTCTTAGATAATCAACTGCCCACTTGACATCTCCACTTACAAGGATTTGCACAGGTACCTCAAACCCAGACTTCCCCCCAAGAACCTATAACAGTGGACAACTCCATCTCCCAGTAACAAAGCTCAATGAGGGATTGCTCTTGACCCTTCTCTTTCACACACCCTTTACATCCAACCGGTCTGCAAGTTCTTTTTCCCACTTTCTCCAGAATCATTCAGATCCATCCAGGTATTCCCAGCTCTCCCAAGGACTACTTAGTAGTCCCCCCAACTGGTTTCTTTGCTTCTACTTCTGCCCCACTATACTCCATTCTCCATTTGACAAGAGACCTTCTCGAATCATGTCGACCATTAACCTACTTAAGAATTCTTTGATGGCTTCCCATTCCCTCAAATATGGAGACAAATTTCTTAGCACAGGCCACCAGATCATTTCCCAGCCTGGTGCTCTATGCTCCAGCTATACAGAAGTTCATTTAGCTCCTCAAAAGGGCCCTATGGGTTATTTTAGCTCAAATATTCGTAAGTATCTTTCCTTTTACCTGGAATACATTCTTCTTCTCCCTTTTCCACCACCTAACTTCTTCAAATGATTAACTCTTAGACACACATTAATATTCTCTCTAGCTACCCCTTCCCCCAAGAAGTCTTCCCTGATTATTCCCCCTATCTGCATTTAGCTGCCCTTTCTTTATGCTGCTGAAAAGCCCTGTACTTCCTGATAGCACTTACAGATGAAGGAATGGAGGAATGAAGCTGAGGAAGGCCAGGTATAGCCCAAGGCCTGGTACCTGAGAGCTTCAACATGGAGTTGTGAGGATGCCTGCACAACAAAGTACCAGGTCTGGTGGGAGGATCAAGGTGATGGGAGATGGGCTTGAAAACAGGCTGAGGCCCAAGGGATGGAGGGCCTGAGTGCTACATTAAGGGGATCCAACTTTATAAACTGTAGATGACAGAGCCCTGGAAGGTTTTTAAGAAGAGCAAAATGAACTTAAGGAAAACCTCCTAGCATGGTGAAGTTTCTCCTATGGAGGAACCCAAGGGGAGCAATGAAGCTAGACAGGGAGCTAAGGACACACGCAGAGGGGTTAGAGGCATATGCAGAGGGGCATGATGGTCCTCTGCAAGCAGTATCAGCTTAGAAATCCAGCTGTGAGAGTCACCTGCTGGGGGCGGTGAAGCCACAATGAGAGGCCGCACAGGGAAAATCTGTGGTATAAGGAAGCAAGCAAGTCAGGAATAAAGGACTGCGGAATGACAACTTTTATCAAGCAGGAAAAAAGGACGTCACATGTGAAAGTGGAAGGGACTGATCAGAAATGGTAAGGAGCTTATGAGACAAGGATAGGTGTCACAGAAAAGGCATCAGGGAGGAGGGCAGGCATGTCCACACTGTGTGCCCAGATTACTGTGCAGCAGCAACCGGCCCTTGTTGAAGCGCAAACTAATACACTGGGCACCTCTGTTTGGGTCGTAGATATTCCAAAGACATGCATGTATTTCTCAGATTATCAAGTCACTAATTTATTGTACAGAAATTGTCCCCTCAGGGAGGTGAGAAGGGAAATAGTATACCCAGCTGGGATAGTATTTCAAAAATCTACACCCACTTCCTGATTCAAAAGAGGCCAGGTGTGAATCCTTTTGAAAAGAAACAAAATTTTCTTCATACAAATAATTACTCTTTAATTTTCAAACTGGGGGTTCGAATGTATCCTAGCTTCATAAAGGAGAGACATCTCTGCTTTGGCTGAAAGGGTCACATCTGAGTGGGCAGAGTGGGGAGGGTCAGTAAATGCCGGGCGGTGACACACACCACTGGGCAGAAGGGCCTGGGCCGGGGGGAGGGTGGCCACCAGCGAACACCCATGAGCTGAAATCAGCACATCTTGAAGGGGCTGTCAGCAGACTGGGCCAAACCAGGTAACTCCTAGGATTCAAAAATGCCCATTAGCCTCATGACGATACCCAGTATCACTATGTCCTTTCTATGAGCCATAATGGAGCACCTCTCTTCAAAATACAGGCAATATTCCTGCTTTTCTGGATGCACTGCTTTTCTAGATATAGGCTTAAATGCCAAAAGAAGAAAAACATTTTTTTTTGTCCACTATGGACTATTACCCTTCACCCCACCTCTTTTGCTCCTAGGTTGGTGAAGAGAATAAGCTGAGCAAGTATGTGTGTAGAACCTGAACATTAACCCAAGCCTAACAACCAGGCTAGAACAGACAAAAACACTACTTCAAGATGACATTGACAAATTAGCCTGGAAAATGAGATACAGGTGATCTGAAAGCACCACTGGCTGTAAGGCTTGCTGCACTTGAAAGCAATTTGTTTTTAAAAGGTCAATGAAGACAAATAGGTAGCAGTAAATCACTGCTTAAGCAATTCCAAGACTTTCTATACTGGCCTTAAAAATGTAGTTTTTACCAGTTGGGACAATTCACTTCAACATTAAAGCAAGAACTTTGGGTTGTTTTCCCAAGAAAGGGGAAATAAACACGATTACAACCACCATCCATCCTCCATCTATGTCAGCAACAAAGTCAATCATTTGTTAATCTCGTTATTTGCAAAGCACAGAAGTAATGTTAACTGACTCAACAGGCCTCCGATGTAAAAGAAGTTCACGATTTGCACAGTGTGCAAACTGACACTGAGACGGAGGGAAACAAGCATGAGAAGTATAGGTCTGGGTCTCATCAGGAGGGAGAAACCACAAAATACTGTGAATGGAAGTTTAATGTAAATAATATTAATCTATGATAGGGGACAACTATGAAGAGAGAAAGAGAACTAAAGAGTACCCTGAGCTGAGAGAGGGTACCCAAAAAAGGACAAACTTTGAAAATGGGTCCCTCCCCAAAACTAAAGTTGAGATGTCACTGGCAGGGGTCTGGTTGCAGCCCACAAGAGCACAGAGAAGTTCGCAGGAGCTGGTCCATGGCAGCCGAGCAGCAGTAAACAATCCTCTGGGGGCGGGCTGATGGGCAGTCAGAGAGGGAGCTGGGTGCCTCTGTCAGCATGAGGCCTGGAGTGCACCCAGGGCTGCACTGGGAGAACCAGGCAAGGTCACTGGGCCCAGGCAAGAGCCAGAAAGTTGCCAAGAGACTGCATGCTCTGGGGCGCCTGGCTAGGGCAGAGCAGTACACACACACAGTGTGCATGCCCGCACTGACAGACTAACAGCAGGAGTAAGAAAAAGCAGTAACCATAACCAGGAATGACTCTCCCTAACTCCAGCAATGTCCCTGGGGTGCCCTCTACTGACCGAGTTTAATACCGTGCTCACCGTAAAGGAGAACAGCTCAGCAGTCCATGACAGGAAAGCAGGTACTGAAGGGTGAATTTAACTGAAATTTGGCAGAGGGGAAGGCAAAGGTGGGAACGCACAAGAAGAGCAATGAGTTTCTCGGGCGATCAGCTGTAAAGGTATTATATCAGAGGAGCCTGTATGAGATTTTTAAAGACTGGGTATACATCTTGGGGGAGGGGTGCTGAAAAAGCAAGACAAAACTCATTCCAGGTTGACCAGATGGTTTTATTACTGGAATCCTGGGCAAACCACTTAAACTTTTTATGCCTACCTACCTTATAACATCCCTGTGAGGTTAAAATCAGCAACAGACAGTGAATAAGGCTTTGGAGAAAGCTTATAACATTAGATGAAAACCACTTGATGGTAATAATACCTTTACATAATAATGAGAATACAAGATCTAGAATGAGCTCCTACCAAGTTCATCTTTCATCCCAGCTCCTATCCTTCCTGTCCTTTCCCACCAGCATCTAGTAGACTCGTGACATGCAGGCTATCTGCATATCTTTGCTGAATTAATGAATGAATCGTGGGTTAACATGAGAACAGAGAAGACCCTCCACTTAAAATCAGATTAACCAGAAGGAAATAGATGATTCCTCATTTACTTAAAAAATATTACTTATTAAACACCTCTTTTCTTTATACATAGTTAGGCATACTTACCTTGGTGTATACCCTAAACTATCATCTCAATGCAGTATTTGAAACAGGAAATATGAAATGAGGATTTTATTGAGAAATGAATGCATAGTGTGTCACCAGCCTCTTATTACCCAAACCCTTAATATAAATTTCATTTGTTATTGTGAATAACAACAAAAATCAGTCTTGATCACCTGAGCCCACAGGAAGCACAAACATTTGATTACACTGCCAGACCCTTAAACAGACCAGGTCTCAGAGCTGGAGGGCTACTTTCCTTGTACCACTCATTGGAGCCCAAGCATTTAAAACTCTTCTCAAGGTGGTTAGGAACATCACAGAGTTCAAATTCTCCAGGCTCTGAACACTAAAAATACCAAAGGAAGGTCAACATAAAGGGAAGAATTAAATACCATTTCAGTGCAGGCACTCTGCTGGATTTAAAAAAAAATACATTATTTCATGTAGTTCTCATTATTATTCTTATTTTACAGATGAGGGAAGTAGATAAGAGTTTGGAAAGGTTAAGCACACCAGCATTACACAATATCGTGGGGCTAGAATTCAAGCTCAGGTCTAACTGATTTTAGGGCAAACTGTCTCCCTTCAACTTCGGCTGCCTCTCCAGGTGAAAACCCATCAGCAGAGTCTCAGTGAGCCTGTAGGGGGTGCTCTGCTCAGCTGAGTCCCTACTTAAGGTGAGGGCATGCAAGCAGAAAGGAAAAGTAACAACAATATTAAGAACTGTTCCAAATATCCTGCCATCTCACTCCATTTGTTGCCTTTGTTATCAACACTATGTCCTTTATAGATTGAGGAACACATATTTTAAATAAATCTTTTAGACAAGATATATTCTCTGCTCTTTTATTAAATACTGTGTGTATTCTGTTTGAAAATCAACACCTTCATTCTTAAAGTAAGGACAATTTCTTATTTCAGTCATCAAGTCCCACTGAAAGAAAGTCAGTCTCTGTTGGATGTTGAAAGATAAGCTAAAATGAGGAATCCAGTAACTTCTAACCATTGAGAGCTTGATAAACAGGGCCAACACCTGACATCTGTGCAGTGCTCTAGACTCCAAACCACTCTCTAAGAGCTCACTGGTCTGAGGATGGAAACAGCGCTGTCAGAGACAAACTCAAGAGGGTCTAACCTATCTTATTAGGATGGGCAGCACCCCACCTCCATCCTTCAATTTTTAAATTAATTCATCTTTTCCCTGCCATCAGCTCATGAGACACCATATTCCCCACCACTTTTCTCACTACTGCCCCATCTTCCACACTCCACTGTAAAGCTCTCGGCTTTGTTCCTTTGCTAGAAAGGATGTTTCTCTGCCTACTGGGGCCATACTGAAGCCATCTCCCAGGAAGAGCCTTTCATCTAATACTCCCTTAGGACATCAGAAAAGAAGCAATGACAGGATCTCTGGCCCAAGCCTCAGAGTTTTAATCCAGAACTCAGAAGGAATATCCCTGTGTCTTGCTAATGGGTTTCAGCCCAGGGTAAATTCACTATGGATTCAATGTGACCAAAGAAATTAATAGCAAAACTATTAATGGGGTGAAAGGGTTATACCCAACTTTATTTCCATTTGGCAGGTCAGCCACTAAAATCCCGTTCACTCAGAGCGAGTCTGCATGCAGCAAGCCGGTCTCTGCCTCTGGGCCCCTCTGCCCGCACAGCCGTCCCACACAACCGTCCTCTGGGCCTCTCTGCACAGTCGTCCCGCACAGCCGACCTCTGGGCCTCTGTCCTCAGTGCTGCCACCACTCCAGCCTCTGCTCTGCTCTCCTTCAGCCTTGCATCCTACCACCGTGTAGTACCCAGAGCACTGGGCGCAGCTCTTTATATAGAGTCAACAGCCATGTATTGCCCACAGGAGTGCAGTGAGCTAGTCAACCAGGGCCACGTGAGAATCCTGGCCACAGGAACTCTCATTTTATCCACGCCCTGACACTGGCTTCTGCAGAGACGATGTAGACGAGGGGTTAAGGACTTGGGATCTGGTAACTGAAGGAAGTAGCCTGAATACTACCACCGAAATCAGTCAACTTTTCCTTTTTTCATCTGTGAAATAGAGCCCCATCGGGAACTATTTGAAATGAAATCACACCTATCAAACAAAGGCTTATTAGTGCAAAATCTGGTCACGGAGCTCATTAAATATTAGCTGCTGGCATCTGAACTCACAACAGCAGTGTGAACCAGGCATGTCTCCCACATTCTCACCGTGCCAGTATCAAAGGGGAATGGAAGACCTTGAATACTCTGTTATCTTTACTTGAAACCACCTCAGCTGGAGGGTAGCTTCTTCCTACCCATAATCCAGGGCTGTGCTCCCCCCTCCAGCTGTGACCTCTGCTCTTTCTGAAGTCTTACAACTTGTTTGGAAGACACACTCAGAAGGTGATTAGCAAACATTCGGCAAGTCAGCAAACACATTAGAATTCCTGGGTGCCCAGCGCCCTGCTACTCCCACTCGGGTCACAAAGGGCAGTCTCTGACCTCCAGTCATGTAAAATCTGCTGAGGGCTCGGACTGGCCACAAAGGAGCCCAGTGAAAAGGCTGGATGGGAAGTTGGGTACACAAGGAAGGGAGTTTGCTGAAAAGGACCTTCAACTGCAGGGTTAAATTTAGACAGCAGTTTCCAAGTCTTGGTTCCATAAACTGTTAGATTATTAGCGTTCATAATAGTGTTTCAATAGGGCCGCCTTCAACATCAACACTGAATGTATGGTGTTTGTCTACTGTAATTTTGGTTAAAGGTTTGATCATAGGCAAAGCCCTTTAGTACAAAATAATGAATACCAGCTTTAAACTTTAAATGTAACCTAGCAAACAATGACCTTTGTACTTTTTTTTTTACAATGTTCTAAGAATTTACTTAAAAACTGACCTTTCTGCACCGCGTGGGAGTAAGGAGTTTTCTTGATGCTGCGTGGGCAACAGAGCAGAGGAAGGGGGTCTAAGCCCTCCACCTCCCCGGAGGAACAACAGCGCTCAACAGCTCGGCCCTGTTCCCCTCACAGCAACAAAAGTGCCACTGAGCCCAGGGCCCTACAACTCTCCTCCCGGGACACCTGCAGGGCCACCCTGGGCAGAGCACTCTCACCCAGTGTGTGGGAGTCAGGGCCAACCTGGGGTGACAGTGGCCACTTCCTTACAACCTGAAGAAAGGCCTGCTCTGGAGCGAGGAGTCAAAATTCAAAAGAAGTGCAGCTCCACGCTCACCACGAGGAAAGCGAGCAAAGCCTGTTTTCTTTTAATTAAAAAAAATTTAGAGGTCATCCCTCAGCTTTGTTTACAAGTAATGAGTCCAGCAGCCCCCATTTATCACCCCTGGAGATTCTTTTACACTTTGATGTGAAAAGAGTCAGGGCCCATTGTGATTTCAACTACTCCAACAGCAGTCCTTTCATTTGCAAACGAAGTCCTGGGCTCCAGTCAGAACCGATTGTCAGAAAAAATTCATTGCCTTTCCTTCTGATGATTTATCAGAGATGTGAGAGAGACACTGGCTTTAAGCTAACTTTCCAGAAAGGGTTCCCAGCACACCCCCAATGCATTCCCAATCTTCGTGGGTTCTACCCAAATGTTCCTTTCCCAAATTGCACTGCTTGGGAAAGGCGATCTTCTCTCTTGAAGCCTTCCCATCTGGAAGATCTTTCTTCTCTCCCTTTTAAGCTTTCACAGGAAGCCCAACTGGCCTGACACTTCTTACGGTGCAGGCATTCTCTCCCTCCAGGGACTCCAGAGGAAGGACTACACCAGCCTCCAACTTGACTGTAACCGACAGTCACCCATCCCAGTAATTATTAAGGCACGAGGCACCCATTTTCCATCTTTACCAGTCTCTTACATTAAAAGGAATAAGGAAGTCTAAAAGGGAAGAAGAGTTAAAAATTTCTTATATACCTAAGAATCCAAGGTGGTAGTCAAAAAAAAAAGGGAAGGTACACAGCAAGAATTGGAAATCTGCCAAGTAAACTTTAAAAATTAGACAATAACCTACATTTTAAAAGTGCACAGCTCACAGCACCTTCACAAAGTGACATGCCCTTGTACACGACAGCACCTGGATGAAAACACGCAATACCAGCATTCTTGGACTGTTAAGCTATTTTGAGGAAAAAAAAACAAACACAAAACACTGGTCATGACTCGAACCAAGTTTTAGAGCAAACTTCCATTCTACAGGAAATAGCTGGAATAAAAAACACAGTGATTTATCAAACTTGCCACCACTGACGTTTGGAGCCAGAAGACTGTAGTGGGGCTGTCACCACAAAACCCCTGCACACGGTGGGATGTTCGGCAGCACCCCTGGCCTCTATCCATGAGATTAAGACAACTAAAAATCTCTCCAGACACTTTCCAATGTCCCCACCTCTGGGGGGTAAAATTATTCCTGGCCAAGAATCACTGGTATATAAGAACATGTTAGACACATTAATAGGAAACAGACAAATTCACAAAACAGGACATTCAAGGCAGTTTCCTCTCCCAGTCGATCAATCCCTTCCCCCACCTTGCAAAGAAGGAGGGTAAACGCTCTGGATTAAAACTCAAGAGACAAAACCTAACGCAGCGTATGTGCTTTGGTTTGCTTGAATCGGGATGTAGACAACTTTAATATACATTTTAAAATAGTTTGTGTAGTTTGGATAAAAACAACATGGGCTAGTTATTAGATGAATCCAAAATGTTAGTTTTATTAGGTGTGGCACTGATGTGCAGTTTTATAGGGAAATATCCACATTTTATGAAGAAACGTACAGTAATGTATCTGGGGTGAAAAAATGTGTGTCTGGGATTTGTTTTAAAACACTTCAAGACAAAAAGAAGTTTTTAAAACTGTCACAAAATGTTGAAAAATGTTAAATCTTGGGAAAGGGTATTTGAAAGTTAATGAAATATTCCATTTCTAACATCTCTAATGTCTGAATATTCCTATAAAACTTTTCTTTTAAAGTGATGAAAGGAGAAACATTAGGCAAGAACTATGATTAAGTCTATCCTAAATTAGGTGTTCATGGCCTATCTGGGCCATTAATTCTTTGCTGCTGGTACAAAGTGCAAGATTTCTCTCTTTGTCTCTTTTTAGACTCTCTACTCTCCCCAACAAAGCCTTGGACCACCTAATGCTCAGTAGCTTAGTGAGAACTTTTCACTCAACTGTATCTACTGACATCCTGCCTATGTAAATATATCCAATCCGATGACAACCATTTTAAAATCATTGTAAAGCAACAAAACTGGAGGCATTCTGCACTGCAGGTTCTGAAGAAGGCATCAGAACTTGTTGGTCAAAAGCAGAAATGAAATCATGCAGTGCCTTACATGTTAAATGTTATTTAGTGTAGTAACTAGAACCAACTAGTAGCTATTGGCATTCCCTATAGTCTGAGTCACACAATCAGCTATGAAGTTCTCTAAGCTCTTGCTTCCTCCAGTACCATTTAACCTGACCACAGGATGATTATTTGGTACAGAAAATCAGCCTCAGATTCTGAAATGTCCTCCAGGCTTTTAAAAAATGGAGGAAACTGGAACTGAAACTTTCTTTCTAACCCTGTTCCACAGAGTCCAAAGGAGGCTGACTGCTATAGCTTCAGAAGAAAAGTATCGTTATAGCTGAAGCTCTTGGAACAGAAGAAAAAATTCTTCCCCGAATCAGGATAGAATGAAATTAGCATCCCTACAAAGATGGTATAATCCTGAAAGTTCAACTTAACAACCATCTTATCCACCACCACGGACCAAACTGTCACCTAAAATGATATAGTGCCTACTGCCTGGGCTAGCATCCATTATACTGAAGGCAATAAATAAATATTAATTATTTCTCTTCCAACTCTGTATTGGTTCAGGACTCAAGGCAAAAGAGAAAAACCATATCGAAGTGGATTCATGGCACACCTACTTGTGAGCTCAGAATAATTTAAAGGTAACTCTAAAATCTATTGTCAAGAAAACAATTCTACTCCTTCATGTATCTACCCCCAAAATAAAAACATATATACAGCATTATTCATAAGAGCCACAAAGTGGATACAACCAAAACATCCATCAATTGGAAACTAGTAAACAAAACATTGTTACATCCATACAATGGACTATTATTTGGCAATAAAAAGTTCAGAATGAAATACTGATACATACTACAATGTGGGTGAATCCTGAAAACCTTATGGGGTATGAAAGAAGCCAGGCATAAAAAACCCAGATGGCAAGTGACTGCATTTATGTGAATGAACAGAACAGAAGAAAGTATTAAGTAGATTAATGGTTGCCTGGGGTTGGGGGATGGAGATAGGCAGTTGCATCTATGGGGGTGCAATTCTGAAACTGGATTATAGAAATGGTTGCACCATTCAGTACATTTACTATAAATCATTAAATTGTATACCTAAAATAGCGTGTAAATCATACCTCAATAAAACAGGGTTTTGTTTTGTTTTGTTTTTACTATATATGCTGCTACTTGTAGAGAAGAAAACGCCGTGCAACAGTGTATCCTTAGACTTCATGTGTGATTTAGGACAATCCCATAGCCAGTATTAAATGCAAGATGGATCACAGTAAAACTTCCAAGCATATCCACATGCCCTGCAAATAAACACACTCTTTGTGGTTTGTTTTTAAAGGTCTGTTTCCTCTATCACTCTCCTTCCTATGAATGGGATTCCTGGAGAAGCTCACAAAGAAATCCCTTCCATCCAAAGAGTTGCCTCTAAACAAAGCGTTTCCCTCTCTGTAGAATTTAGGAAGCTACTGACTCCCCTGAAACCCACCACTCTACCATCAGCCCCAGAGTAGTGGAATTACTAAATTAGAAAGGATTAATGATATACCAAGCACTGTGATAAGCACTTTACACGCATTCCTCTCCCTATCCCCATTTAATGAGGCTTTAAAAGTTGAGCAACTTGCTCAAGTAACCAAAGCTCAGAAATCTAAACACAACCTGACTCAAGTCTCATACTCAAGCTCGCTATATCATACATGTAATAACTGATCAGCTGGATTTCTGGTGAAAGTACTCAGTATTTCTAAGGTTAGTTACCCCACCCCAACCCCCAAAATTTAACTGCCCCTTTGGGAAATAACGAAATCTGAAAACAATTTCCTCAGGTCTGGATTTAAGTCTGAAACCAAACTCTTCTAAACCCATCAAATTGAGTGACTCATCTTAAACTACATGTGACAATGACACATACTTAACAGTTAGGAACCATTTTCTAAAATAAAGGGAAACAGGGTTCTGTATAAGATACATTACTGCACTTGTAAATCAGGCTTGAAACAACTTGCTTGGGAAACGCAGGAAACCTCCCCATTTCCCGTCCACAATTCCAGGTGTGGATGATTTACAATGCCCAGGCCAGGCCACTCACTGTTCCAGAAAAACATGGCCTACAACCATTAATCTCTCTAGTAAGCATCTCTATTTAGGCCCCTGATTTACTCACACAAAGAAAATCTGTCCATATAATAGGTGTTAATCAGCTTAACACCTTGTAGCTTCCTCACTAATTGAGAGGACCTTTCTCAATTAGGAGTTAAACATTATTTCAGACTCTCCTGAGGAAGGAGAGCTCCAGGACCACAGTGTTGTAATATGATTCAGGGCTCACAAAATTCAATCCCTCAGATCTTCCCAAATACTGAAAAGTGTATCAACAGATCTAAAACATTCATTAGAAAAAAAAACTTAATGGCAGAAAAGTAAAATCATGTCCCATAGCATGTAAATCATACCTCAATAAAACAGGGTTTTTTGTTTTGTTTTGTTTTTACTATGTATGCTGCTACTTGTAGAGCAAATCTGGTGAAAGAGTCTGAAATTAAATTTCTTTCACTCTTATGTGATCTTAACATGTTTTCCCCCAATCATTAAGTAAAAAATGCCCAGAATGTATCCCAGCTATGTTCTCTGGCTTCACTTACCTAGGCCCAATTTCAGAAGAATGTACTTTAGCACATTTGTAAAATTAATTTTAGTTTCAGGATTCCAAGAATTAATGAGAGATTGAAAGCAATATATACAGAAGGATAAAAAGGGGAACACATTAGTAAATGGCAAAACAGTGTGTCCCCCCTTTCAAGAAGGAAAAGGAAAATTAATTAACAACTGCAAGAAAAATTAAAACACCATTTAAAGATGAAGCAATGTAAAATGTGTGTGAATTTCAACAAAAGATGAGTTAGTTCATCTGATCAATAAACCCTCTTTCAAGTGGTACTTGGGCTGACTTTTAACCCAGAGGAGAAATAAAACCCTGAACACTATTTTGCTTTCTGACCAAAATAATGTAAGTAATGCTTATTTATAGTTTTTCAACTCTTATTATCAGTTTAAAAACAAAGCATGCAAGAACACAGATACTTGTAAAATATGCTATCAACCTGGATAATTTAGAACAAAAAGCAGAGCTAATAGGTGGAAAGTAGAAGAGAGAAGTGGAAGAAAGAGTAAGAATAATTATAGTCTCATATTAAACTATGGAAATTTGACAAAAAATAAAAATATTTAATATTGGTAATATATAACTGATATACTATATTAATATACATTATTATGAAGATGTTTAAATGGTAAAGATATTTAAGTTTATGAAATAGAGTAAAAATGAACATCAAAACTAACTAGAAAACATTAACATGTATACTATATGATTATATTTAAATAAAATTTAAAAGTAGCCAAAGCAAACCCTATGTTAGATGTCAGAATAGTGGCAACCTTTGAGGGAGGTATAGTAGCCAAAAGGGGACTAGAGAGTGTTTTCTGGGGCACTGGTATTGCCTCTTGATTGGTACACAGTGTGTTCACTTTGTGGAAGTGCACTGAACTGTACTACTACTGCCTACCCTTTTCAGTCTGTTATAATCCAGTAACAATTTTTAGAAAGAAGAAAGAGGGGGCAAAGGAGGGTGGGGAGAAATATAAGTAAGCTCACATTTAATAGTTTCAAAATGATGATAAATCTGGAAATCACAGAATCCATTACTTCTGAGAATTAAAACAAATACTGTCTTTACACATTACATTAATGTTCTGTCCATGCTTACAACTTTTGATAGCCCTGAGAAAAGCGAAGGCTAACACTCAGACTTGTATTTACTTTGAGTAATTAGATCTGCATGCTCAATAAACATCTGTTTCCTTTAAAATATGTGCTAGTCCTGAACCAGTTCCACGTTAGTTTTTTTCTGGACTACTACAAGATAAACCTATCATGATTAAGCATTTAAACAAGTGAGTTATTGGTATATATTAAAAACAGAACTGCATTTAGGATTTCCCCTATTTATCACTTACAGTGGGTATGAAAATTAACAGGAGCATTACACCTGAAGCCAAGATAATACTGTCTATCTGCTATATTTCAATTAAAAAAAATTAGAGCACATCAGGGAGGTGAGATTGAAAGATAAGTTTAATAAGTAATAAAAACAGGTCTATAATTGCTAGAATATCACTATAAAGGACAGTTAACCCATCCTAATAAGCAACAATAGAAAACACATGTAATACAATACAAAATATCTTTTAATTTTGCCAGTGATACACTGTTAACCATTATAATTGATTCTTCTACGAGAAATTATACTGGATGCAATATCAGTAACTAGAAATTTTTGAAAAATCAAACCTCCACAAAAATCTTATTACAACTGAAATTTAAAATTTCTTCATCACCTTAGATTTTCATCAATTTGATATTTCGATCTCTTGCAGGAAGACCCAGTTTTAATATTCTATACAATTCAACATTCCCTAGTAGATAAATTCAAAGGGACCCCCCCCATCAAAATGCCAACAATTCTTCTAGAAAATGTTTAGTGACTTCAGAGTACATATGGAAATTCAGTCAAATGTGAATAGCTATGAAAATTCTAAAAATGAAAGGTAATGGCAAAGAAACTGCCTGTATATTAAGATCTGTAAAAACACAGTGCAAGAGTATGGCACCACTGCCAAAAGACAATCAAGTCTAACGACAGACTGAAGAATGCCAAAGATAGACTCAAGAGTGTGATGGAATTTAGACACAGCAATCAGTTCACTGGAGAAAACATAGGTGATTTAATAAATTATGTTGAATTTGCAACATGGATGGAGCTAGAGGGTATTATGCTCAGTGAAATAAGCCAGGAAGAGAAAGACAAGTACCAAATGATTTCACTCATTTGTGGAGTGTAACAACAAAGCAAAACTGACTGAACAAAATAGCAACATATAGACTCCAAGAAAGAATTAGCGGTTATCAAAGGGAAGGGGGTAGGGAGGGAGAAGGGGACTAAGAGACATTACGATTAACACACATAGTGTAAGGAGGTCATGGGGAAGGCAGTACAGCACGAAGACAAACTAGTGACTCTTATAGCATCTTACTACGCAGATGGACAGTGACTGCAGTGGGGTGCGGAGGGGGACTTGATAATATGGGTGAATGTAGTAACCACAATGTTGCTCATGTGAAATCTTCATAAGACTATATATCAATGAATTAAATAAATCAACAAACAAATAAATAAAGTTAAAACAATTGGCTGGTCTTTTGCTTTCTTTTTTTTATTGGCTCTTTAACATCTCCTGGACTTCTTAATTTTCTTATTAATATGGAAATTGACAACACATACTTTACCCTGAAGTAAGTTACAGATGGATCAAAATCCTAACAAGTCGAAGATCTAAAATGGGTGGCAAGTAGAGGGCTAAGCAGCTAACTAGCTGTGTGAATCCATCTGTGTGGGAACTGTAGCAAACTAGAAAGCATCAGAACTCTCCCAACTTTTTTTTAACATCAAGTCTTTCTGGGGCAAGCTGACAAAACAGAAGCCTTGCAGGAGGAAATCAGGTGGGAGTTCTGGACTTCTGGCTGGCCTGTGGGCTGAGGGAAGTCAAAATCTTGGCACACCTGTAATGTACTGATGGCATACCACCTGGGAAGTCCTGAATTAGAAAGCTCATGCCTTGTCTATACAGCAGTTTTTCAGTCCTATCTGGGTGCTGCCATATGGCAATGCAAGCCCATGTCGTTAAGCCTTCAATTTTTCAAGAGAAGATGGACGTCAACTGTCAAGTAAAAAACACTGGCAGATACATTTTTTTGGAAACTGTAAAGGGACCCAAAAAACCCCATCTGCTGACCAGATCTGTCCCATGGGTGACCAGCTTACAAGTTCTGATTTAAATGCAAAAAAATGGAATCATTCAAGTGCCAGCAGACAACACATAACATTATTTGCACCATCTTGGAGAAGGAAAGACCTTTCTAAGCACACTCAAAAAATTGGAATCCATAAAGGACAAGACATTTAACTATATATAAATTTAAAACTGATGTGTAACTGAACATTATGAACAAGCCCAGAGACAGGCAGCCACAGTTCCCCTCACCCAGGGCTCTCGTGGCATGTGGCTGTTGCTGCCTGGTTCAGATGCTTCTCTTTGTGCAAGGAGAGCATGCCACATGTAACGACAAGACCACCTGGAACATAGTTAGTATCCTAAATGAACCAGGAAGGGGCAGGAAGTAGGAAAACCTCCCAAGATGGTTCAGAATTACAGGCACCATCATCTATTATTCAGTAAATATTAGTTGAGTAAGTTTGAGTCTGAACATGTCTCATACTTCAATATGCTTTTGAGTACCTAATTGCATAAATAAAAGCTGATCAGTGATGTTAAGAATTCCTTCTGGATATTAAATGAGTAATTTTTTTAAGACAAATATGATTGGATTTTATTCTACATGGAAGTACATCTTTTCTATCTCAAAGATGTCATACACGAATATATTTAAAACAAGCAACAACCTGATAAAACTATTCCAGAATATCAAAGAGTAATTCTTAATAACTTCTTCAGAATGTTAATATGCTCTCCTCAACCAGCCCTAAGCATGTAATAAGAAGGCAATAAAGGTACATGCAGGATGGGAGGGAGAAATGTGAAAATCATAAAATGTAACTGGCAGAATTTCCTCCCTCAAGGCTCTGTGGTAGTGTGGATCTCACCATGGTATTTCTTCCTGCACAGGCTGAAAAGCACGTATCTTCCCAGATCAGGGCAATATACACCAGTATCTTGGACAGATACTGGCTAATAGAACTTCCACATTGAGCTGAGATGCACAGAGTACTAGATTTAAAGAAAATAGGTAGCCAGTCTAATAGATTCGACTTTCGTATACCAGAGTTTATAATTTGCAGAAAGAAAGGACACTTATTCTTTGAAAAACTGATAATAAAATTAAATATCATACTGTCTTTGAAGCCCGGCCTTCACGGATACCTGTTGCTGCTGCTGTGGACTCTTTCAGCAAACGCCATGGCTGCCAGTCAGTGGAAAGGCACAAGGGTATTCATCTGGAAGAGAAACAGCAGCCTGTAAATATGAGCCCATACATAAGGAACTCAAAGGTATGTCCAAACCCTAGAGAAATCTTACTGGAGACAAAATCAAAGTTCTTACTTAAGTTAGAGAATGGTTCTTTACCAATTCCCAAATTGCATAAACTGGCTCACACACATTGAAGACCAAATGTATTTTTAATTTGAGGCTGCTACTCGAAGCTGTTGCAGCAAGGAAAAATGTATGCAAGTTTATCATGAGGAGGAAGAAAGGAAAAACATTTTCCCAGTGTTTACTTTGTGCCCAGCATTGTGTTAAGCTCTTTTAAAAAATGATATTCCATGCAAACATTGCAATAAACTTGCAAGGTAGGTAGTAATCCCCCAAATACTAGTGACCCATTTTATAGGTAAGAAAACAAACCCAGTTTTAAGTAATTTGCCCAAGGTTACAGGCTGTGTCAGCATCCTCACTAGTATCAGAAGGAAGAAAAGGAAGAGTAGCACAAGAAGGGACATCACTATCTTATTCTTCATATAAGAATTCAAGACAATAAAAAAAAGTGAGCCCATGGGCCAGTTACCTTTAGATTTTACTTGCACTCATACAAGGCACTTAATCTCCTAAGCAATTTGTGAGTATCCTCTCAAAGCAGTACTAGTTTAAAAAAAAATTGTTATCCAATCTGGGCAGATGGCCTTGGTACTATTTTGTGTATCTCTAGAAACAACCTCTATGTTTAACACTATCAACAGCTGTTTCCTTTTCCCTTTCTTGTCTGTATTTGTAAATTTACTGCACTTACCCTAACTTGCTTTAAATAGTTACTATTTTTTTCAAATGTCCTTCAGGCAAAGGGTATGTTACTAAATTATCCTTTTTACAGATTTAACAACCTATTTGATACAAATTGAAATGTGACATTAAAATTGTGACAATTTTAGCTTGTCTGCTAAGTTTAAAAGGCTAACTGTTACACTTTTGGCTAAGGCTGAAACACTGAGTATAGTCCTTTCCAGTTCTACTCTGACCCCTGATAAGGTCATTTATCTCCCCTTCCATGAAACTAAAATATCTGACTTGCAGAGTACAATGTTTTCACACCAGGAGATATCATTTGTCACTCTCTCTTCCCCCGCTGAAAGATGCAACATGGATTCTGCAAATATTCTAGTTAAACTCACACTAGCAGGGCTCTAAGTTTTTCAGAGTCAAACATGCTTTGGAGTTGCACTCTCCTAACCAGCTTCAATATTTCTGTAGAAGCTTAGATAAGTTTCCTAAATTCTCCAACTCAAATCTTAATAATCTCCCCCCACCCCCAACATCACTACTTATTCTCTCACTTTCCGTCTCTTTAACACACTTCAGTTTCTCCTTCTCTCTTTCTCCCCATCTCTCTCCCTGCCAGCTCCCTACCACCCCAGGACCCCCGCCCACTCCGCTTCCAACTTGCTTTTCTCTCAGCAGTTGGCACACAGTAAGCGATCAATAAAAGAGTATGTATTCATCTTGGCATTATTTCCCATAACCCTGTACAGGCTTCTGAAGAGTGCATGAAAGCAGTGCCCCCACAGACCGACCCTCCCACTGAAGATGCCCACGGCCTTGCAGCCCAACAGTGACCACCCAGAGCTGGTCCGTGGAGGGAGGGGCACTGAGGAAGGAGGCAGGCTGGGTTGTGGAAGGACACCAACCTTCAGGACGGTCCTGAGTTCACTTGTTTGTTCATTTACGCACAAAGCCAACAAATATTTCCTGAGCATCTACTCTAAGCCAGGGAAGAGTAAGAGAGTGAGGAGAACAGACTCTCACCATCCGTGAACTTACAAACAACAGAAGGTAAGCAAAGAGACATGCAAGTAAAATACACACATGCTGGACATAGACAGAAACAAAGTGTAGAGTGCCAGAGAAGAAATGAGGTTAAGTGTTGCATTTTATATAGAGTGGTCAGAGAATGTAACATTTGAGCAAAGACTTCAGGGATTGAGGACCCAGCCACATAAGATCAGTAGGGAAAGATGGTCCCAGAACTCTGGGGGTAATGAAGTGTCAGTGTAGGCTCATCGTCTGTGACAATGGACCACTTTAGTGGGAGATGCTGATTACAGGGGAGGCTGGCATAAGTGAGGGCAGAGACGTCTATGCAAACCTGCCTTTGGCTCATTTTTGCCTTAAGCCTAAAACTTCTCCAAAAAATGTCGTTTTTTTTAAATGGTCCTAGAAACTGAGAAGTCCCAGACTGAAGGAGTCAGCTGAGCCCCGGGTCTGACCATTGGCTTCTTGAGTGGGTGGGTGGATGGAGTACAAAGCTAAAGAGAGTCTCTGAGGGATCTGGCCTATGGGCACAACCGGGGATTTGTCTGTACAATTCAAATTCTTAAAATTGCTGGAAGGAACAAATCCTTTCCACAGAAGCAGGGGCAAGGAAGCTTGATTAACCAGATTATTGACTGTTTCTCAGTTTTGCCTCACAGAAAAGACCAAATTCAGCCTATGAAAGGCTATTACAATGCTGATGTGTGCATGATTCACTATATGGAGGAGCCAAGCAACTCAGACCCAAGGTAAGGGTAGGTGAGAATGGAGGGGCCCGCTGTGGTCAGGACATTCCCGGCTTGGTTCTGTTTACAGATGGAGTAGTGCTGTACAGAAGACGGAGAACAGATTCAGGTGAGACAGGTGATCACTTCATGCAGGTTAAGTCCTACCAGCCTCAGTGCTCCCATCCATAAAATGGAAAATTTTTAGTTATTGAGAAGTAATTACATAATCTAGCTAAAATGCCTAGCACACTGACACATCATAGGCATTCAGTACACAGCATATTGGTTCTTGTTACTTAAGTTAGCAACATCTGTGTTACCTTTTTTTGAAATGAAACAAGCTATGTTTCATTTAGGAATGCACACTGCCAGGTCTATTTAAGTGACCCTTCTATAGGCCCAGCCTCTTGCAATGCAAATTTATTCAGAAATAAAAATGCCATGTATATCAACTTTACTCCCCAAAATAGTAGGAAACAATTTAAGTAAAAAAATATTTTTTTTAGTTTTACAGATATTCATACTATATACATATACAGTAACAAGGGAAGTAAAAGAAAATATGATTAAGGATATTTTCAAATATTCTGTTCTAGGTCATTGAGTGCCTCCCAAACCTAACAACCCCATGGAACCTACTCTCAGGGGTCTCTATGACAAGTAGGTTAGAAGGCTTGCTTTGCAACCTACTTGCCATACAACCTCAGGAAAACTACTGTTCTTTTTCTAAGGTCTCAGCTTTCTTATCAGTAATAAGGGGCTTCCTGGGTTGTTGTAGGGTTAAAATATAATGGCTGTAATCTTTCTAGCACAATGCCTGGCTCACAGTAAGCACTCAATAAATGGTAGTTGTTCTGGTTATTTTTCTGCTTCACACATTAGAGAAGCCTGTCAATTGGACAAACAAGAGCTAAGCAGGTCTTAAAGCCCCATGACCATAAACCAGTTTTCATAGGAGAGTATGAGAAAAGTTAACTGTCCAGTGGCCAGAGGATGCCTGGACTGGTCAGCAGTCCCTGGTCAGATCTCACCCCCGCCCCCCACCCCACTTCCCCACAAGCCTTCCAGTAATAACAGTCTCTTGGTAACAGGCCATGTGTCAGGGGGTGAGTCATGGGTCACACACTCTGTTTTCCTCTGAATTCTCCAGAACTCTACCTACCCCAAGCAGATTGCAATCTCCCAGGCCTACAAATGGACCCAGTCGCTTAGAGTTCCCTTAGCCTGCCAAGGCCATATGGAGCCTGGGAGCTCAGACATCCACAATGCAACAGAATTTCCCCAACTATCTCTTCTCTTCTCCACTTCAAATCCTTATTCAAGGTGGGCCTGGGGCAACCCAAACTCAAATACACATTCCACATCTTGTTGGCTCCCTTTCACAACTCAGGTCTCAGCCTGATGCTAATGCTCTCAAAGAGGCCTTCCCTGGTGACAAGCGGAAGTGACACTGCTGTGCCCTCAGCCATGCAGCTGTTACTCTACACGGGCTGGCAGTGTGTCCAGCTGAGAGCAACAACTGCTTAATGAACGAAGGTTTCTATTCCTCCTATAGCAAGTCTAGAATCGGGCGGCTACTGGTATAGTTTTAGCCATTCAATGAGGCCATGAGCACCTCTGGCTCTTTCTGCTCTGCCATATTTAGCTGGTTGTCTTGATGCTTTCATCTCACAAAAGGGTGCTGCCATACCATACCTCCTGTCTACATTCAAGGCAGGCTGATGAGAGGAGGAAGGTGCAGCTCTGCCGGCCACATCTGTCTGTTTACTCCTTCTGTCAGAAAAGGAAAAACCTTCCCCAAAACCTAGGCTATCGAAAACCTCAACTAGGTCACATGTCAATCAGGTTACAAACTATTATTGCTGGCTGAGAACAAACACGGTCCATCACCTATGGCTGGGAACAATGTAGTCACACACAATTAAGATTCTCTCAGCAACAAAAAAATGGGACTGGGCACTGGGTAGGAAAAGAAGTGTTGGCCACACTTATCTTTTCATCGTACTTACCACTATCTGAAATTAACTTATGCAAAAGAAAGTTTAATTGCTTATGTTCCCTTAACAGAATGCAAGCTCCATGCCTTGCTACATACACACATACACCAGAGCAGGTAGTTTTAAATAACTGTCAACTTTCTCACAATATGCTGGCATTACAGGTACTGCAATATAGCGAGGATAGTCTAAGTTATGCTAAAGTGGCCAGTTAACCCCCAAATCTCAGTAACCTGACAGAGCAAAGACTTATTTCACACTCACTCTTTATGTCCATTGCTTACTGATGTGCTGGAGTAGGGAGAAGGGCAGGGAACTTTTCTACACACTGAGAAACCCAAGCTGTTAGCTCCACCATCTCAAATGTGCTTCCGGATTTAGTGTAGAGAGTTGGAGAGTCTCATAAGAGACATTTGAATGTCTCAGCCCAGAAATGTATGTTAATCCCACAGACAGCTTATTGGACAGAATTCATCACATGATTCTCTGTAACCCTACGGAGGGAGAAAACAAGAATACTGAGTAAATGTTCCTACCTCTTCCCCAGGGGCTGGTGATGTATCATACAATGCATTATCCCCACTTTAGAATTTAGGCCCATTAAAGAGGTTTCTTGGAACAAACTTAAAGTCAGGATACTCAGTAAAGCAATTATTTCATCTTAAAAGACAGTATTTTAACTTAGCATTTAAAAAAAAGGAAAAGGAACACACTTTTTTCTTTCAGGAGTAATAATGACACATTTATGTAGCATTTATGACATTCTCCTCCAAGTACTTGCCTAGTCTTAGCACCTTTAATTTATCTAACTACCCAATAAGGGAGATACTGCTTTATATTGTAAACTCCAGTTTCTAAGAAAATGGAAAAGTGCTAGGAACCAATTTTCCATGGGTCTATGACATTTCTGCATATCATACAAGTACACGCCAACTTCTGCTTGTGCCAGATCATCTTTAAGGGTGCCTGTATGGAGCAGTCTTGGAAAATGGGGACAGTACCTCCAAGATCAAAGGGCAGCATGTTTAGTGTCCAGTACAAGCAAGATAATGTCTGGAGCAAAGGGCAGGCATGCTTACTGCCCATTATAAGAGACTAGGGTTCCATCAGCTCAGGATTCCTCTTCTGTAACATGGCCCGCTGTGTTGGCAGGTGTTACCTGGCTCCCTCCACATCTCCCTGGTGAAACGGGCTAAAGGAACCAGTGTAAGAAACTGTGGATACTTTGGCTACAGCTATTTTGAGTAATAAAGTCATTCCCAGGGGTCCACTAAACTGTGGCCGACTGTTTGAAAGTAGGATAAAAATCTCAGAGCCTTTCAGTTTTTGGTAAGAAGTTAAGTAATCTGCCTGAGGTCTGACAGTTGGTGACATATCCAAGATTTAAACCCTAGTGGTCTAGCTCAGAAGCCATGCTTTCAAACTGTTACACTGCAGTACTTGTCAGGTGTAGTTCCAGAACCAGCACCATGAATGTCACCTGTGAACAGGTTATACATGCAAATTCTTGGCCATTGTCCCAGACCTACTGAATCAGAAACTTGGAGGTTAAGGGTGTAGGGAGCACATCTGTGTTTTAACAAGGCTTCCAGGAGATTCTGATGCTTACTTAAAGTTTAAAAACCACTACTACACTGCATATATCCACTGTATCTATAAGATTAAAGGAAATGGTTATGGCATGGGTATATCCTGATTTACATAGGGATGTGAACTTACCTTTTGTAACTTGAGTACTAGATTTCAAGCACTAAGGGAGATAGCTTGTAAGCCCTTGCATTTAACTGTTAGGAAGTTAAGAATCTTTATCTGGCTCATATAAACATCATATGTCTGTTTAATAGGTCGGCATTATATTTTCTTTTAGAGCCATGAATATACATCCAGAATGTTAAATGAAAATACCTGCTGCTTTTTTACTCCCATAATCATCATGCAAGAATTACTTAGCCAAGAAGAAACACTATTTATATTTTAGAGTTAAGCTGTAATTCTTGAAAAACAGGAAACCACACATGAACACAGCCAGCACAGTGTACCATAGTAGAAAGGGCACCAGGCTTTGAGTCAGAGTCAAGTCACTTAACTTCTTCAACTCAGTTTCCTGATTTTAAAATGGAAAACGAATTCCAACTTCAGAGCTGCAATTAGGCTTAAATGCTATGTCATGCGAAAGTCAGTGATAAACAATGTTTGTGCTGCATGAATGTAAACACCTGCACAAACTCTCTCTCTCTCTTGATCATGGTGTCACCAGTTTCTCCAATGCTTACAATACTGTCTGGAACATAGAAGATGCTCAATACTTACGAGGTATTAAGAATAGATGTGAGGTATTATAGTAATGATGTAATTGATTCCTCTGGACTCCACTTGTCACAATAATCTCAGTCTTTTAATAGGAAAAAGTCACTCTAACAAGAATCCTTAGTCATGTTTAAAGTGGGCCAGATAATTTAAGAAAATCAGATGATTTTTTCCCCCCTGGAGAACACCAGCTGAAGGAGAACTGCCTGAAGGCCTGAGACAGAAGCTCCTATTAGCAACCTCAGTAGCCTTAGAGCCTCACAGTTTCAATCTACAATCTGCTGTGCACAATTAAACAGGCAGGAATAAAGGACGTACACTTACAAATTACATGTTTCACATTTACTTCTGCACTGGGGTAGAATTTTAATAGATGGATTTATAGGATTTACATAATCTATTTCAATAAAATCTGAGATTCAATTTAGCAAATATTAAACAAGTTACTACTGATAGAAAACCCTGCCAACTAAAATAAATGTCATTGGGAACAGAAACCATTGTTGAATTTATAAACTAACGAGGAAAATGTCATTTATTTACAAAACTTTGTATGTTTATGGTAAATGCAGTTCCTTAATTTGTACTCTTTCCATCATACTTTCTCAATCTCCTGAAAACCTAAATTAACGGTCTTAAAATAGGGGAACTTTGGGCTTTCATGTTCAACAGACATCTACGCTAGCAAATGAATTCAAACCGGAGGACAGCTCTCAGTGAAGGGCTTTTAAAAGTTAAGACTATCTCAGTTATGTTTCCATACCTTAAGAGACATATTATGCAGAGTATATTGTCCCCAGTGTATGTCTTATAACTGATCCAAATATTTATATATAAATTAGTTCCACATTCAAAATGTGAAAGCTTAAGTCCATCTCAAGATTTGAAATTTTATCAATTAACTTCATGAAGGATTATGCAAATTTGTTTTTTGAGAAAGCACAAATTACACAGTTTAGCATGAAACTCCTCTCACTTGCTTCTTTTAAAATATCAAAAAAAAGTTTGCCTTTTCTAAGCTTATTTTTTTATCCATCTTTTCAGCTCGCAAGGCAATATAACTTCGTCTGTACCATCACATAGCTACAGTGATTTGTAGAGGTTCCTAATAAAGATGCAACTCATATACCTGAATCTTAAACAGCACTCTCAAATGTAATCCACAACCCATGCTTTGAGCAAGTTTCTTATTCAATAAAAGAGTAACTTTTAACTCAACCAACTTGAAAAATTCAGTTCAGCAGATAGGACGGAGAAATAGCCAGGTTTGATGTAATCTACTTACTATCTTACCTCACAGTGAAACAGTGACTTCTGGTGGCAAAAAATGCATGTATATTCTACATACTGTAGGAGAAAGCGATGTTTAAAATCACCTGGGCTTTATTCTTGCCTTATCTTCTCAGTCTCTGGATGATTTTTGTATTCTAATTCAACATACTGTGATTCTTCATAGTTTAAAATGTAAAATATTTTCTTTCAAAATGTAACATACGTTTACAAAGTTGAAGAGTTAGGCAAATGACAGCAAGGATGCCACAATTGCTACAGTGAATGAAAAGGACATATTAACGATATTTAACAGTTCATTTTCTTCCTACAATTGGAAAGTAGAGTTCACAGTAATAAACGTACAAGTCCCACACTCCCAGCCTCATTCCTGAAGTTATATTTAGAAATTGAGAAAAGAGGAGAAAAGTCCCCAATGTCTAAACTCAATGTTTTCAAAGCCTGATGTCCCACTCTTCAATACCTCTTTGTCTGAAAGTGCCCCAAATCTGTCCCAAATCTTTTCCTTCATTCCCTCTCTCCTAAACAAGCTGAATTCAAATTAGCTTTCCTAGTTTTAGGTAGGTAGCACGTGTTATCTATTTTCTTGTTTTCTCTCCTAGTCTCCCTTCATTCTTTTGGGTTATCCTTTAGTTCTCTGCATTCCTTTCCTGTATATTTATCTTCAAATACCAGACTTTCCAACACTGGCAAGCGACACCACCTTGAAATTGAAGCAGGTGAACCACCCAGAATTTTCACCTCTCTTGTGAATTTATTTCCAGAATATCCACTCAAGGAATCCTTACCAGTAAAGATTAAAGGCAGGCTACGGAAATACATTAGACAGAAGAAGTAAACACACGAGCAAGGCCATGCCTAGGCATTCTTAAACTTCTAACCATAACTAGGCTCCCAAGTCCAAAGATCTTTTTCTTTCCCGAGCCTTCTATCCGCATTTGGAGTCTGACACCTCGTAGGTCTGGGAGAGGTACAGGCGCCTACCTTGAGCGAACTCTGCAGGACCTTGCTCTGAAATAATCCTGTACAAGCAAAATCCCCACACCTCGCCTTAGGTTTGTGTGCCTCAGTTTCTGAGCTCTTCTCAGAGTCCCAGGGAACACTGTCTTCGCTTTAATTCACCATTTCTCCTTGAAGGTTTTAAATCTATCTGGTTCCTCGACGGTGTCATACTCTTCCCGCCCTCCCCCGCTTCCAACGCGCACCAAGAGGGTTAAAATTACCCAATTCCACCCTTAAAAAAACAACAAAACACTGTCTGCAAGGCCTTTTCCCCACAACACACCTCAACAGACACTGGCTCCCGGAAGATTCGGACACATCTCGACCTTCAAAGCCAAAGGATCTTCCTGGGACAATTTACATAACAATATGGTGGGGGAGAGCGCTCAGAAACTCCTAGAAAACAAACCTAGTCGTTAGGTATCAACTCTCGACGGTCCCCCGCAGCTTCATTAACGTAACTACCTTTACATTAAGGTAAACTACGATTCACGCATCCCTCCAATTCCTCTTTCAATTCGCCGACCCCAGCGCGCACAAAGTCGTAAGCTGCAATCACAGAGAATCTGACACCGAGGAAATAATTATTAGCAAGAGAAATTAACCAGTCCCAGGTTCAACAGACGCGGTCTCTCTCCGCCCCAGGGGCAAATCTCAGTAGGTGCCTCCAACTTTTCCCCTCCCTCTGTGGAGGCCGCAGCCCACCGACACACGCCTCCCTCCCAATCGCAATTAGGTAGAGTTGGAACCACTCAACTCTCTACTGGATGCTAGGGAGAGTGGTGACAAGCGCCGGGGGCTCGGGGCGGAGGAGAGAAAAGCCCCGCTTTTACTCCGGGAGAAACTTCTGAGACGCGCCAGTTACGCAACCCCGGGACCAGGTCCAGCAGAGCAACATCTTTCCGCAAGAGGAGGGGCGCACCGCAGATGTCTAATTTTGGGGGTGGTAGTGAGGGAGTTGGATGGGTCGCTTCCTGTGTCCCTTCCCACCCCGCACCAAGTCTTCTAGACGCTCCCTGCAGCGGAATTGCAAATAAGGACAGGGCAAGCTCTGCGTTTCCTCCGGTTCTTCCCGAAGGTTCCCACCGAAAAAGTGGGAAGGAAGCCGGCAGCGAGGTGGGGAGGGCCTGCGCTTCCCAGCAGCCGGCGGCTGCGGCGGTCCGGTCCGGGCGGACCCCCAGCCCAGGGCGCCTCAGAGGTCGGCTTACCTTCCAGATCCTTGGTCCTCTAGTCTCGGATCGTGCGCCCTCCCGCCTCCGCGCTCCCTTGACCTGTTGCGGTGGGAAAGGGGCGCCGGTGCGGAAAGCGCAGGGGATCGCGTACTCCTGGGGCTCAGCGGCGTCTGGCGGCAGACTCGGCTCCCGAGCCGTGGAGGCTAGAAAAGCAGTTGCGCCCGCGACGCGCGCTGGTCCGCCGGCTGATTCGCAAGCTCCGCGCGCCGGCCGCCCCCGAACGGCCCGGAGGCAAGGCCCCGCCCCGCCCCGCCCCGCCCGCGCCCGACAGCTGGCGCCACCCGAGTGGCTCCGCACGGCGCGTAGTTCCCGGGGAGACCCAGGGGAGAGGCGCGGCGGCAGCTCCGGATGGAACACTGCGGCGGCCGCCGGCGGCGTGGGCGACCCTGCCCCGGGTTCGTGTCGGCACCGGAGCTTTTTCGCTTTACTTCGAGATTAAACTCTGGGTGAAGTTCTGTCCGAATTTGCTAAGGAGCCTTTTTGCAACCTCCTGTACAATTCACAGATTCTGTGCCCTTTAAAGGAGGTATAATAACATCTGGGGAGGGTTTAAAGGTTTGCAAAGGGCTTTTCACACACAGGCAGGTCTCATCCTCAACACCCTTATAACACAGTAGTATTGTTGCTATTCCCCAAATAGTAAAAGGAGAGGCGAAAATAAGAAAAGTGTCCAGTTGTCACAAGCAGCAAAGTGTCAACGGGAAACCAGGTCTCCTGAATCCAGCCTCCGGGTTTCTGATCTTCACCAGCCCAACCCCAGATAATTTAATAGTACACCTGGGCCTCTGGTGAGAAGACCTGAGAGGAAGGCAAAACTCTTGTGAGGCCGCTGCGCGGTCCCTTCTGTGACCACACCAAGGGAAGCGCCCAGCGGTCTCCACTGACCTTCCTCCCTGAAAAAGATGCAGAAAGATTACAACAAATGGCCCAGATGGGCTTTTGCAAATATCTTAAACGTTTTAAATGGGTAAAATTATTTGGATGAAGAAAATGTAATTCACCTACTAAGATGTAATATAAAATGTGAATATAAATTAATATGTATGAAAATAACCCCTTTGGTACCCTGTTATTTCCTCATTTTTTTGTCGCAGTTGCTTTGTCCTCATGACTCTACAGTGTTTTATTGAAAACCTAATCGATAAATATTTGCATTTTCAAATAAACCCTTGGTTAATTTCCTGTGGATTGTTTTCCAAAATACAACTCTTCTCCCTACATCCTATGCTCCCACGATGATGCTGATTTGATTTAGCTGAACAGATAAAATAGTGAAGGTGTCCCTGACGAAATAGGAGAGCTTTGGGGGTCATCCCTGAGCAGAATGGGACTTGTCACCTCTGGCAGATGGATGTTTGTGCACTTCCTCAAGGTTTCTAGGGGAGACTGACATCTGTTCGAATCATAACAAATTTTACCTTTTTGTTATGGAACTAAGCGTTTCATTGTAAAATATATATAAACGAGTAGTAGTTTATAATCTGAAGGTTTTTACCTTTCCTGTCTAAAACTTTTCCTTTGCTGTGTTCCTTTCTGTCATAGCACCTCCTAATACCTTCAAACTGTGGCCAGCTTAGATGTTGACAGTGGACATTTGATAACTCTCCTGCTTTTGGAGATGAAAAATGTAACTTTGCAAAAATTTTGTGTGGAAGATGATGTAGCTTTGATTCAGAGAGTAACTCATTCCATCTATATGAATATTCGTAAGGCAATGTGTTAGGTGATGGGCCATATCAATGACAAAGACAGGGTTTCTGTTTTCAAGAGAGTCCAAGTGCCTAGAAGAAATAAACAAGCAATTCCAATGAACACTTCTATTAATTTCCAGAAAGGTGGGAGGTTATTTAAAAACACCAAACTAAAAATTTTCTCATGATAAATAAAGGAAAAGCATATAGTCATTCCAGGGAGTTTTTTTTTTTAAGTTGCCTTTCTGCCTTTTCTCTAAATCACATTACTGTACATAAATGTTTAATTAAAAGGCTATTTTAAGTAGTGATTATACTGTATCTAGAATTTTTTTTATTTGACATAAAAGTATGCACTAGAAATGCAGATATTTAGCTTTATTATTAGCTATACTTTATTATAGGAATTCTTAAGTTTTATCTTTAGCTCACTCAATGAAAATCTAGTACTTTCTTAATCTTGACTATACATATCACATATACTTCTGACTATGTTTCTACTAAGGTAAAGCGTCTCTCTGATATCAGCTGTGGGGAAAATTGTAATATTTCCAGAATATCTCACCTGGCTTTGGGGCATCTGCATATCAACAGGCGCTTCTAAGGAGAGGAGAGTAGTAGTAGTTCATCTCCATATCAATGGGTAATTACCTGGGCCACCAAGGATTTATCTGAATCTGAGAGGTGGTGGGGAGTTCTTGCTTGCTTCTGCCAGAGCAGGAGAAAGGTCCTCGGGCTGTAGTCTGTAAGCAATAAATGGGTTTTAAACTTTATTTCTCCCTTGGACAGATTTCAGTTTTAGAGGTATTTTACTCTGGGATTTCCTCTCCCCTGAGTTTCATCAGCTGATCCTGTTTTCAATAGACCTAAAAAATTTTTTTCCCCTTTTAATACAACAATGGTACTTTGTAAAGCAGCCTTTTCGTGTAAGGACTCCTGGGATGTTGCCTGAGAATTTTCAGCCTTGATTTTACTTAAATTTAAAGGCAAACAAATGAAGTTCCTGGGTTGCACAGTTGTTCAGGGATTGTAGTATCTGCCTCAACCACACAAGGGGGCAGGAACACAATGTTAAGGATGAGGCTGGTGGAGAACATGCTGCCCCACCACATGCTCAGCTGTCGACTCGGCCTACCTGAGGTACTCCTAAACTCTGCAGAGCCATGCATTTTACTCCAGCAATTTAAATGATGTTACTCCAAAATTACTGCATGTGTATTTCAAAGCGCATTAATTTCTTCAAAGTGTATGTAAGTCCTAACTAAATTGAAAGTTGAGCGTACACTCTGTGAAAGAAAACAATCAACTCAGAGATGGCGGAGGGTGTTGGTGATGGGGAGAGGGTGACAGTGAGAAAGAAGGAAGAATAATTAGCCTAAATCAGGTAAAGGGAAATGGAGTAAGAGCCAGTTCCAAAAAAAGTATGCAGACAAAGAGGGGAAATAGGACACTGGGACAAAGATTATGAGGGGCAGTGATAAGAAATAAGACAGAAAGGTCAGCTAGAAACTTACCATGAAGGACCTTGCGTGCCAACCAAGGAAGTTTTCCTTTTCTCCTATGGGCAGTATGTAGGAGACTTATTTGATCAGGTTGTATTTAGAAAGACTACTGTGGCTGTCACTGGAAAATAATAGGAGACAGTATGACTGCAGTCATTCTCCCTGAGGCCATGGAAGAAAGTGTACTCAGGACTGGGCATAGATTGTAGACGGATATAGAAATTCCTGGCTTTATGTCTCTACCTAGGAGGCCGATAAGCAAATGTAAACCTGCTGTCTTTTGTTGTTAAGAACTAGGTGCACAATTACTATAATTAAAATAACTGTATTTTATCATGAACACTGCAGAAAACATGGTTCCTAGTGACCTATCACTTTTTCTAACAAGTACAGTATGAGTCTCATATGTGAATTTTTACTGCGACTACACACTACTGCCCAATCCCAGTGGGAACCATGTATGTTTTTTAGTCATGTGCTAGTACTGTTAAATTCATATTGAAAATAGTAATTTGGAAAGTCCCAATAAATCTGAAGCAAAAAATATGAGCACAATATCCATATTTTTCCCTAAGAAGTAAATGCAAGGGTTTAACTGAATTCCTATAATTTCACACATGCAATTTTATTTAATCCCCTTGAAAATTTGTGTATATCTCTAGTTCATGTATAAGGAAGGAATAGGCTCAGAGACATCACTCATCTCAATCATGATTATAAAGTAAGTAAAGAGAAGAGGCAGTACTTGAACTCAGCTCTTCCATGGCTCTAGGTCATGTTCTTACCACTATCCGTGGAATTAGATAGTATAATATCCCAACTAACATCTATTTTGGTTAAATCAAATCCACACCAGCAGGCCCAAGGGAGTTAGCAATGGGTTTTCATTCTGACGCTTGTATCTAGGGAGTTAACTAGGAAGAGAATAAGGAAAGCTGAGCAATTTTGGGAAAAACAATTAGTTGGGAAGTGGTAAAGAGAAAGAAATAACAGGTAGAGCCAGAATATAAAAGCCAAGTTGTGGGCCCCAGTGACAGCAGAAATTGAGGGTAAGAGCAGCATAGACTATGGTACAATGTCAAGAACTCTCCATACTCGGCACTGTGATTCACCTCAACCCCATCTCCCTTCCAAGTTCCAGACTATCATCCTTGTTTGTTTGCAGGAAATTTCCACACAGTTGTCTGGCAGGCAGAACAAACTCAGTATATCGAACATAAAACTCCTAGTTTTTCACTCTGTACACCCATTCTTCCACAAGTCATTCAACCCAATTCCTCCTATTTGGTTTCCAACTTTTGTTAATGGTACCATTATACAACTCAGGATTCAAGTTCAAATGTCCATCACCCAAAATCATATTTAACTTTTCTCCCTACAAGTTCCTTTCCCTGTTTTATTTCTTCATTCTTTCATTGAATAACTAAGTGTCAGGTACTGATCCTGTTAAATTCTGGGGATACAGACAATAAGAACCTGGCCTTGTCCTTCAAGAGTTCATATCTAGAATGTGAATGCAGAAAGCAGAATTCTAAGGTGGCCTCCAAGATTCCCACCCCAGGTGTGTATTTGCTTTTCAATTTTCTCTCCTTGAGTATGGATGAGCCTGACCTAATCAGGTGTGCACTTATTTTTAAGAGCATCTAGGGGCCAAAGAAGGAGGAAGTCAGAGAGATTTGAAGCTACAGCAGATGCTCTCCTGTTGGCTTTGAAGGAGAAATTACCCTGCTGTGGAGAGTCCATATAACAAAGACCTGAATGTGGCCTCTAGGTGTTTAGTGTGGATGTTGGCCACCACCTGGCAGAAAAAATAAGAATCTTCATTGCACAGCTACAAGGAAATGAATTCTGCCAATAGAAATTAGAAATGGATCTTTCTGTAGTCAAGCCTCCAGATGAGGTTATAGCTGGCTAACACCTTGATTTTAGCCTGGTGAGATGCTGAGCTGAGGGCCCAGGTGAAGCATGCTGGCCTTCTGACTTACAAACACTATGAGGTTTTAAATGAGTGTTGTTTTAGACTGCTAGGTTTGTGGTAATCTGTAGGAAGCAATAGAAAACTAATACAGAAAGGGAAAAGAATAAATATATCATTGTGATATAGTCTGCTTAGTTCTATTGTAGAGGCATGCAAAGGAAGCTGTCAGAGCACAGATAGGGGCATCTAACAAACATTGATGGACTCAGAGAAGGCATTCCACCAGAGGTAGAACCTCAGAAGAACCATAAAGGAAAAGAGGGAATGAGGGAAAATGTATGTGACCAGGCGAGGACACAATGCTGTGGGCTGAAGGAGCTAGACATGCACGAGTTCCAAAGTAGTAGAGTTCATGGTGAATTTTAAAAACTAGAAATACTTCAGGTTATGTCTGAAATTAGGGGAAGAATGATAAAAGATGATAGAGATGTTAAGAAAGGGTAAGAAAATAAATAGCACTTGCTATTTATGGATTGTACCCTTTGTGGTAGCCCAGTATATAATCTCAGATGAGGTCTTCACAGTAACCCCAAGTGATATATCCATATGTGTTGGTTATTTACTTGTTTGCTTCAAATTCAGTCTCTGCTCTTCCTCTATTCTGCCATGAATCACATGGGATGATTCTTGCAGACTTTCTTGCTGGGAAACTGGCTTCTGGTTTGTTTGGCAATGGATGGCACACAGAGGAGATGGGGGCAGCAAGAGAGAAGACTCCAGGGTGTTCTTCCCTCTTTGTTCTGTGCACTGGTTCTGACCCAGTGGCTGCCCCTCCTCTCCAGCTGAGCTCCCACAGATCCAGATGCGCAACTCTGCCTACTGGGCTTCGGTAATGCTTTGTCTTCCCTTAGCCTTGGGGGCGTCTGTTGTTTCCCCGCAGTTGTTTAATTCCCAGGTAGCCTCACCTTCCCCTATTTGGTTGTTCAGCTGTGCAGTCTGCACTATTTAACTACTTCCCTTATTAAATTCTCTATTGAATTACCTGGCTTGAGTGTCTGTCATTTTCCTAACTGGATCCTCACTGAATCACCATGTTTTATAGATGAAGTTGAAGCTCAGAAAGACTGAGCAACTTGCCTAATATCCCACAGGATATAGTGGGCCTGGGATATAGACCAAGTCTGTGACTCTCTTCAAGCTGAATTTTCTTTCCAAGCCTACCATCACCATACTGAGTCAGCTCCTTTTAATTTACAATTACAGTAGCCTCTGAACTGTTCTCCAGCCCTCCTCTCTTCTCTCTTTAATCTGTTCTCCACAGTTGGCAGATGAGTCCTCATAAGCATATCTCTGGTCATGTGACCTATCTGGCAATTTCAAAGAAAATTAAGAACCAACTCCTCATTCTAGACTCAAGATTTCCAGGGTAATTCTTAAATCAGTCTTTTTGGCTTTACTTTTGTTTATCATTTTGTTTTACTGGAAATCTATCCTAGGTTTTCACTTCTATATCTTTGCTTCTACTGTTTCTGTTCCCTTTAGCTACAATGTTCTATTTCTAACATTTGAAATACTATCTCTCAGTTCTATCTTTTGGAATAATATCTGTTCTTTAAAAGTTATTTATTTATTCATTCATTCAACAAATTTGGGCAAGGTACTTCTAGGCCCTCAGGATAAAAAGAATAAGAAAATTGTTTCTATCCTTTAGAGTAGGGGTTGGCAAACTTTTTCTGTGAAGGGGCAGATGGTAAATATTTTTAACTTTGTCAGTCACATGCTCTCTGTTACAATGACTCAACTCTTCCATTTTGTAGCACAAAAACAGTCACAGTTTATAAAATGAATGAGTTTGGCTATTCCAATAAAACTTTATTTACAGAAACAGGTGCCAAGCTGTATATGACCCATGAGCTGGAATCTGTTGACCACTTCTCTATAAACTCACATCAAAATAGATGGAAAAGCTAGCAAGAAATGATAATGAATAAAACATAGCAAAGAAATATGGAGACTAGAAGTGCTAGCATGTATGTAATTTTGTCAAAAGACAAAATTAAAAAGAATGAGGAGGAGGCTATATTTGAAATAATAAAGTTAAATTTCTCATAATTAATGAAAGATTAGTTTCACATCACAAAGTGCCAGAGAGAAGAGTTAAGGAAAAATCAGACCTACAAAAGTTATAGTGAAAGAGTACCAGAGATAAAGAGAAGAGTTTGAAGCTTTCTAGAAAGAGAGAACATGGGATCTACGAGGGAACAATCATATTGCTATGGTGTAGACTTTTCAACAGCACACTGGCTGTAGGAAGACAATGGAATAAGAAATGCTAGGAACTAAAAAAAAAAAAAATTGAGCCCAGAATCTTATATTCAATCAAATGTCATTCAAACATAAGGTATAGGAAAAGTGATATTTAGCCTTAGACATATAAGTTTTTGTCACACAAAAATCCATATTGAAAACATTTTTGAGGAAGTACAGAAATGTGAAGAAAAAAACATCCAGATGTGCTTTAAGAGCTATCAGAAGGGTAAAATATATTTAAGTAAAGTTTGTTGTAGCCTTAAAAAGAAAAAACAACTAGGACTAAAGGAAAGAGAAAGAGAAAATATATCCATTACAATGTAGCAAGGTACTTCTAGGCCCTCAGGATAAAAAGAATAAGAAAATTGTTTCTATCCTAGATATTATTAACAGGATGGATGCTTTGGGAGGAAATGAATAGGACAGGGGGACTTACTAATAAATGTTTCTTTTGTTAGGGTCATAATATGGTTGTGACTTTAAGAAACAAATAGGGAGGAAATAAATAAAGTATGGTTGTATCAGTCAGGATATAGAAACCACACCAATAATTTACCAGAGAAAATGGAATGTAACAGTTATGAACTTATAAACTATTAGTTAACTATTAGTGGTTAGCTATTAATAGAGGTACAAGGTAATGCTAGCACATTATCATTAAAGTAAATGTAAGCAGACTGCTGCCTCAAGGCTGAGGGAGATTACTGAAGGGAGAACAAGCTTGGGAGAGGCCCTACCCCCAAGGTTGAGATTCAGACCTCCTTGGAGAGGGTAACGCTAGAGCCCTCTAGATGACAGGGAAGTTCACTGGAGTGCTACAGCCAGCCTGCCGGTCAGGGATGGTGGGCTGGAAGCCATCCACCAGGTTGGAGAGCTAGTGCCAGAGGGTTTCCATTGGAAACATCAAAAGAACAGGAAGATCTAGGAAGGGAAGCCACCTCTTCCACTCTGCCTCGCAGTGTCCCTCCAGTGCCCTCTGCTGATAAGGCCTAACATGACCTTAACTTTCAAAAAACCATATCTTAAGCCAGTCCTAGAATAGTCAAATTCATAGAGAAAGAAAGTAAAATGGTGGACACCAGTACCTGGAGGGAGGAAGACATAGGGAGTTATTATTCAATGGGCAAGGAGTGTTAGTTTGAGAAAATGAAAAAGTTCTAGAGAAGGATGATGGGGTTAGTTACACAACTGTGTGAATGTACTTAATGCCCCTGAACTGTACACTTAAAAATGGGTAAAATGGGAAACTTTATGTTATGCATATTTTGCCACAATTAAAAAAATTTTTTAATTATACTTTCACACCAGCTATTGTAATTGCTTCTCAAACTACTAAATATTCTATTACCTAAAGACTAAATTGTGAAGTTAACTTCTAATAATGCCTTATACAAAGAAGAAAAAGAGGAAAATCATTAATATTTACAAATAAACATAAATGCATAACAAGCAAAGCCATTACAGTCTTCGGTTTTGTAACTGGGCATGAGGCCACAGTTGATATTTAAACCCCCTTCTTCCACTACTTACTCTGTTATTTCCTTTGCTGTCAGCTGGAAGCTCAGCTGGTCAGTTTCCTAGTGAAATGGTTTAAACCTTCATTTTTGAAGCATCTGAGTCCTCAATACTCCTACCCCTTCTTGGTTATGGTTTTCTATTAACACTTACTATTGGCCATGGAAGTACTAAGAGATGCCCCAGAAATGCCCTGGGTTCCAAACACAGTTTTGCTTATACTCATGGATTGTCAGCAACCTAAGTTGCCCCTTGGTAGTTGGGACCAATCATCCAGCAGTACACAGACCCCTTTTACTACCTGTAGCTTAGAAGGCATAAGAAGCCCAAGATGGACAGGTGGCAGCCTCATCTTCCAGTTTAGTGCATACATTGTCGTGTCCCTTGGTAGAAGCATTCCTTCCTTGGGAACAAAGACCTTTAAAGCATCAGATCTCAGAACTGCCAGGATGGGAAGCAAAATTTTTGTGAGTTATTTGATATAATAATGAGAGGTAATACATCATATGTGCATATTATATGTTATATAGATATAATAGCCAATCCCACTCCCATCCTCTGATTCTTGAATCCATGTGTTGTGGCTGTGGAGGAGATAGCACTATGTTATGATCTGTGATTTGAAGCATATACTGTATCTTGTAAGACAGAACCGTGTCTTTAAAGGTGTTGCCTCTTATCAGGCTTCATAACTGAGTTTTCAGTAAGCAATTCCACCTTTAAGTCAAAGCAGCCACTTCTAGATGATGATATGGTTAGACCAGTTAATTCTATAGGAATAACTTCACTGTTGCATTTATTTTGCTATGAAATGAGTTTCTTGATCAGCAGCAGTGTTGTGTAGAATACCATGATGGTGGATAAAGCATTCTGAGTCTACTGATGGGGTTTTGGCAGAATTATTATGGGTAGAGAGAGCATCTGTGCCCAGAATATGTGTCATTCTAATGAGGAAGATTTTCTGCCCTCTTAATGATGGAAGAGTTGCAGTATAACCACCCTGCCACCAGGTAGCTGCTGATCACCCTGGACAATAGTGCCCTATCTGGGGCCAGGGCTGGTGTACTCTGTCAGTAGATAAGGCACTCAGCAACAGCATTAGTCAGCTCAGCCTTGGTGAGAAGTCCCTGCTGATTCCATGGCTAGCCTCCATCCCTCTCATGGCAATTGTGTACCTGGGCCCACTGAGTACACACCGGGTGTCTGGGGAAAGATGTTTGACATCCACAGAGCACATCATTTGTCCACTCGATTATTAAGAATTTCCCCTGCAGTGAATCTCCTTCAGTGTTTGTTCACATAGATGAAAGTACCTTTTCAGCCAGTGTTCTTTCCATGAAGACCAGCAACACTCCTCTTCTCCGTACTTCTTCGTCACCAATCTCTCAACCTGCTTCCTTCCCTAACCATCCAAATTGTTAGCAACCATATGGAATTCGTGTAGGTATATATGTCTACTTTCTCGTAACAGATGAAGCACATATATTAGTTTCCTAGGGCTACTGTAACAAATTACCAGGTATCAGGTGGCTTAGATCAATAGAAGTTTATTGTCTCATAGTTCTGGAGGCCAGAAGTCTGGAATCAAAGTGTCAGCAGGGTCATGCTCTCTCTGTAGGCCCTAGAGGAGAAGTATTTCTTGCCCCTTCCCAACTTCCGTTGGTTGTTGGCAATGCTTGGAGGTCCTTGACCTGTAGATTTATCATTCTAGTCTCTGCCTCTGTCATTACATGACATTCTATGTGTATCTGTGTTCAAATTTCCATTTCTAATAAGGACACCAGTCATTGGGTTAGGGCCCACCTTAATCCAGTATCATCTCATCTTAACTTGAAACCATCTTCAAAGATGCTCTTTCCAAAGAAGGTCAGTTCACAGGTTCTGAGTAGCCATTTTGCAGGAGGGTACTATTCAACCTAGCAGAGTAGACAACCCTACTGGGAGGTTTCCCTTCACCACTGCCTATCAGGGTCATTTCTGGATGAAGCTTTGTCTAAGCATATTGTAATGAAGTTAAAATTTAATTACAAAAGGATAGTATGATTTTATATATTTGAAAATTAAGTTATATATTACTCAATAACATGTAAAAAAGAAAAGTGCAAAGTAAATTAATACTTAGAAATCAATGATAATGAAAATACTACATGTGAAAACTTGTGGATCAGAGCTAAAGCAGTTCTTTGAGAGAAAAATTATAATTCACATATACTTATTAAGAAATAAGAATAAAAGCAATATCCAAAGAAAGAAGCACATAAAAGTAATAATAAAAATTTAGGGAAGAAAATAAGCAAAAGAAAATAGTAATGAAATATTAGATAAGAGAGGCAAGTCCTTGGTAAGACTGATAAAGACAGAGAGAAGACAAATAAAAAACAGTATGAAAAAGGGGGAATTAACCAGAGTCTCAACAGAAATTCAAACCTAACAAAACAGAATTATGAATAAGCATATGTAAATAAATTTGAAAACCCAAATGAAATGGACAAAACCGAAGAAAACACACAAAACTGCAAAGATATTACAGGAAGGAAGAACTTGAATAAATCAGTAAAGATTAAACATAATCAAACCTCAATGCCTAGATGGTTATATCGATAATTTCTACCCAACTTTTACAGTATAATTAATATGTAGTATGTACTCATTAGTGAACATGAAAACAAATAGAGAAATCTGAAATGTATTTCTTCGAGATACGGAAAAATGAGAATAATTATTGGTAATATTTAGTATAGAATTAGTGGTCTTGGCCAATGCCATTAGGAAAGAAAAAAAAGCTGAAGGGACATAAGAGAAAAGATAAAACTGATAGTTTTCCAGATAACATAATCATCTATAGAGAACAACCAATAGAATCAAATCACAAACTTATTACAACTATGAGAGTTGACCAATATTTTTTTATTAAGGTATCATTGATATACACTCTTATGAAGGTTTCACATGAAAAACAATGTGGTTATTACATTCACCTATATTATGGAGCCCCCCCCATTCCCCAATGCAGTCACTGTCCATCAGTGTAGTAAGATGCCACAGTCACTACTTGTCTTCTATGTGCTACACTGGTTGACCAATATTTCTGATACTAGAGCAACATATACAAATTAACTGCATTTCTCTACATCCATAATAATGAACTAGAAGATACACTTTAAGAGAAGACATCATTTAAAATAGCAACAATACAATCATGGAGAAAAATGTGATATGAGAAGACAGCCATGCTTTTGGGGGGATAACTTAATATTATAATGATATTAACTTCCCCAAATCAACCTAAAATTTTATTAATAAACCCAATCAAAATTTTAGTTGAAAATTTTAAGGAACTTGATAAACTTATCATGGAGGAGAGTAAAAGTTCATGAATAGCTAAGTCAGCCTTGGAAAAGTAGAAAAAAAATCAGGTGTTGTGTTGCCCCTAAAATTTGGGCATATCACAAAGATATAGTAATAAACGCTGGGTGTTGTTGGTTATAAGAATAGACAACTAGACAAATGGGAAACTAGAGCATCATATGAAGACTATAAAACTGGATCCCTTCCTAATATTATAAACAAAGATAAACTAAAGATGATTTAAGAGCACAAAATGTGGGGGATATCTGTATGAGGCAGAAGACAGCAGAGGTGATGAGAGATAGATTATATTCAGGAAGACTGATCAAATATTAAGGATATAATGGCCAGTCTTCTCATCATTGGAGAAGAGATTCAAAGTACAGAAAAGAAGAAAACTAGAATGATCCTTGTGATGGTAGATTTAGAATTGGAGGTGTTAGTGTAAAGGCATGGCTTAAATATGTGTGCACACATTTACATATATTTGTTCATACATGGCCATATACACACAAATACATATATATATATACACACATATATTGATTAGACCTTTCCCCTTAAAGAAGCTAGAAGTAGTGACATCTCAATAGCAATGAACAAAATGGGTACACAGATACTGGTTTCTAAATACTGTTTTGAGAACAGGCAAAGCAGTTGGCACATAGATGAAGGCAGGAATTGACTACTGGGAGACCAGTTCAATCCAGGGAGGCAGGGAGTGGAGTCATTTACAGTGTGAGCACAGGGTCCTGTAGCAGTTGGGGGACCAAGATTTGGATTCACACCAAGAGAGAGATGGATCCCGGCTCTGGATTTACTAGGTAAGTATAGGTAACAGGTTCATTAACATTTGTGAGCCTCAGTGTCCTCATTTGTAGATGAGACAGTATAAGGTTAGAAAGGGACAATGTAAGCTAAATGGCTGGCATGCTGTGTGATCACACAGTATTCTCACTGGAACATCAGGAAGGCATGCTGCAGCAGCAAAAATTAAAAACAGAAATAAAAATAATAATTTGTGAAAACTTTCCAAAATCTTTAAGCTCAGAAGGCCAGGAAACTGGCGGAGTTCCAGGGGCTTTCCAGTCCCATATACCAGCCATAAAATTAATGTATAACACTTTTGCATTAATTAGGCCCATTAATAAAATTTGTGTTAAGAGATCTGACCTATGTGTTGGATAGTCCCAAGAGCGGAGTGTTGGATGGGAGTGGGATGAGAGGAATTATGCCAATTTGATTTTGTTCCACAAAACTAATGAGCTAGGGAAATTCCTATGAAAAAGGGATGCCACTAGAATCTCACTACTGCTCAGACCAGTCTTCCAAGTTTCCGCCCTCCCCCAAGGAGTGCTTACCTCCAGTGAGTCACTAAGCCTTCCTTCAGTTTCCCATTTGGCTTTGGTTTCAGCTCTTCATTCTGACTTCATTATTTGTGCAAAAGTTTCTAAATGGTCTTGTCAATGGGTTTCAGACCTGGGCAAGTTCAATATGGATTCAGCGAGATTGAGGAATGACAATGGAACATTCCTGGGGTAAAAGGGTTTATTAATCAGTTTTGTTCTCCAAGCAATAGGTCAAATACTAGGATCACGTGTGCATCCTGCAGGTCTGTAATCCTCCTTTTCTGCCTCATGCAGAGCACCCAGCAGAGTTCTTTCTATAGTAATTCAGTCAAAAATAGCTTATTGACAGATCCGATAAAGGGTTGACATCCAAAATATATAAAGAGCTCACACACTTCAACAAACAAAAAGTAAATAATCCTATTAAGAAATGGACAGAGGAGCTGAACAGGCCCTTCTCCAAAGAAGAAATTCAGATGGCCAAAAGACACATGAAAAGATGCTCCACATCACTTGTCATCAGAGAAATGCAAATTAAAACCACAATGTGATATCACCTCACACCAGTTAGGATGGCCACCATCCAAAAGACAAACAACAACAAATGTTGGCGAGGTTGTGGAGAAAGAGGAACCCTCTTGCTCTGCTGGTGGGAATGTAAACTAGTTCAACCATTGTGGAAAGCAATATGGTGGTCCCTCAAAAAAGCTCAAAATAGAAATACCATTTGACCCAGGAATCCCACTTCTAAGAATTTATCCTAAGAATGCAGGAGCCCAATTTGAAAAAGACATATGCACCCCTATGTTTATTGCAGCACTATTTACAATAGCCAAGAAATGGAAGCAACCTAAGTGTCCTTCAGTAGATGAATGGATAAAGAAGATATGGTACATATACACAATGGAATATTATTCATCCATAAGAAGAAAATAAATCTTACCATTTGCAGCAACATGGATGGAGCTAGAGGGTATTATGCTCAGTGAAATAAGCCAGGTGGAGAAAGAGAAGTACCAAATGATTTCATTCATATGTGGAGTAAAAGAACAAAGAAAAAACTGAAGGAACAAAGCAGCAGCAGAATCACAGAACCCAAGAATGGACTAACAGTTACCAAAGGGAAAGGGACTGGGGAGGATGGGTGGGAAGGGAGGGATAAGGGGCGGGGGGAAGAAAGGGGGCATTATAATTAGCATGTATAATGTGTGGGGGGGGCATGGGGAGGGCTGTGCAACACAGAGAAGACAAGTGGTGATTCTATAGCATCTTACTAAGCTGATGGACAGTGACTATAATGGGGTTTCTGGGGTGGACTTGGTGATGGGGGGAGTCTAGTAAACATAATGTTCCTCATGTAATTGTAGATTAATGATACCAAAAAAAAATACCTTATTACCCCATGGGTGTGGAAGCAGAAGCCTAACAGTAGGCCAATTACATCAGGTAGTTTAGGTTCAGGTGAGGATCCTGGCCACAGGAACATTGATTTTCCCCACACTTCCCCTAGTTTTTATGTTGTCCAAACCATTCCTCCATCCTGCCATGTAGTAATTTCCCTTTTTCCCCAAAGATTAATCTGATTATGTCACACCTACACTAAAACTCCTCAAATCCTATTTCTTCCAGGATAAATTCTGCACTCCTTAGGTGATATTCAAGGACCTCCTGCCTTACAATCAGCTACAACCAATAGAGGCCATTCACTTCCTGTCATTTGGAAAGATGTGTTCACATTTTTACCTAAAATATTCACATAACTCTTGCTTCCTTTTCCTTTTTGCAATGATTCTTTTTATATTCTGCTGTTAAAATATTTTAAATCGCAGTTTAAAATGCCCATAGTAAAACAAAGTCTAAAAGACTATTATGGGCAGGAGATTCTCAAGATAGCAGCATGAGTAGGGTGGCAGAAATCTCCTCCCAAAACCATATATACTTTGAAAATATAGCAAATATAACTATTCCTAAAAGAGTGACCAGAAGATACAGTAACCCAGCCAGGCTACATCTACATCTGCGAGAACTCAACATTTCACAAAAATGGTATGATACAAAACCGTGACCTGGCAGGACCTGAGCACTCCCCCAACCCCAGCTCACCAGAAGGAGGCCATTCTGAGGGCCATCCTGCACACAGCAGCTCAGGGGATCAACCCAGAGACTGGCCCCTGTGCATGGCTGACTGGCACAGACAGAGGAAGCTGGCACAGAGTCTGGAAAGGATGTAGGAGCTCTGTTCTCATGGCGAACACAGGCTGATTCCCTGCAAACACTGCCAGGGCCCTAGGCCATCCTGAGGGCCACCCTGCCCATGGCAGCTCAGAGGTTTAACCCAGAGGCTGCTCCCTGTGTGTGGTTGACTGGCACAGGCAGCGGAGATGGGCAAGGTGACCAGCAAGCAGGAAGGGACTTTGTTCTTCCAGCTAACACACATGCCACTCACTGGCGATCACTTCCATTGCCATGAAAAGGCAGAAGAACCTTGTTTAGTTCAAAATCCCTCAAACCCCAGAGGAGGGCCTGGTGATACATAAATCAGCAATCTTTCTGAAAAAGAATTCAAAATAAAATCCATAAGCATGCTGATGAAGCTACAGAGAAATATGCAAGAGCTAAGGGATGAATTCCAGAGAGAGATAACAGAAATGAAACAAACAATAGAAGGATTTTAAGAGCAGACTGAATGAGGTGGAAGAGACTGTTAATGGAATAGAAATGAGAGAATAGGAATACAGAGAAGCTGAGGCAGAGAGAGATAAAAGGATCTCCAGGAATGAAAGAATATTAAGAGAACTGTGCGACCAATCCAAACAGAACAGTATTCACATTATATGGGTACCAGAAGAAGAAGAAGAGAGAAAAAGGGATAAAGTGTCTTTAAATAAATAATTGCTGAAAACTTCCCCAATCTAGGGAAGGAAATAGGCTCTCAGTTCATGAAAGCCCACAGATCTCCCAACACAAGGGACCCAAGGAGGACAACACCAAGACATATAATAATTAAAATGGCAAAGATCAAAGATGAGGACAGACTATTAAAAGCAGCCAGAGACAGAAAAAAGATCACCTACAAAGGAAAACCCTTTAGGCTATCATCAGACTTCTCAGCAGAAACCTTACAAGCCAGAAGACAATGGCACGATGTGTTCAGTGCAATGAAACATAAGGGCTTTGAACCAAGAATACTGTATCCAGCAAAATTATCATTTAAATTTGAAGGAGGGATTAAACAATTCCCAGATAAGCAAACATTGAAGGAATTTACCTCCCAAAAACCATCTCTACAGTGTATTTTAAAGGGACTGCTCTAAATGGAAGTTCACCTAAGGTTAAACAGATGTCACCAGAGAAAATAAAACCACAGCAAAGAAAGTAGACCAACCAAATACTAACTAAATGAAAAATAAAATCAGCTATTAACAAAATCAGTCAAGGGAAACACAAAAGATTATAGAATAAAACACCTAACATATAAAGAGTAGAGGAGAAAGAGAAAGAAGGGAGAGAAATAAAAGAATCATCAGACTGTTTATAATAGCATAATAGGTGAGTTAAGTTAAACGGTTACATAGTAAAGAAGCTACCCTTGAACCTTTGGTAACCATGAAACCAAAGCCTGCAATGGCAATAAGTACATATCTATCAATAATCACCCTAAATGTAAATGGACTGAATGTACCAATCAAAAGACACAGAGTAATAGAATGGATAGAAAAGCAAGACCCATCTATATGCTGCCTACAAGAGACTTACCTCAAACCCAAAGATATACAAAGACTAAAACTGAAGGAATGGAAAAAGATATTTCAGGCAAACAATAGGGAGAAAAAAGCAGGTGTTGCAGTACTTGTATCAGACAAAATAGACTTCAAAACAAAGAAAGTAACAAGAGACAAAGAAGGACATTACATAATGATAAAGGGGTCAGTCCAACAAGAGGATATAACCACTAAAAATATCTATGCACCCAACACAGGAGCACCTACATATGTGAAACAAATATTAATGGAATTAAAGGAGGAAATAGAATGCAATGCATTCATTTCAGGAGATTTCAACACACCACTCACTCCAAAGGACAGATCAACCAGACAGAAAATAAGTAAGGACACAGAGGCACTGAACAACACACTAGAACAAACGGACCTAACAGACATCTACAGAACTCTACACCCAAAAGCAGCAGGATACACATTCTTCTCAAGTGCACATGGAACATTTTCCAGTATAGACCACACACTAGGCCACAAAAAGAACCTCAGTAAATTCAAAGAGATTGAAATTCTACCAACCAACTCCTCAGATAACAAGGGTATAAAACTAGAAATACATTGTACAAAGAAAACAAAAAGGCTCACAAACACATGGAGGCTTAACAACATGCTCCTAAGTAATCAATGGATCAATGACAAACAATATATGGAGACAAATGAAAACAACAGCACAATGCTCCAACTTCTGTGGGACGCAGCAAAGGCAGTTCTAAGAAGGAAGAAGGAAGTATATAGCAATCCAGGCCTATTTAAAGAAAGAAGAACAATCCCAAATGAATAGTCTAAATTCATAATTACTGAAACTGGAAAAAGAAGAACAAATGAAGCCCAAAATCAGCAGATGGAGGGACATAATAAAGATCAGAGAATAAATAAATAAAATTGAGAAGAATAAAACAGTAGGAAAAATTAATGAAACCAAGAGCTGGTCTTTGAGAAAATAAACAAAATACATAAATTCCCAGCTGGACTTATTAAGAGAAAAAGAGAATCTATACACATAAGCAGAATCAGAAATGAGAAAGGAAAAATCACTACGGACACCACAGAAATACAAGGAATTATTAGAGAATATTATGAAAATCCATATGCTAACAAACTGGATAACCTAGAAGAAATGCACAACTTTCTAGAAAAATACAACCTTCCAAGACTGACCAAGGAAGAAACAGAAAATCTAAACAGACCAACTACCAGCAATGTAATTGAATTGGTAATCAAAAAACTACCCAAGAACAAAACCCCCATACCAGTGGATTCACCACAGAATTTTATAAGACATTTAGAGAAGACATAATACCCATTCTCCTTAAAGTTTTCCAGAAAATAGAAGAGGATGGAATACTCCCAAACTCATTCTATGAAGCCAGCATCACTCTAGTACCAAAACCAGGCAAAGATACCACAAAAAAAGAAAATTACAGACCAATATCCCTGATGAATACAGATGCAAAGGTACTCAACAAAATATAAGCAAACCGAATTCAAAAATACATCAAGAGGATCATACACCATGACCAAGTGGAATTCATCTCAGGGATGCAAGGAGGGTACAACATTCGAAAATCCATCAACATCATCCACCACATCAACAAAAAGAAGGAGAAAAACCATATCATCATTTCCATAGATGCTGAAAAAGCATTTGACAAAATTCAACATCCATTCATGATAACAATTCTCAACAAAATGGGTATAGAGGGCAAGTACCTCAACATAATAAAGGCCATATATGACAAACCCATGGCCAACATCATACTTAACAGCGAGAAGCTGAAAGCTTTTCCCCTAAGATCAGGAACAAGATAAGGATGCCCACTCTCCCCACTTTTATTCAACATGGTACTGGAGGTCCTAGCCATAGCAAACAGACAACACAAAGAAATAAAAGGCATCCAGATTGGTAAAGAGGAAGTTAAACTCTCCCTGTTTGCAGATGACATGATATTGTACATGAAACACCCTAAAGAATCCACTCCAAAACTATTAGAACTAATATCTGAATTCAGCAAAGTTGTAGGATAGAAAATTAATACACAGAAGTTTGTTGCATTCCTATACACTAATGACGAACTCGCAGAAAGAGAAAGCACGAAAAGAATTCCATTCACAATTGCATCAAAAATAATAAAATATCTAGGAATAAACCTATCCAAGGAAGCGAAAGACTTATATACCCTGAAAACTACAAGACACTCTTAAGAGAAATTAAAGAGGACACTAATAAGTGGAAATTCATCCCATGCTCTTGGGTAGGAAGAATTAACTGTCAAAATGGCCATCCTGCCTAAAGCAATCTATAGATTCAATGCAATCCCTACCAAAACACCAACAGCATTCTTCAACAACTGGAACAAATAGTTCTACAATACATATGGAACCACAAAAGACCCCGAATAGCCAAAGCAACCCTGAGAAGGAAGAATAAAGCAGTGGGGGCTCGCTTGCCAACTTTAAGCTCTACTACAAAGCCACAGTAATCAAGACAATTTGGTACTGGCACAAGAACAGAACCATAGACCAGTGGAACAGAATAGGGAGTCCAGATATTAACCCATGCATATATGGTCAATTAATATATGATAAAGGAGCCATGGATATACAATGGGGAAATGACAGCCTCTTCAACAGCTGGTGTTAGCAAAACTGGACAGCTACATGTTAGAGAATGAAACTGGATTACTGTCCAACCCCATATACCAAAGTAAACTCAAAATGGCTCAAAGACCTGAATGTAAGTCATGAAACCATAAAACTCTTAGAAAAAAACATAGGCAAAAATCTCTTGGACATAAACATGAGCAACATCTTCATGAACATATCTCCCCGGGCAAGGGAAACAAAAGCAAAAATGAACAAGTGGCACTACATCAAACTAAAAGGCTTCTGTACAGCAAAGGTCACCATCAGTAGAACAAAAAGGTATCCTACAGTATGGGAGAATATATTCATAAATGACAGATCCGATAAAGGGTTGACATCCAAAATATATGAAGAGCTCATGCACCACAACTAACAAAAAGCAAATAGTCTGATTAAAAAATGGGCAGAGGGGCTGAACAGACCCTTCTCCAAAGAAGAAATTCAGATGGCCAATAGGCATGTGAAAAGATGCTCCACATCGCTAATCATTAGGGAAATGCAAATTAAAACCACAATGAGGTATCACCTCACACCAGTAAGGATGGCTGCCATCCAAAAGAAAAACAACAACAAATGTTGGCGAGGCTGTGGAGAAAGGGGAACCCTCCTACACTGCTGGTGGGAATGTAAACTAGTTCAACCATTGTGGAAAGCAGTTTGGAGGTTCCTCAAAAAACTCAAAATAGCAATACCATTTGACCCATGAATTTCACTCCTAGGAATTTCCCCTAAGAATGCAGGAGCCCAGTTTGAAAAAGACATATGCACCCCTATGTTTATTGCAGCACTATTTACAATAGCCAAGAAATGGAAGCAACCTAAGTGTCCTTCAGTAGATGAATGTATAAAGAAGGTGAGGTACATATACACAATAGAATATTATTCAGCCATAAGAAGAAAACAAACCCTACCATTTGCAACAACATGGATGGAGCTAGAGGGTATTATGCTCAGTGAAATAAGCCAGGTGGAGAAAGAGAAGTACCAAATGATTTCACTCCCCTGTGGAGCATAACAACAAAGGAAAAACTGAAGGAACAAAACAGCAGCAGACTCACAGAACCCAAGAATCAATTAAGAGTTACCAAAGGGAAAGGGGCTTTGGAGGATGGGTGGGAAGGGAGGGGTAAGGGGGAAAAGGGGCATTACAATTAGCACACGTAATGTAGGGGGGGCACGGGGAAGACAGTATAACACAGAGAAGACAAGTACTATGCTGATGGACAGTGACTGTAGTGGCACATGTGTGGGGACTTGATAATGGGGAGAGTCTAGTAACCACAATGTTGCTCATGTAATTGCACATTAATGATACAAAAAATAAATAAAAAATAATAAATATTATTATGAAGTCTCAATCCCCTGCCCTCTGCCCATCACAATTTCTCTCTCAGAGGCTACACATTTATTCTTGTTGATTATTTTTATATCTTTCTCCATAACTCTAAATGAAATGCTTGTATTGCTACTCAATTTAAAAATTTTGCATATTATCCATGGATTTTCGACTACTGATTATTTCACTTTTATATACTCACACTCACAGCCTTCAACTACACACATCCTGCCAGCAAGATTAGATGATTTTTCACAAATACTCAAGTAAATGCTAATGCAAACTGAGTCGTGTTGTATATTATGACTTTTTCTTTTCTGCTTAACTTCCCCATTTTTCTATAATTTTCTGTCTGGATGTCACCTCCCATCACATTCAGATGATATTATTTTTAATAATCTCGCCTTCTTTGAGGAAATCTCCTCTATCTAGATACTTATGCTTTTCCCCCTGACAGAAGTGCCCTCCAAACTTTTTCATAGTTATTACCTTCACTTCACTTCTGTCTTGCCAGTGGGTTCCAGCCCCTGACAAGTTCACTATGGATTCAATGAGACCAAAGAAATGACCATGGAACGTTCTTGAGGTGAAAGGGTTTATACCCTTACTTTATTCTCACAGTGGCAGGTCAATCACTAGAATCCTGTCCACTCAGAGAGAGTCTGCAAGCAGCAAGCCGGTCTCTGCTTCTGGGCCTCTGCCCCCGCAGCCGTTTCAGTCTCTGTCCTTGTCTCTGCTTTCCTGCAACCTTGAAGCTGTGCTACCGTGTCACCCAGAGCACTGGGCAGAGCTCTTTGGATATAGTCAATAATGATGTATTGCCCACATGTGTGTAGTTAGCTAGCCAACCAGGCCCAAGTGAGAATCCTGGCCACAGGAACCTTCACTTTATCCACCACTTCTCATAATGGAGGTCTTTTCTACTGGATCCTGTCATCCTCTTTTTTGGTTTACTTCATATTGGAGAAGCACATTCTTTCTAGTTTCCTAGAAAGAATTCAGTGTAGGTATAAGTGGATAAAATGAGAGTTCCTGTGGCCAGGATTCTCACCTGGCCGTGGTTAACTAGCTCACTGCACACCTGTGGGCAATACATGGCTGTTGACTCTATAAAAAGAGCTCTGCCCAGTGCTCTGGGCATGACACGGTGGCAGGGCTGCAAGGCTGCAGGAGAGCAGAGCAGAGGCTGGAGTGGTGGCAGCGCTGAGGACAGAGGCCCAGAGGATGGCTGTGCGGGACAGCTGTGAGGACAGAGGGGCCCAGAGGACAGCTGTGCAGACAGAGGGGCCCAGAGGCAGAGACCGGCTTGCTGCATGCAGACTCACTCTGAGTGAACGGGATTTTGGTGACTGACCTGCCACCTGGAAATAAAGTTGGGTATAACCCTTTCACCCCAAGAACATTTTGCTGTCGATTTCTTTGGTCACACTGAATCCATAGCGAACTTGCCTGGGGCTGAGACCCACTGGTGAGATGGTATATCTTTTTAGACCTTGTGTACATTAAAATATTCTCATTTTATCTCTGCCCATTCTCAACTGGCAGAAAATTCTACCTTGGAAAATATTTTCCTTCATAACTTCATCATCTAGCTTTCAGAGTCATTGCTGGGAATTCTGACTCCAATCTGACTCCTAATTCTGTACATGGATCTGATTAGTCTTAAATCCCATCATATCCTCTGTTTTAGTTAGGATACTGTGAAGAAAGTGAAGGTTCCTATGGCCAGGATTCTCACCTGGGCCTGGTTGGCTAGCTCACTACACACGTGTGGGCAATATGTCATTATTGACTCTATATAAAGAGCTCCACTCACTGCTCTGGGTGACACATTGATCCTGCTGCAAGGCTGCAGGAGATCAGAGATGAGACTGGGGTGGTGGCAGCACCGAGGACAGAGACTGAGACGGCTGCAGGGACAGAGAGGCCTAGAGGCAGAGACTGGCTTGCTGCATGCAGACTTGCTCTGGGTGGATGGATTTCTAGTGATTAACCTGCCACCATGGGAATAAAGTTGGGTATAAACCCTTTCATCCCAAGAACGTTTCATTGTCATTTTTTTTGGTCTCAATGAATCCATAGTGAACTTGTCTGGGGCTAAAACCCATTGATTGACAAGACAGATGCTTTCAGCTACAAGTGAATGAAAATGAACTAAAAAAATAGCTTTAAAAGTAAGAAAACTTAGATAAGTCCAAAGGTAGGATGGCTCCCAAGATGGTTAATTCATTGATAAGTGACATTATCATTGATCTTAGTTTTTCCATTTTCTAGATTTTCCCTCCTTTTTCTTACCTAGATCACCTCTCCTTAAGGTTTCTCCAAGAAAGCGGCAACAGTTTCAGGTGTACCAACGGAAGGTACATGGTATAAAGGAGGAAAAGCTGATCTCTTCATCAGTATCTTTTCTAGGATTGAGGAAACCTTTCCCAGAAAACTCTCTGTTTTATCTTGTGTCTCATTGGTGAGAATATATCACCTGCCCAAGACTAAATCAATCAGGGATAAAAGGTATGGTACTATCTTGACTGGCTTAACCAAGAGTTACCCTCAGGAGCTTAGGAGGTAGCCAGCATCCACACAAGCTCACAACCAGGTGGAGGAAGGTAGATACCTGAACAAAACCAGAGCTGTAAGAGCAAGGAAGAAGGGAAATGGTTTTGGAAAGCAATCAATGATGTCTACTTCACTTGGGACATTGCTTAATAGATACTCACTTTATTACAGTTCCCCCAAGCTCATATTTTTAGGTCTTGGACTTTACAACGTTTCCTGCTGTTCCTGTTATTGTAGAAAGCTGAAGAGTAGGCTTGATTTTAGGGGTCTCCATAGGAAGCCATTTATCTCTGTACACTTGACTGGCATTACATTACCCTTGTATCCTCTGTAATCAAGTCAGAGTGTTGATACTAAGTGTTCCTCTCCCCACTGAGATGGGGTCCTGGCTGCAGGCTTGTCCTGAAGCTCCCTGCTTCCCCCATCACCACTAAGGCTAACTGGTTCAAGGAGAGGATGCTGAACCCAAGCTTAGCCAATTGGATTCTCTCCCTATTTACCATTGGAACTGAAATAAGTCAGTCTCTATTTGCTTCAAGTCATAACTTCAAATTCAGTTGGGGAAGCCACATTCTATTTTGTACTTTGAGGAACAAAGAAATCAGCTTGCAGGGCAAAGGAGCAAATGCATACAGAGAAGCAGAAATGAAATGGAGTGGAGTGCTCCTAGCTTTCTAATTCTTGACTTCAATCCCTGCTGGAGGGTTGGCTGCATTCCTGCCCTTACATCTCATGAGATAAGCCAGTATCTTCATCATAAATTCTCCTTTTGATTTAAACTAATTCCCTGGAAGTTCTGCTCTTTTTAACCATTTTAATTTAAAGATTATTGACCATTACTTGTAGAAGAGGGTTAAGAAACCTCAGAGCCTGTGACTTTATCATGTGGCCCAGGGCCTCTCGCACTCTCCCTTATCACCAGGTTTTATTTAGTGTGAAACTTGTGGGGAATCTGGTACAGCCGGGAAGGGGATTTGAGGTACTGTAAGCACGAAATGGTACAAAGGCTTATGTGTGGTTCCTGCAGAGACTAGTAGATGCTTCACTTTCACACGGCACACAGTAGGCATTAGTGTTTGGACAGATGAACATTCTATACCTCACAAATTTGAATCTGATACAAAATTAAATTTTAAAGTGATTCTTAATAGCTCTGCGGCACACTGAGATACACACTCAGTGATCATCTTTAACTGTTGGATCTGTGGTTGCTGTGTTGCAGTATCAGCCTTAAATTTACCAATTAACTTTTATCTTCAGATTATGCAGCCAGTTTATAGTTAGGACAATTCTAGTGCTGACCCGGAAGGCTTGAGGAGTTACGAACAGCTTGGGATCCAAACAAGCACTTTTGCTCAGAATTTTTGCATTGTTTTTGTCACCTCTTGTTAAGTGTTGGCCTCCTGACCAACCTTCATCACTTCTCAGCTCAGCTTCTCAGATGTGTGGTGTTAATTTGGACAAGCTGGACTTAAGAGTTCCCAGAACCACCTTCCTTGTGTGATTTAAGAGTTGGAAGAACAGAAGCTGGCATGACACTTGGTGGGTAAAAGTGTAACAGCAGCCAGGCCCTGGCTGAAACATGCAGACAGGTTGGCATATCCCAGCTTGTCCCCACTCTCCACCGTGCCGGCGGCAGCTCCATGGCCTTGCTCTCCCCTGCTCCACACCCAGCTCTCCTTTCAAGAGCAGGCCCTGCTGACAGTGACTCCAGGCTGGGAGATTCTACTCTGACAGCTAACGTGCCTGGCTTCCCAAACAAGCTCCATCTTGCCCCCCTGTGCCAGCAATCAAGGCAGGCTGGGTAGTGACTTTTCTTGATCCTTCAACTTCTTTCAGATCCTTAATTCCCCAGCTTCTCCAGTGATAGTGACTAGTAACTATGTCTTGTCTGCTATCATAGAAATCATCTTAGCTTCTAGCATATAATAAATCTTCAATACGTATTTACTAAATAAGTGATCTTTAGTTTATAGAAAGAGGGAAGGAAAAAGAAAGAAATTTATCTCATTGAACTGGCCCAGATGGTAGAGATTCTCTACATCACAATTTTGGCTAAGAGGAAAAGGTGGTTTCCAATCTCTTATTACTTACTTCTTAAAATAATTCCACAAGACATATTCCTTTAAAAAAAAGGCATAGGAATGAAGTAGATTGCTTAAGATCCTGGAGAAAGAAGTAAACTGAAATTAGTATTTGCAGTTTTATTTCCCCTGACTACAAGTGAAGTCTCCTAGCACCTCACTGAATTTTATCTCCCTTTATCAAACCCACTTTTGTTCACCATGACCTCTTCTGCGCCTTGTCCATATACACTTGTATATTTGTCCCAACACCACATGTAAAAAATACATGGAAGTACTTGTTGAAAGTATGGCTCCAAAGGGGAATACATTCAAGTCAACTTAACAGGTTATTGAGCATCTATCTATATCTATATCTATATCTATATCTATATCTATATCTATCTATCTATCTATACATTTTATTAAGGTATGATTGATATACACTCTTATGAAGGTTTCACATGAAAAAATAATGTGGTTACTGAAAGGGCAAGCTCCCAGATTCTATTTTAGCCAATTGGGACCCGGATCCTATTTTACCCAATCGGGGCTTGGTCTCTCTCCCCTCCAGTCAGCAAGAAGTACACCCACCACCCCTAGACCCTGCCAATTGACCAAAGCCACGACTCATCACCCCCCGACTACCCCCAGGCCCAGCCAATCAGCCAGGGCCACGGCCATCACCCCCCAAACCGCCCTGGAAACCCATAAAACTTTTGTTCTTGGGAAAATGTGCTCTCTTTCTCTGGCACCTGGCCACTGTGTTGGCACGGGTGTGAGATTGAGCTCGGGCTAGCTCGAATAAAGGCTCTTTTGCTTTTGCATCCTTGTTGGCTCCTTGGTGATCTCCTTGGGATTCGCGACTTTGGGCACAACAGTTACTACATTTACCCATATTATCAAGTCCCCACGCATACCCCAATGCAGTCACTGTCCATCGGTGCAGCAAGATTGAGCATCTATATTTAAGAATATTTGTGTTTGCTTCTCACAAAGTAAGGATGAATAGAGAGCAAATGTGTTGTGGTGTTTTTCTGAAGAAACCTTATAAAAATGCTTTAATGTGGAATCATTATTGGTTATTACTTAATTCATATTCCTAGTACTCTTTTTCTCACTCATTACTTGACTCTGGGGTGTGGTTTCCTAATGAAGAGACCACCCAAAGTAACTTAACGAGGTTCAGCAAATAGGTCCTCCAGACCATGGCCCACCTAAGAAAACATTTTGTTGTTCCCTAGGCAAGTGTTTCTTAAAAGTTAGAGTAAACCTTCTTCACCTGGGAAGCCTCTTTAAAATGCAGAATCCTGGGCTTTCTTCACCTCTCCCTTGTACCCAAACTCTGCCCCTGTAGATGACTGTCTGCATGAATTTGACTGTCCATGAATTCTACAAGACTCCAGGTGCTCATGTGACACAGTGGGCCAGGCCACTCTCAGAGAAATATCCAAAAATACCTGAAAGACAGTCACCTGAGGACTTATTTTTTAAAAAGCTGATTATTGATCTCTGCCCCTAGACCATCTGAATTAGAAATTTGGTAGCAAGGCCAGGAAATATGCATTTTAAATTAATTCACCACTTGATTCTATGAGTCCACAGACTCCTTTTGAGAAGTATTCTTTTTTTTTTTTTTTTGTAGATAATTATTTTTTATTGAAGGGTAGTTGACACACAGTATTACATTAGTTTCAGGTGTACAACACAGTGATTCAACATTTATATACATGATAATTCTAGGTACCAGCTATCACCATACCAAGTTGTTACAATATTTTGACTATATTCCTTATGCTATACATTACATCCCGGTTACTTATTTATTTTACAATTGGAAGTGTGTACATTTTTTTTTTTTTGTGAGGGCATCTCTCATATTTATTGATCAAATGGTTGTTAACAACAATAAAATTCTGTATAGGGGAGTCAATGCTCAATGCACAATCATTAATCCACCCCAAGCCTAATTTTCATCACTCTCCCATCTTCTGAAGCATAACGAACAAGTTCTTACATGGAGAACAAATTCTTACATAGTTAATAAGTTACATGAGAAGTATTCTTAAAGTCCAGTTTAGACACAAAGCCCTCTGGAGAAACAGAAAAAATGGTTCTGAGGGAAATTTCCAAAGCAGAATTCTAAAAAAGTATTTTGAACAGTAACTATTTTTTTGAGAGAACATATGGGTTTTTAGGCTGAATTTGGAGGACAATGTTTATCTGCATGTATAAGTTCTGGTGCCCTGGCAGGAGCAGATATTGTAATTATTTCCATTTTACAGAGGAAGGTAGAGGTACAGTTATCCTCCCTCCAAAGTCTGGGCTCTTCGCACTGAACTGGCCCTCTTGCCTGTGTGTTTGAGAAAGCTTTCTTTTGTGTATGTTTTTCCACATTGAATACTAATATGGGTAATATTGTCCTGTTTGAAGGTGCAGAGATCATCTAGGTGGGGGTTACTTGGCTGGGTTTCTTATAATATCTGCTCCTTCCAGGGCATCAGAACTTAATATTCTCAGCTAATGAGAAGACTGGAAGGAGGCAATCCAGGTTTGATGCAGCTGCAGCCATGTCTCCAAGGTTCCAGGTCCTTTCTATCCTTATGCCTATCCATCCTCTGCTTGACACCTTTCCATCGTTAGCCTTGTCTTCTCATTGGCACAAGGGGGTGCCCCAGACAATCTTTCAAGACAATTTTAAGACAAGAAGAAAGGTAGGGGAAGTGCTGGTGTGTTCTTCAGTGTGTTTCTCTTCTCAAAGGGAAACAAAATGTTTCCCAGAAGTTCCCAGTAGACTTCTTATGTCTCATTGACCAGAGCTTTATCTATGACACCCCACTAGCTAAAAGAAAAACTTTGAAATTGAGTATCTAGTAAAGAAGGATAAAATTACCAGGGTTGACTTGGATAAGTGGCTCATGAGACTGGAAACACACTAAATCCCCAGGTTTATGTGTTGGACTATTGTTATTTATTATTATTATACAAATATATAGATGTTAAAGTTTTTGAAGAAAATAGGGGAGAGACTTACACCACATAACACAGCAAAGTTTCCTAAATATACCTTTTAATATCTTGATCCCTGAAGGCCCACATCTTTTATCAGTTGTCCTAACCTCATCCTGTCTCTCCAAGAGTGAACACTTTTGGAATTCTTCCTATATTCTCTTTCCACTTTTTTCTCCTCCTAACTCCTCCTCATTTCCAGATCTTTCCTTGTACATCTCTTTCTCTCTTCCTTACATAAAAGTAATCCAGCCTATTGTGTTATCTATTTGAGTCACAAAGTAGTCCCAATTTAGTGGCTTAAAATAAACATGTTATTTCACAGTTTCTGTGGGTCAGGAATTTGAGAGCATCTTAATTGGATATTTCTGGCCCAGGGTCTCTCATGAGGTTGCAGTCAAGACACTGGCAAGGACTGTGGTCATCTGAAAGCTTCACTGGGGCTGGAGGAGCCACTGCTAAGATGGCTCACTCATTTGACTGTTGACTTAAGGCCTCAGTTCCTCACTCCACGGCCTCTCCACAGGACTGCTCAACATGGTGGCTGGCTTCCTCCAAAGCAAGTGATCTGAGAAAGAATATGTGGGTAGCACCATAGTGCCTTTTATGACAGACTCTGTGAGTTACTGTCACTCCTACCTTACTCTAGTTGTTGGAAGAGAGTCAGTCAGTCCAGCCCACACTCAAGGGGAGAGAAACTAAGTTCTTCTTTAATGGAGATATATCAAAGAATGTGTAGACATGTGTTTTAAATCACCACATCTATATATCATTTAATTTCCTCATCACACCTCAGTTTTTTTTGAAGGGGAAGACTGTACAAAGGAATGGGAACAAAAGTGAGTCATGGTTTGGTAGCTGCATTAGTCTCAGATGGTCACAATAATGAATACCAACAGATTGAGTGGCTTAAACAACAGAGATTCATTTCTCACAGGTCTGGAGGCTGGAAGTCCAAGATCAAGGTGCTGATAAGGTTGTTCCCTGGTGAGGCCTCTCTCCTTGGCTTGCAACTGGCCATCCTCTTTGTTGCATCCTCATAGGACCTTTCATCTGTGCACATGCACTCCTGCTGTCTCTTCTTCTTGTAAGTACTACTAGATAGGGCTCTGCCCTTATGACCTTATTTAACCCAAATTGTCCCTTAAGGGCTCTTTCTCCAAATAAATCACATTATGGGTGGTTTAAAACTTCAACCTATGAATTTGGGGGAGACACGATTCAGTCCATGACAGTGATTAAGTGTGGCATGTTCATGTTTGCACATTATTTCTATTAAGATCATACTTTAAAACAGAATGGCTTTGTACGTTTTTAGGCATTATGAATATATTATACTGTTTAATCATCAAATTTACAACATTTTTTATGAACAATATTTTAAAGCAATAATCTTTCCCCATGGGAAAAAAAATGAAAGTAATTTTTAAAGTTTTTATTGTGCAAAATAGCTCAGGCAGGAAGATGCATAAAACATAAATGTACAGTTTAACAAGCTATGAGAAAGTAATCGTACCTTTAACTGCTGACCAGGTTAAAAATAGAACACCGCCTACAAATCAGAAGTCCCCTACATGTGATTTCCAAATTACAACCTTCCTTGTCCCTCCAAAGGTAACCACTGTTGTCTCTTGCACAATACTCACTTTGTTGCTATTCTTTATTTTTTTACTACCTTAATATGCATCCCCAAGGATATAGCAATGAAAGAAACTGAGATTCTGTACCCTTTTGGAGTTCACATTCTAATAAATGATGATCATGTAATAAACAGTAAATATAATAAGTAAACAATATAGCATGTTAGATAGTGACAAATGCAAAAAAATTTCAGAGCTGGAATTTATTTGGCTCTATTAGCATGTAATGATTTCAGCATCGGAAGGGAGGGTTGAAAGTATGGAGGGAAGAAAGTAAATAAAAGGAGGGGGGAACAGAATAAAGAGGAAAAATGAGGGGAGGAAATAACAGAAGGAGGAGAAACAGAATGTCAGTGGGAAAGAAAACAGAACAGATGTTAAGAAAAGGGAAGAGATGGAAAATGAGGATGAAGAGAGAAGGGAAAGTGGAAGGTTAAAAGTAATTTTTCACCTGGAGGGTTACTGAGAAAACTCTGAGCTAGAACCTTATTTCCATTTTGGTAAAAATGATTAATAAATTACTAATCAGAGAGGGATGTTTCCTATATTTCCCATTGCTACTGTTTAATATACATTTATTTCATGTAAACTAAAACTTAGCTTGGATGAAAGTTAATAATACTTGTACAAAATGTAAGCAGCTGCTTTAGACGTTTTAGAGCCCTTACCAGGTGACTGGGCTGAACAGCAGACAGCAATAGGCCTGGAATTTGTAAGAATTGCCAAGTATTAACAAAGCAGTTTTCTTTAAAGGAAAAAAAAAAGGCAGACCAGGGTAAGGGGACTGGCAGAACAGGGGTGGGGACTGGGGCAGTGTGTGAGCGAGAACCTCAGTGAGCAAAGGCTCGACCAAAGAGCAGTATCCGTGTCTGTCCCAGGTGGAAGGACAGCTAGTTAAAAGGCCTAAGGTGGTGCACTTGTTCTCTCGGGCTCCTCTAACAAAGTACCACAAACTGGGTGGCTTAAAACAACAAATCTTTATTCCCTCACACCTCAGGGGCCAGAAGTCGGAGACCAGAGCATCAGCAGGGTCAGGTCCTTCCCGGAGGCTCCGAGGGAGAATCTGCTCCTCACCTCTTTTAGCTTCTGGTGCTTGTTGGCAACCCTTGGCATTCCTTGGGTTGTAGACACACTAATCTTTGCCTCTACTGTCTTCTTTTTGGTGAGGATACAGTGACTGGATTAGGGCCCATTCTAACCCAATAGGACCTCATCTTAACTTGATTATTTCTGCAAAGACCCTATTTCCAAATAAGGTCACATTCACAGGTATTGGGAGTTAGGATTCAACATCTCTTTTGGGGGGACACAGTTGGGAATATGCCTGGCAGGCTCAGGAAGCAGCAAGAAAGCCACGGAGACTAGAGCTACTTAGATGCATTTAGGAGACTTTGCTTAACTTTGAGATAGAGAGGAGTTTGTTCTAGCATTGTTTTATCTTTGTTACTTCTTTTTCAAATATGTAGTATATATGAGATAAACCTTAATAATTAAAAGCATATTAGATTACAAGGCCTTCTAATGAGCTTGGGGGTATCCTTTGATTTGTTATTGGTTCCCTGAATGTAGAAATGGAAGCTAAGAAACAATGAATAATTAGTGACTATAAGTGATAATACAGTATTGTATACTTGGAAGTTGCTGAGTAGATTTTAAGCTTCTCACCACACACACACACACACACACACACACACAGACACACACACACACACTTAACTATGTTAATTATGTAGGGTGGTGAAGTGTTAATTATTTTGAGCTTGGTAATAACTTTATAATGTAGATGCATATTAAATCATCATATTGTACACTTCAAAGATATACAATTATATTTGTCAGTTATCCCTCAATAAAGTTTAAAGAAAATTTGTCTTAGAGGATCAAGCAGGTGAGAAAGAATTAGAGAGTAAAATTCACAGGTTTATCATTAGAAAGTCAGTACTTGAGCAATTACAAGAAGTTATACACTTTGAAATAATTCCTTTTTTAAATAATCCTGAATTTAAATAGATTGGTATTTATTGCCTATTGGGGCTTTTCTGAATTCCAATTTTAGTTTTTGGCTTAAAAAAGGAATTCTAACTCTTTCAAGACAACTTTCACAACTGATAGAGAGGCAATAATTTCTTTTTCTATATTTCTCCAAGTTGATAATATATACTTTTCATAATAGACTTAAATCTTCAACAGAAAGAACTTCTTTCTTTTTGTAACTGAAGAATAATTGAAATACATTACTATATTAGTTTCAGGTGTACATCATAGTAATATTTACATATTATGAAATGGTCATCACTTTAATCTAGTTATCATTTGTCACCATACTAAGTTGTTACAATATTATTGACTATATTCCCTATGGTGTATATTACATCCCTGTGTCTTATTTTATAGCTGGAAGATTGCACCTCTTAACTCCCTTCACCTATATTGTCCATGCTTTACTCCCTCTTTGGCAACCATCAATTATTTCTCTGTATCTATGAGTCTGTTTCTGTTTTGTTTGTTCATTTTCATTTGTTTTTTAGATTCCACATATAACTGAAATAATATGGTATCTGTCTTTCTCTGACTTATTTTACTTTGGTATAATACCCTCTGGATCCACCCATGTTGGTGCAAATGGCAAGATATCATTCTTTTTTATGGCTGAGTAATATTCCACTGTTTTTATATACCACTTATTCTTTATCCATTTTGATGGACAAAATCTAGAGCAGTGGGGATCCTTGGTTGGCTTTCAGGTCAGCACCATGAACCATCTTGGGGAGAATCCTAGGCTGTAAATCACACACCATAGTCTTAGATCAGGATAATGGATTCTGACCCCGTTTTTCTCCCACAGAACAAGGGCTTACCAACTGGGCACCTAAGAAATTAAATAACTTCTTAATTAAGTTACTTTACTAAATTAAGTAACTTCTGCCTCTGTGGAGAGCAGAGGAGTCTGGACACTAGCTGTGGCTATTATTTTGTTTTGGTCAGGCAATAATGTAAGATATAGAAACCTACTTTATTGACCTCAAATAAAACTGGTGGCTAGTGAATGTTACTGTAAGAATGCAGTGGAAATCTCATGGACAGAGGGAATATTGTCTAGCCAGTGGATCCAGAGAACTCAAAGGAGAGTTCAGGAATGAAACTGACCTGGGTTAAATTTGGCTTTGCAACTTACTGGTCATGTCATTGTAAGCAAGTCATTTTGTAGCCTATAAACTCTTTTTACTTAACTTTACTAAGGAAGCTATGATCTTGTTCCCTCCTAAGCTGGGAGTATCAGATGTCATGTACAATGGCCAAGAATGATGGATGGCATAGATGTAGGCGCCCAACAATATGCTTTAAAAATTGCTCAGTGCTCTAAGCCTTACTCATGGGAACCTCAACGGACCATCCCTAGAAATAGAAACAGAAACAGAAGAGATGATTTAGGGAGTAGGTGACGAATTATACTTTGAATATGCTGAAATTTCCATCAGGATAGTCAGGTAGGATGTTCCCACACATAGATGGAAATGCAGGATGTGAATTCAGGAGAGAAGGCAAGGCTGGATAGAGAATCAGATTTGGAGCCCACCCAAAGGGAAGTGACAGTTAAAGTAGTGAAAGCAGTGCCACTGAGAGCCCTGGGGTAGAAGAATAGCCTAAGGGCATACCCACTCTGGGCATGCACAGATTTGATGGGGGAAGGAGTGGGAAACAAGAAGGGCCTAGAGAAGTGAGAGTATTAGTAAGGTGCCAGTAAGGAAGGGTTGAAGATACTTAGGGCTTTCAGTGTTGTTAAGTTCTTTGGTGATTTTAAAGTTTTTGTAGATTAATTGCTTTATCATTATGTTAGAGTTGGTGTCATTTACTAGAGAAGTTTTGGATATAACCATGAAAAAAGTATAAGCTGCATATGTGATTCAAACAGTAAGTTAAAATAAATAAATATTGTTCTTTGCAATGAGAATTCCAAATATATATAAATACAAAATATATCAAAACACAAGATAGATAAATATCTTGTAATTAAATACACACACACACACACACACACACACACACACACATATGGAGAGAAATTAACAGATTTGAAAAGGGCATTTGCAAAAATATTTGTAAGTGTATATACACCTAAAAGCTTGCCCTGATACAATTCTGAGAGAATGGGAAGTGTGGTAGAGAAAGCAAAAAAACAGAATCAGGTAGTCTTGGGTCTAATCCTGTGGCCCTGGAAAAGTTATTCATACTTGAGGTGCCTCACCTTTTTGTTTTCAATCTCTCTCAAATCACATCACTTAAACTAATAGTAGCATTTATTGTTGTGATAATTAAATGGGACAGTGTATGTAAAGTACCATGAACAGTGCCCAAAGCTCTCTAAATGTTATCACAGTAGTTTCGTTTTGTGTTGTGCTGATTGTCTCCTTCTCACTGTACCTTAGTTTTAACACTAGATGGCAGCAATGTTCTCTTAACCAATTCAAATGAAAAATGCCAACTTTCTGGAATAGATGAGATCAGGGAAGGCTTATCCAATAGGGAAGATGTGTGTAAGGCACCAGAAAAGCAGAAGAGAGATCAGAGAGAGAGAAAAGGAGGAAAGGGAGAAGGAGGGAAGGAAAGAAGAAGGGAGGGAGAAACATGTATTTAAAAATAATTTGGTATTTCAAAAGAAAATGCTGAAATAGTCCATACAGTGGGTGGGGAGGTGGGAACCAGATCTTTATCGGATATCCTTCCACCTTCTATAGGATTTAGTATTTTTTTCTTTTTAAATACGTGTGGGGGAATGGTGGTTACCATATGTTTTCTGTGTTAACAGTTTTTAAGGATCTTACCTGGTTCTAGATGAGATTTAGCAAAATCAGCTACCCAGTGTTTGTAAAGCATAATGTGTTTTACTGTTATTTTCATCAAACTATTCATCTCAATTCTAAAAATATGGATATTTTCCTGTATGTAATATATTTCTTCTACAAGATACATATTAAGATATTAATTATCTATGGCTCTGTAACAAATACCTGAAAGGTTGGTGGCTTAAAATGATGAACATTCATTATCTTCTATTTTCTGAGGGCCCAGGAATCCTGGAATCCTGAAGCAATTTAGCTGGCAGGTTTTCGGTTCAGGGTCTCCCATGACACTTCAGTGAAGACATCAGCTGGGGGCTGCAATCATCTGAAGGCTTGACTGAGCCTTGGAGGATCTGCTTCCAACATGGCTCCCTTGCAGTTGGTGGCAACAGGCCTCACTCAGCAACTAGCCAGTTGTTGGCTAGAGGCCTCTAGTCTTTTGCATGTGAATTTCTGTGGCTTGAGTGTCCTCCCAACATGGCAACCAACCTCTTCCAGGAATAGTATCCAAGAGACCCCAAGAAGGAAGCCACAATACCTTTTATGACCTAATCTCAGAAGTTGTACTCTGTAACTTCCACCATATTTGTTCCAAGTGAGTCATATAGGAAATTACACAATTGTCAGGAATTATCTGCATATTAGGAAATGGATTTCCCACATGGAGAAAACACAGGATGTGTGGTCTCTCTCAGTGTGGCCCTGGACCCATCACATCCTCTCCCTGGCTCTTGATTTCTTCATCTCTAAAAAGTCAACAGGCCATGGATCCATGTGCCATTTCCAACTCTAAGGTGGTCTGCCTGCCCATCTGGATGTGACATCAGTTCATCTGGTCTGTCTTTTTCATCTCTAAAATGAAATGATCTTAGAGAGTGGCTTTCAAACGTTTTAGACCCACTATGAGAACTGGACTTTACACTTAAACTGCATGCACACACACACACACACACACAAGCATGTGTATGAATGCACATATATAACAGAAATGAAAGTTCCACAAAACAATACTTAAACTTATTTGCATGATGTACTCTCATCCCCCCTCCCCTTTCTATGCTAACACCCACCTTTATGCCTTTCTACTTCTTTCCTATTGGTACTAGAACAGAAATGTCAAAGAGCAAGAGAGTCCTCCCCTTCTATTTCTGGGAGGAACAAAAGGACCTTTTAAAGGTGGGTGAACCCTGGGAGCCTATTCTAATTAGTCAGGAGCCAGTATCAGAGGTAGGTGTCAGGGTGGGAAAGTTACTGTGTTTAGCCTCAAAAGTTGGTCCTGCAACTAACTAGCTCTGTGACCCTGGGCAGTCCTTTAACTTCTCTTAGTACATTCTTTTCTACACTTGGAATAATAAGTATCTTTTGTCTATCTCCTAAAGTTGTTACTAAGCTTAAAATTAGATAATTAAGCACTTACCAAGTGGCAGAGAATTCACAGACGCGATCTTTATTCCTCACAACTCTGTGATACAGAGTATTCTATTTGTTTTATAGATGAAGAAATTGAGGCTTAGGGAATTTAAGCAAGATCTTAAAGCTAGCAAGAGGCAGAAATATAATTCCAAAATCAGTTCTGACTCCAAAACCCTCACGCACAATGGAAGTTAAGCTATTTTCATTTGTCGGTAAGTGGTGACCATTTGATGTAGTAAAATATAGATTCATCCTGAATCACCACAGTGTAATGCCCTCACAAAGTGGTCCGTCAGGTCACGTTTTCTGATACTGTCTTGCTTTTAACACGAACACATATCACCTGTGGGCTTCGAGCTTCAGCGCTTCAATCTGCCTTGACCCACTAGGGCCTGCTCTCCTCAAGCATCACCTGCGAGAATCGCTCACAGTGAACGTGCCAGAACTGAGCACTTCCGTAAACGGTGACCCCAAGTGGTCCTCCAATCCAAGTCTGCAAATCACTTTAGCGCGACCCCCTTACGTCTAAAGCTGTCGCTCCCAGGGCAGGCCTAGCTTACAGCCCTCGCTGTTGCTCGCGGGCTGGTCCCGGCGAGCGCGTCTGTCCTCCGCAGTAGAACTCGAAGGCCTCCGCCCGTCCCCCTCGCGGGCGGGGCCCGCACCACAAGGCGCTTTGTGACGGCTAGGGTGTGACGCCCGCGCCCTGGACGCCGCCTGCAGCCCCGGGCGCGAGCGGCCAGGAGGCGTGTGCCCCCCTGCGCATGCGTGGCCAGGTGCACCTAGTCGGCATACTCTCTGTTCTCGGTTGGCAGGGCAGGTAGCATTGGTGATCAGGCGCCGGCGCCCCCTCCCGGCAGCCCGAGGCCCCGGCGCTCGCGGGGCGTGCCGAGCGAACGGGAAGGGACGGGGCGCGGGTGCGGGAGGTGCGGAGGGATGCGCCCTGCGCCTCGGAAAGTCCGTCCGCGGGCGAGAGACTCGCCCCTGAGAAGTGTGCGTAGGGGGAGTGGGACTGGGGCTTAAAGTTGCCCGCTTTTTCAGGTCAGATTTTTTAAAAGGGGAAAACCTGGGAAGGTTAGCATCTTTTAAAGGGCTTAGGCGGGGGACAGGATATTGCCACACCAAGGCACATTTTGGTGATGAGCTGTTTGAGCCAGTTTGGCAGGTTTATGCTCTGACAGAATGCCTTGGCGGTTACCCTTGCTGTTACCTTGGCCTTTTCTCCTTACATGGCAAGAAACGTTAAATGGAGTTCATGGAAAATAAAAGAGAACATGGTTCTAAATTAGTGAAGCTTCAGTAAACATTTATTAGGGACTTTCTGACATTCTGAAATGCTTTTGAATATTTATTTTGAATATTTTGTTTTTTGAATATTCAAAAATATTTAAGTGAAAGTCATTAATTCGATACGTTGTAATCATTTCAGGCAAAGTGAACAATGTATCCGAATCATTACATCAGGCAACTATGTTAGGAAATTGAAGTATAATAATTCACCATGGCTTATGGTCTGCCAAGAAAGAACACTGTGAAAACCATTTTAGGGGGCAGTTGTTATAAAGTGTAAGTATGTTATCATGGTAAGCGTTAACTGGAGGTAGAGCGTGTCCTTGTTGAAATAGAAGATACAGGCAAGACACCCTTACGTTGGGTATGAGATAATGGACTATGTGAGGCATTTTTAGGTGTCTGAATGTTAATTTTTTTGAAAGGAAAATGCTTTTATACGAATTTATAAAGTATCTTACTTGGTCTTTACAATAAAAGATGTTCAAATAAGAAAACAGGTTGGAGAAGTGCTTTAATTAAACTCAGTCATGTAGTAAAAGAATGACAGGGTTATACGTCTGAGTCTTCCTACTCCAACGCAACATTTTCTACTATCATCAACCACCTTAAAATACTTCTGAAGATAGCGTAAATCTACTTAAAAATGACTTAAGTGTATATTAACAGAGCACTTACTTAGCTGGTACAGAGTCAGTTTTGCATCCTGTACTTGTTGGCAGGCGATATATAGACAATGTGGGCTTTGCAATTAAGACCTGACTCAATGCCTGGCTCTGCCCCTTGGCTCCCCATATTACCTTGATTAAATTACTTAACTTCTCTATCCCTTGGCCTCCACTTCTGTAAAATGGACATACCAATACCTATGTATATGGTGTGGAATACAAAGGAGGTAATGTATGTAAAGTACTTGCACGTTGCCTGGCATACAGTAAATCCAATACTGAATGTAGGTTGCTGCCACATTTTAGTTTCACTCTATTTAGTTTCACTGTAGTATTGTAGTGCTACATAGCTTTTTTTTTGTTTTGAATTTCTGGACTTTTAATTTAACCTCTCTGCAACAGTCTATGACATATTTACCATTATGAGTCAGTTGAGTTTTTCTTTTTAACAGTATTCTAAGAAGTAAATGGAGACAGCCTATGGCACTGTAAAACCAGAGCTGTATGAAAATCAAAGAAAACTTGCCATTACATTTTATTTAGTTTTCTCAGTTCAGTATGTGTTTAGGTCTTGAACTCTAGGACAATATCACTATAGCCAATATTATTATAAACATAATTTTTATAATCTTCCTATGCTTGGAGAATGATTTAAAGCACTAATTCTACAGTTTTGGTTATGCAGAATATTATATCATGAATAATCTCTGTAAAACCAGTTCCTTCTCTGTCATTCTCACAAGAAAGAATTTGATATCATATTATTTATAAGAGCAGCTAAATTAAGAGGAACAGAAGGTAGTAACATGCTTTGGAATTCATTTGCTAAGGCAGCTCCTCATCTTAGGCTTTTTTTGGTTAAGTGTTTTTAGATTATAAAAAATACCCTAAATACATTCAAACAATATAGAAGCATTTGAAAGGAAAATAAAAAATGTTCTCTTTCATATCCCATTCCCCCTTCCAACTCAGAGATAAAATGTTTTATATTTTTTGAGAATTTCTGTCTGCTATATAGTAAAGATACAAGATGCACATACATATTTTTACAGGTTGAATTATATTGAGCTTTGTTTTTTACCCCACTATATCTTGGATAGCCTCATGGTTAAGAGGACAGATTCCAGAGTCTGACTTTCTGGGTTCAAATCCCAAACCCATGGCCAACAACAGCCTTATGACCTTGGACAAATCATTCTCTGTGCTTGTTTCCTAATCTGTAAAATGAGCATAATGACAGCATTTACCTTCTTCATAGGGTTGCTGGGGCTGTTAAATATGTTCATATATCTAAACTGATTAGAATGGTGCCTAGCATATGCTTCCAATTATGTTCTTTTACAAGGATAACAGATTCTTGTTGAACTTAGGGAAATAGCGATATTGCCCTAAAAGAATACTCACTGGGAGTTTCTGAATTCTGGTGGGATCAAGTAGGGAGAAAAAGATACATGTTTCAGTTCTGCTTATAATTTACCAAACTGCTCTTAAGTTGTAGCATAAGAAAAAAAGTTTAACTCTGGAAAAACAAAACATTAAAAAAAAAAAATCAGCAATGTTGTAAACAAAAAGTCATAAAAATTATACTTCCTCAGTTCACTCAGTCCCATGTTACTAATTCTTGTTCTTTGGGAACCCAGTTTTCCATTAGTTTCAGAAATTCTTACCCAGTTTAGCCTTATAACCTTCAGAGTATCAGAAACTTGTATTTATTTGTCAGATATCCCTTCCATGGATCTCTTTGAATATGGAGCTTTTTTTTTTTGAGAAAATCTATTTCTTTTTTTTTATTAAAGTATCATTGAATACAATCTTATGTTAGTTTCAAATATACAACACAGTGATTCAACATTTACCCATATTATCAGGTTCTCACCCCCTCCAGTGCGGTCACTGTCCATCATCGTAGTATGATGTTACAGAATTATTAACTGTATTCTTTGTGTTGTACTACCATCCCCGTAACCAACCTATACTGTGATTGCAATTTATTGTGCCCCTTACTCCCCTGCCCCCTACCCCCCACTCTCCACAACCTCTCCCCTCCACCGTCCCTAACCATCCTGCTTTGGTAACCACTGTCCCTTCTAGGGGTCTATGAGTCTACTTTTATTCTGTTCCTTCTGTTTTGCTTTGTTTTTATACTCCACAAATAAGTGAAATCATATAGTATTTGTCTTTCTCTGACTCCCTTATTTCACTGAGCATAATACCTTCTAGATCCATCCATATTGTTGCAAACTGGAGGATTTCTCTTCTTTTTATGGCTGAATAATATTCCATTGAGTTTATGTACCATGTCTTCTTTATCCATTCACTTATTAATGGACACTTAGGTTGCTTCCGTATCTTGGCTATTGCAAATAGTGCAGCGATAAACACAGGGGTGCATATGGCCTTTTGAATCAGGGATCTCGCTTTCTTTGGGTAAATTCCTAGGAATGGAAGTCCTGGGGTAAGTGGTATTTCTATTTTTAGTTTTTTGAGGAACCTACATAGTGCTTTCCACAATGGTTGCATCAATTTACATTCCCACCAACAGTGTAGGAGGGTTGAAGATGGAGTACTTCTACAGGGAACTTTTGGAAAACATCTAAGTAAGTAACTGTAAATGACAAAAGATTTAAAAATGGCCTTGGTTATAGATCTGGTGAGAGTTCTTCACAACACATCTGACAAGGAAATCTGGTTCTTTCTGTAACATAAAACCTTTTAATAACCATAATTACAAGTAGTAATATATCAGGACATACCAAATTTCTAGGAGTTTCATGTGACTTTTAGAATATTAACTTTAATAACATATTCCTAAACAAATATAATCTAAGTGTCTGCATCACTTATTTAACAATGTTTCCATATAGTTTAACATATTAAATAAATAAGAGAAGAAAATCCTCTGACATGTTCCAGCATCTCTCTGAAAAATCTGAGTTAATTAGAGGTAAAAAGGGTTTTATTTAGAATCAATTTGAGAAGTTCAAAATACCAAAATAGGTTTTGAAGCACTTTCCTAAATGGGATCACAGATCGTTATGAAACAATACTTAATTATCCATTTAACCGAAGGGACAATAAAAGATTTTAAAGTCAAATGCAGAGAATTACATAGTTGTTAGCAAAGCTTACCTCTTTTAATATTGAGAAGATTCAGTTCTATGTAAGATCACAACTGATATTAAAGCTTATTTTTGACACCTTTATAACCAATTCATGTTAATCTTAGCCAGCTTGCATACATTAAATTCCTTTTCCACAACCTTTTACAACATTTTTTCTCATGTTCAGATTTTGCCCTAAGCTTTCCTTTTTTAAATAATTAGCCTCCCATTTTTAGGACAAAATTACTTTTTTTTCTTCAACAAGAATGCATTTCCATTCCTCAAATTTTCTTTTACCGAAAGCATATATCTTACTTTTCTTGCATGCAGAGATGTTTCCCTTGTTATTTCTAGTTGCTTTAATCAAATTTAACTTATAGAAATCTTAATTGCTAGTGAAAACTAAGTAGTAAAGAACTGTGAAGTGTTATACCAGCATTCTTTAGATTAGCAAGTTTATAAATATATTTCATAATTTTTAGAAACATGAGCTTCTTCTTAATACAATCTTTCAATAAGCCCAAAACATGTTTACTAACAGGCCCAAATTCTTCTTTAGTTTTTCTGTAATAAGGAAGCCAAAAGTAGATAAGCCTATTTAGTAATTAATGTGTCATTATTTTATCTTATTTGGAAATTATCTAGATATTCTATGAATTTAGCCTAACTCAGCTTAACAAAATTTTAGTTTCAGGTTACAAAAAAATTTTCAAGCTATTTTTAGGTACATATCTCATTAACCCATAATTATAGTTTAAAAGTTCACCTAAAACTTTACTTATATTAATTTAATTAATTTTTTTATTAAGGTATTATTGATATACACTCTTATGAAGGTTTCACATGAAAAAACAATGTGGTTACTACATTCACCCATATTATCATGTCCCCCCCATGCCCCATTGCAGTCACTGCCCATCAGTGTAATAAGATGCCATAGAGTCACTATTTGCCTTCTCTGTGCTATACTGTCTTTCCCATGATTCCCCCCACACCATGTGTATTAATCATAATACCCCCCAATCCCCTTCTCCTTCCCTCCCACCTGCCCTCCCCCACCCTTCCCCTTTGGTAACCGCTAGTTCCATCTTGGAGTCTGTGAGTCTGTTGCTGTTTTGTTCCTTCAGTTTTACTTTGTTGTTATATTCCACAAATGAGTGAAATCATTTGGTACTTGTCTTTCTCTGCCTGGCTTATTTCACTGAGCATAATACCCTCTAGCTCCATCCATATTGTTGCAAATGGTAGGATTTGTTTTCTTCTTATGACTGATATAATATTAATATTCCATTGTGTATATGTACCACATCTTCTTTATCTATTCATCTACTGATGGACACTTAGGTTGCTTCCATTTCTTGGCTATTGTAAATAGTGCTGCAATAAACATAGGGGTGCATCTGTCTTTTTCAAACTGGGCTGCTGCATTTTTAGGGTAAATTCCTAGAAGTGAGATTCCTGGGTCAAATGGTATTTCTATTTTGAGCTTTTTGAGGAACCTCCATACTGCTTTCCACAATGGTTGAACTAATTTACATTCCCACCAGCAGTGTAGGAGGGTTCCTGTTTCTCCACAACCTTGCCAACATTTGTTGTTTGTCTTTTGGATGGTGGCGATCTTTAGTGGTGTGAGGTGATATCTCATTGTGGTTTTAATTTGCATTTCTCTGATGACTAGTGATGTGGAGCATCTTTTCATGTGTCTGTTGGCCATCTGAATTTCTTATTTGGAGAACTGTTCAGCTCCTCTGCCCATTTTTTAATTGGATTGTTCGCTTTTTGTTTGAGGTGCGTGAGCTCTTTATATATTTTGGATGTCAACCCTTTATCGGATCTGTCATTTATGAATACATTCTCCCATACTGTAGGATGCCTCTTTGTTCTATTGATGGTGTCCTTTGCTGTACAGAAGCTTTTCAGTTTGATATAGTGCCACTTGTTCATTTTTGCTTTTGTTTCCCTTGCCCCGGGAGATATGTTCATGAAGAAGCTGCTCATGTTTATGTCTAAGAGATTTTTGCCTATGTTTTTTTCTAAGAGTTTTATGGTTTCATGGCTTACATTCAGGTATTTGATCTATTTCAAATTTACTTTTGTGTATGGGGTTAGACAATGATCCAGTTTCATTTTCTTATATGTAGCTGTCCAGTTTTGCCAAGACCAACTGTTGAAGAGGCTGTCATTTCCCCAATGTATGTCCATGGCTCCTTTATTGTATATTAATTGACCATATATGTTTGGGTTAATGTCTGGAGACTTTATTCTGTTCCACTGGTCTGTGGCTCTGTTCTTGTGTCAGTACCAAATCGTCTTGATTACTGTGGCTTTGTAGTAGAGCTTGAGGTTGAGGAGCGAGATGCCTCCCACTTTATTCTTCCTTCTCAGGATTGCTTTGGCTATTCGGGGTCTTTGGTGGTTCCATACGAATTTTAGAACTATTTGTTCCAGTTCATTGAAGAATGCTGTTGGTAATTTGATAGGGATTGCATTAAATCTGCAGATTGCTTTGGGCAGGATGGTCATTTTGACAATATTAATTCTTCCTAGCCAAGAGCATGGGATGAGTTTCCATTTGTTAGTGTCCTCTTTAATTTCTCTTAAGAATGTCTTGTAGTTTTCTGGATATAGGTCTTTCAGTTCCTTGGTTAGATTTATTCCGAGGTATTTTATTCTTTTTTGATGCAATTGTGAATGGAATTGTTTTCCTGATTTCTCTTTCTGCTAGTTCATCGTTAGTGTATAGGAATGCAACAGATTTCTGCATTTTAATTTTGTATCCTGCAAATTTGCTGAATTCAGATATTAGTTCTAGTAGTTTTGGAGTGGATTCTTTAGGGTTTTTTTATGTACAATATCATGTCATCTGAAAACAGTGACAGTTTGACTTTTTCCTTACCAATCTGGATGCCTTTTATTTCTTTGTGTTGTCTGATTGCCGTGGCTAGGATCTCCAGTACTATGTTGAATAAAAGCAGGGAGAGTGGGCATCCTTGTCTTGTTCCTGATCTTAGAGGAAAAGTTTTCATCTTCTCTCTGTTAAGTATGATGTTGACTGTGGGTTTATCATATATGGCCTTTATTATGTTGAGGTACTTGCCCTCTGTATCCATTTTGTTGAGAATTTTTATCATGAATGGATGTTGAATTCTGTTGAATGCTTTTTCAGCATTTATGGAAATGATCATGTGGTTTTTCTCCTTCTTTTTGTCGATGTGGTGGATGATGATGATGGGTTTTTTGAATATTGTATCATCCTTGCATCCCTGGGATGAATCCCACTTGATCATGGTGTATGATCCTCTTGATGTATTTTTGAATCTCGGTTTGCTAATATTTTGTTGAGTATTTTTGCATCTATTTTCATCAGAGATATTGGTCTGTAGTTTTCTTTTTTGGTGGGGTCTTTGCCTGGTTTTGGTATTAGAGTGATGCTGGCTTCATAGAATGAGTTTGGAAGTATTCCCTCCTCTTCTATTTTTTGGAAAACTTTAAGGAGAATGGGTATTATGTCTTCTCTAAATGTCTGATAAATTTCAGTGGTGAATCCATCTGGTCCGGGAGTTTTGTTCTTGGGTAATATTTTGATTACTGATTCAGTATCATTGCTGGTAATTGGTCTGTTTAGATTTTCTGTTTCTTCCTTGGTCAGTCTTGGAAGGTTGTATTTTTCCAGAAAGTTTTCCATTTCTTCTAGGTTATCCAGTTTTTTGGCATATAGATTTTCATAGTATTCTCTAGCAATTCCTTGTATTTCTGTGGTGTCCATAGTGATTTTTTCCTTTCTAATTTCTGATTCTGTTTGTGTGTATAGCATCTCTTTTTTTCTTAATAAATCTGGCTAGGGGTTGATCTATTTTGTTTATTTTCTCAAAGAACCAGCTCTTGGTTTTATTAATTTTTTCTATTGTTTTATTCTTCTCAATTTTATTTATTTCTTCTCTGATCTTTATTATGTCCCTCCTTCTGCTGACTTTGGGCTTCATTTGTTCTTCTTTTTCCAGTTTCCGTAATTGTGAATTTAGAGTATTCATTTGGGATTTTTCTTCCTTCTTTATATAGGCCTGGATTGCTATATACTTCCCTCTTTGAACTGCCTTTGTTGTGTCCCAGAGAAGTTGGGATGTTGTGCTGCTGTTTTCATTTGTCTCCATATATTGCTTGATCTCTGTTTTAAATTGGTCATTAATCCATTGATTATTTAGGAGCATGTTGTTAAGCCTCCATGTGTTTGTGAGCCTTTTTGTTTTCTTTGTACAATGTATTTCTAGTTTTATACCCTTGTGATCTGAGAAGTTGGTTGGTACAATTTCAATCTTTTTGAATTTATTGAGGCTGTTTTTGTGGCCTAGTATGTGGTCTGTTCTGGAAAATGTTCTGTGTGCTTTTGGAAAAAATGTGTATCCTGCTGCTTTTGGGTGTAGAGTTCTGTAGATGTCTGTTATGTCCATCTGTTCCAATATGTTTTTCAATACCTCTGTGTCCTTACTTATTTTCTGTCTGGTTGATCTGTCCTTAGGAGTGAGTGGTGTGTTGAAGTGTCCTAGAATGAATGCATTGCACTCTATTTCCCCTTTCAATTCTGTTAGTATTTGTTTCACATATGTAGGTGCTCCTGTGTTGGGTGCCTAGATATTTATAATGGTTATATCCTCTTGTTGGATTGACCCTTTTATCATTATGCAATGTCCTTCTTTGTCTCTTGTGACTTTCTTTGTTTTGAAGTCTATTTTGTCTGAAACAAGTACTGCAACACCTGCTTTTTTCTCCCTATTAATTGCATGAAATATCTTTTTCCATCCCTTCACTTTTAGTCTGTGCATGTCTTTGGGTTTGAAGTGAGTCTCTTGTAGGCAGCAGATAGATGGGTCTTGTTTTTTTATCCATTCAGTGACTTTCTGTCTTTTGATTGGTGCATTTGGACCATTTACATTTAGGGTGATTATTGATAGGTATGTACTTATTGCCATTGCAGGCTTTAGATTCGTGGCTACCAAAAGTTCAAGGGTAACTTCCTTACTATCTAAGAGTCTAACTTAACTCACTTGGTATGCTATTATAAACACAATCTAAAGGTTCTTTTCTTTTTTTTCCTCCTTTTCTTCTTCCTCCATTCTTTATATATTAGGTATTATATTCTGTCCTTTTTGTGTATCCCTTTTTATTACCTCTGGTGACAGCTATTATTGTCTGTCCCTTTTTATTACCTCTTGTGACCTTAGGAACCCTTCCATCTATATCATTCCCTCCAAAATACACTGTAGAGATGTTTTGTGGGAGGTAAATTCTCTCAGCTTTTGCTTATCTGGAAATTGTTTAATACATCCTTCAAATTTAACTGATAATGTTGCTGGATAAAGTATTCTTGGTTCAAGGCCCTTCTGCTTCATTGCATTAAATATATCTTGCCACTGCCTTCTGGCCTATAAGGTTTCTGTTGAGAAGTCTCATGATAGCCTGATGGGTTTTCCTTTGTATGTGATCTTATTTCTCTCTCTGGCTACTTTTAATAGTCTGTCCTTATCCTTGATCTTTGTCATTTTAATTATTATATTTCTTCATGTTGTCCTCCTTGGGTCCCTTCTGTTGGGAGATCTATGCACCTCCATAGCCTGAGAGACTATCTCCTGACTGAAAGTTTAAGGCAGCAAAGGAGACATACTCAATATGAAGCCAGATTGGGGACGTTTTCAGCAATTAATTCCTCAAAGACACTTTCTGTCTCTTTTTATCTCTTCTTCTTCTTCTGGTACCCCTGTAACACAAATATTGTTCTGTTCAGATTGTCACACAGTTCTCTCAATATTCTTTCATTCTTAGAGTTCCTTTTTTCTCTCTGTGCCTCAGCTTCTTTGTATTCTTCTTCCCTAATTTCTATTTCATTTATCATCTCCTCCACCATATCTAATCTGCTTTAATACCCACCTTTCTATTCTTCAATGATTGGATCTGTATCCTAAATTCATTCCTGAATTCTTGAATATTTTTCTGTACCTCCATGAACATGTTAATGGTTTTTATTTTGAAATCTCTTTCTGGAAGATTAATGAGGTAGATTTCTTTTGAATCTTTCTCAGGTGTATTCATAATTTTGCTTTGAAGCAGTTTCCTTTGATGTTTCATATTTGTATGTGGCTCCCTCTAGTGCCCAGAAGCTCTACTCTCTGGTGCTGCTCAGCCCCTGGAGCAATGTTGGGGGTTGCAGGGGAGTGATGTTGGTGCTTGGGGGGAGGAAAGAGCTGTTTCCTCCTTCTCAGCTGCTATGCTTGTCTCCACTGCCAGTACCAGTGGCCAAACACACAAGTGTAAGCCTCTATGCTTTGTGTTTGTAGCTACCATAGGCAGAGCTTCCCTCTGGCTTTCCTTAAGCAAGGGCAGGGGCTGCCGGTTTGTGAACCTGAGCCAGGTGCAAGCTAGCTGGGAGGAAGACACAGCAGGCTGCATATCATGGTGGGCACCTTGGAGCTACATAGCCAGCCAGGGAGGTGGAGCTCCTGAAGATCGTTTAAGCTCCCAACATGTTGGGCAGAGTGCACCCAGAGAATTTTGTCTTCCTGTCCCTTCTCTTGTGTAGTAAGCTCTGTTCAATCCTTGTCCCTTTAGCAGCCCTCTTGCTTTTAGGAAGTCTCTCAGACTGCCCATGCAGATTAGCTGGATATGAATCCCTGTTTTCCACAAGCAGTTGGAATCTCTGTGTCTCCAGGTATTATGCCTGTCTTAGCTTTCCAACCCCACTAAATCATCAGAGCACCATGCAATGTAGTTTCATGCTCTCAGAGCAGATCTCTGGAGTTAGGTATTCTGCAGTCCCAGGCCTCCACTCCCTCCTCCACTTTGTTTCTCTTCCTCCCACCAGTGAGCTGGGGTGGGGAAGGGCTTGGGCCCCACCGGGTCACAGCTTTGGTACATTACCCTTTTCCATGAGGTCTGCTCTTTTCTCCAGTTGTATGCAGTCTGGTGCAGGCTTCTTTCCTGTTGCTCTTTCAAGATTAGTTGAATTAATTATATTTTAATATTATATGTGGTTTAAGAAGGAGGTCTCTGTCTCACCTCTCATGCCGCCATCTTTAAACCAATCTCCTGCAAAATTCTTTTTGATGGTTAGCAAGTCTATGTTCAGGGCTGCAGGGCTGAGCAGAAGAAGCTTTTTGACTGAAAGTTTAAGGCAGCAAAGGAGACATACTCAATATGAGGGCAGAGATGCCATCTTTTTCACTTGGTTGTACATATAGTAAGAGCTAGATAAATAGTAGTTGTTTTATTGATTATCTTTCCAAATCAACATTATAAGGATAAACCTCATTCATTTGTTACACATATGTACCACAGTTTGTTAAGGCAGCCTATCTGGATAGACATTAACAATATTTGTGGGGTGTTTTCTTTTTACATGTGCTTCAATGAACATTCTTATAAATACATCCTTGTGCTCTTGTTCAACAGCATCTATAATTGTAGACTTCAAGTCATTCCCTCATGTAGATGATAAAGTAGTAAGGAAGCTGGAGTAGGAAAACAAGCAGGTGCATGGGTCTAAGACCTTTCTTCCCCTATGGGTACCAAAGCAGGTCTATGCATAGGAATTCACATCCACTGTAGATGAGGACCATGTAGCTGATATTTTACATTTCTGAATTAGGATACATGAAACAATTCATTTAAAGTTTATAGTGATTATCTGTAATATTGCAACTTGGGATTTTATCTCCTTCTCCAGTTTTCTAAGGATTCTCTTGATATGAGTGCTTCTAAATAAATAGATATAAGCTAAATACTAGTTCTGGTTCTTAATTAACTTACGGGATTCTATTTCCTTGTCTACCCATATGGTGATTATAAAGATTAAAATAAGATCACATACTCAAAGCCTCAGTGTATGCTAAGCACCATGGTCAATGTATGATTAGTCCCTTTGTTCCTTTCCTAATGTGATCATATTTTTTATCAGCCATAAAAGATTTGGAGCTTATAGTTCTTCCTGCATCCTCTTAAAAAACATGGAAGGATTGGATTGACTCCAGGGAAGGTGGTTTTTTTGAATAAAAGTTCCTGTCACTATAATTTATGGTACTTTTTCAATATGTCATTACATTACAAAGCTCCTTCTGGCTAGATTTGCAACTCTAGAATATCCTGACTACACCCCTGTAAACCAAATTGTCTTGAGGAAAATAGAACTGAGAAATAAGATGCCTTCTGTATATCCCACAATAGATATGCAAGAAGTATTTATTAATGAATTAGTGAATTTTTGCCCCAGACAGGAACCTTGGGATCTTGTACTGCTTACAAAAACCTGGTACACAAACCTAACCAAAATAAAGTTGCCTTTCCTGGAAGAAATTACATTTGGTAGTCCTTTGCACCTAAACAAATGTAAAACCATGAAGGATGGTCTGCTCCCATCTGCAGAATGTAAGTTCTCAAAGAACTACTTTAATAAATTGTAAATTGTGTATGTGTTACTTTGCTTATTATCAGATAAATGTTTAAATGTGCTCATTCACACCTATATCCCTTATTTATATAGCCCCATCTCCTTGTTTGTATTCAGGAATATGAATTTTGCTGTTGATAAATATCCAGCTTTGACTAAATTATGCCTGGTGAAAAAAGTCAATTGAGCTGCTTCACATATTTTATTTTTCAGCCATAAAACTTGAAAGGGAGCATGAAATGAAGCACTTGAATAACCTGAAATGTCAGGAAAATGCAGCTAAGGAAATTCAGTTTTCCCTAAGGGGAAAGCAAGTTGGTTTGAGAAGACCTCTTCCTCCCAAGTAACAATTATCTCATAACTGAAGCTGTACTCTGCTTTCTGCATCGAAAGGGGATGAAGGGCTCCCACAAATGCCCACTGGTCCATAGCCAGCTCCTGTGGGTTAGCGGACAGCTGTAAAGGATCTGCTGGGCCCTGCTGCATACTCCTTTCTTTGTATCACAAGCAACAGCACTGTAAGTAGATGAAAATGAAGCTGAAATAATTTGTGCTATTCATTTCAATGTTTGCAAAATTGAACTAAGAGGAAACTGCTTGTCAAAGACCTTACTTTGAAAAACACTTTGAAATTTCATCTTGAGATCCCAAGAAGGCATCAAAGAGGGGAGAGAAATTTTTTTAAAAATGATAAACTGAACACAGAGAAGACCAGTAGTGGTTCTATAGTATCGTACTATGCTGATGGACAGTGAATGTAATGGGGTATATGGAGATATGGAGGGGACTTGATGATGGGGGGAGTCTATTAAACAATATTGCTCATGTAATTGTAGATTGATGATACCAAAATTAAAAAAATCACAAACTGAAAATTTTTGTTTGGTTTAGAAAAATTATAGATTTCATTTTAGTAACTGTCCAGTTTCCAGTGTTCAGTGAAACATTTTATGTGGTACTTTAAAGTACAAGGAGAACTTGTTTTGTTTTGCTCTCCTAAAAAATTGTCTTTTCCTTCTGCCTAATTTCATATTGTCTCTCTGCCCTGGAGCATGTGGAATACACATATATATGTGAAAATGACATGAAAATACAAAAACCTTATTATGAAGAAAATTCTTATTTGCAGAGTGGCTGGAGATTTGCATAAACTGATTTTCTGAGAATTTGAATCCAATAAAGCGCACTTGGATATGAAAGTTATATTTAAGCATGATTTAGTTTGTTACATGATTCACTAGGCATTTTAGGATCTCCTAGCATCAGAGCCTCATTATGAAAGGCATTACGGCATAATGTTTAAGAGTACATACTTAGACCTGGCTGCTTATATTGGTATGACCTGGAGGAAGTCTTAATTTGTCCCTAGAGAAGGAAAAAAAGTTGCCAACGTATCAGGAGTCTCAGGCTCTGTTCTGGAATTTTCTGTGAAGAGACTCCTACCTCCCATTTCCATGCTCCTTTCAGTTCCATTCTCTCTCCTCTGTAGATCATCCACCTCCACGCTAAAGACTGGTTTTTCACTTTGAAACTTTCATGGCATTGGAATGTAGGCATGATCTCCTTCATGGACTTCAATTGCCAATTGTTCTTACATCACATCAAGTCTCTGCCAAAGCAACGTGTTCCAAGTAAGTACCAGGAGCAGACTCCCTCTCTCACTGTTTCAGAGACTGCTCATTACATGACTACCTCCTGTGGGAATTTAGACTCCTGCTCTCACCAGATAGGCAGAGCAGTTAGGATAAGCATAACTTGAACACAAAAAGTGTTCAAACATTTCCTGGGTTGCATTACCTGTACAAACTTCCTTCCCCAAGATTGCTGTTGCATCAAAGCTCAGGTGTTCCCAGGAGAATGACTATCCAAATTCTAGCATTGCAGTTTAACAATATGGAAATTTACATCAGTAGTGGGAATTGTTGACATAATTTCCTTCAAGAAAATAGGAGGGTTATTTCTTAGTGGTGGCCTTCTCTCATCATGGAATCCCATGACAAGTATATATATATTTTTCTTATGACTCTTTTGGTATTTGAAAGAAATTTTGAAGTTTTAATAAAAAAGAGCATTGAAAAGCAAATCAGAAAATTGGAAGGAGCAAATTATATTTGATATGTTTTTCATGTTTTATGTTATTTATGTTTGATATTGACATTGTTATTTTTCTGGGTTAGATGCAACAGATGTTATTAATGATAATAACCAACACAATAGCTAAACATTAATTGAGCACTTAAAATGTCTCTGGTATATTAATAGAAATGGTCAGATCAAAAAGTGGGAAGTTTGTACGAGATGCTTGGGGTTGATTCTTGGTTTTCCTATGAAATGCTTTAGCTCAGCACCTTTTGTTTTGGTTAATTTTGGCTGGAGTAGTAGATATATGTCCTTCTGACCTAGCAATTTAGGGTGGAGAAACAACACTTCTGACCCTTTCTAGCCATACATTTAGGACTTAACCTATTTTGAAAGTGTATAAGGAAGGGATGAATGGCCACTTTCATTATTACTGAAAAATATGTGACTTGCCCTGGTCCCACCTGTCTTTTTGGGGGTAGTTGGCTGATGTGATCAAGGATCTGTTTTGCTTATGTATTCTTTAAGGGAGGACACTATAAATAGCTTACAACCTACAGTGAGTATTAGGAAATATTCTTTGTACTTAAGATCATGAATGTTTGAATCATGTAATTATATCAAAATAGAAGAGCTATTCAGATATGTAAATTAGGATATTACCCTTTTCAGCATGCATATTATTCTTTCATAATGTCAGTTAAAACATGTTTACTCTATACGTATATTCAACACCTGGTAAGGCATGTGAGTTAAAGGTATAAGGAGGTGAACAATAGTGAGCCTGGATGTGATATTTAGTTTAAGTAGCAAGAATAATACTTGATACAAGTGAGACTCATGAACTTTTATTACTTTATTTATTTTCCATATGTAGTATGGACCCTGGACTTGCTTTGTCACTTACTAGCTTAGCCCATGGCAGGTTGTTTAACATCTATAAGCCTTTCTTCACTCATGGGCAAATGAAGGTAATAATGGTACCTGCAAGACAGGTAATAATGGTACCTCCTTGTTGGGAGGATTGAGATATGTACAGAGGAGGAACAAATATTTCTCCTCTCCTTACATTGGGCTTTCTAGCTGGGGCCCTGTAAATTAGACTAGAAGACAGATAAACAAAAGAAAAACAAGTTATTAACATGTGCATTACACATACACATGGGAGCACTCAAGTGAGTAGCTGAGAGAAGTGGTTAGGGCTTATATAGTGTTTTAACAAAAAAATACATTTTTAGAAAAGTGACAAGACAAAGTAAAAGAACTTTGAGCTTCTGGGGGTGGCAAATTTTGGGAACGCAAATTTGGGGAAACTAATGGTACATAAGGGCTAGTTTTAGTAAGGTTTGTTATGTAGATTCCTCTGGGATAGATTTCTCTGGGCTACTAAGGGTCTAGAGTTGTTTCCAGTGATTAATTTCTATCTTTCCTGGTTGAGAGGGAAGAGGAGACACCTTTACAAATTTATGTCCTGCTTTTGGGTAAATAGAGGAAGGGCATGGAGCTGTTCTTGTACCTGCTTTTTCCCAATTGCCTTATGCTCAAAATAATCCTTATGCCAAAGTGGCATATTTTGGGGTGGCATATTCTACTACCCTTCCTATGTAAAGGACCTCTCACAGGAAACTTCCTGGTACATAGGAAGGACTCAATAAATGGTAGTTGTTGTTACTGTTATTATTGTAGAAAATCAGTATCAATAATTTTCTCTCATGGCTGACAAAGTCCATTAATGTCATTTTTACAACTTATTGGATTTAAATAGGATATGAGAATTTATGGCTATAATTGTAACAACATTGGCTTGTTGATCTGAGGCCAGAAAAGGTTGTTGGGAAAAGGACCACAAATATTATTATAAATAGCACAGCACCCTTGCACGTGAACAGGTCTTTCCAGTTTGTTTCACTGACAAGGTGCTTTATTTTCCCTCCTGGTTATTTTATTATGAAGGTGGAGCAGGTGCTGTTTCAGGCTAAACACCTTGTAAGCCCATTTACCACCCTTCTCTAGGTCCTGACTTAGCCCTTCAGTCCTTCTCACGCCCTTGCATTCCATTTTCTTCAGGTATCTCTTACCTGGAAGCTTTGAAATTTGTTAGGCTCCGTTATAAAAACCTAAGAACAAAGACAACGATTGAGTCATTTTAACCGTCTGTCTCCTCATGGAGTCATGAGGTTGTTATCAGCTTTTGGGAAGCTGCTTGAAATAACCATAACTTCCTCTATCTTTACTTCTTTTCCTTTAGTTCCCTTTTTCTCTATTGTAAAAATAGTAATTCAGAGTCATTTCAAAGATATTAGAGGGTACAAAAAATATAAAAGTGAAAAATCATCCTACATACAGAAGCAATCACTATGAAAAGTTTGAAGTCTTTCCATTTGGTCTCTTTAATTATTAACATGGCTGGGAACATTCTATCTATACCATTTGATCTTGATTTTTTTTGCCTAAATTTCTAATAAAACATTTCTCATTGTTAAAGTGTTTATTTTAAATAGCTCCACAACATCACATTGTACCATAATTTACTTAATTTAGTCTCCTTTGAGCATTTAAGTTGTTTCCAGTTTTCTGCTTTTATAAATAATAGTGCTATTATAAATAAGAATGTATTTATAAATAACAATGCTACTATAGATAGGAATATCTGCCCCAAATAAATAATAACTTTTGCCAGTATTACAGCTAATTTATTAAGCCAGCTTCTTAGACTTATAGTGACAAAGGCTATTACTACATATTGCCAGGCTTTTTCCATAAAGGTTGTATGAATTTTTTTTTTTTGAGAGGGCATCTCTCATATTTATTGATCAAATGGTTGTTAACAACAATAAAATTCTGTATAGGGGACTCAATGCACAATCATTAATCAACCCCAAGCCTAATTCTCAACAGTCTCCAAGGTTGTATGAATTTTAAGTCTTACCTGCAGTATATGAGAATGTCTCTTTCTCTCAACTCTTACCAACCAGGGCTATTTACCTTAAAATTATTTTTTTCTTATTGATAGGCAATACATGTTACCTATCTTGTGCTAAAACAGGGTTTGGCAAACATTTTAATGTACTTTAAAAATTATTAGTGATATTGATTACCATGTTTATTAACTGTGAATTTTCTGGTACAAGTACTGGGCCTTTTTCTATGAGGTGATAGTGTTTTAATTTGGATTGAATTAATAATACATAATTTGTTTGGATTAAATAATTGCCTTTTTTAATAGATCCCTTATGAGCTTACTTAAATTCTTTTGGATTCTATAGGAACTTTTATGCCTTCCAGCTTCTAGAAGCTTCCTCATGCTAAAACTCTGAGTTTGGCAAATAATTCCTTAGCCATGTTTAATTACATATCCTTTTGCCACTTTCCCTTTAGCCTTTACATTCTCAACCTGAAGAGTCCAGGCTTTTCAGTTGGTTTTCCTGAAGAATATCTTTTTCTCTAATACCTCTAGTTCTGTTTGCAGAGATAGAAATACATGAAATATTTCCTATGATTTATAGAACTGGATCTCAAAATTAAGGTGCGTGTATGTTGAACATATCCAGGTGCATTTTACATTTGTGAGCAAATGAGATAAATTTAGATATTAGCGATTAGTTGGTTTATCTCTCCACCTTTATGCCAAATAGTGGTGTTTTATTCCTGAACTGTGCCTAAGTGGTTGCCAGTCTCTTTGGCATGATAGTGCTATTGACTACTTTCATGGCTTCTACTTCAGTGTGCACAAGGGAAATGAGGACAGGCTGAGAATCAGGCCAGGATTTAAATCCCAACATCACAATTTACTTGCTTAATAACCTTGGACAAGTCACCTAGCTCCACCAGGTCTTTGTCTTCTTATCTGTGAAGTGGGAGTGATAGTATTTACCTCTTAGAGTGCATGTGAAGATTAAGTGGGATCTTATGATCCACCTTACTAGCTTGGGGTATAAGTTTGGTCATGCCTTTAAAAAATTTCTAATTAATCACCTATTTAAAACCTCCTTTGCAAATTGAACAGAGAACTCAAGGGGCTTACTATTCTGAAGGAGTCTCCTACCCACCCCCAGGACAGAGAGAAACTCAGAAAAGCCTGACCCATCCACTGGTAGGCCCTGGTTTCAGCAGCTGCTGTTTTTTGGGGGGACCTTTTGAATGAATAGTTTCCACCCAGGTCAATGTGCCCTTAATCACTGCTGCCATGCCTCTTCTAGTCCAGGTCCTTGCACACAATATGGTGGTGCCCAAGCTTGACCTCTCAAGGTAACTCATCTCCAGGTCACACCCACATAGCCAGTTGCTGTGCTCTGTGTTACCCTCTGACATCAGCGCCACAGTGACCAGCTCCAGAGGAACTTGTCACCAAGTCCAGACACTCCGTTCTTTCATGGTGGGTAATTGGACATTAGTGTCTTTTCCTACCATTGGACCTCACTTGGAATCATCCCAATTCATTTGAAAATTCTGATAACATTGAATTTCAAATAGGAAGTTTATTTAAAAAATACATCAAAAAGATTATCCATCATGACCAAGTAGGATTTATTCCATAAATGTAGGGTGGAATAATATTTGTACATCAACCAATGTGATATACACATTTTCCAAAGTAAGGATAAAAATCGTGATCATTTCAACATACTCTAAAAAAGCATTTGTCAAAATTCAATATCCATTCATGATTAAAAAAACTCTCAACAAAATGGGACTAGAGGGAACATACCTCAACATAAGAAAGGCCACATATGACAAACCCATAGTTAACATCATACTCAGTGGTGAAAAGCTAAAAGATTTTCCTCTAAGATCAGGAATAAGACAAGGATGCCTACTCTTACCACTTTTATTCAACATACTACTGGAGGTCCTAGCCACAGCAATCAGACAAGAAAAAGAAATAAAAGGCATTCAGATTGGTAAGGGAGAACTTAAACTTTCACTATTTGCAGATGATATGATACCATATATAGAAAACCCTAGACTCCACCAAAAAACTATTAGCATAAATGGATTCCGCAAAGTACAGGATATAAAATCAAAGTACAAGAATTTGTTGCATTCCTATGTACTAATAATGAACTAGCAGAAAGAGAAATTAAGAAAACAGTTTCATTTACAATTACATTAAAAGAATAAAATACCTAGGAATAAACCTAGCCAAGGAGGTGAAAGACCTGTACTCTAAAAACTATAAGACATTGATGAAAGAAATTGAAGAAGACAAATAAATAGAAATCTATCTCATGGTCCTGGACAGGAAGAATTAATATTGTCAAAATGGCCATCCTGCCAAAAGCAATTTACATATTCAGTGCAATTCTATCAAAATACCAATGGCATTTTCAATGAACTAGAGCAAATAATCCTAAAATTAATATGGAACCACAAAAGATCCTAAATAGTCAAAGCAATCTTGAGAAAGAAGAACAAAGCTGGAGGTATCAAACTCTCTGACTTCAAGCTATACTACAAAGCTACAGTGATTAAAACAGTATGATATTGGCACAAGAACAACCCATAGATTAATGGAACATAATAGAGAGCCCAGAAATAAACTCACATATTTATGGTCAATTAATATATGACAAAGGAGATAAGAACATAAAACCAGGAAAAGACATTCTCTTCAATAAATGGTGTTGGGAAAACTGAGCAGCTACATGCAAGAGGATGAAATTTGATTACTGTCTAACTCCATACACAAAAGTAAACTTGAAATAGATCAAAGACCTAAATATAAGACATGAAATCATAAAACTCTTAGAAGAAAACATAGGCAAATATCTCTTGAATATAAGCATGAGCAACTTTTTTCTGGACATGTCTCCCAGGCAAGGGAAACAAAAGCAAAGCAAAAATAAGCAAGTGGGACATCAAACTAAAAAGCTGCTGTACAGCAAAGGGAACCATCAACTAAACAAAAAGACAACCTACAGTATGGGAGAATATATTCATAAATGATATATCTGATAAGGGGCTAACATTCAAAATATACAGAAATTCACATGACTCAACACCAAAAGAAACAAATAACCCTATTAAAAAATGGGCAGAAGACCTGAATAGACATTTTTCCAAAGAAGACACACAATAAGATTGTGTATCAATGATACTTCAATAATAATAATAAAAAAGACATACAGATGGCCAACAGGCACATGAAAAGATGCTCCATATCACTAATCATCAGGGAAATACAAATCAAAACCACAATTAGCTGTCACCTCACATCAGTCAGAATAGGAACTATCTAAAAGACAAGAAATAATAAATGTTGGTGAGGATGTGGAGAAAAAGGAACCCTCCTGTACTGTAGGTGGGAATGTAAATTGGGCAGCCACTGTGGAAAGCAGTATGGAGGTTCCTCAAATAATTAAAAATAGAAATATGATATGATCTAGTAATTCTACTTCTGGGAATTGCCTTAAGAAAATAAAATCATTAATTCAGAAATATATATGTACTGCTATGTTTATCACAGTATTATTTATAGTAGCAAAGATATGGAAGCAACCAAAGTATTCATTAATAGATGAACAGATAAAGAAGATGTGGTACATAAACACAATAAAATACTATTCAGTTATAAAAAAAAAGAAATCTTGTCATTTGTGACAACATGGATGAACCTAGAGGGTATTATACTAAGTGAAATAAGCCAGGCAGAGAAAGACAAATACTATATAACTTTACTTGTAAGTGGAACCTAAAAAACAAAACAAAACAAGATGTATAAAACAGCAATAGACACATATACACTGAGAATTGACTGGTTGTTACCACAGGGGAAGGGTTAGGGTGGGTGGGTGAAATAGGTGAAGGGGATAAAGTGGCATAAAATGTCAATCATAATGTAAATTAGTCAAGGAATGAAAGTACAGCGTAGAGAATATAGTCAATAATTCTGTAACATCTTTCTGTGTTGACAGCAACTACACTAGTTGGGGTGAACATCTAAATATGTAGATAAGTGTTGGATCACTGTGTTATACACTTGAAACCCATATAATACTGTATACTTCAATAAAAAGAATAGCAACAATGACAAAAGGAAGTGGTCCAGGTCACCTTCCCCTTCAAGAGGCTCCTTAAGTCCACTAAACAAATTTAGCCCACTCCTCCTATCTATCAGAGCTGAATACCAAGCAAATCACAAAAATTCCTATCACGTCCTCTATCAGGAATGGCTCAGCAAACTTGAATCTATATAACTAAGAAGAGTGGTTCAAATGAATCTTCCAGACATAAAGAAGGTCTAGGGACATTTTGATGTTATCCAGACAGAAATAATCTGAGACCTTCTCTTAATAATTAAGTAAAACAAAACAAAAGCTTCAGCAGACACAGCCACGTATGTGCGAAGTAGCTAGCATACCCATCACCTAGCAGGTGCCCAGAAAATGTTAGTTCTCTCCCTCCTCTACTCTCCTCTGCTTGATCACACACCTCTACATCATTCAGCTGGGAACATGTGATTTTCCAGAGACCTAACATTCCCAAGTGTTCATTTCTCTGCTGCTCTGTGTAAATACAGTACAGATGATTCTGGATTGTCTTCTGCCAGGCTCACCAGGCTTGTAAACACTGACTTGTTCTCAGGCATGAAACAAGAGTTGGTGGCAGCAGGTTCTCCTGCTTACCTCTGTTGAATTCCAGCAAGGTTCCACATTCAGAACTGCTTTTAGGGTATGTTTGCCTAAAGCAGTTTATACTTTCTTCAGATGGTTAATTTTATTTTATATTTGTGCTCAATTTGTGACCCAGAGCATTTTGTCATGGAAAATTATTTGGTAATCTAAAAATAAACAATGCATAGCTAGTATCCCTCTTAACAGAGAGAGAGGCATTTGTAAAGTGTGTGTTGTTACCAACCTTTGCCGCACAGCATTCTGCATTCTTTGAGAAAGGGTGGGGTATTTCCTTATTGGAGGTTTAGTTTCAAGGAACCATATTTTACTTTTCTGGTTTTGTCAACAAAATATGTATCTGTGTGGTTAAGACACACAGGGGCCTATGGTGCTTGTGGTCAGAGGCTAACCTCAGACTATGTCTCCAGACTTCCAGACAAGCTCTTTATTACATTCCCTTGCAGAACTGCCAGACCTCACCACCAGGCCCTATGGGTGTGGCATCAAAGCTGACTCTATTCTCCAAAAGAAAGTGACAGCTCTTTTGAATTATTTGGGGTACAGAAAAGAATTTTCACATGATTCATGAGACAAATTAGGTGTTCATTACCATATTATTCTGACAGGTATTTAATTACTGGCTTTAGACACAAATTCTAATAGAAATAGAAAGAAGAAAAACAGACCAATTCCGAAGCTCTTTTGATATCGTTAGCTCCCCCACCATCTCTTTCACTGGCCTCCTTTTGCTTTAATGTTTTCTCCAGAAATGCTTTGCTAATGCTCTGGTGTGGCTTTGGCTTAGCTGCATTTGTTGGAAAGGGAAAAATTCCATTCTATAAAACATTGCATTCTGATTCTTTGAAATTCCCAGTGAACTTGGAGAAATTATGTCTTGGCATCCAACCTACTTCTGGGAACACAGCATGATGCTGACGACATAGCCCAGTCACTCCACTTGACAAAATGTTTGTTTGTGTCATTTCACTTAAATATTCAGTGACGAGGAAGAACAGAATTGGAAAGCTTTACTTACCAGAGTTTATTATAGGTTTCATGTGGATGGTAATTACTTTTGAAACACCACTCTGGATAAACTGATCAGATTAGGATGAATCCTGGCTGGCCAATAGCTATTGGAATGATTCTCCATGCATGACTATGTTGCATTATTACAAAATGTGGCAGGATAGACCTGCCCAGCCATTGCAGCAGATGCTCATTTGTAATACTGCCTTAAGGAGATGAGGAGATGAGAGTAAATTGTTCCAGCAGCTCAGCCTGTGCTGCCAACAGTTCAGAGGAGCTGCCAGAGGGGCTGGAGGTACCTGGGAACCTGGAACTTGTTTTCACAGTGGTGTCAGCTGTGATGATGGCCTTGCTCATGTTCTCCTTGGGATGCTCTGTGGAGACCCAGAAGCTGTGGGCACACATCAGGAGACCGTGGGGCATTGCTGTGGGGCTGCTTTGCCAGTTTGGGCTCATGCCTCTCACAGCCTATCTCCTGGCTCTCAGCTTCTCCTTGAAGCCAAGGCAGGCTGTTGCTGTTCTCATCCTGGGGTGCTGCCCGGGAGGCACCATCTCTAACATTTTCACCTTCTGGCTCGACGGAGATATGGATCTCAGGTAAGTTATGCTAGGGAAGATCAGCAGCCTTCCCTCAGAGCACTTTGTCTTGGGGGATAACTGACACTTTTGTGTTGAAAACTGTATCAATCTTTAGGTAGAGATTTTCGTGGGAAACATTTCACAGAGACTTGTTCAATCCTGGAAGGGCTTTCCTTTCTGAGCTTAAAATTTACTTTGCTGTGATCATCCTCTGTTTTACTTGCAACTACTTCTCTGAGTAGTGGGGTTTGCTTGCTTCCTGTTTAGTGGAGGCAGGTCTCCTCCCTTCCTAGGCATGAACTTGTTCTCTCGCACAGTGGCAGCGTGAACCACAGCCTCCTAGCATGCAGACTGGGAATCCCAGGAAGCTCGTGGCAATGGTTTGATAGCTGGCATGTCGTGGCGCCGGTGAAATGTGAATGATGAAGCCTGTGTAGTGATCATCAAGTGTTGCCTGAGTACCTGCCTTATGAAAGAAGTGTTTTGGAGGACCAGATAGAGGAGCTTTAGGGCATGTACAGACATACCCTGTTTTAAGTGCTGGTGGTGGCCTATTGAGTGGACTTGAGCAGCAACATAAAGACTTTTATGACTGAAAGTGTTCTTTCTTGCTTTGGAGATGCTTAACATTTATCACTAGACTCATTCCTTTCATTTAAGCAGTGACCTTATTCCAAATATGGTGTAAACGCACACCCTGGGGAGACAGTGGTTTTATCAGTCATTTACTCTTAAATGAGGATAAATTAATCACATAATTTTTGGAGTGCAAATTTTGAGGGGGAAAAAGAGAGTTTGAGCAAAGAATAGAGGAGCCACAATTTGGAAAAATAAAAGAGCTAGAGACAGTAGTCTTTCTAGGTTCTTTGCTTACTTATGAACAAAGTTTTCTACCTTCTGCTCTGGGAAAGAACTACATATAAATTCAGATTTTTGTTCAATGTGATGTCATCTGGTTGAGATTTATTCTACGATGAGTGAACGGATTAGAGGTGCTGACTGTGCTGGGAGTTGATGTTAGTGAGTCAGCATGGGTCTGGGTTTCTGGTTTCCGGCATGTGCTGAGTGTTTGGCATATGGAACATATTTCACCTATAACTTTTAATGAGTTCATGCCATTCAGACCAATAATTAATTTTCATATAGCAATCTTTTTAGTTACCCATTTATCAGGGATTATAAAAGAAACATTGCATTGCTAACTTAACTTCAAACAAAGATCATCAACATAGTAATTGGGATATGAAATATTCTTTGCACAAAGTTCACATGTCAGTGATAACTTCGGTGACCTGAAAATTTTTGGAAAGAAAAAGGAAACATACTGATTGGGTAGCCTGACAGGCATGAGGTAGGTGCTTTCATGTATCCTTTCTCTTTATTCTTGGCTTTCATAATAACTTTGTAGATGACCTTTTATTATTCTGAATTTATAGCTGAGAAAATTGTGACTCAGATTGGGTAAGTAGGTTGCCAAATACTACAGATGAGTGTGGCAGAACTCAGATTTGAATTCACATCTGTTTCTCATCAGTCTGCAATTTAGACACTTTTTTCCATACTATTTATTAACACAACTAGCTCTTCTGTTCTGAACAGGAGCATAAACCCTTAACCAGTGTTCTCAAACACTTCTGGGAAAGAACATTTATTAACTTCATCTTTTATTAGCCACTGTTGTAATAAAAACACCAATGAATAGGAAGTCTATAAGAGACAAAGCTCATTTTACTTCCCTTTGCTAACTCTATCTTTAATTGGCTATTAACTTTGGTCAAATCATTTAACCTATAAGCCTCATCTCCTCATTGTACTATGGTGTAAAATTACTTATTTCTCACAAGACTACATTTTAAGGAGGAAATACATTTGCAGGAGGCCAGGCACATTGTAGGTGAGTAATAAATATTAGCTACTCTCTCCTTTTCTTTTAAAATTTTAGAGTCTCACAAACTAAAACAAACAAGCAAAAAAATGAATTATAACAAATGAACTTTACAAATAGGGGCAAAACATTAGATTTTCAAAAGCTTATAGATTGAAGAATAATAAAATCTTAACTCCCAATAAAAATTAAAAATAGGAGAAAACTCAGTATTATTGAGGAAAATGATATCCAAGCTCATTACATTTCATCCTACTTGATTACCAACAAAAATAACTTCTAAGCAAAATTCAGTAGATGGTCACTGATAGGAATTCTGTTTTTCATGCTGAGCAAAATCTAAGAGCATCTACTTCATCTTCATTTTACAAATGAGGATATTGAGATGTAGCTCTCTGCAGATCCCCCCAAACACATTTCTCGTGCCTTAACTCCGTGCTTCATTCAGTCTACCCCAGTTCTCCATGTGTTCACCCCAAACAAGGCATGTCAGAATCAACATGTTTGAAGCAGTTCCTGCATATCTGGTGATAACACCAGTCATTCTCCCAGTCACCCGGGCCCGTCATCTCAGCATTCCCCTGTGACTCCCTTCACACCTCACCTCATTTGCTCAATCTGATGTCTGGTCCTGTAGCCTTCTTGCTTGTCACTCATAGCTACAACCTCCTATTTATCTCCACTGCCATTTCCTCAGGTCAGGCCCTCACATTTTCCTTTTCGGTCAGTTGTAATATTTTCACAACGTTTTGCCACCTTCAGTCTCTCCATCATGGTTTTGTAGTAAGTGGATAAGGCAAGCTCTGGGGCAGATTATATTTAATTCCTGATTTGGGACTTCTTTTCTGCAACTGAAAATCATGACACTTCCCTTACGATACTGTAAAGAGAAAATGAACATGCTGTGGATAGAACTTTCTCAGTATCTACTAAACTGAATAGAAGCTAAGTCAGGTGTAACCTACTCCTCCAGGTTTATTTCCTGTTAAGCACAACTAGTCTACAGTCAAAATAGACTGACTGCTCACTATTCTCTAAACATACCCCATGCTTTTCCAACTTTCTTTTGCCCATGTTGTTCCCACAGCCTGGAATGCCAACTGGTCTGATTCTATACCCTCTAGTCATAATATCATTTTTCATTATAAATGTTCTGGACAGCAATTGGCCAGCATATATGAGGAGCCTAAAAAGTTATCCTGCCCCTGGACTGAGCTCAGCTGATCTTGGCCAGGCTCTCTCCTGTGTTTGGGTGCTGGCCTTGGATGGCCTCCGCTGGGACAGCTGGGCTCTCCTCCACATGCTCTCTTAGATTCTCTGGCGACCTGATCATGTGACAGTGGCATGGTTCTTAAAAAGTGGAATCATACAAGGTCTCCTGAGGCCTCAGTTTAAAACCAGTTCAACATCATTTCTACTAGATTCCATTGGCCAATGTAGATTGCAAGGCCAGCCCAAATTCAAGGGATAGAGAAGGGGATTCTGCCTCTTGGTGGGTGGGATGAGTGGCAAAATCACACTGCAGAGGGTGTGGATAAGAGAGGGGTGAAAAATTGGGGATACTTTTGCAACCTACTGTCCTAAGGATGGAAATAATTCTTGCCTTTGAGGGTAGGACATGAAAACTAAATCTGGCAGTAAATTGTATTAATTAAGTGCACCACTCTGAAGCCAGTAAGTAGAACTGTCACTTTTTAGCTGGGTCATTTGACAGATTATGTAAATTCTCTGTGCTTCAGCTTCCTTACTTCTAAAATAGTGAGAAACATAACCTACCTCATGGGTTGTTGTGAGGATTAAATGAATTAATATATATATATATATATATAAAATGCTTTGACTCTCACCTCCTATAAAATGCTATATGATTTAGTATCATTATATGGGGCAGGAAAAAGAGTATGGTGTCAGGGGTCTAGCCCAAGGAGTGTGAGCCTTTGAGCAATTTATCTCTCTGGACCTCTGTGTCCTCATTTGTAAAATCAATGGGTTAGACTCTCCGAGCTCCATTTTTCTATTGTGGTAAAATATACATGACATAAAACCTACCATTTTAGCTATTTTTAAGGGTACAGTTCAGTGGCATTACCATGTTGCATAACCATCACCACCATCCATTTCCAGAACTTCTTTTCACCCTCCAAAACTGAGTATCTGTACCCACTGAGCACTAACTTCCCATTCCCCTTTGCCCCGGCCCCTGGAAACCACCATTATATTTTCTGTCTCTGAATTTGATTACTCTAGGTACTCATAAAAATGGAATCATGTTTGTCTTTTTGTGTCTGACTTATTTCATTTAGTATAATATCTTCAAAGTGCATCCATATCATGGCATTTGTCAGAATTTGTTTTCTTTTTTAGGCTAAATAATATTTCATTGCATGTATGTATCCCATTTTGTTTCTCCGTTCACCCATGGATGGACGACAGTTGGGTTGTTTCCACTTTTTGGCTATTGTGAATAGTTTTGCAGTGAACATGGGTGGGCAAATCTATTGGATTCCTTGCTTTTAATTCTTCTGGGTGCAAATCAGAAATGGATCTGTGGTCATTTTAAGTTTTAAGAATTTTGTGACAATCGGGAGAGAAAAGCAAATTATGAAGTCTAATTGTCTCCCTTCTCCCACTACAGTTTTCAATGTTTTTCTGAAACTATTTGACAGAGATGCCTCTCCTCTCTGTTCCCACAGCACCAAATATGTAATTCTTCCTTGTCATCCACTGGAAGGCAGTGCAATAGCTGAGCTACTTATCGGCGTCATCCACTAGGTCCGTAACCTCCTCCAGGGCTTGATCCTCTTTGCATGCTCATTGCCAGCCTGGAGGTGGTAAGTGCTTGGTAAACATTGAATGAATGACTGAAGGGAAGTTTCTGATTGCTTGTGTGTGTTACCAAAACTGCTCTTAGGACAGCTCCCATTGTCTTTAGTTTGACAACTTTTAATATGCAGAGGTTCATTCTTTCCTGAGGATGTATCGATGTCCTCAGCTGAAGAGAAAGGATTCTGACCAAAGGTGGAGATGGAGCCTGAGGAGTTCAGTGGCTAAAACTTTAAAGAAGCTCTTGGTCCTTTAGCAGACACACTGGAAATAGGACTTCAGGTTCTTCAGCTCTGTCTGGCATGGCTTGGTGGAGAAATAAAGATCATCTTTAAGGGACAGAACTTAGATAGAATCCATGTGACTTTGTGTAAGTTTCTATAACTCTCTGCACTTTAGTTTCCTTGTCTATACAATGGAAGTAATACCGACACATAGGGTTATTGTATAGATGAAAAGAGGAAATGTTATCTAAAAGCATGAGATATAATATTTAGCAGGTAGTTCTCAACAGATGCTAGTTATTTTTATTGAGAAGCAGCAGACAGGAGTAACATTTATATTTGGGGATGGAAAACCTGGCCTTGAACTCTTTTCTAGGGCCAAGTCTGCTGACCTGATCTTAGAATATACTTCATGTCCACCTGCCTACCCTAAAAATTTTTTATTTTTTTCCAGTGGAGAAACACATGTGTACTTTCATAGTTTTGAGTGTCAGAATTCCTGATTTTACCAGTTTGAAATGAAAACATTTGAATAATTTAAACCTAATTGCAAAATGGTATACTTATGGACACTACATTTTAATATAATGCATATATACATAATTTCCTTCTTTTAAGGGAGGTTCAAGATTTACCTGTTTGTCCAGACTTGCTGAATCTGTCTCATTATTCTCTGTAATAGTTTGGGGATTATGATGCCATTCTTCTGAGTTCAAGTGGAATCTTGTTATGTTGAAGTCAGATTTTGCCAACAGTTTTCCTATATGTGAGCAGAGCAGCCAAGAGACCCAGTTAGCCACATCCTCTGTTTATGCAACATTGGAATTTCATGGCAGTAAAACAAAAGGTATGACTTTCCACTGTGTTCACATGTGTCTACTCTGTGCTTTTCCAGCTTTGTTGGTATTTATAACAGTTAGCTGAGCACTGTCTATCAAGTATCGTGCTTGAACATTTGTATAAAGGATGGAAACAGAAACCTACATAATCGAGGATACAGACTCAGTCTGATACAGTTTTTACATTTTGTATCCCACAGTTATGAATCTTACTTTTCTGCTGTTTGAGTAAAAGGAAAATGCTGTGTTAATTTTCTAGAAGGTCAAGAGTAAAATGATGTAGTATGGAATCTGGTGCTAGGAAGAGCCAAGGAATGTGGCATTATCAAAGGCTGAGAATTTGGAGAAGCTTCCTGTATACTGTCTTTATGGATACAGAGGTTTGAGAGCTGTGGCAATCTGCTCTTCTTCTTCTATCTGCTCCCTAGCTAGGAAGATGTCTTTGTACAAAGTAAGCATTCCTGATAGGAAAAAATTATTTTAAATTTCATATGGAATGAAATATATGTAAGAACTGCTAAGAAAGGTTTGAGAGGAAAAACTTATGTGAAAGTCTTTGTTCTATCATATGCAAAAACAATATGAAAACACTGTCATTAAAACAGTCTGGTATTTGCCTACATGAAAAATAACATTTTGAATGCACTTGGACATTTAACATATAATGAAGTTGGCACTTCAATTTAGTGGTAAGTTATTTAGTAAATAATGTTGACACACTTGTCTCTCAATGTAGAAGACAACAGATTAGTGTCATACCTTATACTGTATAAAATATAATTTTTAAATGAGCTAAAAGTATAAATAGAAAATATCAACCTATAAAAAATTAAAAAGTGGTGGCAACATTTGTATTCCCTCAAGATAGGGAAAAATCTTTAACAAGACAGGAAACTCAGAAGCCATTTAAAAAAATGGGCAGATTTGAGTAATCATTGTTAATCATTTATTATGGCAAAAGTCTTAAGTATAGTAAAAAATATACAGTAAGCTTGGCAAAGATATTTGCATTACACGTGATATTACATATCCTAATTTTAAAAGAGTTTCTACAAGTAGAGAAGAAGTAGTAAGACAAAGCAAAGTCATTTAGAGAGAACATCCAAGAGGTCGGTAAACATGAAAAAAAGCCCAGCCTCATAGAGAGTCAGGTGTATAACAAAATAATAGCGAGATGCATTTTTCAGTGTTCTCTTGAGAATTAAAAGGGATGGATCATATCCAGTATAGGCAAGATAGTGAAATGCAACACTCTTTTGGAAAATAATCTGTCAGTATGTATATATTAAATTAAAAAACAGACTTTTGACATAGCTATTCTACCTTGAGGGATGTATTCTACAGAAATAAAAGAATTATTTCAAGTAAAATACATATAAGAAAGTTTATGAAAACCTTGTTTATAGTAGAAAAACACTCAAAACGATTGATTCATTATTGATGAAGAAGTTATGGCACATTGGTATTATAATGTACTCTGCAGTACTTTAAAAGAATGAGTTGAGATATATGCACACCTATGTTCACTGCAGCATTATTTACAATAGCAAAGATATGGAAGCAATCTAAGTATCCATCAACAGATGAATGGATAAAGAAGATGTGGTTCAAATACACTATGGACTATTACTCAGCCATGAAAAGAAGGAAATCTTGCCATTTTGTGACAGCATGGATGTGCCTAGAGGGTATTATGCTAAGTGAAATAAGCCAGGCCGAGAAAGACAAAAACCATGTGATTTCACTTACATGTGGAATCTAAAAAACAGAACAAGCAAACAAACAACACAGACCCATAAATATTGACAACAGATTGTTGGTTACCACAGGGAGGGGAGTGGGGAGGTAGGTGAACTAGATGAAGGGGATAAAGAGGTACAAACTGAGAATTGTAAAATAAATTAGTCACTGGAATGGAAGTAAAACACAGAGAATATAACCAAATAATATTATAATTTCTTGGTATTTTCAGGGGGAAATGTGCTTATTGTGGCAAGCATCAGTAATAAATATAGTTATCAAGTCACTATGTTGTACATAGTGAAACCAATATAATATTGTATTAATATTGTATATCAACTTTATTCCAATTAAAAAAAACAACAGAAAAAGAATAAGTTGAAGCTATATGTATTGCCCTGAAAGGGTTCTATTATATTAAGTGGAGAAAAAAAAAAGTAACCAAGCCACAGTAAGGAGCATTGTGACTGTGTTAAAATTCAACAACAAAGGAAAGCCTCTATTCATCCAACAAGAAAGTATGAAATAGGACTGCTTAGAAAGAACTTAAACTTTAAAAACTTAAAAGAAAATGGAAGGATTGCTTAAAAGAAATAAGAGAGAAGAGCTGTATACATAACCACTTGCAAATTACCTCAGTCTGGATTTCTAAAAAGGACAACAGACAGCTAAATATTTGCTCCTTAAAATGTTATTCACATTTGTACTTGGAAAAGCATGACTTAGTTATTTGTTAATAGAAAGTCTCTGATCCTCTGGATTGCTACTGGGGCTATCTACCACTTGAATTCAGTGTAAAGGGTTCAATTCACTAAGATTTCCAAGGTTCACACGCAGACATATGACATATGAGGAAAGCAGAGAGAACATTTTCCTGGCAGCAGTGTACCGACACATTGATTCGTTCTTTCCTTAGCTGTCATGGAAGGTGAGCTCCTAGCCCTCCGCGCACTGCTCCATCCGCTCTGTCTGGATGTGCCCAGTGGGCTCTTCTCCCTCTCCCCAGTCCTTGGGGAGTGGGAGGGGTCCTTCCAAGGCTCTGCTCCCCAGGCCCTGGGTCTCTCATTATACATACATGTTTCTATTGCACTGAACTTATATATTTTATCATGTAACTCTTTTTATCCAATTAAGAAATGTAAAGACTTTAAAAATAGGACTTTACATATTTGGAAAAAGAAAGAAACAATATATTACAAATTATGAAGCAATAACATTTCACACACTGCAATAGAAGTATAGTGATCAAAATACAGAGTTTTTGAAGGTTCTAAACTTTTTTCCTCCATGATATTATGTAGTTGCAAATCCTTAAGATGCTGGACACACAATTTGTTAGCCTTTTGAGTTACAGACAATCATAATAATAACAAAGATAAACCAATTGTCTAGTAGAATCATTCCAGATTTGTTCAACAAAGACCAAGACTCTGTTCTGATCATTCCCATTCATTTTCCTGGTACAGCTGTGTTGCATGGCTATTGGCCAGACTGTGTTTGATTCATTCAGCTCACGTACCTACTTTTCACCTTCAAGATGGTAGATTTGTATCTCTAGTGATGGCAGCATCTGTTGTCCTGAGGTCCCTTTTCCTATCTAGAATTATTTTCCTATCTAGAATATTCCCAGTATCACCTCTAACTTAACAAGTCCTCTCAAATTGATGCTAAGTGACCCCATTTTTATGTCAATCACAGCATCATTTTGAAGTCTAGAAATCTTACTTTTTATCCTAGCTCATCACTCTACTACTCCTATTTCTAATCATGGGATCACACAATATCAGAATTTAAAAGAGAAGTTTTAATTTAGTCTAGCAGCCCATACCAATTCTCTTTTGCTATGGTTCTGTACCTACTCTGGCTCTGTCCAGCGTGCTCTGTTTGAGGATCGGTGCTGTGGGGTCCCCTCTCTATCCATTGGGACTTTTCTGGCATTTGGGTGACTTCTTCCTGATATTTAATAACACTTCACACTGAGTAAACACAGCTTTGTGGCAAACTTGCCCTATTTTCATCCCCCTGGTACCAAAAACTAGACAAAGATATCACAAGAAAACTACAGACCAATATTCCTTATGACTATATATGTAAACAAAATTTTTTAGTGATATATAGTCATATTAGTTTCAAGTATACAGCACAGTGATTCAACAGTTACCCATATTATGAAATCCTCACCCCACTAGTGCAGTTACTATCTGTCAACATAGGAATATGTTACAGAATCACTGGCTATATTTTCCATGGTGTGCTACTATCCCAATGACTAACTTACATTATGATTGAGAATTTTTGTGCCTCTTTATCCCCCTCACCTCCCCACAGACCCACCCTAACCCCTCCCCTGTGGTAATCACCAGTCACTTCTCAGTGTCTATGAGTCTATTGCTGTTTTGTTCATTCTCTTTTGCTTTGTTTTAATTCCACAAGTAAGTGAAACAATATGGTATTTGTCTTTCTTCACCTGACTTATTTCACCAAGCACAGTACCCTCTAGACCCATCTGTGTTGTTGCAAATGGGAAGATTTTTTCTCCTTACAGCTGAATAATATTCCATTGTGTATATGAACCACATCTTCTTTATCCATTCATCTATTGATGGACACTTAGGTTGCTTCCATATCTTGGCTATTGTAAACAATGCAGCATAAACATAGGAGTGCATATATCTTTTCAGATCAGGGTTTTTTGTTTTCTTTGGGTAAATTCCTAGAAACAGAATTGTTGGGTTGAATCTTATTTGTATTCTTAATTTTTTTGTAGAACCTCCATACTGCTTTCCAGAGTGGCTGCATCAATTTGCATTCCCACCAACAGTGTAGGAGGGTTCCCTTTCTCCACATCCTTGTCAATACTTGTTATTTTTTGTCTTTTGGTTAGTGGCCATTCTGACTGGTATGAGGTGATATCTCATTGTGGTTTTGATTTGCATTTCCCTGATGATTAGCTACGTGGAGCATCTTTTCATGTGCCTGTTGGCTGTCTGTATTTCTTCTTTGGAGAAATGTCTGCTCAAGTCGAATGCCCATTTATTAATTGGTTTAATTGTTTTTTCTGGTATTGAGGCATATGAGCTCTATATATTTTAGATGTTAACCCCTTATCAGATAAATCATTTACAAATATATTCTCCATATTGTCGGCTGCCTTTTTGTTCTGCTGATGATATCCTTTGCTGTACAGAAGCTTTTTAGTTTGATGTAGTCCCACTTGTTCATTTTTTATCTTGTTTCCCTTGCTTGAGGAGACGTGTCCAGGAAAAAATTGCTCATATTTAGTTTCAAGAGATTTTTGCCTATGTTTTTTCTAAGAGTTTTATGCTTTCTTGTCTTATATTCATGTTTTTGATCCATTTTGAATCTGCTTTTATGTATGGACTTAGGCAGTAATACAGTTTCATTCTCTTGCATGTAGCTGTCCAGTTTTCCCAACACCAGCTATTTGAGAGGCTATCTGTTCCCTACTGTATATGCATGGATCCTTTATCATATATTAATTGACCATATATGTGTGGGTTTATATCTTGACCCTCTATTCTGTTCTAGTCTCTTCTCGTGCCATACTATATTGTCTTGATTATGGTAGCTTTGTAGTATAGCCTAAAAGTCAGCATAATGCCCCCAGCTTTGTTTTTCTTTCTCAGGATTGCTTTGGTTATTCAGGGTCTTTTGTGGTTCCATACGAATTCTAGAACTATTTGTTCTAATTCATTGAAAAATGCTTTTGGAATTTAATAGGGATTATATGCAAAAATTCTTAAGAAAACTTGTATATTGATGGCAGGTGTATAAAATGATGCAGCTGTTTTAGAAAACAGTGGGGCATTTCTTCAAAAAGTTAAACTTGAGCAAGCAATTCCATTCTTGGTGTACACTGTGACAATTGAACAGATGTCTGCACAAAAAATGTGCACAAATATTCATAGCAGCATTATTCATATTAGCTAAAAAGTGGAAATATCTGAAATATCCTTCAGTTAATGAATGGACAGAAATGATGTGGCATATCCACACAATACAATATTATCATAAACAGGAATGAAGAACTGATACATGCTAAAACATGGATGAACCTTGACAATATTATGCCAGACACACAAAAAAGTCCACATAATGTATGGCTATATTCATATGAAATGTCCAGGATAGGCAACCCTATACAGACAGAAAGTAGATTACTGGTTGTCAGGGGCTGGGGAAGAGGCACTGGGGAATGATTGCTTATGGCTAGGGTTTCTTTCTGGGGATAAAGAAAATATTCTGGAAATAGTGCTGCTGTTGCACAGTCTTGTGAATATACTAAAAACACTTTAAAATGATGAATTTTATGGTCTATGAATTGTATCTCAATAGAAAAGAACTGTATAAGAAAAAAAATCCTCAAAGTACCTAGTAGCATGTTTAGGACAAATATATCCTCAGGTAAATATGAGTTAATTGACAGATGTTAAGAACTGCAAATACATCCATCATTTGCTGAATAATAAGACAGGAGTGAGCTTCAAGGAACTTAGCTCCTGAAATCTCTAAGGAGTTGTGTCCCAGGAGTTGTTTTTGGTAAGGACTAAATTCTTCATTTCAAACTCTCCCTCTTAAACATCATTTAATTTAACTTTCAGCATTAGTATGACAACCTGTTCCACAGTGGCTGCCTTGGGAATGATGCCACTCTGCCTGTATCTCTACACCTTGTCCTGGAATCTTGAGCAGAATTTCACCATCCCGTACCAGAACATAGGTCTGTATTGGGCTTGTGAAATGGAATAGTAATAGTAATGGTGATGGTAATAATATCTATTGTTTACTATATGTCTCATTTATGCAGGATTTTAAATATATTATCTAATTTAATTCTCTAAATAACTCTACTATAGATTCTGTCACTAGTTCCATTTCCTTGATTTTCAGGATTATAGAGATTAAGTAACTTGACTGAGGTCTTGTAGATGGTAAGTATAGAACTAGAATTCGGACTGCAAAGTCCCACTCTTAACCCCTATAAGAGTTCACTTTTAAAAATAAAGAAAAACAGGGAACTCACTTATTTAAAAAAACAAACAAAACCTAACTAATTCACTGTAAAGCAATAGGACTTGTGATCCAAAGGTTACTGGATCACAGTGGCTCTAATGAGAACTTAGTTCCATGATTCCACCTTTTATGTTGCCAGTGAGCCTTGACTTCTTTACTGATTCAACATGAATGATGCCTATTAATTATTAAAGTATATCTACATGTCACTAATATATTGTTTTGAAAATATATCCTGAGAGATATTATCTATAATTTCATGTGCTTGGCAGAGGGATTCTGACAGAGAAGTGAAGGACCAGGTATGGTGGCATTTACTACTATCATACATCCTTCAAAAACTGTCTTTCAAAGATTTTTTTCTTTTTTTTATATTTGGAGGTGGATGCAGAAAAAAATGGAGTTTTAACAAAGCTTTTGTCTAATTGAAATAGAAATGAGCAGTGGCAGTTAGGGCGAGAAGGGATACTATCTGACAGATTTTTCTTACCTTAGGAATTACTCTTCTGTGCCTGACCATTCCCGTGGCCTCTGGCGTCTGGGTGAATTATAGATGGCCGAAGCAATCCAAAGTCATTCTCAAGGTAAGCAGCTCCACATGGCAGCGAGCCCATCCTTAGACCGAGACACTGGAAAGGCAGACATACACAACGGCTGCAACACATGGGACAGTCCCACATGCAACAATTTTCCTTACCTATCCTGCACTTTTAGATCCAACCTCCACATTTCCTCTGCTTCTTGAAGCCTTGCTCTGTCACTCCCACAGGCCATACATTGAGGTTTATGACACACTATAAAGCATGAGACTTGCTGTAGTGACAGAAAACTAAGGCCTGACCATCCATTTCCAAGGCTTCATACAGATACTCTCAAGGTGAAGACTGTTCAAGTCCATGAAATGGAGCCCCAGTGTTTAGGAGTAGGGCTGGTTTCATGGAAAAGTAGGATGAAGGGCTGTCTTTCAGAAGCATTCTTGGAGGAGCTCCTAAAATCATGGAGCAAGGGCTGCTGACCACATGAATAAGTGACAAAACAAAATCAACACAGTGAGGAATCCGGCCATGGAATGATGATAACTGGAATCTCCTACCTCCTCTTGACTTTCCAGTGGTGTCTTTTGTCTGCTGGAGAAACAAGCAAATGTCATTGTTAACTGACTTTTAAAAATATCTAGCTAGAGAGGAGGCATTTTCAACAACAGTGTTAATATCTTGGGGTGTTTTCAAGTTTTCCAACTGTGTATGGTTTTAGAAGATCTAAAATTGTATTATTTGTGCTTCATGAAGATTTTAAAGACATTTTATTTGTATTTACATTTCTAAAGAAATAAACTTGGGGATAATTGAATGCTCAGCAAATATACCTCAATCCATTTTAGTTTGGAATTTATGGTTTGGTTCAGTTTAAGCTGCTGCTGTTTGTTCTACCTGCCTGCACAAATGTGTGCTGCTTTCACCGAACAATTCCCACTATTCCTCTAGTGAGATGAAGAAGAACGGTGGACAAGAAGACAAATCAGCTGGGCCCTGAGAGCTGAAGGAAGGCTTAAAAGTTGTGCATTTGGATTGCACAGGGATGACCTTGTTATTTCAGCAAGAAGAAATTTCCCATGTGGCTGCACATGGCTGTCGTTTTGTTTACAAAACAAGAAGAGAGAGCACAACCATGCGGACCTCTTACTCTTCAATATTCTATCTTCAGTTACTTTTCTTAAAAAGATATCTAACAAAAAATCCTGATGTTGGTGTTCCAAATCCTCAATTAGTCCACCAGTGTCAATGGAGAAATCAAATAAATTTTCTATATGTCAATCCCTTGGTTATTTTATGGGATTTTTGGCAGAAAATATTTAATAATATTCATAAATATTCTGAGCAATTTAGTAAAAAGCTAGGATAATCTGATCATTATTTTGGCATATTTTCATTCTCCTTTTTTTAGTCTTCATTTAATTTTATATCTGAACATTTTCTGAACAAATAACGCTTGGTGAATTTTCAAACTTTGAAATCCCTTTTTGGTAGGAAGACGAAGAGGAATTTTTACAATTGAGGCCTCCTTGGTGTGTTCCATCATCTTCCCATTAGGTAGGGACCCAGTCTGTCCCTGTATTTGAGCTGTAAAAGAATCCCTAGAGTACATCTATGGTACATGGGGTTGTTTCTGTTTTGCCTGGGTTCCTCATGACCTCCTTCCTCCATATCCTGAATCTTTTCAAATCAAGGTTGATGCTGTAGCTAGGTGCACAATTTGCTGTCTACATGGTATGAATGGGAGATTGTCAAAATCTTAGTTTTCCCAAATATTCTGGGTCTTGCTTCCTATCTATCTGATCTAAAACTTAAAACTATTGGAAACCTTTTTTTTGTTTTTGTTGAACAACAAAATTAAGAACAGTATTTATTTGGGAGGGGATAGAGGTATCTATCAGTACTTCTTATATGACAATATTAGCTCAGACTATCTAATGAAGAATGGGTAAATTTCATTTGGAGGAGAGAAGGGCATCACAGCAATAAGAAGCCACTGGTGGTTGAAGGGGTGGTGGAAAGAGAGTGGCAGATGGTCAGGCAGGGCAGATCTCGGACAGAGGTTGCCAGTGAGGGGTCTAACAGGTGCGTGTAGGAGTGTTGGAATGCTTACTGTCAGATTTCACTGATTTCACAAATTTTTCCTCTCCAGGGTAAACTCTACTACCCAATTCTTCTGGCCAAGTCCTCTACTTGAAGGGAAAAGATGGTGATCATAAAATAAGACTTAGATTTGTGTTTAGCCTTACCAATTTCTGGCTTAGCCAAATCACTTTGACCACTTTGGAACTTGGTTTCTTCTCTGCAAATGAGATTGGATTTGGTAGTCTCTAAATCCTCTCTTTGTTCTAAAATTTCTAGGCTCCAAGCCCCTCAGGGCAGTGATGAGCTTTGTGTCACAGAGCAAACAGACTGATGTTTACCTGTACTTATTCTATTGGTTTGCTCTAGATTGGGGCCATTGTCGGTGGGGTCCTCCTCCTGGTGGTTGCAGGAGCTGGTGTGGTGCTGGCGAAAGGATCTTGGAAGTCAGACATCACTCTTCTGATCATCAGTTTCATCTTTCCTTTGATTGGCCATGTCGCAGGCTTCCTGCTGGCAATTCTTACCCACCAATCTTGGCAGAGGTACAGTTAAATTATCCATACACTTTTCTAAGGAGGATAAAGTAAACACGCTGCCACTGGCAGGTTTTGCTGCCTGGCTGTGTCTGGAGACATTGAGAGTTTTGACTTGACATGGTGCATGGAACAGATCATATTAATTCTTCACGTAAATGAAAGCAAAGGTCAAATTGATGGGAAATTATAATCTGTGAAGTTAGGTTGTGGTGTTAATACCACATGTTGAAATCTGGACACATTTCTTATTCTAGTAATTAAATAGGAGGGGTGAGATGATTTCATAAATATAAAGATCAAAGTATAGCATGCACAAGATTCAAGAGATTAAGCATTTATCCATTGTTTGTGCCAATTAAAAAAAAGTAATAATTATGAGAAAGGATAAACTTGAGAAATAAGATAGAGCTTACTTTAAATATTATAATTACAAGTTGGACCATATAATTTATAAGTACCATGAAATATTAAAAACAATGATTTTCCATGTTGGTATATCTGTAGATGAGATGAGCATTATTGTACAATGTTAGAGGGAGCATAAATTGGCATAAACTCTCTGGAAGGCAATTTAGTCATATCAATAGCCTTATAAATATTTATAGCTGTTAACTCAGTGATTTTACTTCTAGAAATTTGTCCTGAAGCTAGGATTGTCAGAGAAGACCCTGAATATTGATGTGCAAGGATGCTAATTGCAGTGTTATTTATAAATACAAAAAATAGAAACAATGTAAATATCTAATAATAGGGAGATATTTAATTCATGATATGCCTATGTATGAAATATGATGCATTGATTTCAATGCTTTTGGAAAATACTTTAGAGAGAAACTTAAGTTAAGAAAATAGAAAACAGTATGCGTTTTTGATTCCCATTTTGTAGAAGAATGCAAAAGACTTAATGTATGGGAAAATACTGGAAAAAATAACTATTTAATTTTGAGTAGTGGAATTAAGAGTAACTTAATTTCTTAATATTCCTTTGGTATATTTTCTTAATTTTTCAATCAGTATGTACTATTAGAGTCAGAAAATTTTTGAAGAAAAGTAAACTAGGCAGTTGAATTCCAGAGGTGGAATTTAGGAAATTTTTACTTGGCATTATGCTGTGTCTAGTCTACTTGGGGAATTTAGGATTGTACCAAGTACTGGGTGAGGCTCTGCCAAATGCATCTCATTTACTTACTACCAGCCTGAGAACTAGATACTATTAATACCATTATTCAACAGATGAGCAAACCTTTCAGAGAAGTTAAGCAACTTAACCTTAAGTTCATAGAGCCAGAATGTGGTGGAGTTAGAATTAGGGCCTGGGTTTGTTTCTAAGGTCAATAATTATGAGCGCAGATTGTTGAGTTGTTGAAATATAATTGGGTCTGGACAGAAGGTATTCCTGTGGCAAATATAGTTAGTTAACAATCTTGTTTTTTTCATGCCTGATGGCTTCAGGAAGATCAGAACTGATGTACTGCATTTGTCTTGTGAATGGTCCAGGTGTGAGGTTCAGCTTTGTAGTTTAATCATATCAAGATATTGACAGGCATCTTGCAGTGAGGGTAGTATGAATAAGTGTAGCAAGCAATAGGAAAAGTAGAAATAAATTAAGAGCCACAGAACTCACCCTTACTAATGACAATATATTTTCATTCCCACATTACACGCCCTTGTTACTTCCATATTTCAATCTAGCTTGCATAGGGATACTGGTTTATTTTTTGAAACACCTCTTTCCTCTCTTTACTATCATCTATAAAAACCTGAAGTCTCTTTTATAAATTGGAGACAGAAGAAACTGCTTAACCCAGCCCCCAAGATCCTGCTTGTCTTCCTTTTTCTCCCTCCTGCTTTTTTTTTTCAAATGTACTTTCTCCCCTTCTCCCTTCCTCCCTCCTTCCTCCCTTCTTTCCCTCTTTCTTTGCAATTAGAAAACCAATGAAATACAGACAAGTAGAAAGTAGAAAAAGCTTATTACTAAACCCTTTCACTAAAGAAACCATTTTAGACATTGGGTTTTCATTTAGTTTTTTTTTCAAGTACTGTTTAGTTTATACTGTTTCATAATTCTAACTCGGTTTTCCATTCTTGTCTCCTTCAACCTCCACTCTGCTCAGGTTGGCTTCCAGCACATGCAGTGCCTCCTAAGAGGCCATGCACATACCTGCCCCTGCAACTTCAATGTCAATCACTGTCACTCTTCACTCTTTCCACCCTTCCATCCTGCTCTTCCCCTGTGAAGCCTTCTCTAACCGCTTATGCCACTTTTCTGAATTTCTACAGCATCTCCCTGACCCTGGATTATCCTTTGTCTTGTGCTGTCACTGAACCTTTCCTGTGTGTATATCTTTGCCCCCAGATTCCTATGGCAGGATTCATAGGGCCCTATGCTGAAGTGCCTCTCAGGAGATTATCTACATAGTAGGCACTCAACAAATAATTACTGAATGAGTAAACATTTTCAGTGGCCTAAGCTCATAGTGTAAATTTATTGCTATATATAAGATAAAATTTAGGAATAGTCCTTATTGCTGGTATGTAACTCTTGAAAAATGTTTCACTGTTAGGTGCAGGACAATTTCCTTAGAAACTGGAGCTCAGAATATTCAGATGTGTATCACCATGCTGCAGTTGTCTTTTGCAGCTGAGCAACTGGTCCAGATGCTGAGCTTCCCATTGGCCTATGGGCTTTTCCAAATCTTGGATGGATTTCTCATTGTTGCAGGTGGGTAGAGCCCCCACTGGGTAGACTTGATTGAAAATTGTCAACCCAACTTACTGACTCCTTTTTCAATCCAAATATCCATATGCTACCCTTTCAAGACATTTTTAGTCTGACATTTCTGGGAAAAATAAAGTGTATAAACAAGATCCTTTGCCACAAGTGGAAGTTTCACAGAAAAATATTTAAAACCATGTAAAAGCTTATAATTATACAAATGTGCTTCATAAAAACAATGCACTATCAGAACTTAGATTCCAGAACTTGATAACTCTCTATGAATAATAATTTATCACAAAAATGACATCTGTAATGTTTCCTCAAGAGCCTTGAAGTCTTCCAAATGTCAGATCATTTCAGTGCTTCTGAGACTAAGAATTGTGCTGAATGGTGTGAGATATTTTTCAACTATAAAATAGAATACATACCTAACATCCAAAAGACAAGGAAGAACAAATGCTGGTGAGGATGCAGAGAAAGGTGAACCCTCCTACACTGTTGGTGGGAAAGTAAATTAGTTCAGCCATCCTTAAAAACTAAAAATAGGAATACCATTTGACCCAGGAATTCCATTCCTAGGAATTTCCCGAAGAAAACAAGATCACAGGTTCAAAAAGACATATGCACCCCTATGTTTATTGCAGCACTATTTACAATAGCCAAGACACGGAAGCAACCTAAGAATGGATAAAGAAGACATGGTACATATACACAATGGAATATTTGCAAAAACATGGATGGAGCTAGAGGGTATTATTCTCAGTGAAATAAACCAGGCAGAGGAGGACAAGTACCAAATGATTTCCCTCATTTGTGGAGTATAACAACAAGCAAAACTGAAGGAACAAAATAGCAGCAGACTCACAGACTCCAAGAAGGGACTAGCGGTTACCAAAGGGAAAGAGCATGTGGAGGGTGGGTGGGGAGGGAGGGAGAAGGGGATTAAGGGGTATTATGATTAGCACACATAATGTAGGGGGGGCATGGAGAAGGCAGTATAGCACAGAGAAGACAAGCAGTGACTCTATAGCATCTTACTATGCTGATGGACAATGACTGCAATGGGTTATGTGGCAGGGGACTTGATAACATGGGTGAATGTAGTAACCACAATGTTGCTCATGTGAAGCCTTCATAAGAATGTATATCAATGATACCTTAATAAAAAGATAGAATACATGCACAGACATTGAAATACTGTATGTATATATGCATAGCCTATCCATATGGCCATATATACATCATTTTAGAGTCCATCAATATGTAGGTTTACACCAGGTTGAGTTAAGAGAAAATATGGATAGATAGTATGTAGACATAGACATATAAATTTTACAATAGGCATTGTAAATTTTTGCTGTTGTCAGGGAACAGATTCTGAGTAAGGCTCAGTGATTATTGATATAATTGACTATATACTGGTTACTGACATAATAATCAATATAAAAGAATATTTGGGGTTTAATTTTCCCACCATATAAGAGAAATCATAGCAGAATAAATCTCCTGATCTTAGATCCAAGCTTTAATTCCTTCTCATGGTGGGACTGAGAAGGGAAGTGTCTGGTTCTTTCGTAGCTCTCTCACAGCGCCCAGGAGAGCACCAAGCTGATAGGAAGCACTCCACAGGAGTTGCTAATTGACTCATTCAAGACAGCTACATATGATGATCCTGAATCACTTCCTCCCCCAGAGGTGGTGACACACCAAATCTGCAGCTATAAATTTCCTCTGAAAAATAACTAAGAACTGGAGGAGCAACTCCTTCACATTAGTCAAATGAGAGGAAAACCATAGTGAAGCAGGCAGGAAAGTCTGAGACACAATCTCAACAACCCCAATTCGTGTGAGTTTATACATCCATTACCCAAAGCAGACAAACCCCCAATGTACTGACAAGAATACAATGCCACTAAATTATATTCTTCGCTAAAGTGATTTTTTAATACTTGTGTATTTTACCACCTAGCATATAAAATGTACAAGAGGAGACTGAATAATAAACACAGAGAAAAGGACTCAGGTTGTGTAGAAGCCTACCATAAGAAGAGATCCACTTCTCCCAAAGAGACCAGTGCTTTCTTGGAGGTGAATGAAGAAGTCGCCACTGTAACTCTTGAGCTATCAGGACCGATGAATCTCCACAGGGCTCTTGAGGCAACCGGCCACATCTCTTCCATGCATAGTAGGGGCTTGCTGGCCTGACTGGTCCCTGTCTTCCTTGGCAGTCAGTAAAGACAGTGAAGAGCTGATGCATAAGTCTCATTGGCAGGGTCTGTGGGAATATTTGAATATTTATATTTCTGTGTGGATTGTGAATTGTCATAGGATTCTTTTTGAGAATGTATTTTGCCTATTTCAGGGAGTTCTTTTGGGGTTTCACACAACATATTTACTACCTGCTTTGTGTTCTTATCCTCTCATGTAGTGGTAAGTAATACCCATTGTTATGTGAAGTTATCCCCACATTATGGATTTTAATCTCACAAGAGTCAGGTCTCTGTAGAGGAGATGTCACTTCATACTGCAGGGTAAGGACAGAGTCTGCACTTGATTTCTCAACTTTGGGCAAGTCCTTTGGAGCATCAGGGAGGAAGCATACAGCTCTTATAAAAAACGGGGCCTTGTCTCAAATGATTGTTATTTTTTAAGGGCTTGAAAATAGTTTTGGATAACGAAATTAGAGGAAATTCGATGAAAATTTGAGATTAACAGGTGATTGCCCCATATTTTCACTCCGTAAATTTATAGCCTTCTAGTTTTTGTTTATATGTTACATCATTTAAAAAACATATAGTGTAGAGTATATCAAAAGTCACTTAGACATATTATGGAGCATCTATACATGTAAGTCTACCTAATCCTTTAGAACAGTGGCTTTGTGGAAGTATTCCATTGTGTGGAAGGACTGCAATTTATTTACCATTTGTTATACATGAACATTTAGAGAGGTTTCAACTTACTAAAATTACAGTGCTGCAACAAGCACCCATGCCTTTGTGTAAGTATTTCTGGAGCATCACTTCCTATGACCTGAATTGCTAAATCAATTGCACATTAGAATGTGGGACACATTGCTCTCTGGCAATGTTGTATAGCAGTGCTGGAGAGGGCTTGCCCGCTCGTAGTCATACCAGTCTAAAGAATGATCAGTTTTGGTTTGTGAGAATATCTTGTTTAATATTGCATTTCAAAAATTATGAATGAAGGAGAGTATTTTTCATGGTGTAATCATGTCCTTTGCCTGCTTTTCTACTGCATATTTTTCTCTTTTGACTGATAGATTTTAACATATTATGGATAGTGATACTTTGTCCTATGCTTTGTTAACATTTTACCTACTCTTATTTTTTGTTCTTCTCTAATGTATTTTGATGTATAGAACTTTTATATTTTTTTATATATTCAGCTTTTTTAGTCAAAAGCCATCTGGTAAGACAAAACAACACAAATCAATGTAAGGGTTTGAAAACTGTCACATCAGAAAACTACCATCTTCAGAAATGGTTTGTCAGTGTGTTACTGAGAACTGGAAATAGTCAAGTTGTCCATGAGGCTCCACATTATTATTAGGATGAGGACTGTAACTAAATAAAAGCTCTAACTGAATAAATGGCATTTTGACTGATCTAAATAATTATGAGTTTATCAAAGCTAGGGGCTTATATGAAGCTCAGAAAAGTGGGGCCAGAGAAATAATATCAAGCACAATGAGTCCAGCTCTATGTTTGGCAAAGAGCCAGCTGGATAGTCGAGGCGGCATAGCACAGTGGGACGAGCACGGACTTTGCTTGAGTTGCTTGTCGAGGTAAGATGCCTTGTGCGGTGTGGGCTGAATTCAGGCAGATGTGGAACTGAATCCCAGCTCTGTTATTTGGGCAACCTTGAGCAAGTGACAATCTGTCTGGACTTCAGTTTCCTTTCTTAAAAAGGATGATAACATTCAATCCTAAACACTCTGATAAGTAGATGTTAACCTTAAAAATAAAAAATTATTTTAGCAGCAAAAATGGGTTTATTCAGGAATAGCAGAGAATTGCAATTCAGGACAATCAAGCTAAGGCACAACCATAGGCAGGTCCAGAGGAAAAGAAGAGGAATGCTCTTTTATAAGGAAAGGGCAGGGTTGGAAGGGCTGTTTTAAACAGAAAGTCTGTTGGCGGAAACTGGAAGCTCCATGTATCATGATTTCTCATTGGCTGGGCTCTTTCCGAGGTGGTAGGAACCTTCCTTCCTCCAGTTGAGTAGAAAAGTGCCAAAAGTAGTATTGACTTGCAAGGCGTCTTCTTCTGCTGGGGTCTGCAATTGGAGGAGCTGCGGGTGTGAGAACTCCCCTTGCTGGCCTCCTGACTCCACTTTAGATCTTTTCTTGAAAGTATGGCAGAAAAACAGTCAGGTTTTCTGTATCAGTGGTTTTATCCCTTAGAGCCAGGAAGGACCTTTCCTGGTTGTCATGTCCTGTATCAGAGTAACAAGGAAGATTAGGAAGGAGAACTCTTGGGCATTTCCCATCTATAGTCCATATTTATGAAGATCGTAAGCGCTGGAGATCACCTTATATTTATTATTTGGTACATCATGTTCTATAAAAGTTCAACAGGCAACAAAATACAAAACTTAAAATAATTATACAAAACAAAAAAGGTTACATGACAATTCCAAATTGCACGATGGTGCTAAACCAGGACTCTAGGTCTGAAAATAGCCAACTGAAATATTTATTGGCTTTTATCCCAACTTAGGGGAGGAAAGTTCTTCCTACAGAGGCAAACCTGTTGTCACGTGTGCCTCCTAGAAATCCCTGTGTGAACTGGCCATGAAAGCAGGATAGTGAATGCCAAAACAGCACCCTGAAAGAAATTAACCAAGGGCATTTGGGTAGGTACAGTCCAGGTATAAACATGAAGCAAATAGCTGATGAACTTTTTGCAAGAATAACAAAATTCTAAGATGTATTAAAACAACATTGTTGTCTCAAATTACTGTTGAAAAATAAACTCCAATAATACAGCCTGTAAAAGTGCAAATATAGAGAACATGACTTTGGATAAGAATCTAGAGGCAGACAATAGCACAGATGAAAGAAAGGCTTGTGAATTCTGAAACTTCTTACCCATCAAAAAGCTCACAGATCATAACGGGACTTTGCAAAAGGCCATCATCAAAAGAAGAGGTTTCCCCCTTTTGCAAGGGCTTGGGAAAGGCAGGTAAGGGCATTTTCTTTCCATGAAAGAGAAAGAAGCAGCAGTGAGAAAATGGTATACAGGCCTGGTCCAGACATCTTGGGAAAGCTGACTCACCTCATGTCATCTGCTTCAATTCTGAGAAATCTTTATTTTCAGGTCACCATTTGGAATGCAGTCCAGTTGGGGTTTGGTGCTTTCTTTAAATGTCGCACGTGCATCTAAGAGTCTATTCCTTGGAGTTTGGTGGTACAAGGGTTGGTTATAAGTACCTGATAAGGTCGTTCCCATCAAGGTTGAACAGACTCTTTCTGGAGGTATCTTTTCTAATAGACAAAATCTCCATGTGCAAGGTGTAATGCTTGTCTTCATCCCCTGAGAGTGCATAGTAAAAAGATTGCTCTACCAAAACATGGTTATTAAAAAAATTTTTTTTCTTTTACAGTTGGTATACATTTTTTAAATTGAAGTATCATTGATACACAATCTTATTTTGGTTTCAAATGTACAACACAGTGATTCAACAGTTACCCATGTTATTAAATCCTCACCCCACCTAGTGTGGTTACTATCTATCAACGTATAAAGATGTTATAGCACCATTGACTATATTCTCCATATTGTACTATCATCCCCATGACCAACTTATATTGTGACTGCAAATTATTGTGCTCCTTTATCCCCCTCAGCATCTCCCTCAATGACCCAAACCCCTCCCCAACTGGGTAACTACTAGTCACTTCTCAGTGTCTATGTCTACTGCTGTTTTGCTCCTTCTGTTTGCTTTCTTTTTATATTTCACAAATAAATAAAATCATATGGTAGTTGTCTTTCATGGCCTGGCTTATTCACTGAGCACAATACCCTCTAGATCCATCCATGTTGTTGCAAATGGCAGGATTTCTTTTCTTTTTACAGCTGAATAATATTTCATTGTGTGTATATACCACATCTTCTTTATCCATTCATCTATTGATGGACACTTAGGTTGCTTCCATATCTTGGTTATTGCAAACAGTGTGGTGATAAACATAGGGGTGCACATATCTTTTTGAATCAGGGATTTTGTTTTCCTTGGGTAAATTCCTAGAAGTGGAATTCCTGGGTCAAATGGTATTTCTATTTTTAGTTTTTTTGAGGAACCTCCACATTACTTTCCACAGCAGTTGCACCAATTTACATTCTCACTAACAGTTTAGGTGGTTCCCATTTCTCCACATCCTTGCCAACATTTGTTATTTCTTGTCTTTTGGATAGTGGCCATTCTGACTGGTGTGAAGTGATATCTCATTGTGGTTTTTACTTGCATTTCCCTGATAATTAGTGACGTGGAGCATCTTTTCATTTGCCTGTTGGCCATTTGTATTTCTTCTTTGGAGAAGTGTCTGTTCAGGTCCTCTTCCCATTTTTAACCAGGTTATTTGTGTTTTGGGTGTTGAGACATGTGAGTTCTTTATATATTTTAGATATTAACCCCTTATCAGATGAGTCATGTACCAATATATTCTCCCATACTGTAGGTTGCCCTTTTGTTCTGCTGATGGCATCCTTTGCTGTGTAGAAGCTTTTTAGTTTGATGTAGTCCGATTTTTAATTTTGTTTCCCTTGACTGAGGAGATGTGTCCAGGAAAAAATTGCTCATATTTATTTTCCAGAGATTTTTGCCTATATTTCCTAAGAGTTTTATATTTTCATGTCTTACATTCAGGTCTTTGATCCACTTGGAGTTTACTATTGTGTATGGAGTTAGGCAGTAATTCAGTTTCATTTTCTTACATGTAGCTGTCCAGTTTTGCCAACACCAGTTGTTGAAGAGGCTTTCTTTTCTCCATTGTATATCCATGGCTCCTTTATCATATATTAATTAACCATATATGCGTGGGTTTATATCTGAGCACTCTTTTCTTTTTTTGTGTATTAAGGTATTATTGATATACATTCTTATGAAGGCTTCAGATGAAAAAACAATGTGGTTACTGCAATAAACCATATTATCGAGTCCCCCGCATACCCCACTGCAGTCACTGTCCATCAGTGTAGTAAGATGTCACAGATTCACTATTCGCCTTCTCTGTGCTACACTGTCTTCCCCATGACCCCCCGACACCATGTGAACTAAACATAATACCCCTCAATCCCCTTCTCCCTCCATCCTCTTTGGTAACCACTAGTCTCGTCCTGGACTCTCTATGAGTCTGCTGCTGTTTTGTTCCTTCAGTTTTGCTTTGTTCTTATACTCCACAAATGAGGGAAATCATTTGGTACTTGTCTTTCTCAGTCTGGCTTATTTCGCTGAGCATAATGTCCTCCAGCTTCATTCATGTTGTTATAAATGGTAGGATTTGTTTCTTTCTTATGGCTGAATAGTATTCCATTGTGTATATGTACCACCTCTTCTTTATCCATTCATCTACTGATGGACATTTAGGTTGCTTCCATTTCCTGGCTATTGCAAACAGTGCTGTGATAAACATAGGGGTGCATATGTCTTTTGAGCCTGGGAAACTGCCTTCTTAGCGTAAATTCCCAGGAGTGGAATCCCTGGGTCAAACAGCATTTCTATCTCTAGTTTTTTGAGGAACCTCAATACTGCTTTCTACAATGGCTGAATCAGTTTACATTTCAACTGGCAGTGTAGGAGGGTTCCCCCATCTCTGCATCCTCACCAGCATTTGTTGTTCCTATTCTTTTCTATGTTGGCCATCTAACTGGAGTGAGGCAATATCTCACTGTGGTCTTAATTTGCATTTCCCTGATATTTAGCGATGTGGAGCATCTCTGCATGTGCCTGCTGGCCATCTGAATTTTCTCTTTGGAGAATTGTCTGTTCATATCCTCCGCCCATTTTTTAATAGGATCATTTGCTTTTTCAGTGTTGATGCGTATGAGTTCTTCATATATTTTGGATGTTGACCCCTTGTTAGATATGTCATTTACAAATATATTCTCCCATAATGTAGGATGCCTTTTTGTTCTGCTGATAGTGTCTTTTGAAGTACAGAAGCTTTTTAGTTGATGTAGTCCCATATGTTCATTTTTGCTTTTGTTTCCCTTGCTTGAGGCAATGCATTCAGGAAGAAGTTGCTCATGTTTTTATTTAGGAGATTTTTGCCTATGTTGTCTTCTAGGAGTTTTATGGTTTCATGACTTACATTCAGGTCTTTGATCTATTTCAAGTTTACTTTTGTGTATGGGGTTAAACAATAATCCAGTTTCATTCTCTTGCATGTAGCTGTCCTGTTTTGTCAACACCAGTTTTTGAAGAGGCTGTCATTTCCCCATTGTATGTTCATAACTCCTATATCATATATTAATTGACCACATATAGTTGGGTTTATATCTGGGCTCTCTAGTCTGTTCCATTGGTCTATTGCTCTGTTCTTGTGCCAGTACAAAATTGTCTTGATTACTGTGGCTTTGTAGTAGAGCTTGAAGTCAGGGAGTGTAATCCCCCTAGCTTTATCTTCCTTCTCAGGATTGCTTTGGCTATTCAGGGTCTTTTCTGGTTCCATATGAATTTTAGAATTATTTGGTCTAGTTCGTTGAAGAATGCTGTTGGTATTTTGATAGGAATTGCATTGAATCAGGAATTTGATAGGAATTGCTTTAGGCAGGATGGCCATTTTGATAATATTAATTCTCCCTATCCACGAGCATGGGATGTGTTTCCATTTATTGGAATACTTTAATTTCTCTCATGAGTGTCTTGTAGTTTTCAGAGTACAGGTCTTGCACTTCCTTGGTTAGGTTTATTCCTAGGTATTTTATTCTTTTTGATGCAATTGTGAATCGAATTATTTTCCTGATTTATCTTTCTGCTGGTTCATAGTTAGTGTATAGGAATCCCAACAGATTTCTGTGTATTAATTTTGTATTCTGCAATTTTCCTGAATTCAGATATTAGATCTAGTAGTTTTGGAGTGGATTCTTTAGGGCTTTTTATGTACAATATCATGTCATCTGCAAACAGTGACAGTTTAACTTCCTCTTTACCAGTCTGGATGCCTTTTATTTCTTTGTGTTGTCTGATTGCCATGGTTAGGACCTCCAGGAAGATGTTGAATAAAAGAGGAGAGAGTGACATCCTTGTCTTGTTCCCAATCTTAAAGGAAAGGCTTTCAGCTTCTCCCTGTTAAGTATGATATTGGCTGTGGGTTTGTCATATATGGCCTTTATTATGGGTATAGAGGTACTTGCCCTCTATACCCATTTTGTTGAGAGTTTTTATCATGAATGGATGTTGAATTCTGTCAAATGCTTTTTCAGCATCTATGGAGATGATATGTATTTTTTGTCCTTCTTTTTGTTGATGTGGTGGATGATGTTGATGGATTTTCGAATGTTGTACCATCCTTGCCTCCCTGGGATGAATCCTACTTGATCATGGTAGATAATCTTTTTGATGTATTTTTGAATTTGGTTTGCTAATATTTTGTTGAGTATTCTTGCATCTATGTTCATCATGGATATTGGTCTGTAATTTTCTTTTTTTGTGGTGTCTTTGCCTGGTTTTTGTATTAGAGTGATGCTGGCCCTACAGAATGAGTTTGGAAGTATTCCCTCCTCTTCTATTTTTTGGAACACTTTAAGGAGGATGGGTATTAAGTCTTCACTAAATGACAAAATTCACTGGTAAAGCCATCTGGTCCAGGGGTTTTGTTCTTTGGTAATTTTTTATTTACTAGTTCAATTTTGTTACTGGTAATTGGTCTGTTCAGATTTTCTGTTTCTTTCTGGGTCAACCTTGGAACATTGTATTTTTCTAGAAAGTTGTCCATTTCTTCTAGGTTATCCAGTTTGTTAACATATAATTTTTCATAGTATTCTCTAATAATTCCTTGTATTTCTGTGGTGTCTGTAGTGATTTTTCCTTTCTCATTTTTGATTTTGTTTATGTGTGTAGACTCTCTTTTTTTCTTGATATGTCTGGCTAGGGGTATATCTGTTTTGCCTATTTTCTTGAATAACCAGCTCTTGCTTTCATTGATTTTTTTTCTATTGTTTTATTCTTCTCCATTCTATTTATTTCTGCTCTAATCTTTATTATGTCTCTCCTTCTACTGACTTTGGGCCTCATTTGTTCTTGTTTTCCTTGTTTTGTTAATTGTGAGTTTATAGTCTTCATATAGGATTGTTCATCTTCTCCTGAGGTAGGCCTGTATTGCAATATACTTTGCTCTTAGCATGGCCTTGGCTGCATTCCACACATTTTGAAGTGTTGAATTATTGTTGTCATTTGTCTCCATTAATTGTGTGATCCCTGTTTTTATTTGGTCATTGATCCATTGGTTATTTAGCAGCATGTTGTGAAGTCTCCATGCTTTTGTAGCATTTTTCATTTTCTTTGTGTAATTTATTTCTAGTTTCATAGCTTTGTGGTCTGAGAAGCTGGTTGGTACAATTTCAATCTTTTAGAATTTACTGAGGCTCTTTCTGTGGCCTTGTATATGATGTATTCTTGAAAATGTTCCATGTGTGCTTTAGAAGAAAGTATATTCTGTTGCTTTTGTATGTTGAGTTCTGTAGATGTCTCTTAGGTCCATCTGTTCTAATGTGTTGTTCAGTGCCTCTGTGCCTTACCTATATTCTATCTGGTGGATCTGTCCTTTGGAGTGAGTGGAGTGTTGAAGTCTCCTAGAATGAATGCATTGCATTCTATTTCCCCTTTTAATTCTGTTAGTATTTGTTTCACATATGTAGCTGCTCCTGTGTTGGGTGCATAGATATTTATAATGGTTATATCTTCTTGTTGGATTGACCCCTTTATCATTATGTAATGTCCTTCTTTGTCTCTTGTGACTTTCTTTGTTTTGATGTTTATTTTGTCTGATACAAGTACTGCAACTCCTGCTTTTTCCTCCCTATTAGTTGCATGAAGTATCTTTTTCCATCCCTTCACTTTTAGTCTGTGTATGTCTTTGGGTTTGAGGTAAGTCTCTTGTAGGCAGCATATAGATGGGCCTTGTTTTTTTTATCCATTCAGTGACTTTATGTCTTTTGATCGGTGCATTCAGTCCATTTACATTTAGGGTGATTATCTTATAGGTACGTACTTACTGCCATTGCAGGCTTTAGATTCGTGGTTACCAAATGTTCAAGGGTAACTTCCTTACTACCCACAAGTCTAACTTAACTCACTTAGTATGCTATTACAAACACAATCTAAAGCTTCTTTTTTTTTCTCCTCCTTTTTCTTCCATCTCCATTCTTTATATATTAGGTACTGTACTCTTTGTGTATCCCTTGACTGACTTTGGGGGTAGTTGATTTAATTTTGCATTTGCTTAGTAATTAATTGTTCTGTATATATCTATATAATTATATATATCATGTTCTGTACTTTTTGTGTATCCCTTGACTGACTTTGGGGGTAGTTGATTTAATTTTGCATTTGCTTAGTAATTAATTGTTCTACTTTCTTTACTGTGCTTTTATTACCCCTGGTGACAGCTGTTTAGCTTTAGGAACACTTCCTTCTATACCACTCTCTCCAAAATACACTGTAGAGATAGTTTGTGGGATGTAAGGGTTTCTCTCAGCTTTTGCTTATCTGGAAATTATGTAATCCCTCCTTCAAATTTAAGTGATAATCTTGCCGGATAAAGTATTCTTGGTTCCAGGCCCTTCTGCTTCATTGCATTAAATACATCATGCCACTCCCTTCTAGCTTGTAAGGTTTCTGCTGAGAAGTCTGATGATAACCTGATGGGTTTTCCTTTGTATGTGATCTTATTTCTGTCTCTGGCTGCTTTTAATAGTCTGTCCTTATACTTGATCTTTGCCATTTTAATTATTATATGTCTTGGTTTTGTCTTCCTTGGGTCCTCTGTGTTGGGAGATCTGTGTACCTCCATGGTCTGAGAGACTATGTCCTTCTCCACATTGGGGAAGTTTTCAGCAATTACCTCCTCAAAGACATATTCTATCCCTTTTTCTCTCTCTTCTTCTTCTGATACCCTGTAATATGAATATTGTTGCATTTGGATTGGTCACACAGTTCTCTCAATATTTTTTCATTCTTAGAGATCCTTTTTTCTGTGTCTCAGCTTCTTTGTATTCCTGTTCTCTAATTCTTGTTTCTTTTATTATATTCTCCACCATATCTAACCTGCTTTTAAAATCCTCCATTGTATTCCTAAATGATTGGATCTCTGACTCGAATTCATTCCTGAGTTCTTGAATATGTTTCTATACCTCCATGAGCATGTTTATGATTTTTATTTTGAAATCTCTTTCAGGAAGATTGATGAGATTGGTTTCATTTGAGTCTTTTTCTGGTGTTTATACAATTTTGGTTTGAACCAGTTCCTTTGATGTTTCATATTTGTATGTAGTACCCTCTAGTGCCCAGAAGCTCTACTCTCTGGAGCTGCTCATCCCCTGTAGCATTGTCAGGGGTTACAGGGGAGCGGTGTTCATGCCTGGGGGAGGAAAGAGGTGTATCCTGCTTCCCGGCTGCCATGCCTGTCTCCACTGCTAGAACCAGTGGGTCGAGCACACAGGTGTAAGGCTCTATGCTTTTCGATTGTAGTTGCTGTAGGTGGGGCTTCTCTCTGGCTGGCTTGATGCCAGGGTAGGGGCTGCCATGTTTGTGAGCCAGGGGCGGGCTGGCTGGGAGGAAGGCACAGCAGGCTGAGTTTCACCGTGGGGGCCTTGGAGCTGCATATCCATCCAGGGAGATGGAGTGCCTGAAGCTCCCCAACGTGCTGGGCACAGTGTGCCTGGATAATTTTGTCTACCTGTCCTTTCTCCTGAGCAGTAAGCTCTCTGCAATTCTTGTCCCTTTAGCATCCCTCTCACTGTTAGGAAGTCTCTCAGACTGCCCAGCTTGCTTTTGTCCCAGAGCAGGTGGATAAAGATCCCTGTTTTCCACAAGTGGCTGGAATCTCAGTCTCTCTAGGTATTCCACCTGTCTTAGCTATCTAAACCCACTGACCACCAGAGCACCATGCAATGTAGGTTTGTGCTCCCATAGCAGATCTCCAGAGCTAGAGGTTCAGCAGTCCCAGGCCTCTACTCCCTCCCCACTCCATTTCTTTTCCTTCTGCCAATGAGCTGGGGTGGAGGAAAGGCTTGGGTCCTGCTGGATCATGACTTTGGTACATTACCCTGTTCCGTGAAGTCTGTTTTTTCTCCAGGTGCATGCTATCTGGTGCAGCCTTCTTTCCTGTTGTTCTTTCAGGATTAGTTGTATTAATTATATTTTTATATTACATGTAGTTTTAGGAGGAGGCCTCTGTCTCACCTCTCACACCACCATCTTTAGTCCTCTCCTGAGCTGTCTATTTTTTTTCCATTGTTCTATGGGTCTGTTCTTGTGCCAGTACCAAATTGTTTTGATTACTGTAGCAAAGCATGATTATTTTTAATAGAAGCAATTAGGTTTTTACAATATTTGAGTATCTCCTTTTATCACCTGTGAGTCAATGGAGGCAGGGGCCAAGTGCATTGGACATCTTGTACTATCTCAAAGGGTGGGAGTCAATGCATTCCAAAGTGGGTGGATCTGAGATTCAGAAAGGGCCAATATCTTTTGGCCAAGGTATTTGGAGGGCTTCCACAAATTTTGACAATTGAGTCTTTGCCAATAGTGCCATTAGTGTGTTTTCAACTCACCCTGAGGATTGAGGGTGGTATGCACAATTAAAGTGTTGTAAAACTGGTCAGATAGCACATACTTGTCAAACCTGTAAAATCGGCTCCCTGGCTGCTATGATGTTCAACAGGGGTTCCCCAGGTAGGTATAATCTTTACTAACAAATTTTAGCCACAGAAGAAGCATTGGCCTCTCTACAAAGGAAAGCTGTCCAGTGAGAAAGCAGACAAACCATGACTAAAACATATTTATCCATGAGATGGAGAAGCTGTATGAAATTCATCTGCCAAATCTTCAATGGCCCACTGGGGAATTTAAAATGCCTGGGGGCCAGATAAGATAGTTGGGACAAGTGAGATAGGCATTTTCTGTGGCCTTATTAATATTTCCCCACTAATACTTGTTCATGAATGCTATCATTTTGTCTGTAGAGCAATGGTTTAATGAAGTGGTAAGTAGAGGGAATTTTAGAATTTCTGGTAGGGCTGGATTGTTATTTGGTTCAAATCAGAGTTCTCTCTTTTTATCAAACCAACAATTATTAGGTTTCCAATGTTGTTTTTCCTGGCCAATTGTTGGTTATCTCTTGTCAATTTTTCCAAATTATCATTTAGGAGAGCATCCTTTTGGAACTTTAGAGGTTTGGCTATTTATTTTCTTGAAAGCAGTGTTTTAGCAGAAATATAAGCAAGGTAACTTCCTTTGGCCTCTGGGGGGTTGAGTCAAGAATGCCCAGGAATCTCAATTGAGCCACTGGCAAAAGTATGGCATATAATACATTTTGGACATAGGAGCCATTTTCAATTTTGTCCCCATTGGAGGTTAGGAAACTGCAATGTTTCCATAATATTCCAAAGTCATGAGCTACCGCATTGGCATACCTGCTTTCAGTATAAATGTTTGTGGTTTTATCTTTGTCTTAAGGTATAAGGTAAGGGCATCTAACAGACTGCTGGGCTGAAGTAACCAAAGGTAGAGGTGTTCCCTCAATGACTTTAAATGGAGTTATAAGAGCATACACAGCATGACATTTACCATTTTCATCCTTTAAATAAGAACCCTCAGTAAACCATGAAAAGTCTGCATTGGGTAGAGGAATTTCCTGTAAATTGTCATGGGGAGTCAAAAAGTGATCTGTGAGCATTAAGCAGCTGTGAGGGGTTTCACCTGGATCCAAATTTAGTCTTATTCTGAGGTCAGATGCCCTGACTATGGAACCTGAGTTTGAGCAACCTGCAATTTTTCTTTGGAGACTTTATGGCCCATTAAGTCAAGAGTTTTAACAGGTGGATGCTGTCTTCCTAAGAAGAGGTTTGAGAAGGGGAGCAGAGAAGCAGACCATGTAGATATTGTACAAAGTACAGCTGCAAAATTCTTTGCATTGTCCAAATCAGTTCTTATACCTTGTAAAAAGTAAGAACTCTGTGAAACTGGAGCATTACTGTCCAGTTGTATTTCTGTTCTTCCCAAGTGAAAGCACAAAGATACTGGCTATCCTTATCAACTGGAATACTTAAGAAGGCACTGCATAGATCAGTTACAGTGAAAAATGTGCTTTCAGTAGGAATGGATGTCAATAGCGTATGGTGGTTAGGAATAACAGGGTGCTGAGGATAGCAATGCTGTTTATTGCTGGAGGTCCTGGACAAACCTCCATCATCAGCCACTGGGTTTTCTCACAGGTAAAATAGGGGTATTAGACTAATTCAGGGGATAAGGATTCCCTGAGCATTGTCATCTTCTATTATGGGCATGATGCCTTGAAAGGCTTCTTTATTTATTGGGTATTGATTGATTCTGGGGAAAGGTTTTGAGGGATCTATTTGAATCTTCATGGGAGGTGGATGTGGATTCTGCCAATATCAGTTGAAGATTGTGCCCACAAAAAAGGGTGTAGCTGACTCAGTAGGAACAAATGATCAGTGTTCCCAGACTCAGCTGAAGTGCTGTGAAAGATGGAGCAAATAAAAGATGTTTAAGGGTCATTCAATTCCCCTGGTTGGCTATTTTGATTACTATTGTCAAATTCTAGAATTATTTCCCCTTTTTAGGAGGAAGAAATTCTGGCATGATACATTTCTCTCTCTCTCTCTCTTTCATCTTTCATCTATTTTATAGAAATCTTGAGTAAGGAAGAGGGACTAAGGAGAAAAGGGTGTGTTATCTCTCAAGGGCCTAAAAAGAGAATAGGTTCAGAGATAGGAACCTGTTGACATTTGTTTGAAACCCCCACTATCTGAACTGTTTTATTACTCCAAGGCAGGGGCTGCTTAAAAGCAGTGGGCTTGAACACTGACAGCATAGCTTTGGTGCAATAAGGACAAAGATTTACTTCTACTCTGGAGAGTGATTTCTCTATACCAACTAAGAGGGAGGACTGGGAAGAACCCCTGCAGCTCCTTGGAGCCAGCCTTTGGGAGTAAGAGGACTTTGGTAAGGCTAGCTAGAGGGCTGGAGGCACCCAAAACATCTAAACTTGTAACAGTCTTTTTTCCAGTGTCTGGGCTGTTTGCAACGATAGCAAGAGCTAGGTGGTTTTGAATTTGTTTAGGAGCCTTCACTTGCTGGAGTTGAAAGTCAAGAATCTTAGTGGCTTTTCATTTTAGGTGACTCATCTAGGGTGTGAGCAAGCTGGTTTGCCAAATTAACTAAATCCAGAGTGGACATGGTTTTCCATTCTATCCTGGCCTTTTTAACTGAAAAAGAAAGATCCTGGTTCAGCCTGTTGATAAACAGTGTTAAGTGCTACCCGGGTGGATTCAAAATCTAAAGGAAGGCCAGAATTGTTTTTTTAAAACCATCTTAAGTAGATTGCAATAGTTATGAACAAGTTCATCAGGCTTTGTGTAAAAGCCTGAACTTTATTCCAATCAACAGACTTCGGAAAAGCTATTGATATTTCCAGTGAGTGTTCTAGCATTTTGCCAAAAGTTAGGGATTCTTTTTTTCTAAATCTTTTTCAGGGTTTTCCCGTTGAGCTGGTTTCATCCAATGCTTGACCCTGGCCTTCACCAACAAGCATGTGGATTAACTGATATAAATCTGAGCTACCAAGTTGGTAGATTTGAGTAACTATGTTAAATTCTTCAGTAAACCCATGGGGGTTCTTAAATCACTTTTGGAACTTTTTAACTATGGCTGGCATTTTGGCCTTTGTTTGGGGAGCATAAGCAGCTTGGTGTTATTTAGATCCTCAGAAGCCTTAACTGTAAAGGGACAGGTTTTAATAGGTTCAGGAGAGGAGGGTGTTGATGAGGTGGGGGGACAGTGCAGACAGAATGGAGGAAAATGGTACCACAGGCAGGTCTGAGCACAAAGTGGCTGCCATGTGTCTGGAGACAAAGAAGATGGGGGAAAGGAAAAGAGGCCTCACAAGTGACTTTGGCTTCTTCCAATGGTTTGTTTGCCTTAGTTAATTTAGAAAGAGCATTTTGCAAAGAGGCAAACTTAGAATCCTGAAAATGTTTTGAAGCATCAAGGTATAAATTAAAATAGGCATCCCATTCAGTTGTAGTTTTTTTTGAACAGTGGCTTTTTAATTTAATTTTGAGAAAATGAGTTTGGGGAGATTGAAAGTTCTGCATAATGGCCATTGGTATTCTAAATTTTTTCTTGTTAAGTCGGTCCATTTAGTTAGATATGCAAATGAGGAGGGACCATAATGTTTAAACATAAAGCCAGCTGGGGTCCTAGAAGAGGGGGTGCCCTCACAGTATTTTGATGATTGAGATCTCACTTCTTAGAGATTTTTCTCTACAACAAAGAGAAAAATTCCTAAGCAGCAGAGTTTTAACAGCAACAGTCTGGTTCTAAAAGGAATCAGACCAAAGGCTAGCACAATTCCAATAGGAATGGTCTGGTTTTGAAAAGGAATCAAACTAAAGGCCAGTGCAGTTCCAACAGGCACAGTTCCAGTAGGAACTATACAATCCCCAAAAGGAGACACTCCAAAGGACTGCACAATTCCAATAGCAACAGTCCAGTTCCAAACAAGATGCAGACTGAAGACTAGCACAGTTCCACAGGAACAGTATGATTCCAGAAAGAAATCATATTGAAGGCCAAATGGCCTTCAATAAAGACCTTTAAGTAGATCTCAAATAAAGCATGGAGAGCTCAAAAACACAAAAATAGCAGAGTTCAAAATCCAGGAGACTTACCCCAAAATCCAGGGTCGGCAAGAAAGCTCAGTGGGTTCTGTTGGTACTGGCACCTGTTTGCTCACCAGCCTCAAAGTTACTGAGGGTCACTGCTGGATCCCACTTCTGATACCAAGTAATGTTAGCCTTAAAAATAAAAGTTATTTTACCAGCAAAAAATGGTTTTATTCAGTAGCAGCAGAGAATTGCAATTTGGGACAAGCAAGCCATGGCAAAACCATAGGCAAGTCTGGAGAACAAAAGAGAGGAATGCTTTTATAGAAAAGGCAGAGTTCAAAGAGATGTTTTAAACAGAAAGTCCATTGGAGGAAACTGGGTGTTCTATGTATCATGCTTTCTCATTGGCTGGCCCATTTCCCATGGAGGCAGAAACCTTTCTTCTCCTTGCTGGGTAGTAAAGTAGCCGAAACAGTATTGACTTACAAGGTGTCCATCTCTTCTGGTGGCATCTGCAATTGACAAGGAGTGTGAGTATGAGAACTCCCCCTGCTGGCCTCCTAATTCCACTTTAGTGTGGTTTTCCTTAATTTTCACACAGATAATGTGAAAACACTTGGTTCAATGCATGGGAAGAAATGTGTTCTGTCCCCTTCTCTTTCCTGGTACAGTCACAGTTCCAGTGTAGAAAGGGTAATTCAGTCTAACCCAGTTTAATGATCACATTTCAGCTTCTAAGCAACCTTCTGAACAGCTTTTTGTACTTTACCCACATAGAGGAGCCCAACCTGAGTGACCAGGTTTATTCATTTTGCCAGATAGAGCTAATATGTTGGTAACATGCTTTATCAGTGTCCTGAGAGTTTGCTTAGTGTGACCTTTAGAATATACTCAATTTTGAGTTAATGGATAAAATTATGTTTCTAAACCTGTAGAGCTGAAAACCACTTCAAATACTTCCTACCAGAAAATCTTTTTTCAACAGTTATAAAATCAGGTACTCTGGGGTTGAGATCTTCAAATATTGACACATTGGTAGCTACTGAGGAATTGTGAAAACTGGCAGAACTGGAAAGGCACACACTGCTTGCTGCTACCCAATATCTGTTGTTTCCTTTGTTCTTACCAACAGAACCAAGGTTTTGATCAGGACAGTAATATGACTAGCTCAAAATAAATTTCTTGAAGCAAGAGATGGCTGTGTGACAAAGTTGTTGCTAATAGGATGGAAGTGGACCTCTGCTTGAGATTTCTGGAAAATTTTGCTTTTTATGTCCTTGCCACTGGCTGAGCCTTTTTCTTTGTCAACTCCTCCTATTCCCATTATGGAATGTGTATGTAATAGCTGGAACTGCATCAGCCATTTCCAGACCATCAAGGAAATGCCAGGATATTTATATATCTGTTGACATTCTTGAACTGTAGAATCAATGGCAGCAACTGCATGCTTCTGAACTTGTTTTCTTAAGAGATATCTAATTTGTGTAAGCCTGTTTGGTTTTTTGTTAGTTGCAGTCAAATGCAATTCCAAATCAATATATTAAAATTTAAATTGGCTTTAAAACATTATACAGGTCAATGCCGATTTGTTACATTTATCTCCACCATAACAAGGTACACTGAATATTTATAAATTATGTAAAATGGGAACACATTCTTGCACTGCCAAGGAATCAATGACCAGTGGATAGTTTCAGTTAGCTTTCTTTTATTAGATTCATCACATTACAATTAGATAACTAGATAACTAGTCATTGTAAAATCAAGAGATCTAACAGCCTATCTGGAACCACAGATGTGAACACCTTATCTTTTCTCCAAGCCATTTCTGTCCTTTTTTATCATAACTCAGAAATATTTCTACTAATGACACCTATCAACATTTTGATTTGGGGACAAAATGTTTCTAATCCTGAAATGCTCAGAACTATACTAAGATATCAATCTTTAAGAATATACAACTTTACTTCAGTTTTATGAATAGATCCCATCACACTTTGGGCCTCCCCTTCTGTAGCATAGAGTTGTCTGTCTTGGTGAAACCGCTGCTCAGCGAACTCATTTCCCAGCTTCTGTGTTCTCAGAGGCACCATTTGACTGGCTCTTGCTGATGGAACAAGTGGCACTGGTGTGCTTTGCTTCCAGGCCTGCCCAGTTCATAAAATCCCTCCATAGGTAGCCCTCCTGAGCTCTTTCCCATCTGGCTGGGGGAATGGAGATGATTTCCAGGACGATCTTTGTAGCTGTGTTGGTTACAGAACCTCTATCACTCTGGTTTCCTAAAAATTGGAGGGTGGAGAGCTGCCTTGCTGAGCTATTCAATTGCCCAGCGTTGTTACATAAACTAGAAATAAGCTCCTATTATGTTTGAGCCATTATATGTCTGGGTGTGTATTTTATAGTACTTAGCTATATAATAAGTGTTAAGAGCCAAGCTGTATGTATTCATTCACTTGACAGTTGAGTATTTCCATATGCCATCCTGTATCTGTGGCCTTGTCATGCTTTTTAACAAAAGTGGCCCTGGCAAATGGCTCATGACATTCCACAGTAGTGGAGCCAGCCCCACCCAGATGAGGGAGGTAACACATTGGAGTTTCCATTCAGGGGTTGTAAATTGAAACTGGCATTTTCTTCCCATCATAGTTTCCATTTCCTAGTTTCATTCTTCCCAGAAAAAGGATCCTTCTTTGCTTTCTCCCTTTCCCATTTCTGTTGACTTCAGATGGTAGTTAATCACCTCCAGCTGTACTGGCTCCTAGAGCCCTACTGGCCTAGTTTCCTGGGCTTATGACAGGAAAACAAGGCCTCAGGATTCCAAATCACTCGGATCAGGGGTTTCCAATGTCTTTTAAAGCAACAGAAACCTTTTGTCAAATGAAATCTCCAGTTACAACCCAATCTATAAAAACTGTTCTGATTAAAGTGAATGCTGGTGGTGATGCTTCGCTTGACAGATTTGGAGCTACTTCTGACCAGGTGGCGAGTCAAACATCACTGGGGGGCTTTGTGCATTAGAGTCTTTTGCCCTCACATGGCCTCATACTCGGAAATAGGTCCCAGCAAATCATTGAAACTGGGCAAGATCAGGAATTCAAGTTAAATAGCTCAGAATCAGTCAATCCTATGAGGGCGAACTAAGCAGTCTCCCAGGCCCTGCAACGGCATCACTCACAGCTGAGTGGAGGAGGGGTGCTGTCAGAACCAGACGCAGTGGGACGCGCTCAGTGTGGAGAATCGGAAGCAGGTTTTCTGAGGCTGATCTCTTTCACTTCAGGCAGAACCAGATATAAACATTCCAAGTAGTATGATACTGTTTTCTGTGATTACTGCTCATCAGCTGAGATATTCTGGGTTTTACTACATACACTGAGGACTTGTAAATATTCTGATTTATGTATCAGGTAGGCACAATAAGCTGGTACCACTCACAGGGAGGCAGAAGGAATGGAGAGTGAATTTCTTAGCTACTGTTAGCCAATACCTGACCCTCATGTCTGACCTTGATGAAAATTTCTCAGGGTTGCTGACAACATTCCCAGTCTGTGTGGCTGGCGTGACTGGGACCAAGTGGGGACACAGGAAGCTGGGAAGTTCCTGCCTTTGCAGAGGCCTGGGTGTTGTTAAAAAAAATAAAACTCTGAAAATGTTTAATTTGCAGACACTTTGGCTTGTTCATATTTTAAAGTGTATTTTTTTATTTACAATGTGAGATAATACATAAACAGATGTAGTTACAAACATATCTGGTAACTCCATTTTCATGAAAAAGCATATAAATACATTACAGGAAATTCTGTATAGTAAATAGTAGAAATTGATACAGTAAACATTTGCTACTTTTTTCTATGCCAATATTACTGTCATTTAAAGCTTACGTACTGGTTTCAAGTATCCCCTATAAAATGACTCTACTAAAATACTGGGAAAGAACTTTACTATAAACATGATTGGTAGATTAAAAATAGACTCAGTGCGTCTTTGTAACAATGTCAACTATAATCAAATGCTGCTTTAAACATCCCTAAGATCTGCATTATTCATTTAGTATTAAAAATTTTAAAATAATGATCACAGGTTAAAGTAGCTGTAAAAATACAACATTTCAACATTATTTACTGTTATGAAGAATGCCCCTCCTCTAAGGTAGAGGAGAATAAGCATAATAACATTGTGTGGACTTGGCGCCCTGTCATCTTTACTTTAAATAGAGCAGGAGCATCTGTTGGATGTTAGGAGGGAAATGGAAAGGCATTTCTTCTTCTCATGTCATTTCAGAAGTTGGGTTTGCTCTTTTTGCTCCTCTTCAGCTTGAAGACGTGTCAGGACATAAAGGATGACTTGATAGCAGAAAATGTATTGATCCTATGGCCAAAAAAAGAGGAGAGAGAGAGAGAGCAGGAAAAGACTTCAGATACACAATGTTAATCTTTTATGTATATATAGCCCCACCACTACTGAAAGTGAAGTTTGAGTAATTTTGAAAATATGGAAAACATTTTTTGTAATGTTGAACATAAAAAGTGGAATATACAATTGTGCAATGTCATAAAAATTATAAAATACAGAAAAAAGATTGACAAAATTGGGGGTGGCTGGTAGAAATATCTCAGAGTGCTAACTGATGTTGTCTCTGATTGGTGGATCTGTTTTTGTGCTTTGGTAATAATTTATGATTTGCTTTTATAATGGAAAAATAAACTTCATACAAAACTTCTTCTGGATTTATTGAACTTAATCTTGCTGTTCTGAAATATCAGGAAGAAATACAAAATAATTTTCTTCCAATATTTTGGGACAAAAGAATATGGAAATCAAGGTTTTCCACAAATTAACTTTTTTGGCAAAATTACTCTCTATGAAGTTGATGGTACAGGGATCTGAATTTTCTTGTTATGTGGCAAGGAATTAATAAGCCTAAAAATAAATGATATACTAAATGGAAAGTAATAAATTAGTAACGATAGATGAATCTCATTTCAAACAGCTGTGTGAGTGTTTGCACACCTATCACACGTGCAGACTAAGGAATATAAGAATGTTGACTAAAATGCTAAAACCTCTAAAGAGTAGGAAAAGAAGTAACCCTTTTATTATTTTTTTCTCATCTGAATTTTAACTTCCTGCATTCTCCATGTTTATCCTTAACTTTCATGACACACACAATCCATTAGCAAACCCACTTTGCATAATATCCTCTTCTCCCTATATCCACACCCACCACTCCAGTCTGGGCCACCACTGCTTGTCACCTATCTGACCTCCCTGCTTCTAATGCTGGACCTTCCTCCCCAAATTGGGTCTTGTTTTAACACAGAAACCAGAGCAGGCCTTTAAAATATGAATCATATCATGTCACTCCATCCTGACAATCCTGTGATGGCTCCACATCACTCAGAGGAGAGCCCAGGCCCTGTCACCTCCCCTCCTCCCTCCACTTCAGCCATATGGGCTGTGACCGTTCTTAAACATCAAGGCCCCCTTCCACCCTGGACTTGCCTGCAGGTGGTGCTTACTCTCAGATATCTACATGACCCTCCTTCCAATATTTGCTAAAGTGTTACTTTCTCAGCAGTGCCACCTTCTTTACAATAGCACCCCCAACCTGCCACACGACCCATCTTCTTTACCCTACTTTTTCCCTCTAAATCAATGATCACTTTCAAAGATCCTGTATATTTTTCTTCGTGCATTTATTGTCTGCCTTCCTCAGCACTACTGCACTAGAAGATCTCTGTCATTCTGGCAGGATCTTCCTTTTATTCACGATGTGCTCCAAGCACCTAGAAGAGTGCCTGGCACTTAGAAGGTACTCAATGAGTTGAACAAATGAATTTCCTGGGTCTAAAGAATAGCTTATTCTGATCAATGTTTTCTTTACTTAAAAATGTGACTGTAAATATTTAATATTTAGGAGATTTAATTTGAATAAAATGGTATATGAAAGGAAAGCAGGCAAGTTCTGATTTTAAGTATAGTAAGCTTCTTTATTCTTCAAGAGGTAGAGAAATGTCAATTTATAGATACATGAAAATAGCTTCCACATCCCTCCCCGCAATATAAATAAAAAGGATAGTGGAACTACTCAGAACAGAGAGACACTCTAAATGATGCCATCCCTGTGAAGGACATAGGTCTATAGGTCATAATCTATGTGACATAACCCATGATTTGATTTTAGGTATGAGAAATGAAAATGATCACAACAGAGGATAAATGGGCCCACTCATTCAGTCTACACCTAGAGTATCTTCAAGCTAATCAACGCCTTCTAGGCTACCTTCCTGCTTTCTAGTCAATGCTGCTGTATTCATTTCTTAGGAAATTCCAATATAAATTCTGTAGCAAGAATATTCCCTTCTATCTCTTTTTTAGGAGAAGGAATACCACTAATTACATGCTATTTTGTATCACCCCAATTTTTTGCCCCCAATATAACACCCCATTCTCTGCAATCTATTCAGTATACTTAATTTCCTTATTTTTTAAATTAAAAAGGCAACATTTAAAAAAGCCTAGAAATATTTCCTTTTTTTCTGAATTAGTCCTCATGCATTAAAAAAATAAGTCTGTTACTAGCTTAAATCTTTGGTTTTGTACAATAATGTGGGAACGCTGAAAGAAGAGAACACTCAAAAAACTGGTTTAACTGGCATGCTTAAATTATTGGTATCTTCATAAAAATTCTCATTAGAAAACAGCAACCAAGACTCACCTCTGTCTGAACCATTCCATGTCTTTGTAGTCTCATGCAGCGCACTAAATCAGAGATGTCAAACTGCCAAAGGAAATAGAGTGTATATGTTAGATAAAAAGGGTAACTGAATTTGAACCCCGAAGATTCACAGAGGAGGGGCTTATTCAGATTTCTGTACCCCATTCTCTTTCCCCTTCTAGCAGTTTTGGTAAACTGTTCTTGACAAATTTGGTGAACTGACTTTATCATCATTTGATAATTTTATTTCAGATCTTTCTAAGAATTACGGAAGGTTATTCTATTTGAAAATCCCCAACAGAGATTCTCTTCCCTTTGAAATTTGACTAAATTGTATTATTATTTTAAAAACAAGGCAAACTATTCTTATATTTTGCTTTTCAGAATGAAATTCCTGATCTTTTTATTTTCACTGATATTTAAGAGCTTGAAACAAGTGAGAAATAGACTATTTTGTTTTGTCCTACTTAAATTATTATGGTAGATAATATAGAGTGTAAAGAGCAAGACAGAACTATTCTTAACTAAAAGTCTTTAAGATATGATGATTTTAATTATACATATATGCTACGATATTCCAACATTTTAAATAAGTCTTACTAACTTAGCTTTTAAGTAAAATTATACTCTTATTAGCTTTATTTATCTAGTAATAATATTTTTAATTGGGAGTACTTGTTTAGAGATAGACTATTAGCATCAGTTTGTTTAACAAAATAGACATTTCCCACCTATAGGTTACAATAACCAAAAAGAAAACAAGCTTTCTATTTTAAAAAATAAACTTTCTTTTGTGCTTTAATGTTTCCATCCCTAAAAGTGTGATAATAACACTGACATTATCTCATACAAGTCTATAGATGGTAAAGAGTATAAAATGCAATATTGCATAAGAGGCTTTTGAGCACATGGTTAAAAAAACCCCAGTAAAACCAATATAAATTTAAAATACTATTTCTTCTTGATTACAGTCTATGCAGTTTTGAATGTTTACTAAAATATAATTCTCTGTAGAAGGAAAAGTAAGGCCTTCATACAAACCAATAAATAAAAACTCCCAAGATTAGATTTCATCATTATTTCCAGTTAAATACTTGTTCAGCCTGTTATCTTGTACTCACTTCAAGATCTTGACCAATTAACCCTAGAACCACGTCTATGCATATCAGGGTCCCTGAACGTCCAATGCCAGCGCTGCAGTGTGTGGTGATGGGGCCCGATCTATGAATGTGTCTCATGTAAGAGATAAAGGTGAGCAAGTCGTCTGGCTGAGAAGGTGTATCATGGTCTGGCCAGGCAGTGAAATTCAGATGAGAAATATGTCGTACCTCTCCTGTCTGAAATTGTACAATAGAATAAGTAAAGGCATACTATACTGTTCACACAGAATTAGTTCTTAATATTATTCTGTCCTTTCAAATTTTGACTTGTCTATTGGATCTGATCAAAGAAAAGTAGAACAGAAAAAAAGACCCCATTAAACAACACACAGAAAGCCTTTATCAAGGAGGTTGCTAGATCCACATTGTAAATATTGGTTAAAACTACTTTTTGGACATCCTAAAAGCAAATTACATTTTGATATGAATAACAACCTTCTTTTTTATGACCCGCTTTCCAATACACCCCAAGTAAAATCCAGAGTCACTGCAATGGCTTCAATGACCTATGTAATCTGATGTAGGTACTTCTGAGACCTAACCTCTTCTTCCCGGTCACTTCACTTTAGGGACCTCTCTGTGGTTTCTTTAAAAACAGCAGGCACAATTCAGTGTCAGGGCATTTGCTCTCACTCTTTCTGACTGAAATGCTCCCCCCTCCACATATACCTGTGATTACTCAGTTCCTTCACGATTTTTTCCATAGCATCATCAACACCACTATTTCCTCATTACAAAGTAAGCTCCATAAGGTCAGGGATTTCTTTTTGTCTCTGCTATTAACTGCTGAATAGCAGTTAAATCTACATCATGCATTTTTAAACAAGAGCCTTATAAAGAGGGTGAGTCAAAGATCATACATTCCATAACAGGACCCTAAGCTCTATAAACATGTGTTGATTAAATAAACAAATCATTTAAGGAATACTGAACAATTGTGCTAGCATAAATAATGGATTGGCTAGTGTAAATGAATAAGGAGGTATAATCTTTAATTCTTTGTAAAATCACAAATAAAAAATCATGAGGATATTTTCAGGCTATGTTTACATGCTGCCAGTAGAACTGAGTCAATATCCTGTTTGTATGAAAATAAAATTACTCTGTTTCTTTAAGAAAGCTAAAACTCCAAGAGGAAATACATTGCTCATACCTAGCTAATATGACTAAGACAGGTGAGTGAAACTGACGTGCTGTGCAGGTGAGTAAGCAGTAGTAGCTTTACTTAAGATGTGTCCACTTACCCAATTCAAGCTAAACTTATTCAGTGGTTAGGTAGCTGCAGTAGAAATTACCTGAATAACACATGTTCATGCTATAATTGTCCATATAGTATCAAATATGTTGTCTTTATGAGGGAATATTTTTTTAAAGATTTTCTTAAAAACAGTTTTATTGAGTCTACTTAGAGGTTTGACCTTTTAAAAATGAGTTTCTAGCACATAGCTTCCAAGACATTCTGTGCCATCTCTAAGCAAAGGATGGTGGATGATCACATTAGAAGTCCTTTATCCTCATTTTCATTTTAATACAGTACATACTGGAGGGAACTGGTAGGATTCATGAAGAGGGTCACACTTAAGCTTTTATTAGATAAGAAAAAATAATAGGCGGTATTAGTTCCATTGAAATGGGAACCAAGAAGTCACTGGCTTTTATTTAGAAATACATTGATACATTCATGAACAGACCAGGCCTGCATTGCAACTAGGAGATGAGTCTTGGTAAACAGAAAGACTTAACTCACTTACCTGAATGTCTTCTAGGGTCATCGCCCTTACCACAAAGCCCTGTGCCTGCTGCATGCTCACGAGAGCCAGCCGAAGTCTGTTACTGACAATTGTTGTCTTGCCTAGGGTGTCAGGCCAATAGCGCTGGCATTTGATTTTTTCTCCTTCTACTTCTTGGGTCATCATGGCTATCACTGTGGACTTCTGTTCCCAAATCATCTGCCAAAAATCTCCAACAGTTGTAGGGAGAGGTCCTTGGCAGGCAATGTAAAGGAACTCTTCTTTTCCCACTGGTATCTTAATGAAACTGGCATTGATATATCCACTGTCATCTCCAAGAGGCACTCTTGTAGCATCATCTGTGAATTTCCCACCATGAAATAGACATCTACATCATGCATTTTTAAACAAGAGCCTTATAAAGAGGGTGAGTCAAAGATCATGAAAAATTCATCATAACCACAGATGAAGTTACAAACACATTTAATAAAAACATACTTTCAAATTGTAGTAAGGTCAAATAATTTTATATTTACTCATTCCACTCATATGTTACAAGTATATCTAAGATGTCAACTCTGAGTTTCTGACAGAATATTCAGTATTTATTATTTACACAGATTTAGCTGAAGAAGTTAATATCAATAAATAAATACATTTAGAACACTTTAATAAGTAACCAGAGAAACAAACACAACTTTGCTACTTCTTTTCCATCCATATTTCAATGATGATGATAATAATAATGAATTTAATAAAAGGCTATGCCAATAAATTCTTCAAAAAACAAAAATTATTACTGTGAAAATATTAAAGCACTTACTACAAATACAATTGAAATAATTAATTCTTGCTCATCTAATTAAATTATATTCCTTATGATAAGCAGACAGAAGATAAAACTACCACAATAAATAAAAAGGTAGCTCACTTTATTCTCCAGGCCTATATGCTCTTGTCTTTGTCTATTGTAATTTTCTATGTCCAAAATGTAATTTTTCAAACCCAGCTGCCACAGTGAAAGTAAATGTAAGCCACCTTATCCAAGATAATTAATTTGTATTTAATACACTGGAAGTCATTTTTATTGCAAATATTTATAAATTTAACTGGTAATTTCTGTGATTACCAAATTAAGTCTTAGTAATAGGGTTTCAAAATTCCCCATCAGTTTTCCTTCTATTACTTGACTTCTATCTCAGTCCAGAGAGATAAACACACTCAGTAGTTTTGGATTTACAGCTTATCCCATTTTGACTTTGAAATACTAGTCTGTTCATTTTTTTTTTTGCCTGAAACAATTTCCACCTACTTCATGCCAAATAATGATCTATCTATTCCATTTAAAAAATTCTAAGAGTCACTTCTTTTTTTTTAATTCAAGTATAATCGATACACATTTTATGTTGGTTCAAGTACACAACACAGCAGTCAACATTTACCCATATTATGCACTCACCCCCACTACAGCAGTTGCTATCTATTGACACAGGAAGATGTTCAAGAATCATTGGCTATATTCTCCATGCTGTGCTACCATTCCTGTGACCAACTTACATTATGATTGAGAATTTTTGTGCTGTTATATCCCCTGCTAAGATTCACTTCTTACAGGAAATTTTCCAAAATGAATGTGTCTTATATCTTAATTGAAAAAATTCAACTGTATTATTATTTATTACATGATATGTCCTGTTCTTTGTCTTTGGATTAATGACTTCCTGGCAAAGGGTCAGTGTGTCATACGGTGTTATCCAATGTTCTAATATATAAAGATGTGGCTGATGATTACTATAAAAAGGTTGCTAGATGTTAATACTTTGGTTATATAAACATATTCATATATAATTACAAAAAAATCACATGTCGATTGGTGGTATGGGTAAAATGGGAAAAAAATAGCCTTTTCTCCCTTCCTGGTATCTGACATAAAGTTTAATGCAACCAGGTAGAATCATTTTAGTCACATGCATGTACATAATTATTATGTACCAAAGACTTTTTTATAAACTTAAAATGAGTAGAATAAATCGATGTTGTTTGTGACACAGACACAAAGAAATTGCTCATCTTGAAGCCAATTCATATTTTTAAAAAGATTTAAAAAGTATTGATTGGGCATCACTGATTAATTTCTAATACTATGCTAGTAAAAAATGCATGACTATCTGAGGAAATATTTAAGATTCCTCTGATCAATTTCTAGAATACATAGATAACTTAAAAAGGAATTTTCACTGTACACCTAAATTTATTCATTACTGATTTAAATCTGAAATTGTGTGAGTGTTTTATGTGCACATTCATGTGAGAGAGAGGGTTAACTAGCATAAAAGTTTTAAATGAGGTCAAATTATTTCAGATATACATTTTATTTGAAGCCAAATTGAAACTTACAGGGAAGTATATTTTTGTATCGATTTTTCCTTCTGTTTTCCTTAGTTTGTCCAATTAGACACTGATCCAAAGGTTTTAATTCTTGAAGATTCTGTAAGCAAAAGTGGAAATAAAGTTTAAGCAGTAATTCAGTAGTAACTGCAAATTTTTTAAATGTGCAGGGTGTAAAATTGGCTGTGATTTGATCATGGCACACTTTGAGTGTTAGGAAACAGTTATGTCCTGCCAAGATATAAGCCTAAAATCACAATACTCATTTGATACATCAACTGTTGAAAAATATTGTTGCAAATATATTTAACATGTAGTCAAGTAACTTTGTGAGGCAGCACTTTGTACCTTAATTTTAAATTTCAGTTTAAAGATGTCTATATCTTTTAGAAAAAAAATACAACATATAAAAAAGAATTTTGGCTTAAAATAATTAGCTGGGCAGAGTTTCTTGACAATATATTCTGTAGGGTCAAAGAGTATTCCATGTGGTAGAGCTGTGGTTAGATAGTCCTATGTTCTAATATCAACTATTTCTCACTTTTCATTCACTCCTTAATTAATTCATCCATTCATCCATCCACAGCAAATACATATTGAAAATGCCTACTGTATGCAAGATAGTATAATAAGTGCTGGGAATCCAGCAGTGAGAAAGAAGATATGATCTCGCTCTCCTAGAGCTTATAGACAATTGAGAGAAAGAGGCAGTGAAGAAGTAAACAAATATTGTGATTTTTACTTTGAAGAAATTAATAAGCTGCTATGATAGAGAAAAATAAAGATGTACTTTATAAAGGATTGTGATGGAAGGTCTCTGAGATGGTGACATTTAAAATTATGACCTTAATGGACAAACTGTGCAAAATGGAGAGGAAGAGTATACTTAACTATTGTGAGCTTGTTTCCAAATCTATATAAAGGGATTTATAATATTTTGAGCATTAAATTGAAAGCATCTGACAAAACATCTAATTGCAGAAGCTCTCAATAGAAGTTAGCCTTTTCACTTCAGTGACTACGAAAAGTTCAGGAAGTAGGCTAATAAACAGATGGTTTGAGGAAGATGGGCAACGTAAACCCCAAATGACAGTGGTCCCACACTCTTTAGCCTATGGATAGCACCAGCAAGACCACAGGAGCATGGGTTCTGAGCCACTGCTGCTTTGAACTACGGGCATGTTCTTGGACCTGTATTAAATTAGAAACTGTTGCTAATGATGAACCACATCTACAGTGTATTAATTATGAAGTTTAGTGGATTGTTGGACTTGATACTTGACTTTAAAACTCCTTATTCTTACATATGAGGTAGAGAAGATAAACTTCAGGGAGAATCATCAAGCTCCATAGTAGCTAAAGAGATGACTTCAAATCAATACTACTAGGATCTTCATTAGAAAAATTAATTTACTGCTGGATATGGCTTTCAGAATTGGAAGTAAAGTTGTAAAGTAATAGACATTTTCAAACTTTTCAGAATTTCTCCTAACCTTGCATAAATCTTTTGGAAAGAAACATTGGCAGAAATCACTTACCGCCAGCTCCTTAGATGGGATTCCTTGATCTAGTAAACCCCGCAACATTTGAATGACTGATTTCAACTTTGTACCAGTGTATTTACCGGTGGGAAGCACTTTGACAACAGGGAGAGTGGTGAGCTCCTCACTGGTCAGAAAGTAGTGATCTAACAAGAAGACAGTAGTTGATTAAAAAAAAAAAACTCCCCCAGAACTGATTTAGCCAGGGGAACTAATTTGAGCTTATTCTCACTTTATCTATTTTTACAAAAGTGAGAGTCTTTAGAATTAACAAGGCAACAGAATTAACAGGTAAGCAGATAACTACAATCAACATAGGAAAATCTTGGCCATGGCAAGTCCCTTGTACCCAACTTTTAAGGAAACACCTCACTGTTCAAAAGTTCTTAAGGCTCCTGTCTCTTACAGTTTCCAAAGGAGTTTAAATCATTTCTTTTTGCTTCTCTTGACTCAAATCGCACTATTTTCTTGACAATATGCATCTGGTCCTATTATCACTTTGCATTTAAATTAGTTTCCAATCACATGGGGAAAAGATGAGGGGAGATGCTTCCGGAATTCCCTATAATGGGCCATTGCATGAGATACACTGATCTCTCCCCTCTCTATCTACCCTCAGTATTCAGCACTAGTATCTCTGGCATTTGATAGTTTGTTTTTCCATGCAAAAGAAACCCTGTGGTCCTCAGGAGTTTTATCAAACAAGTGATATCAGTGTCTTAGAAGAAATATGTGTCTAATTTAGTATCTACTCTATGGAAACTGCTTATAGCAGAAGATGACAGCCTGGAAAAAAGTAGGAGAGACTGCTTGCTATAGTCTGCATAAGCAAAGCTTTAATTATGTGATTAATCAGTGATCAAAGCATTTTGATGATGCAGCTACTATCCAGCCAACAATAATGCTAGGCACAGTGGGTGATATAAATCTGTACAAGATACCTAAAGAAGCTTAACATTTGGCTGAGGTGAAGGGCAGTATGTGAATACGAAATTCATTTCTATGAAATAACTAAACTTTTACAGAATTGTGAATGCAACAGAAATGCAAAGGCTGAAGAGATGAGCATGGGCTATAGAAATTGACAAGTGTTGTCACTGACACCAAGAGTCTACATAAATTAAAAGTGTTAATTCAACTTCTTTCTTTTACCCACTAAGACTTCAAATGACAAAATCATGCCCTTTCACTGTATTGATATAACATTTCCTTACATGAAAAAAGAAATGAAACACTGGAGAGAACTTTATTTCTCCACTGGTTCAGTTATAAAATGACAGGCAGTAATAGCAAGGACAGATCAGTCATCTTGCTCTTAAAAATGAGGCACCGTATGATTTCACTTATATGTGGAGTATAAAAACAAAGCAAAACAGAATGAACAAAACAGCAGTAGACTTATAGATACTGAGAAGTGACTGGTGGTTACCATGGGGGAGGGGTTGGGATGGGTGAATGGGGAGTGTGAGTGGGATAAAGGGGCACCAAAATTTTCAATCACAATATAAGTTGGTCACAGGGATAGTAGTAGAGCATGGAGAATATAGCCAATGATTCTGTAACATCTTCAATGTTAGCAGATAGTAACTGCACTAGTGGGGATAAGGATTTAATAATATTTGTACTATTGAACCACTGTGTTGTATACTTGAAACCAATATAAGATTGTATACATATATATAAAAGGCTGTATATCAATGATACTTCAATTAAAATAAAAAAATGAGGTTGAGATTCAAGGGTAATAATTTTCTATCTTTGAGCTATTCTACCTATTTTACTAAACATAAAAATGTACGCCTTGACTTCTCATTCCAGAATGGCAAAATTGTGACTTTGTCTTCCCATTTAAGGTATTTACATGTTTATTTGTATGTTTTACTCTAAGCCACTGAAAATTTTAGCCTACAACTGAAAATATCTGGTTATATAAATGAATATTGATGCTTATCTATGTGATTTAACTTATGTATAGAACCAAATAATGTACACATATAGTGAAATAATATACATTCTGAAAACTATAATTTTCACTTATTTTTTTCTATCCACTGTTTTTGATGAAAAAAACTGTTAACAAAATTCTTGCCTTTAGCAGAATCTTCATGGCTTGTTGTTTCTGTTGGCAATTCATCACTTCCCCATGTTATTTCATCTTCATCAGTCTTTCTTTCTTGAGACTTCTGAATTAAGCTATGACAACAAAATACATTTGTAATAGTTTCTTCAGTTTTGTCATAAATTGAATTATGTCCTCAAATCACTTGTTTCCTGTATCATTACTATCCTATTTAAAATAGATTATTTGATTAAAAAAACCCAAATCTACAATTCTTAAAATTTATTGGTAGATATAAATTAAACTGAGTTACAGAATTGTTTAATATAGTTTAAAATTTATCCTTAAACAAATTCCAAGTCTTTGACCCTTAGATTTAAGGAGTCCTCTTGGGGATGGAGAAGGTGATGGTGTGTTTCCTTTCTTCAACATGGATGACTGATCACAATTGCATTAGTATAGCTCTCATTTTCTTGAGAGCTGCCTAGGATTGTACTGTATGGATGCATCTTAATTTATTTATAGAAGTCCTTGTTGATGGACATTAGTCTTTTGGTACAATTAGGGGTTGGACACTCCAGTTTAAGGGTATTTCCTTAATATAATAAAATTCACTACATGTTCTCATTATTCTAGGGGTGCACAGCAGATGCCATCCATCTCCCTGGTAAGGTGGATGGCTAGAAAAGAGAAACTAGGTAGAAGAAGAATGTTTGGTGCTGAGATGAGATGAAAAATGATAATTTAAAAGCATGAATACATCTTTTCACTTTTGGATATTCAGGGGAACAAAGCAGAGTACATTTGTCTGTTGATAGTATATATCACTAAAACAGGACAAGTACTAATGCTCTCAAAATGTCAATAACAGGGTAGTGTTTGCTTTTACGCTAGATGTTTTCATCTACTTCAACTAATTGTGGGTCACAATTAACATTTAATTTGTAAGTTCTGCATCCATGAGGTTTTTATCTTCTAGTAAGCATATTTTATCTGCAAGTATATACACTGGAGACACTTCAATCAGACATTCCTCATTGTACAAGATACCTCAAGAAGCTTAACATTTGGTAGAGGCCTTCTTTCACATTCTTTTCAAAAGCTGCTTAGATATTCATTGTCTGGGTATACCCTGATTTATTTTGTGCCCATTATGATTTTTTACTACTAAAAAACTACGTTGCAGTGAATATTCTTATGAAAATGTCTTTGCACACGATATTGAGACAAATTACTAGAAATCAAATTGCTAGGTGAAAAGGTGTGTACCACAGTTCTTTGAGTCTATAGCACCCATCATTGTAAGATACACTCTTGTTTACATTAGGAAAGAACTAATATTGGATTCTGGGAAAAAGATGGCAGTGTAGGAAGGCAAGGCAAAAACCTCCTATCAAAATCACCTTAAACATGAAAATACAGCAAATACGACTAGGCCTGAAAATGAACTGAAGACTGCATAACTGACTACCTACAAATGGAGAAGAAGAGAAGACCCTACAGAAAAGGGTAAAGTGGCAAAGCTGCAATCTGGCAGAACCCAAGTCCTTCCCCAGACCCGGCCCACAGGCAGGAGGAAGATGAATGAATGGGAAGGGAGTAGAAGCCCAGGACCACTGAACACCTGGCCCTGGAGATTGCTCCGGGAACGTGAGCCCACATTGCATGGCACCCTGGGGATTGGTGGGGCCGGACAACAGAGAAGAGCAGAACATTTGGGGAGTCTGAGAGGATCAGCCTTCTGTGGAGAACAGGCATGTTCTACCAGCCCTCCCATGAGAAAGATAGCAGAGGGGGCAGTTTGAAAGACTTCCCAGCAGTAAGAGGGGTGCCAAAGGGGCAAGGACTGTACAGTGCTCTCTGTTTAGCAGAAAGGTCAGGTGGACAGTATCTCCCCAGCCCACACTCAGTCTAACAGTTGGAAGCCCTCAGGAGCTTCAGACAGCTCCACCCACCTTGCTAGCAAAACAGCCTGGAGGCTTCTTCCGGTGGTGTGTGGCCCACCAGCCAGCAGTGAAATCAGACTTTGCTCCCAAATAGGCAGGGGGAGAGCCTCCAGCCTGCTTAGCCCTATTTTGGGTCAGCTGGGGAGCTGTGTTCAGGAGCCAGCCTTGGGAGCTCTTTCTTCTTGGCAGGCACCATCCTGTTGACCAGAGGTCCCTGCCATCACAGGGATGATGGTCAGAGGCTGGCTGGTTGGAGGGTGGCTCCGCCCATGGCAGCTCCAGCCCCACGGCACTTAAGCTCTTCCCTGTGTGTGCACATGCATCCCAGCACCAGGAGCTCTTTCCTCCTGGCAGGCTCTGGTCCCACTGGCCTGCAGTCACTGCCAGTGCAGCAGACCAGAGGGGAGGGCGGCTCTACCCATGGCAGCTACAGAGTATTCTCCCTGATAACATGATGAGCTGATGGCCCACAAAGCCCACTTGAAATCGGATCACTAAGAGCAAGGCAGAAAGGTGCCACAACCACTGCACACTAACAGCTGGGGCTCTAGCACAAGAAATTGAGCTTCTGGGTACTAGAGAGTACCTCCTACACAAAGCTATATTCCCATAAAAATACTAAAACAAATGAAGAGGCAGAGAAATTTGGTCTAAATAAAAATATAAGAAAAACACCAGAAGAGGGCTTAGTAAAACTGAAATCATCAATCTTCTTGATAAAGATTTCAAAAGCAAAGTAAAAGGCATATTCATAGATTTACAGAAAAGTATTCAAGATGTTAGGGAGGACCTCAACAAAGAGACAGAAATCCTGAAAAAAGCCACTCAGAGCTGAAGAACACAATATCTGAAATGAAATATACAATGGAGGGATGTAGAAGTAGATTAGAGGATGTAGAGGAGATGGTAAATGAAATAGAAATTAGAGAACAGGAAAACAAAGAAGCTGAGGCACAGAGAGGAAAAAGACCTCTAGGAATGAAAGAATAAAAGAGCTATGTGACAAATCAAAGTAAAACAATTTTCTCATAATAGAGGTACCCAAAGAAGAGAGAGACAAACAGATAGAAAGTCTTTTTGAAGAAATAATTGTTGAAAACTTCCCCAACCTGGGGAAGGAAACAGACACTCAGGTCACGGAAGCCCAAAGATCCCCCAACAAAACCAAACCTAGAAAGACAACACCAAGACATATAATAATCAAAATGGCAAAGATCAAGGACAAGGAGAGAGTACTGAAAGCAGCCAAAGAGAGAAAAAAGATCACTTATAAAGGAAACTCCATCAGACTAGCAGCAGACTTCGTAGCAGAAACCTTACAGGCCAGAGGGAGTGGCATGATATATTTAATGTAATGAAACAGAAGGGCCTCCAACCAAGAATACTCTACCCAGTAAGATTATAATTCAAATCTGAAGGAGGGATTAAAGAATTTCCAGAAAGCAACAGTTGAGAGAATTCACCAGCAGTAAATCATTTCTATAAGATCTCTTAAAGGGGCTGCTCTAATTGGAAATGCTCCTAAGGATCAATAGCTGTCACCAGAGAAAATAAGTCCATAGTAAAGGTCATAGAGCAATTAATTACTAAGCAAATATGAAATTAAATCAACTACTCAAAAAGTTAGTCAAGCAATACACAGAATGAAGAATACGATGCTTAATATATAAAGTGTGGAGAAGAAGAAGAAGAGGGGGAGGGGAAAAAAGTACCTTTAGATCCTGTTTGAAACAGAGTAATCAGCAATTTAAGGTAGACTGTTAGATAGTCAGGAAGCTATCCTTGAACCTTTGGTCACCACAAATTTAAAGCCTACAGTGCAAATAAGTACATATCTAGCAATACTCACCTTAAATGTAAATTGACTGAATGTCCCAATCAAAAGACATAGAGTGGCAGGAAAACAAAGACCCATCTATATGCTGCCTACATACAAGAGACTCATTTCAAACCTAAAGACATACGAAGACTAAAAGTGAAGGGATAAAAAAGATATTTTGTACATATAATGAGGAGAAAAAAGCTGGAGGAGCAGTACTTATATCAGACAAAATAGATTTCAAAACAAAGAAAGTAACAAGAGACAAAGAAGGAGATTGTATGGTGATAAAGGGGTCAGTCCAACAAGAGAACATAACCATTAGAAATATCTATGCACCCAATATAGGAGCACTCAAATATGTGCAACAAATACTAACAGAATTAAAGGGGGAAACAGATTGAAACACATTCATTTTAAGAGACTGTAACACACCACTAACACCAATATGTCAACGAGAGAGAAAATAAGTAAGGAGAAGAGAGAGGCACTGAACATTAGAAAAGATGGACCTAACAGACATCTACAGAACACTTCTCCCAAAAGCTGAAGGATACACATACTTCTCAAGTGTATATGGAATGTTTTCCAGAACAGACCATATACTAGGCCATAAAAAGAGCCTCAATAAATTAAAAAAGATTGACATTGTACCAACCAGCCTCTTTGATCACAAAGGTATGAAACTAGAAATAAATAATGTGAAGAAACCAAAAGCCTACAAACACATGGAGGCTAAACAACTTGCTCCTAAATAATCAATTGATCAATGACCAAAGAAAAACAGATCAAGCAATATATGGAAACAAATGAAAACAACTCAATAGCCCAAAACCTGTGGGATGCAGTGAAGGCAGTTCTAAGAGGAAAGTATATAGCAGTACAGGCTTAACTCAAGAAACAAGAAAAATCCCAAATGAATAATCTAAACTCACAATTAATAAAACTAGGAAAAGAAAAACAAATGATGTCCAAAGTCAGTAGGAGGAGGAACACAACAAAGATGAGAGAAGAATTAAATCAAATTGAGAAGAATAAAACAATAGAAAGAATCAATGAAAGCAGAAGCTGTTTCTTTGAGAAAATAACAAAATAGATAAACCCCAAGCCAGACTTATCAAGAAAAAAAGGGAGTGTACACACATAAGCAGAAATGAAAAAGGAGAAATCACCACAGACACTAGGGTAATATAAGGAATTATTAGAGAATACTATGAAAAATTATATGTTAACAAACTGAGCAACCTAGAAGAAATGGACAACTTTCTAGAAAAATACAACCTTCCAAGCCTGACCCAGGAAGAAACAGAAAATCTGAACAGAACAATTACCAGCAATGAAATTAAATTGGTAATCAAAAAACGACCTAAGAGCAAAACTCCTGAACCAGATAGCTTCCCAACTAAATTTTATCATTTGTTTAAAGAAGAACTAATACCCATCTTTCTCAAAGTATTCCAAAAAGTAGAAGAGAAGGGAATACTTCCAAACTCATTCTATGAGGCCCACATCACTCTAATACCAAAACCAGGCAAAGACACCACAAAAAAAAGAAGACTACAGACCAATATCCCTGATGAACAGAGACGTAAAAATCCTCAACAAAATATTAGTAAACCAAATTCAAAAATACATCAAAGAGATCATCCATCATGACCAAGGAGAATTTATTCCAGGGATGCAAGGATGGTTCAATATTCGAAAATCAGTCAACCATGATATACCACATCAACAAAAAGGACAAAAATCACATAATCATCTCAATAAATGCTGAAAAAGCAGTTGACAAAATTCAACACCCATTCATAAAAACACTCAACAAAATGGGTGTAGAGGGGCAAGTAATTCAACACCCATTCATGATAAAAACACTCAACAAAATGGGTGTAGATGGGCAAGTACCGCAACATAATGAAGACCATATATGACAAACCCACAGCCAACTTCATATTTAATTGCGAGAACCTGAAAACTTTTTCTCTAAGATCGGGAACAAGACAAGGATGCACACTCTCCCCACTTTTATTCAATATAGTACTGGATGTCCTAGCCACAGCAATCAGACAACACAAAGAAATAAAAGGCACCCAAATTGGTAAGGAAGAAGTTAAACTGTCACTCTTTGCAGATGACATGATATTGTACATAGCAAACCCTAAAGACCCCACCAAAAAACTATTATAAGTGAATTCAGCAAAGTTGCAGGATAGAATATTAATTCACAGAAATCTGTTGCATTCCTATATCCTAACAATGAATTAGGAAAACAATTTCATTTACAATTGCAGCAAAAAGAATAAAATATCTAGGAATAAACCTAACCAAGAAGGTGGAAGACTATACTCTGAAAAACTATAAGACACTCATGAGAGAAATTAAAGAAGATACCAATAAATGGGAACACATTCCATGCTCATGGATAGGAAGAATACTGTCAAAATGGCCATTCTGCCTAAAGCAATCTACATATTTAAGGCAATCCCTATCAAAATACCAACAGCATTCTTCAATGAACTAGAACAAATAGCTATAAACTTCATATGGAACCACAAAAGACCCCAAATAGTCAAAGCAATCTTGAGAAAGAAGAACAAAACTGAGGGGATTATGCTCCCTAACTTCAAGCTCTACTATAAAGAAATAAAAATAATTTGGTATTGGCACCAGAACAGACCCGTAGATTAATGGAACAGAATAGAGAGCACAGATACAAACCCACACATATATGGTCAATTAATATATGATAAAGGAGCCATGCATACTCAATGGGGAAATGACAGCCTCTTCAACAACTGCTGTTGGCAAAACCGGACAGCTATATCTAAGAGAATGAAACTGAATTACTGCCTAACTCCATAAACAAAAGTAAACTCGAAATGGCTCAAAGACCTGAACGTAAGACATGAAACCATGAAACTCTTAGAAGAGAACATGAGCAAAAATCTCTTGAATATAAACACGAGCAACTTTTTCCTGAGCACATCTCTTCAGGCAAGGGAAACAAAATAAAAAATGAACAAGTGGGACTACATCAAACCAAAAAGCTTCTGTACAGCAAAGGACACCATGAGCTGTACAAAAGGGCATCTTATAATATGCGAGAATGTATCCATAAATGACATATCCGATAAGGGGCTAACATCCAAAATATATTAAGAACTCACATGCCTCAATACCCAAAATACAAATAATCTGGTTAAAAATTGGGCAGAGGATCTGACCAGACATTTCCCCAAAGAAGAAATATGGATGGCCAACAGGCACATGAAAAGATGTTTCACATTGCTGTCAAATTAAAACCACAATGAGATATCACTTCACACCAGTTAGGATGGCCAACAACCAAAAGACAAGAAACAACAAATGTTGGCAAAGATGCAGAGAAAGCGGAACCCTCTTAGACTGTTGGTGGGAATGTAAATTAGTGCAACCATTGTGGAAAGCAATATGTAGGTACCTCAAAAAACTAAATATAGAAATACCATTTGACCCAGTAATTCCACTCCTAGGAATTTACCTGAAGAAAACAAGACCCCTGATTTGAAAAGATATATGCACCCCTATGTTTATCATTGCATTATTTACAAATAGCCAAGATGCAGAAACAACCTAAGTGTCTATCAATAGATGAATGGATAAAGAAGATGTGGTACATATACAGAATGGAATATTATTCCCCCATAAAAAGAAAAGAAATCCTACCATTTGCAACAACATGGATGGATCTAGATGGTATTATGGTCAGTCAAGTAAGCCAGATGGAGAAAGACAAATACCGAAGGACTTCATTCATTTGTGGAGTATAATAACAAAGCAAAACTGAAGGAACAAAATAGCAGCAGACTCACAGACACTGAGAAGGGATATTGGTTACCAAAAGGGAGGGGTAGGGGAGGGTGTGGGGAGGGAGAAGTGGATTAAGGGGCAGTGTAATTTGCAATCACAATATAGGTAGGTCATGGGGAAGGCAGTAGAGCATGGAGAAGACAAGTAATTACTCTATACCATCTTACTACACTGATAGACAGTGACTTCAATAGAGGTGGTGAGGACTTGATAATATGGGTGAATGTTGAAACCAGTGTTATGTGAAAACATCGTAAGATTGTAAATCAATGATACACTCATAAACAAAAAAGAACTAATATTGACAATTCTAAGCTCCTTCATAACTTCAGAGATGCTAAAAAAAAATTTATCCAAGAACTAGTAACATGCAAATGAAATTTATATGTTAATAGTGTTTCCAAATGCCACCTGAAGAAATTACACTAATTTACCTTTTCTCCTTACTCCCTTTCCCCTGTGCAACAAGGTTATCTTTACAATTATTGGCAGTTGGGTCATATATTTGCTAGTCTCATAAGTGTAAAACTATGCACTTCTACTTTAATAACATATACCCCCTTATCTAACTTTACTTAGTGAAAAATTAATTTCTTTTCTAGGAAAATGCAAATAGCTCCCTTGTTGAGTTACCATCTAATGTGAAGCAGAATTTATGTATAACCTCTCTATTGGCCAACAATACATAACTTTTTCTGATATTTCAGTGTTACAAAAAAATCTTATTTTATATTAGGAATTGTTTTCAAAAAGAAAGTATCTGTGAGGTTTAAAAATGTTTCTTATCTTCTTTTGCTTTATTTTTTTCTTAAAGAAAAAAATTTGTAAAGTATAGAATAATAGAGAAGCAGAAAATCAAGTTACCTGTAATCCTACCAGGAGAGGATAATCACTATCATCATTGTTGGCACATTTCCTTTTACACTTTTCTTCCATTTTTTTTCCCCATGGTTAAGATACATTGCTTTTTTTTGAGTAATATAACAAACACATTGCCACATGTCATTAAAACCTCCTTAGAATGATATTTTCAAAACATTCTTAATATTCAACCATGGTTCCACAATTTACTTATTAATTCTCATTTTATTGGAAGAGAACAAATTAATTTTAAAATCAACATCTAAATGGAAATCTTCAGAGAACTTCTAAAAAATAATTGAATTGTTATAACTTTAAGAAATTATTTTCTTACCTTTCACTTTTTATATTCCCTTCACAGTATTCTTCACAGTCATTCATTTTGGTAGACTGTAATAAAGAGAAATAAAAATGACAATTATCTTGTAAAAAAAATTATCATAATGCTCAATTTTTTTCTATTTCCTGTTACTGTTCATTCTTATGTTACAAAGACACATATGACGTTTAATTAATACATGGTGAACTGTGGCTGAGGCATCTTCAGTGGCCCAAGAATTCTTGCTGTTTCTACTTATTTACTTTCTTGCTTACCTTGGCTTTGCATTTCTTATGTAAGGGATATTAATAGTACAGAGGTCAGGAGAAAGCAATATGAAAATCTAAAGTAATGATTATTTAGGTATGCATATTTGGCACATGTTTTCAAACGACTTCAACTTTAAAATCTAAAAATAGGTTCTCTAGAGAAATCTTAGTCATTTCCAATGTGTTAAATTATCTTGCCCTTTTATTTTTAGGGTGAAGGGTCTCTCTGTAGGGAACACAGGTCAATCAGCTCATACTTTAACCGACTATGGTGTCTCAAGAGACCCGAACACTGCAGCAGAGTTTGCTAAGATTATTAGATGTCAAGTTGCATTCTTACCTGGTTAATAAATCCTACATTTCATTCTTTATCAGGATAAATTATCTTAAAAACGGGAAATTCCTTTCATCTCGAGACTGAATTATCTGGCTTCTCTCTACCTCTACAATCCACCTGGTTTTACTCTTCTTTTTACTTACCAAGCTTCAAACCAATGGGTCTTTTTTTTTCTCTCTAAACTTGCTCATCTCTTTTTGCCACAAAGCTCAATAGAAGGTACTTTTACTTTATTCAATGCAAGTGTCTTTTCCTTCTGATGATGTTTCCATACCACCCACTCTAAAGTAAATCTTGGTTATTCTCTTTTGTAGCACCTTTTAAAAAAAGCTTCATGAATAAATGGGATCTCTTGTGAAAAAATTAAGAATTTTAAGTTGGTGATGACACAGTGGTGATGTAAGTTTAGATGTCTTCTAAGAACAGGGCTCTGTGACTGCACTGGTTAAATGCCCATAAAGCCAGCCTTGCTTGGACCCTACAGTCAAGCATGATTATCTTGTGGGTGATAGGAAGCCATTGAAAGTTTTGTTTTTTCACTAAAAAGTTAAAAAATTATTTTTAGAATAACCAGAATTGAAATAACATAGGAAACATTGATACATTTGAGCACAATGATGCCATGTCTTTGGAGGACAAACTTTTCTTTTCTTCATACTGGCTGTTTTGACCTCACGGTGAAGTGTTTTTACCTCTCTAAGTAAATTCACCTGTCCATGGATGTGGAAAGATCAAATTCCTTGGCTTGACATGTAAGTCACTTCGTAATCTCATTCCTGCCTATCTCTTTAGCCTTAGCTTTCAAGATACCATGTGATATTCTATTTGTAATGACTTAGGCCCTGAATGTTTCAGGCTGATCCAGACATTTATGCCCTTGCTAAGCAGCTTCTCAGTAAGGAATGTTGTTTCCCACCTTATCTTACCTATCAAATATCTTTAAAATGCTAATTCTCTAGAAAGCTTTAATAACCACACCCACCTAACTCCTGTATAGTTCCTATCACTTGCCAGTTCTTTATAACCCTTTCTGAACTCCATATAAACATTTATCAGTACATATTTTTACTATAGTTTTAAAAATTACATTTACTTATTTACATGTATGTATCTCCCCAAATGACTACTAGACTGTACAAGCAAATTTTGGATAGAAACCCTGATATCTCTTTGTACCTTGTCATCCCCAGCATAATCAGAGTCAAACAAGATCAGCAATAGCTAAGTGAATAGTTTTGAAACTTTAGACAGTAATTTATAATAATGGATATGGCTGGCATTCATTGATTCATAAATAAGACATAGACATTGCTTGAAGTACTTCACTAAGAGGGACTCAAGTGAACAGGCAATTGCAAAAGAGTAACAAATACAATGACTGTGCATAAGAAGCTATCAGAAGGATTATCTTTTTTAAAAAGACATTCCTCTATTCTTTATAGTACCAATGGTTAGTAGCTTAACTATTGGCCCATGATAAAACTTCCAAGGTTTTAGAATATGCTGTGAACAACCAACTCTGTAAATAATACACAATTTATTTAGGGTGATCACAAAGTGATGTACTTAGAAAAAACAGAATATTTTCAGAAGTTTTAAGGAATTCTTAAACAACTCAAAGGTAGGGAATATCCTAGAAATAAGGAACAAAATAGAAAACTTCTGCAGAGTACTGGCTCAGTCTTCCTTTCAGCTATGGAAATTGGTCATGTTTGTTCCTTTTGAGTGTCTGCTTCTGAATATAATTTCCATAGTGATTTAATACATTTAGAGTTTGATACAAATGAACTTTTTCATGTTTTTATCTTACCACCTTGTTTCCTTCTTTCCTAAAGTTTTTTTTTTTACTTTGTTTTGTTTAACATTAGTTAAAACCTCTCCTAAAGCAGAGGTTCCATCTATTCAAGTGCTAATTCATTATTTTCAAGGATGGGCTCACCCCAGATATTTGGTCTTAAATATCTTAAATTCTCAAGGCACAAATTTGTGGGATCTATCTATACCTGGGTGGCAGGACAACTTATATAATATTTCCTAAAAGCTGGTAATAATATTCTTCTTCTATAAACCTTAGTTTTGTCCTGGAGAGTTTTACATCCTAATTCTTCCATGTGAACCTGAGGATCATTTTACCAAGTCACCCTGTGCCTCATTAAATTATACATAAAAAAAGAACTAGACATATTTTATGGGACCATATTTAACTTATGGATGAAACTATGGAGAATTTAAATTTTAGGTTTATCAAAGAACAAGGAATATCTTTAATTCTTTTATGCTTCTTTATAGAGCTTTAAATTTTCATAATAAAGATCTTGTACATTTTTGGTTGAATTTATGCCTCCAGCTTTTACTAATTCTGTAACTATTGTGAATGAAATTTTAATTCTATTTTATAACTGGTTAAAACAAAGATGGTGTTATGGACTGAATTGTATCCTCTAGGTTAACAGGTTGAAGCCCTAAACCCTAATGTAACTGTATTTAGAAATAGGATCTTTTTGGAGGTGATTAAAGCTGAATGAGGTCATAGGATGAAGCTCTAATCCAATAGGGCTGGCATCCTTATAAGAAAAGGAACAGAATAGCTTTATTGCTGCTCTTGCTGGTCTGGAAGGCTGATCCCCCCACCTTGTTCTTCTGGAGTACTTTGGCTATTTCTTACAATCCACAATTTTTTAATTAGACTGTCAAATTTCACAAAACATATCTGTTAATATTTTTATTGGAATTGCATTGATTCTATAGGCCAAGAATTGACATCTTCATAAAACTGAGTCTGTCAAACCACGAACATTTCTCTCTCCATTTTTTAGCTTTCCTTTAATGGATTCCAATACAGTTTTGTAATTCTCTCCAAACAGTATGTAGAGTTAGATTTATTCCCAGGTATTTGATCATTTTAGATGTTATAATGAATGGTATCGTTTAAAGTTATATTTTCATTTTCTATGTTGTTGGTATAGAGAAATACAATTGGTTTCTGTTTAATGACTGTAGCCGGCAATCTTATTAATGGGGGTTATTCATTTTAATGATTTACCATTTATAGATTTTTAAATATTCTATAAAGTATCTGCAGATAAGGACAAAAAAAAAAAAAGAGGAAGAGACACCAGGAATGTGTGAAACGGAGTAATGACCATGTGAGGACACTGAGAAGGTGGCTGTCTATAAGCCAAGAAGGGCGGTCTCACCAGACACCAACATTGCTGGCACCTTCACCTTAGATTTCCAACCTCCAGGACTGTGAGAAAATAAATTCCCGTTCTTCAAGCTTCCTAGTTTGTGGTATTTTGTGTGGCAACCCAAACAGACTAGGACAGACTGTAAACTCAGATGGCTGCAGGAACCAGACAAATAATGTAAACCTTTGCAATGCTGGGGTTGGGGGTTGGGACAAGCAGGGATGGAAAATAGGAACGCTGGAGTCTGTGGAGAAGTGGTCATATTAAGTCATTTAAATCTTATAAAATTAATTGTTTTGTGGGGCCTGAGAATTTATTGTATGAAGAAATAGGTATCTCAATGTGTTGTATAATTGAAACCAATATAATATCACATATCAATGATAACTCAATAAAAAAATAGGTACCTTTGCTGATTTTTCTCAAAATATTCAAATTCAGTTAGATAATATCCATCATATCATTGATAAGTTTTCACAAATGCCTAGGGTGCCTAACTGGTTTTCTTGGTTTCACTGGATATGGCTGGTAATTGTAGGTCTGCTTTGTTTATGTAGCTGTATTCCTATTATGTTAATGTGTGCACGCAATTTAATTAGTAATTTAAAACCTATACACGCTTATGTTACACTACAAGAAGATATGTCAAAGAAATAATCAATCTTCCCATGTTATCTTCCATCTGCTACTTCTATAGCTTCTCTTCTTCCTTCCTAATTACAACCCCTAAGTAGAATTTATGCCTCATATCGAAATTACCGAGTATCATAATTCTTCCAAGTGGTAAAGATACCTCAAGACAAATGCTGGGCATAGAAGCCACAAGGCATAAATCTGCAAAAAAGTAAAAAGCTAACCTTTTCAAACAATATTGCTTCTCTCTCACTTGCCAACTTTACATTTCCCTGTATGGCCCCAGAAGATGACTGGTTAGCCAGAGAAGGGTAAGATTCCTCAAGGGAGGAACAACCTAAGACAGGCACAGTCACAGGGGGGCCATCAGGTGAGAAATTGGGGATCAACAAAGGTGAGGCTTAGAACCTCACCCCCCCTGTTTTGAGAGAAATCTTCTGCATCCGTGGATGTTTTGTTGCACTTGTCTAGCTTGGATTCATACTTAGTCTATAGGCACACACCTGATCATCTACATTTGCCCTCTTACAGCACTAAACTATGTTTTCTACCTTTATCTTGCATCTACCTACCACTTCAGCATTTTATTAAAAATAATAATAATAATAATAATGATAAGGGAGAAATGTGGGATTCACATATAAATCAAGTATAAAAATCAAACGAATAATCATAATTGACCTGATTGTTTATAGTTCATGATGCGTGATCAAAACTGAAAGTTTCTGTGAATACTGCCCTTGCACTGTTCACCATGTAAGAACTTATTCACTATGTAAGAACTTGTTCACCATGTAAAAACTTGTTCGTTATGTTTCAGAAGATTGGAGACTGTTGAGAATTAGGCATGGGGTTGATTAATGATTGTGCATTGAGTCCCCTATACAGAATTTTATTGTTGTTAACTACCATATGATCAATAAATATGAGAGATGCCCTCTCAAAAAAAAAAATAGGTACCTTTGTTGCATTTTTTATAAGAAATTAAAAACTCATCGATAGCCAATTTAAAAAATTACAGGGTATCTATGCAACAGAGTAACATGAAGACATTAGAAAGTATGAGGCACATTTTTATCCTTTAAGGAGGATAGTGATCCATTGTAGAGTGAGAAGCAAATTTAGAACCATGTGCTAAAAATTTTCTTTTACAAGGTATCATTGATATACAAAATCTTATGAAGGTTTCACAAGATCAACATTGTGGTTACAACATTCACCCGTATTATCAAGTCCCTCCACCACTCCATTGCAATCACTGTCCATCAGCGTAGTAAGATGCTATAGAGTCATTACTTGTCTTCTCCATACTATACTGCCTTCCCTGTGACCTACCTATATTGTGAGTGCTAATTATAACGCCCCTTAATCCCCTTCTCCCTCCCTCCCCAACCCCTTTCCTTTGGTAACTGGCTAGTCCCTTCTTGGACACTGTGAGTCTGCTGCTGTTTTGTTCCTTCAGTTTTGCTTTGTTGTTATACTCCAAAAAAGAGTGAAATCATTTGGCAAGTGTCTTTCTCTGCCTGGTTATTCATGTGATAAAATTTATATTAAAAAAAATTATATATGTGTATACATATCTATGTTTTCATTTGCATAATGGAATGGTAAAAACAAAAATTTTAACAATAGCTATCTCAGATGATTGAAGATGAGGGAGTGGGTATAAAAAGGAACTTATGTTTTTGTATTATTCTGTTTGAAATAATTTCTTACAATGAGGATGTAGGATTTTCATAATCAAAATAAAAAGTACTTGAATGGAATTTTCAGCTGCAAACTTTCGTTATGATAGCTCAGATAAAATTGAATCTACATTATGCTAATAAGCTTTTTTTTAGAAAAGACATTGGATATGATATTTCTGAAATGGAGATTAGAGATTTTTATTTTCTTAGGTAAGAAAGAGAGACTTCAAAACATACATTTCAAGGGACACCTTTAATAGTATTATCAAGAAAAATATAATTAAAGTAAGTATGATTTAAAATGTTCAAAGATGGGATTCTCAAGATGGTGGCATGAGTAGGGTGGTGGAAATCTCCTCCTGAAACCATATATACTTTGAATATATGGTGAATACAACTATTCCTAAAAGAGTGACCGGAAGATACAGTACCCCAGCCAAGCTACATCTATATTTGTGAGAACTCAACATCTCACGAAAAGGGTAAGATACAAAGCCGTGACTCGAGCCCTCCCCCAATCCCAGCTCACCGGCAGGAGGAAAAGAATCAGAGTGGGGAGGGAGTGGAAGCACAGGACCACTAAATAACCAGAACTTCAGGTGCCCTAACCCCTTGGGTGGCAACGCAGCACTGAAGCCCCTCACAGCGATAAGCAGCCTGCCGTTCATTTCCCCCCATCAGCACTGCAAGTGAACCGGCTGACCTGCCACAGCTGCAGAGCAGCAGGGGAGCAGCTGCACCCACAGCAACCACACAGAGGCTTCTCCCAGTGTGCAGCTAAATGGGCCAGACCCAGAGGCTGCCCCTGCCTGCAATCGACTGACACAGACAGCAGACACTGGTGCAGCGTCTGGAAGGCACAAAGGGGCTTTATTCTCATGGTGAACACAAGCTGATTGCCTGCAATCCCCGCGAGTGCCCTAGGCCAACCCAAGGGCCACCTGCCCAAGGCAGCTCAGGGGATTAACCCAGAGGCTGCACCCTGAGCACGGTTGACTGGCACAGGCAGAGGAAGCTGGCGCGGAGTCTGGAAAGCAGGTAGGAGCTCTGTTCTAGTGGTGAACATGCACTGAAGGCCTGAAAACACTGCCAGTGCCGAAGGCCATCCCTAGGGCTGCCCTGCCCATGGCAGCTCAGGGGATCAACCCAGAGGCTGATCCCTGTGTGTGGTTGCCTGGCAGCGGAAACCAGTGTGGAGTCCCGAAAGCACAAAGGGGCACCATTCTCATGGGAGAACACATGCTGCTCACCTGCAACCCCCACCAGTGCCCTAGGCCATCCTGAGGGCCACCCCGCCCATGGCAGCTAAAGGGATTAACCCAGAGGTTGCCCCCTGTGTGCGGTTGATCGGCACAGGTAGCAGAGATGGGCAAGGTGACCAGCAAGCAGGAAGGGACTCTGTTCTCCCAGCTGACACATGTGCCACTCACCAGTGATCACTTCCATTGCCATGAAAAAGCAGAAGAACTTTGTTCAGACCAAAATCCCTCAAACCTCAGAGAGAGGGCCTGGTGAGACCAAAATCAACAATCTTCCTCAAAAAGAATTCAAAATAAAAGTCATAAGCATGCTGATGGAGCAACAAAGGAATATACAAGAGGTAATGGATGAATTCCAGAGGGGGATAACAGATATGAAACAAACAATGGAAGGATTTAACAGCGGAGTGGCTGAGGTAGAAGAGACTGATAATGGAATAGAAATCAGAGAACAAGAATGCAGAGAAGCTGAGGCAGAGAGAGATAAAAGGATCTCTAGGAATGAAAGAATATTAAGAGAACTGTGTGACCAATCAAAATGGAACAATATTCACGTTATAGGGGTACCAGAAGAAGAGAGAGAAAAAGGAATAGAAAGTGTCTTTGAAGAAATAATTGCTGAAAACTTCCCCAAGCTAGGGAAGAAAAATAGTCTCACAGGCCATGGAAGCCCACAGATCTCCCAACACAAGGGATCTAAGGAGGACAACACCAAGATATGTAATAATTAAAATGGCAAAGATCAAAGACAAGGACAGAGTATTAAAGGCAGCCAGAGAGCCAAAAAAGAATACTTACAATGAAAAACCCATCAGGCAATCATCAGACTTCTCAGCATAAACTTTACAGGCCAGAAGAGAATAGCATGATATATTTACTGCAATGAAACAGAAGGACCTCGAACCAAGAATACTGTATCCAGCAAGATTATCATTTAAATTTGAAGGCGGGATTAAACAATTCCCAGATAAGCAAAAGTTGAGGGAATTTACCTCCCACATACCATCTCTACAGTGTATTTTAATGTGACTGCTCTAGATGGAAGTGCTCCCAAGCTAAATAGATGTCACCGGAGAAAATAAAACCACAGCAAAGAAAGTAGACCAACGAAATACTAACTAAATGCAAAATAAAATCAGCTATCCACAAAATCAGTCAAGAGAAACACAAAAGAGTACAGAATAAAACACCTAATACATAAAGAGTAGAGGAGGAAGAAAAAGAAGGGAGAGAAACAAAGAATCATCTGACTGTGTTTATAATAGCATAATAAGTGAGTTAAGTTAGACAATTAGATAGTAAAGAAGCTACCCTTGAACCTTTGGTAACCATGAATCCAAAGACTTTAATGGCAATAAGTACATTTCTATTGATAATCACCCTAAATGTAAATGGACTGAATGCACCAATCAAAAGACACAGAGTAATTGAATGGATAAAAAAGCAAGTCCCATGTATATGCTGCCTACAAGAGACTCACCTCAAACCTAAAGACATACACAGACTAAAAGTGAAGGGATGGAAAGAGGTATTTCATGCAAACAACAGGGAGAAAAAATCAGATGCTGCACTACTTGTATCAGACAAAACAAACATCAAAACAAATAAAGTAACAAGAGATAAAGAAGGACATTAGATAATGATAAAGGGGTCAGTCCAACAAGAGGATATAACCATTATAAATATATATGCACCCAATACAGGAGCACCAACATATGTGAAACAAATACTAACAGAATTAAAGAAGGAAATAGAATGCAATGCATTCATTTTAGGAGATTTCAACACACCAACTCATTCCAAAGGACAAATCAACCAGACAGAAAATAAGTAAGGACACAGAGGCACTGAACAACACATTAGAACAGATGGATATAACAGACATATACAGAACACTTTACCCAAAAACAGCAGGATACACACTCTTCTCAAGTGCATATGAAACATTTTCCAGAATAGACCACATACTAGGACACAAAAAGAGCCTCAGTAAATTATAAAATGAGAAATAAATTGCACAAGGAAAACAAGAAGGCTCACAAACACATGGAGGCTTAACAACATGCTCCTAAATAATCAATGGATCAATGACCAAATTAAAACAGAGATCAAACAATATATGGAGACAAATGAAAACAACAGCACAATGCCCCAACTTCTGTGGGATGCAGTGAAGGCAGTTCTAAGAGGAAAGTATGTAGCAATCCAGGCCTATGTAAAGAAGGAAGAACAATCCCAAAGTAATAGTCTAAATTCAAAATTATTGAAACTGGTAAAAGAAGAACAAATGAGGTCCAAAGTCAGTTGACAGAGGAAATAATAAAGATCGCAGAATAAATAAATAAAATTGAGAAGAATAAAACAATAGAAAAAATTAATGAATCCAAGAGCCAGTTCTTTGAGCAAATAAACAAAACTTACCAGACTTATTAAGAAAAAAAAAGAATGTACACACATGAACAGAATCAGAAACGAGACAGGAAAAATCACAATGAACACTACAGAAATACAAAGAATTATTAGAGAACACTAGAAAATCTGTATGTTAACAAACTGGATAACCTATAAGAAATGGACAACTTTCTAGAAAAATACAAGCTTCCAAGGCTGACCCAGGAAGAAACAGAAAATCTAAACAGACCAATTACCAGCAACAAAATTGAATCAGTAATCAAAAAACTACCCAAGAACAAAATCCCTGGACCAGATGGATTCACTGCTGAATTTTATCAGATATTTAGAGAAGACATAGTACCCATTCTTCTTAAGGTTTTCCAAAAAATAGAAGAGGAGAATACTTCCAAACTCATTCTATGAAGCCAGCAACACTCTAATACCAAAACTGGGCAAAGACATCACAAAAAAAAAAAAAAAAAGAAAATTACAGATCAATATCAATGATAAACATAGATGCAAAAATACTCAACAAAATATTACCAAAACGAATTCAAAAATACATCAAGAGGATCATACACCATCATCAAGTGGAATTCATCGAAAGGATGCAAGGATGGTACAACATTCGAAAATCCATCAACATCATCCACCATATCAACAAAAAGGACAAAAACCACATGATCATCTCCATAGATGCTGAAAAAGCATTCGATAAAATTCAACATCCATTCATGATAAAACCTCTCAACAAAATGGGTATAGAGGGCAAGTACCTCAACATAATAAAGGCCATATATGACAAACCCACAGCCAACATCATACTGAACAGCGAGAAGCTGAAAGCTTTTCCTCTAAGATCGGGAACAAGACAAGGATGCCCACTCTCCTCACTTTCATTCAACATAGTACTGGAGGTCCTAGCCATGATAATCAGAGAAAACAAAGAAATACAAGGAATCCAGATTAATAAGGAAGAAGTCAAACTGTCACTTTTGCAGATGACATGATACTGTACATAAAAAGCCCTAAAGAGTCCACTCCAAAACTACTAGAACTAATACCTGATTTCAGCAAAGTTGCAGGATACAAAATTAATACACAGAAATCTGTCACATTCCTATACACAAATGATGAACTAGCAGAAAGAGAAATCAGGAAAACAATTCCACTCACAACTGCATCAAAAAGAATAAAATACCTAGAAATAAACCTCACCAATGAAGTGAAAGACCTATACCCTGAAAACTACAAGACACTCTTAAGAGAAATTAAAGAAGATACAAATAAATGGAAACACATTCCATGCTCATGGATAGGAAGCATTAATATTGTCAAAATGGCCATCCTGCCTAAAGTAATCTACAGATTCAATGCAGTCCCTATCAAAATACCGATAGCATTGTTCAATGAACTGCAACAAATTGTTCTAAAATTAATATGGAACCACAAAAGACCCCAAATAGACAAAGGAATCCTGAGAAGGAAGAATAAAGTGGGGGGTATCTCGCTCCCTAACTTCAAGCTCTACTACAAAGCCACAGTAATCAAGAACACTGGCACAAGAACTGACTCATAGACCAGTGGAACAGAATAGAGTCCAGATATTAACTGAAGCATATATGGTCAATTAATATATGATAAAGGAGTCATTGATATATAATGGGGAAATGACAGCCTCTTCAACACCTGGTGTTGGCAAAACTGGACAGCTACATGTAAGAGAATGAACCTGGATCATTGTCCAACCCCATACACAAAAGTAAATTAAAAATGGATCAGAGACCTGATTGCAAGTCATGTAACCATAAAACTCTTAGGAAAAAACATAGGCAAAAATCTCTTGGACATAAACATGAGCAACTTCTTCATGAGCATATCTCCCTGGGCAAGGGAAACAAAAGCAAAAATGAACAAGTGGGACTATATCAAACTAAAAAGCTTGGGTATATCAAAGGACACCATCAGTAGAACAAAAAGACATACTACAGTATGGGAGAATATATTCATAAATGACAGATCCGATAAAGGGTTGACATCCAAAATATATAAAGAGCTCACGCACCTCAACAAACAAAAAGCAAATAACGCAATTAAAAAATGGGCAGAGGATCTGAACAGATGCTTCTCCAAAGAAGAACTTCAGATGGCTAACTTGCATATGAAAAGATGCTCCACATAGCTAATCATCAGAGAAATGCAAATAAAAACACAATGAGCTATCAGCTCACAACAGTTAGGATGGCCACCATCCAAAAGACAAATAACAACAAATGTTGGCGAGGATGTGGAGAAAGGGGAACCCTCCTACACTGCTTGTGGGAATGTAAATTAGTTCAGCCATTGTGGAAAGCAGTATGGAGGTTCCTCAAAAAAACTCAAAATAGAAATACAATTTGACCCAGGAATTCCACTCCTAGGAATTTACCCTAAGAATGCAGGAGCCCAGTTTGAAAAAGATGTATGTACCCCTACGTTTATCACAGCACTATTTACAATAGCCAAGATATGGAATCAACCTAAGTGTCCATCAGTAGATGAATGGATAAAGAAGAGGTGGTACATATACACAATGGAATATTATTCAGCCATAAAAAGAAAACAAATCCTACCATTTGCAACCCATGGATGGTATTATGCTCAGTGAAATAAGCCAGGAGGAGAAAGACAAGTATCAGATGATTTCACTCATCTGTGGAGTATAAGAACAAAGTAAAAACTGAAGGAACAAATAGCAGCAGACTCACAGAACCCAAGAGTGGACTAACAGTTACCAAAGGGAAAGGGACTGGGGAGGATGGGTGTGAAGGGAGGGATAAGGGGAAAATGGGGGATTATGATTAGCACACATAATATAGTGGGAGGAGCACAGGGAAGGCAGCATAACACTGAGAAGACAAGTAGTGATTCTATAGCAGTCTTAAAAATAATTTCTCCACTATTTCATGCTTTTTCTTATAAGCATAAGCTCAAAGTCCCAGAAGATCTGAAGTTTTAAAGTCTTAAATAAGAATTTGAAGTTTATCATTACTTTTTGAAAGTAATTGTTTCTTTTTCTTTGATTTAGGAAACTTCAGGAATGATTCTTTCACTGGGACAGGATGACTGTTAACCATAACAAATGAAATTGACCTCTGTTTTCTCCCTAAATGTAATTTTTCAGTAAAACAGGCTGTAATCTCAGATAATCTCACAAGATTCCAACTTCTGGATTTAAATAAAAAATTTTCCACAAATGTATATAATATATATTGAATACTAATTCCCATACAGTTTATTCTTACTAGGTAAGATCCAACTATTTTAATGTATTATGAACCGGTCAGCTGTCCATCTTTTAAAACAAATCTCAACTGAAATCTTAGAGCAATTACAGCAAAAGTCATGGAATTACTGGACGAATTAGATGTTTTCACAGTAATTAAGAACTCATGAGGAGCAGGAGGGAACATTCAAGAATAAAAATCAAGTTTTCTACCTAGGTTAGGTATTAAGTTTAATGGGATATTACAATTCCCAAATTTTATTTGGTATAAAATTTTGAAGATACAAAAAAGAACATCATTTTTTTTTGGATACCTTTCTCAAGGTGTCAGTGGAAACCTTTATCAAGAGATTAAGAGATTTAATGGTAAATTCTTTCAAAATGAGTAAATCACATCAGTTTTAATTCTTACTGAGGTTACTAACCAGCCACTAGCATATTATCTGCAACTCACGTTTAAAAGGAAACTGGAAGGTAGTGAGAGGTAACGCTTGGCAGAGAATGCAAATTTTAAGGAGAGAGATGATTCTAACATGATAGACCATCCTTCAGTATTATCCTAACCTCTGGACAATCTTCAGGTAAAGGTGAATCATCACAGTCTGTATCTTCTCCTCCCTCTTCAGATAACTTCCCATTGGTTTTCACTGTACCTGAGAGAGAAATAAATAGGCCAAAATTAAAATGCTCCCTAGAGGCCTTCCTGTACTCCTCTGTATACCAACTTACTCATTCTGGTTCATCTACCTGAAATACAGGTATCTCCTGCTGCATTATTTTGGTTTAAAAGATTCTGGGCTTCCTCATCAACAACATCCAGTAGAGACTGGATAACTTCAGCTTCTTGAGGATCATCATAAATATCATCTTCTTGTACATCAGATTCTTGAAAAACAGTAATTTACATGGGATTTTACTTTTAAAATATCGATATGAGAAAGAGACAATGTGTCAAATTGAATATACCAGGTCTCTTAAATTTTAAGCATCCACTAAAAGCAGCTATGACTGGAAAAGTACTTTACATTAAAGGGGACATAGTAATTTTAGTTCTAGAACTACTCTGGCTATTACGACAGAAGTCCATACAAATGCAACTTACAAAAAATAATTCAAAATCTTTGTCTGTGATATACCTTTTCATGAGGTATTAATGATTTAATGCTTATTTTCCTAAATTAATCCCAAATTATTAATTCATGAAAGCAACTCAACTGAAGTTATGTTATAAAGTTCAAGGATATACAATAGAGCAGTGAAACATCCCTAAGAAAGATGTTCTAAATTATTAGGTAGCTTGTGCATTGCTGCTTCAGAGAATATAAGAGAAACTATCATACAAAACAACTATCTTTTCAATTATTTATAAATAGTTCTAATCTTAGAGATGAAAATGAATATGGATATTTGTACAGTGATGCAGCTAACAGTAATTAATTTTACATTGTTCTTTTATTTATTTGAATGACAACTTTTCTTTTAAAGGCATAGAAACATTTAAGGCAAATAAGAGAGGATACCTAATATTTCTTTTTTACCTGAATTATTAGGGTATTTAGAGTAACTGGATGACTGATTTGGAAAACTACCTTTGGATAGAATCAAATTTGCTGATCCCTTCATCTGATAAGTAGAGCATTTTCCTTCAGGGTACAAAACTTCAATTACTTCTTCCCCATTAACCTAAAATATAAAACCAAAGCAAATCGTTAGTTTACTAGTCTACTAACTTCCAGAATTAAAGAAGGACTGCATGTTGCCCTTTCACATCCTCCTCCCCTTCTATCTTAGTGCAAAATTATTTTGTATTTCCACACCTTAAATCAATGTTTCTGAAGATACTAGTGTAACAAAATGTGCAAAGGGGATGAGACTTTTCTTCATCAAATATGTCTGGAAACATTAGATTCAACAATATTAAATAAATATTTTTATTCTAAGAATTCTCAGAATGACTATTAATATAAATTTTGAGTTGCCAAAAGAGAAATCTATTATGTGGTGTGTTCCTAAACTTATCTGACTGTAGAAATCTCTTTTTTCAAGGGATTTGTCTTCCACAGAACTTTTTAGGAATATTTTACAGGACTACTAAACTAAAAGTTGAGGGAAAGGGAAAAAAAACCCATCTTTTGAGTATTTGTGAGGCTGTTACATGGACATATACTCCAGTTTAGTAACATGATCAACTGTTATATACAGATTTTCAAATCTAGCATAAATCTTATCTCAATTTAAGGAAAACAAAAATGGGTTTATTATTATGGAGTAATTTTGAATAGACTCTAACTTTCTAATTCAGTGGTAAATTGTGAAGCACTTCATGGTGCATAGCTTATTAAAAAATGATTGGAGAAAAATGCAAATTTCAATGTTTAGAATAAATTAAAAATAATTTTATACAAATACAAGGTGGTTTGTTCTGAAGGTTTTACTCTTTTTATCAAGATAAAAAGTAGGAATTGTACATGTAATAGAATTTTTTTTCATAAATAGTGGTTACTTAATGCCAAAAAGTTTCATGAGAATGTGAGACTCTAATCTTCATGAGAAATTTATAATTCATACACTAGTACTGAGGACAGAATATTGTTTGAGAGACTTCCTTGAAGATTTTAACACTAACAAAAAAATGTCTGCAACTATGAAAATCCTACTTTCTAGGGCTTTGTTACTTTAAACTGAAGCTGTACCCTTCTCCCTTTCAACAACATGCTGATATTTAAAAAGAAAATAAATACTACATCATGAATAATGATAGATATACATGAAGATTCAGTTCTTTCAGATGTGGGAAATTGAAGACCTTATGAATACACAGAGAATAGTGAGTGTTGTAGTATCTCAATCCACAAAAATTAAAATCAATAAAATTTTACTTTCATGTCCCAGTCATTTCTGCCTTAGAATTCTTCTGATACAATATCTTTTCAGGACTTGGTCAACTATGTCACAAGTTTGAGATAACACAGTGAGATGAAAGGCATAGAATTTTGGGCCTCTAGTCACTAAATACATTTTCTTGTCTTATATTAACTCCAGTTCATATATAGAAATCTTGTTGAAATGATTAAGATTTTTAGGTTACTAAGAAAGCAATGCCTTAGCTCTGGATTTTTCATAGAAAGATGTTCAAATAGTGAAGTTCAGAATAAATTGTATGGGATGTGTGAATGGTAAAACAGTTCTACAAAATGAAGACTCAGCTGTGATCATTTTAGAATGTACATTACATGACAAAAGAAAATCATAAAAAGAAATGTTAGCCAGATTCTTTGAGAAAATAAACAAAACATATAAACCCCTAACCTGACTTATCAAGAAAAAAGAGTCTACACACATAAACAGAATCAGAAATGAGAAAGGAAAAATCACTACAGACACTACCAAAATACAGAAAATTTTTAGAGAATACTATGAAAAATTATATGCTAACAAACTGGATAACCTAGAAGAAATGGAAAACTTTCTAGAAAAATACAACCTTCCAGCAGTGACCAAGGAAGAAAAAGAAAATCTAAACAGGCCAATAACCACCAACGAAATTGAATTAATTATCAAAAAACTACCCGAGAACAAAATCCCGGACCAGATAGCTTTATAGCTGAATTTTATCAAACACTTAGAGAAGACTGAATACCTATTCTCCTTAAAGATTTCCAAAAAGCAGAAGAGGAGGGAACATTTCTAAACTCATTCTACAAGGCCAGCATCACTCTAATACCAAAACCAGGCAAAGACACCACAAAAAAAGAAAATTACAGACCAATATCTCTGATGAACACAGATGCAAAAATACTCAACAAAATATTAGCTAACCAAATTAAAAAATACATCAAAAAGATCATACATCATGATCAAGTAGGATTTATTCCAGGGATGCAAGGATGGTACAATATTTGAAAATCTGTCATCATCCACTACACCAACACAAAGGACAAAAACTACATGATCATCTCCACAGACCCTGAAAAAGCATTTGACAAATTCAACACCCAGTCATGACAAAAACTCTCAACAAAATGAGTATAGAGGGCAAGTAGCTCAACATTATAAAGGCCATATACAACAAACCCACAGCCAACATCATATTTAATGGTGAGAAGCTGAAAGCTTTTCCTTTAAGATTGGGAACAAGACAAGGATGCCCACTCTCTTTACTTTTATTCAACATAGTTCTGCAGGTCCTAGCCATGGAAATCAAACAGCACAAAGAAATAAAAGGCACCCAGATTGGTAAGGAAGAAGTCAAACTGTCACTGTTTGCAGATGACATGATATTGTACATAACAAACCCTAAAGAATCCACTCCAAAACTACTAGAACTAATATCAGAATTCAGCAAAGTTGCAGATACAAAATTAATACACAGAAAACTGTTACATTCCTATACACTAATGATGAACTAGCAGAAAGAGAAATCAGGGAAACAATTCCATTCACAGTTGCATCAAAAAGAATAAAATACCTAGGAATAAACCTAATCAAGGAAGTGAAAGACCTATACTCTGAAAACTACAAGACATTCTTGAGAGAAATTAAAGAGGACACCATGCTTCTGGGTTGGAAGAATTAATATTGTCAAAATGACCATCCTATTTAAAGCAATCTACAGATTCAATGCAATCCCTATTAAAATATTGAAAGCAATCTTAAACAAACTAGAGTAATAGTTCTAAAATTCATATGGAACCAGAAGAGACCTCAAATAGCCAAAGCAATCCTGAGAAGGAAGAATAAAGTGGAGGAGATTATGCTCTCCAACTTCACACTCTACTACAAAGTCACAATAATCAAGACAATTTGGTACTGGCACAAGTACAGACCCATAGACCAATGGAAGGGACTAGAGAGCCCAGATATAAATCCACCCATATATGGTCAATTAATATATGATAAAGGAGCCATGGACATACAATGGGGAAATGACAGCCTCTTCAACAACTGGTGTTGGCAAAACTGGACAGCTACATGCAAGAGAATGAAACTGGATTATGGTCTAACCCCATACACAAAAAGAAAGTCAAAACAGATCAAAGACCTCAATGTAAGTCATGAAACCATAAAACTCTTAGAAGAAAACATAGGCAAAAATCTCTTGAATATAAACATGAGCAACTTTTTCCTGAACGCTTCTTCTCGAAAAAGGGAAACAAAAGCAAAAATGAACAAGTGGGACTATATCAAGCTGAAAAGCTTCTGTACAGCAAAGGATACCATCAGCAGAACAAAAAGGCATCCTACAGCATGGGAGAACATATTTGTAAATGACATATCCGACAAGGGGTTCACATCCAAAATATATGAACAACTCACATGCCTCAACATCTAAAAAGCAAAAAACCCTATTAAAAAATGGGCAGAGAAGCTGAACAGTACTTTCTCCAAAGAAGAAATTCAGATAGCAAACAGGCACACGAAAAGATGCTCTCTCATTCCTAATTATCAGGGAAATGCAAATGAAAACCACAACAAGATATCACCTCACACCAGTTAGGATGGCAACATAGAAAAGACTAGGAACAACAAATGCTGGTGTGAATGAGAAGGGGGAACCCTCCTACACTACTGGTGGAAATGTATATTAGCTCAACCATTGTGAAAGAAATATGGAGGGTCCTCAAAAGACTAAAAAACAGAAATACCATTTGACCTGGGAATTCCACTCCTAGGAATTTACCCAAAGAAAACAACTTCTCAGATTCAAAAAGGCATATGCACCACTATGTTTACTGCAGCATTATTTACAGTAGCCAAGATATGGAAGCAACCTAAGTGTCCATCAGATGAATGGATAAAAAAGAGGTGGTACATATACACAATGGAATACTATTCAGCCATAAGAAAGAAACATATCCTACTATTTACAACAATATGGATGGAGCTAGAGGGTATTATGCTCAGTGAAATTAGGCAGAGAAAGACAAGTACCAAATGATTTCCCTCATTTGTGGAGTATAACAATGAAACAAAATGGAAGGAACAAAATAGCAGCAGACTCACCATGTCCACAAAGGGGCTAGTGGTTACCAAAGCGGAGGGGTGGGGAAGGGCAGGTGGGGAGGGAGGGAGAAGGGCATTGTGGGCTATCATGATTAGTGCACATGGTGTGTGTGGGTTCACAGGGATGACAGTATAGCTCAGAAGACAAATAGGGACTCTGTGGCATCTTACTACACTGATGGACAGTGACTGCAATGGGATATGGGCGGGGGGACTCAATAATAAGGGTGAATGTAATAACCACATTTTTTTTCTTGTGAAACCTTCACGAGAGTGTATATCCATGATACCTTAATAAAAAAAATATGCAGAGGATCTGAACAGATACTTTTCCAAAGAAGAAATTCATATGGCCAACAGGCACATGAAAAGATGCTCCACATCGCTATTCATCAAGGAAATGCAAATTAAAACCACAGTGAGATATCACCTCACACCAGTTAGGATGGCCAACATCCAAAAGACAAGGAACAACAAATGCTGGCAAGGATGCAGAGAATGGGGAACCCTCCTATACTGCTGGTGGGAATGTAAATAATTTCAACCATTGTGGAAAGCAGTATGAAGGTTCCTCAAAAAACTCAAAATAGAAATACCATTTTACCTGGAAATTCCACTCCTAGGAATTTACCCTAAGAAAACAAGATTCCGGTTTTGAAAAGACATATGCACCCTTATGGTTATTGCTGCACTATTTACAATCGCCAAGAAATGGAAGCAACCTAAGTGTCCATCAGTAGATGAATGGATAAAGAAGACGTGTTACATATACACAATGGAATATTATTCAGCCATAAGAAGAAAATAAGTCCTACCATTTGCAACAACATGGATGGTACTAGAGGGTATTATGCTCAGTGATATAAGCAGAGAAAGACAAATATCAAATGATTTCACTCCTTTGTGGAGTATAACAACAAAGCAAAAACTGAAGGAACAAAACAGCAGCGGACTTACAGAACCCAAGAATGGACTAGTGGTTATCAAAGGGAAAGGGTTTGGGGAGGGTGGGTGGGAAGGGAGGGATAAGGGGGTTAGGGGGTATATGATTAGTACACATAATATGGGGGGTGCATGGGGAAGGAAGTATAGCACTGAGGAGACAAGTAGTGACTCTATAGCATCTTACTATGCTGATGGACAGAGACTGTAATGGGTATGTGGTGGGGACTTGATAATAATAGGGGGGATGTAGTAACCACAATGTTGCCCATGTGAAACCTGAGCATAAGATTATATATCAATGATACCTTAATAAAAAGAAAAAAAAGATAAAAAAGAAATGCTAGCCAAATGAATGGGCATACACATCGCCATAGAGAGCCTGAAATGGAATTTAGTTATGTATTAAAATACTTTTGTTAAATCACACCTCAATTTCTCTGCACTCATATTAAATGATTTATGCTCTGTCATTTTATTATGTGGTAAAATATCTTCTATATCTTTCAGTAAGCAAGTAAGTCTACTTCTTTTGCCAGCAGTTTTTCCTCTGTAGTAACAGATTTATCATTTGAGAGTCTATGCTGGTCATTAACCCAAAGGACCAATTCTACTTTAAGTTATATTCTTCTCTTCTTGGCATCTAAGAAACAACCAAAGGAACTATGCACACTAGTAGAAAAAAATCCCAACACTAAAACTATCTACTTAAGTAATTAGCTAATTTAAGAGCTGAATATGTGCCAAATGATGCAGAGTCATTTGTGTGGGGGCTTTATGTTGTGTGCTTTACTTTGCAAGGCCTACCAAGTCACTAAAATATATTCCTACTATTAATTACATATCTAAAAAAGGCACATTTTGAAACCTGAAATCAATTTGGTTCAAGACACAAACAAGCTGGTTACTTAGATGAGGAAGTATGACATGAAGAAGGTGGCCTTATGAAGAAGGTGGCCTTTTATTTACCTTGGAGAATGAATTATTAGGAGTGAGGACCAGCTTGCTACAAGCTTCCACAGTATGATGATCTGAAATGGACAATACAAAAAGGGAAAAGCCAGTTAGAATCACAACAGGGGCATTAAAATAATGAAAGAAATCGACATTTCTGTGCATGCTTTTATTTTTATTAGTACACTAAAAGAGGTCATATCACCAAAGCAAATTAAAATAAGCCAGATGGAATTAAGTATCAGAGGAGAGTTTATCCCAAGGAAAAAGTCAATTTCTTAAAAGAAAATCATTTGCATAAAATCTCAGTTTAGGGTGTGAGATACTGGATATAAATTATCCCAACAAAATGGGAGAGAACATCATAGATAATGAACTGTAATCACTATTCTATTTAAGGAAATATAGCAAGCCTTTTATCTAATTTCATAAAGGCTACCAATTTAACAGAGTTAAATAAGTTATAGATACAACTGGAAAGGACTTTTGATATGTGTTTAAACCAAATGTTAGTTTTAAGTCTTAGCCATCAGTACAAAAATTCAATACATATATTAAAATGAGATTATGTTTCTTTTACAGTTAAAAAAAAGCCATAATTAAAAGTAAAGTGATCCATTAAATTATATTTTGAAGAGACTTTGAAAGATAAAGTACAGTTTGGAAAGTTAAGGAGAAAGAAACAAAGGAAAAGAATAGACAAGAAAAAAGAAAGAAATACACAGGTAAGTGTATTCAAGGACTTCTATTTGAGAATGACCTAAAAATAACTCCATAGAGAAAGATGAAGGTTGAGATGGAATTTTTAGTCATAAACTTCTATAATTATATGGATGATATTACAAAAAGCCCAAGAATCCCTTTTAATATTACTTCCAGGAGAAGTACATACATTACTAAACTTTTAGGAAAAATAGTGAAAAAGTATACCAATAATAAGCCACTGGTTCAAAAAATCATGTTGGAATAGAATAAAACACTATAGTTTATTATTTGTAATCTCTCCCTTCTATTCCCTAACTTCCCTTCTCCATTCTTGTCTCCAGGCAATAACTAAACTATCACTATAGACTCTATCACTATAGATTCATTTGCATTTTCTATAATTTTGAATAAACGGAATAATACAGTATGAACTCTTTTTTATCGGGCTTCTTTCATTCACCAGACTTATTCTGAGGTTCTTATAATTATGCTGTTGTATGTATTAAAAGACCATTCATTTTTATTGCTGAGAAGTATTCCATTGTTTGGATGTATTATAATTGGTTTATTCATTCAACAGTTCTTGGATATTTGAGTAGTTTCTGATTTTGGCTATTACAAAGAAATTTTATAAAAACATTCCTCTACATACAGAATTTTATTGTTGTTAACAACCATTTGATCAATAAATATGAGAGATGCCCTCAGAAAAAAAAACAAAAAACAAACAAAAACAAAAACAAAAAAAACAAACAAAAAAAAGTACACACTTCCAATGGTAAAATAAATAAGTAACCGGGATGTAATGTATAGCATAAGGAATATAGTCAAGATATTGTAACAGCTTGGTATGGTGATACCTGGTACCTAGAATTGTCATGTATATAAATGTTGAATCACTATGTTGTACACCTGAAACTAATGTAATGTAATACTGTGTGTCAACTACCCTTCAAGAAAAAATAATTACCTAAAAAAAACCAAAAAACAAAAGAAAACATTCCTCTACAAGTTTTTATATATGGATATATGCTTTCTTTTCTCTTGAATAAACAAACAGGAGTGGGATGGATCACCTGGTAGGCATATATTTAATTTTTATGAAATTGTCAAAACGTTTTTACAAAATGGTTGAACCACTTTCCATTTTCATAAGTGTAAGAGAGTTCCTATTACTGGTAATATATGATTTTCAGAACTCATAAATTAGTTTTATGGGATTCAAGTCAGAGAATAACATAAAAACAGATCACTAGGCAGTTAGTACGAGAGGGACAGGGCAGAGTTTCTCTCTTTAACTTTGAAACTTATGAACAGGAGTCTCCCAAAAGTCACTAGAAAAGTGCTTTCCAGATTGTTCTGTGAGATAGTCTGCTTCCAATGTGAATGGGAACTGTTAGACAGCAGCAAGAAGGATCCTGAAGGCATTCAGACAACACAGAGGACGAGAGTACCAGATGTTCTTTAGCTTTTAGAAGATAAACTATAACTACAACAGTGAGATTTCTTTTAGATACTTTGGTATTTAAATACTAATATTTAGTATTTAGACACTGCCCAATAATCTGAAAGTTTAGCTACATATCAAGTACTGAATTTTAAATACACTGATTTTAACATTTCCCTGTTCCCACCATTCTTCTTATTCTATTAATACTAGCATTACATGCCATGTTTACTGAGACTGCTTATGTAAATGAGATCATGGAGTGAGACATCCTGGGTTTAAATTCTGGCTTATCCACCTAACTTTGTGGGCTTGGGCGAGTTATCAAACTCTGTGCCTCAGTGTTTCTGTCTATAAAAGGAGCATAATTGTAACACTCATCTCACAGGGTTGTTGTTATGAAGATTAAAGCACTTGGAAGAATGTTTGGTCCAGAATAAGAATTAAATTAATGTTAACTGCTGCCACAGCTACTAATACTCTAACTTCTATAATTATGGTTGAATGTAAAATAAATACTTTGTTTACTCATGGACATGTTCATAAGGCCCCAAATAAAGCCTCAGACAGAGAAGAAATTCAGTGATGGACAGAATAAAGTATTTTTTAGTGAATAGATTATTATAAGACAATCATTGTGATAAGCATTTCACATATATTATTGTATTTGTGCCTCATTATAACCTTATGAGGTAGATATAATATCCTTATTTTACTGGTAAAAATAAAGGCTGCTATGGATCAAATAACTTCTCGATAAGGTCACACAGGATTTATAATCTCAGGTCTACCTGGCTCTAAATCCCATGGTCCATGCTGTTGTACTGTTTGCTATTACACATTAAATTTTAGAAATGCCTTTATTTAAATGCAATTTTTTTCCCACTTAGACTCTATAAAACACTCTGGAAGAGCAATAAAACCTGTTTAATAAAAAGTTTGCTACCTCTTCATAAGTACTTGTATCATAAAATGAATGTATATTTATATTTACCATTGGCTTTGTTTGACTTTGGAGTTGAAGCAGCAGAACTCTTGGAACTAGGGACGACTGGATGCCCATCTCTGCATTGCAAAAAAAAGAAAAGGATATTGCGAATTATTTAAACATTTAAGTATCCTTTGAGCCATCTGTAACTTTACTAGCCATAGTAATTTTATTTTGGATGGGCTTCAGGGACTCTAGGCATCTACTGAAGCTATAGACAAAATTTTATCTGTCTTCATATATATGTATTTTCTGGAAGGAGATATTCTTGACTCAAAAGAGATTAAGAATCACTTCTTTACATAATCTTTCTTTGGTTTCAGTTCAACACATCACCATAGTTCCCTTCTCATTTAAAACACTGGTAATATTCATGATCTAATAACTTAGTTCACTGACACTCAGGTGATAGTTCAAAGATAACTTACAAGTCATAGATCACTAATTTAAATATCTAAAGCTATTGAGATGTGTTTTTTAAAAAATTAAAGTGAAAATCTGGACAAGATATACAAGATATATGAGAAGAATAGTACCACCCAATGTGAAAAACAGTAAAAAAGACAACATCTTGGAAACAGAGGATTAGTATGCAATATGATTGTTGCTATTGCTGAGAGAAAAGGGAGGTTGCCTAAGATATATGGTGTTGGGAGATGCAATTCGCCAGAGGGCCTAAGCATCCTTTTATATTCTTACTGAGTACCGTGGAAATGCATGGTCTTGATCATTTTTTTATGTGGACCAATTCTCCAGGTTATGTTTGCGGTGAGCAAGCTTGAGGGCTGAAGCAGACTCTCTGCCCAAACAAGGAGCAGGCTTTCTTTTTTATTAAAATTAATTAATTTATTTTTATTTTGGTATCATTAATATACAATTACATGACTAACATTGTGGTTGCCAGATTCCCATTATCAAGTCCCCATCACATACCCCATTACAATCACTGTCAATCAGTGTAGTAAGATGCTATAGAAAAGATGGCGGTGTGAGAGGTGAGACAGAGGCTTCCTCCCAAAACTGCATATAATTAATACAACTAACCCTGAGAGGGCAACAGGAAAGAGAACTGCGCCAGACTGCATACACCTGGAGAAAAGAGCAGACCTCATGGAACAAGGTAACATACCAAAGCTGTGGCCCGGCGGAACCCAAGCCCTTCCCCCACCCCAGTTCACTGGTGGGAGGAAGAGAAATGGAGCCGGGAGGGAGTGGAGGCCTGGGACTGCTGAATACCTAACAATAGAGATATGCTCTGGGAGCACAAACCTACATTTCATGGTGCTTTCATGATACTCATGATTAGGGGATTGGAAAGCTAAGACAGGCAGAATTCCTGGAGAGATTGAGATTCCAGCCACTTGTGGAAAGCAGGGATCTGTATCCAGCTGCTCTGGGACAAAAGCTTATACCTGTGTGCTCGGCCCACTGGTTCAGGCAGTGGAGACAGGCACAGCAGCCGGGAAGCAGGAAACAGCTCTTTCCTACCCCCAGGCACCCATACCACTCCCCTGTAACCCCCAACATTGCTTCAGGGGCTGAGCAGCTCCAGAGAGTAGAGCTTCTGGACACTAGAGGGCACCATACACAAATATGAAACTCCAAAGGAACCTGGTCCAGAGTAAAATTACTAATACAACTCCTGAGAAAGATTTAAATAATATGGACCTCATGACTCTTCCTGAAAGGGAGTTCAAAATAAAAATCATTAACATGTTAATGGAGGTATGGAAAGATATTCAAGAACTCAGGAATGAATTCTGGTTGGAAATCCAATCACTGAAGAGCACAATGGAGGGTATTAAAACCAGATTGGTTATGGTGGAGGTGATGATAAATGAAATAGAAACTAGAGAAGAGGAATAGAAGCTGAGGCACAGAGAGAAAAAAGGATCTCTAAGAATGAAAGAATATTGAGAGACCTGTGTGACCAATCCAAACGGAACAATATTCGCATTATAGGGATACCAGAAGAAGAAGAGAGAGAGAAAGGGAAAGTGTCTTTGAGGAGGTATTTGCTGAAAACTTCCCCAATGTGGGGAAGGAGATAGTCTCTCAGGCCATGGAGATCCACAGATCTCACAACACAAGGGACCCAAGGAAGACAACACCAAAACATATAGTAATTAAAATGGCAAAGATGAAGGATAAGGACAGACTATTAAAAGTAGCCAGAGAGAGAAATAAGATCACATACAAAGGAAAGCCCATCAGGCTAACATCAGACTTCTCAGCAGAAAACTTACAGGCCATAAGGGAGTGGCATGATGTATTTAATGCAATGAAGCAGAAGGGCCTGGAACCAAGACTACTTTATCCATTAAGATTATCATTTAAATTTGAAGGAGGGATTAAACAATTTCCAGATAAGCAAAAGCTGAGAGAATTTACCTCCCACAAACCATCTCTACAGTCTATTTTGGAGGGACTGCTATAGATGGAAGTGTTCCTAAGGTTGAATAGCTGTCACAAGAGGTAATAGAACCTCAGTAAAGAAAGTAGAACAGCTAATTACAAAGCAAATGCAAAATTCAATTAACTATCCTCAAAGTCAATCAAGGGATAGACAAAAAGTACAGAATTTGATGCCTAATATATAAAGAATGAAGGAGGAAAAAAAAGGAGGAGAAAAAGAAAAGAACCTTTAGATTTTGTTTGTAATAGCATATTAAGGGAGTTAAGTTGGACTCTTAGATAGTACAGAAGTTAACAATGAACCTTTGGTAACCACGAATCTAAAGTCCATGATGGCAATAAGTACATACCTATTGATAATCACCCTAAATGTAAATGGAGTGCATGCACCAATCAAAAGACACAGAGTCACTGAATGGTTAAAAAAATAAGACCCATCTATCTGCTGCCTACAAGAGACTCACTTTAAACCCAAAGACATACACAGACTATAAGTGAAGGGATGGAAAAAGATATTTCATGCAACTAATAGAGAGAAAAAAGCAGGAGTTGCAGTACTTGTATCAGACAAAATAGACTTCAAAACAAAGAAAGTCACAAGAGATAAAGAAAGAAGGACATTACATAATGATAAAGGGGTTAATCCAACAAGAAGATATAACCATTATAAATATCTATGCTCCCAACACAGGAGCACCTACATATGTGAAACAAATACTAACTGAATTAAAAGGGGAAATAGAATGCAATGCATTCATTCTAGGAGACTTCAATACTCTACTCACTCAGAATGACAGATCATCCAGACAGAAAATAAGTAAGAACACAGAGGCACTGAAAAACACATTACAACAGATGGACCTAACAGACATCTACAGAACTCTATATCCAAAAGCAGCAGAATACACATTCTTTTCTAGTGCAAATGGAACACTTTCAAGAATAGATCATATACTAGGCCACAAAAAGGGCCTCAGTAAACTCAAAAAGATTGAAATTGTACCAATCAGTTTCTAAGACCACAAAGGTATGAAACTAGAAATAAATTACACAAAGAAAATGAAAAAATCCCACAAACACATGGAGGCTTCACAACATGCTCCTAAATAACCAATGGATCAATGACCAAATAAAAACAGAGATCACTCAGTATGTGGAGACAAATGACAACAATAATTCAACACTGCAAAAATTGTGGGACGCAGCCAAGGCCATGCTACAAGGAAAGTATATTGCAATACAGGCCTACTTCAGGAAAGAAGAACAATTCCATATAAAGAGACTAAACTCACAATTAATGAAACTAGAAAAAGAACAAATGAGGCCCAAAGTCAGTAGAAGGAGGGACATAATAAAGATTAGAGGAGAAATAAATAAAATCGAGAAGAATAAAACAATAAAAAGAATCAATGAAAGCAGGGGCTGGTTCTTTGAGAAAATAAACAAAATAGATAAACCCTTAGCCAGAGTTATCAAGAAAAAAAGAGAGTCTACATGCATAAACAGAATCAGAAATGAGATAGCAAAAATCATTATGGACACCACAGATATACAAAGAATTATTAGAGAATAATATGAAAAATTATTTGCTAACAAATGGATAACCTAGAAGAAATGGACAACTTTCTAGAAAAATACAACCTTCCAAGGCTGACCAAGAAGAAACAGAAAATCTGAACAGACCAATTAAGAGCAACGATATTGAACTGGAAATCAAAAAACTACCTAAGAACAAAATGCCTGGACCAGATGGCTTCACTGCTGAATTTTATCAAACATTTAGTGAAGACCTAATACCCATCCTTCTTAAAGTGTTCCAAAGAGTAGAAGAAGAGGGAATACTTCCAAAGTCATTCTATGAGGCCAGCATCACTCTAATACCAAAACCAGGCAGAGATACCCCAAAAAAAGAAAATTACAGACCAATATCCCTGATGAACATAGATGCAAAAATACTCAACAAAATATTAGCAAATCAAATTCAAAAATACATCAAAAAGATCATCCATCATGATCAAGTAGTATTTATTCCAGGGATGCAAGGATGGTACAGTATTTGAAAAACTATCAACATCATCCACCACATCAACAAAAAGGACAAAAACCATGTAATCATCTCCATAGATGCTGAAAAGCCATTTGACAAAGTTCAACATCCACTCATGATAAAAAATCTTAATAAAATGGGTATAGAGGGCAAGTACCTCAACATAATAAAGGCCATATATGACAAACCCACAGCCAACATCATACTGAACAGCGAGAAGCTGAAAGCTTTTCCTTTAAGATCGGGAACAAGACAAGGATGCACACTCTCCCCACTTCTATTCAACACAGTACTGGAGGTTGTAGTCATGGCAATAGACAACACAAAGAAATAAAAAGCATCGAGATTGGCAAGGAAGAAGTTAAACTGTCACCGTTTGCAGATGACATGATACTGTACATAAGAAGCCCTAAAGAATCCTCTCCAAAACTACTAGATTTAGTATCTGAATTCAGCAAAGTTGCAGGATACAAAATTAATACACAGAAATCTGTGGCATTTCTATACACTAATGATGAACTAGCAGAAAACAATTCCATTCACAACTGCATCAAAAAGAATAAAATACCTAGGAATAAACCTAACCAAGGAAGCGAAAGACCTATACCCTGAAAACTACAAGACACTCTTAAGAGAAATTAAAGAAGATACAAATAAATGGAAACCCATTCCATGCTCATGGACAGGAAGAATTAATATTGTCAAAGTGGCCATCCTGCCTAAAGCAATTGACAGATTCAATGCAATTACTATCACAATACCAACAGCATTCTTCAACGAACTACAGAAAATCATTCTAAAATTCATATGGAACCACAAAAGACCCCGAATAGCCAACGGAATTCTGAGAAGGAGGTATAAAGCTCGGGGCATTACACTCCCTGACTTTAAGCTCCACTACAAAGCCACAGTAATCAAGACAATTTAGTACTGGCACAAGAACAGACCCATAGACCAATGGAACAGACTAGAGAGCCCTGATATAAACCCAACCATATATGGTCAATTAATATACGATAAAGGAGCCATGGACATACAATGGGGAAATGACAGCCTCTTCAACAGCTGGTGTTGGCAAAACTGGACAGCTACATGCAAGAGAATGAAACTTGATTATTGTTTAACTCCATATATAAAAGTAAACTCAAAATGGATCAAAGACTTGAATGTAAGTCATGAAACCATAAAACTCTTAGAAGGCAACATTGGCAAACATCTGAATATAAGCATGAGCAACTTCTTCCTGAACACATCTCCTCGAGAAAGGGAAACAAAAGCAAAAATGAACTCATGGGACTACATCAAACTAAAAGGTTTCTGTACTGCAAAGGACACCATCAGCAGAACAAAAAGGCATCCTACAGTATTGGAGAATATATCTGTAAGTGACATATCCGACAAAGGTTAACATCCAAAATATATAAAAAACTTACACCCCTCAACACCCAAAAAGCAAATAACCCGATTAACAAATGGGCAGAGGATAAGAAGAGACAGTTCTCCAAAGAAGAAATTCAGATGGCCAACAGACACATGAAAAGATGCTCCACATCACTAATCATCAGGGAAATGCAAATTAAAACCACAATGAGATATTACCTCACACCAGTACGGATGGCCAGCATCAAAAAGACTAAGAACAACAAATGCTGGTGAGGATGCGGAGAAAGGGGAACCCTCCTACACTGTTGGTGGGAATGTAAGCTAGTTCAACGACTGTGGAAAGCCATATGGAGGTTCCTTAAAAAACTAAAAATAGAAATACCATTTGCCCCAGGAATTCTACTCCTAGGAATTTACCCAAAGAAAACAACTTCTCAGATTCAAAAAGACATATGCACCCCTATGTTTATCGCAGCACTATTTACAATAGCCAAGATATGGAAGCAACCTAAGTGTCCATCAGTAAATGAATGGATAAAGAAGAGGTGGTACATATACACAATGGAATACTATTCAGCCATAAGAAAGAAACAAATCCTACCATTTGCAACAACATGGATGGAGCTGGAGGACATTATGCTCAGTGAAATAAGCCAGGTGGAGAAAGGCAAATGCCAAATGATTTCCCTCATTTGTGGAGTATAACAATGATGCAAAACTGAAGGAACAAAATAGCAGCAGACTCAGACTCCAAGAATGAACTAGTGGTTACCAAACAGGAGGGGTGTGGGACGGTAGGTGGGGAGGGAGGGAGAAGGGGATTGAGGGGTATTATGTTTAGTACACATGGTGTGGGGGATCACAGGGAGAACAGTGTAGCACAGAGAAGGCACATAGTGGACCTGTGGCATCTTGCTGCACTGATGGACAGTGACTGCATTGGGATATGGGTGGGGAGTTGATAATATGGGTAAATGTAGTAACCACATTGTTTTTTCATGTGAAACCTTCATAAGAGTATATATCAATCACACCTTAGTAAAAAAAATGCAAAAAAAAAAAAAGATGTTATAGAATCACTACTTGCCTTCTCTGTGCTATACTGCCTTCCCTGTGCCCTCCACCCTGTACATCATGTGTGCGAATCATAATGCCCCTTATTCCCCTTCTTCCTCCCTTCCCCCTCCCCATACCCAACTCCCTGCCAATCCCTTTCCTTTTGGCAACTGTAAGTCCATTCCTGTGTTCTGTGAGTCTGCTGCTGTTTTGTTCCTTCCGTTTTTGCTTTGTTTTTATGAAGGAGCAGGCGTTCTTAGACTGCCATAAAGGGGTGGTTTCCCAGGTTCTTCCTGTAGTGTTCCTCTCCTGTGATACAATCCCCTGCATGTGCAGGAATCCACTAGGCCTACCTGTGCCACCTCCCTGGGCCTCAGGAGACCTGTGGACTGTCATGAATATCATGCTCATGCTGCTGTGGTGTCGTTAGCAATGAAGTGTTTTGTCTCTGATCTAGGAGTTTCACACCTTCTATGAGTGTCCATGAAATAGTAACTGGCTAGCTTATTACCTTGCAAGTAGGATAAAATCACAGACCCAATACAGACAATTGCCACATATATACACCCCTCCATAGACTCATAGACACTGAGAAGCGACTGGTGGTACTGTGGGGGAGGGTGAGGTGTATAAAGGGGTACAGAAATTCTCCATCATAATATAAGTTGGTCATGGGGATGGTAGCACAGCATGGAGAATATAGCCAATATTCTGCAACGTCTTCCTATGCTGACAGATAGTGACTACACTAGTGGGGGTGAGGATTTAATAATATGGGTAACTGTTGAACCAGTGTGTTGTATATCTGAAACCAATATAAGATATTTTATCAATGATATTTCAATAAAAAAAGGGAAAAAGAAAAAAAAATGCACCTCTCCATTATGGCTATGCTGTGGACTTTAGAGAGGGCACATATACAACAGTGGAGAGAGAGCTGCAGGAAGAATGAAAGGGAAAGTAATTGTGGCTACCATTACTATGTCTTTAGTGACTATAGTGAAGATCAAAGAAAGACAAAAGAAAGTGATTTGAAGGCTAGGGAAAAGGGTGCTCTACTGATTTTGAGACAAAAATTCACCTACATCTATGGTTAGCAGAGATGTTAATTTTTACAAAAATATTTTCCAGGTTGTTTGAACACTTTCCTCCCCCACTAATTAATATTCAGTTACAAATAGGAAAATAACTGATTTTTTAATAAATATATGAGGGAAGCAGTTCAGGAATTACATTCAATGAAAAAAGTACACATTCAACTTAAAATGTTTATAGAAAACAAATAAGCTTATGATTAAGATATTTAATTATACTTCCCATATTTTGTGAGACACACTATGTAGAACTTATCATGTATCATTTTTATAAATGTGAAGTTTCCCTTTATATGACTAAATCTGTAATCTAGAAAGCCTGGATTTATGTACATTGTGTTAGGCAGAATAATGGCCCCTCAAAGATGTCTATCTACATTGTAATCCTCAGAACATGTGAATATGTTGCCTTATAAAGTGAAAGAGATTTAGCAGATGTGAGTAAATTAAGGATCTAGATAGAGATGAGGAGATTATTCTGGATTATGTGGATGGGCCCAATGTAATCACAGGGGCCCTCAGAAGTGAATAAGGGAGGCAGGAAAGTCAAAGAAAGAGATGTGATGACAGAAGCAGAGAGTGCTGTGATTGCTGGTTTTGAAGAAGGAAGGGGGGCCACAACCAAGGAATATAGGAATCTCTAGAAGGTGGAAAAGGCAAGGGAATAGGTTTTCTCCTGGAGCCTAGAGAAGGAATGCAGTCCTGCCAACATCTTGATTTTAGCCAACTGAGACCCATTCTGCACTTCTGGCTTTCAGAACTACTAAGATTATAAATCTGCATTTTTTAAAGCCATGGTTATGGTAATTTGTAGTAATTCGAAACTAACACATATTTTTTCAATTTACTTCCATTATTACATGAAACAAAAGTTGCCATTAACATTTCTTATAATGTGAGATTGTTATAAGGTATAGTGGATGTGGTAATTCTGTCCCTTATTGGTTGTAGACATGAGGTTTGGGTAGGACTGACTCTGTCCTATCTCTGGGAATAGAACAGGACTGGCCAAGGCCAGTCAATATATTCTTATGCATTTGTCTCAATTCAGGGCCTGGCCTTAATTTAGGTATAAGGCAATCCATACACAGTCCTTACTTCCCATGGTGACTGATGAGAGTTTTGTTGGAAAATTGCTCTGGATGGTGTGGTATACAGGTGTTAGGCATGGAACTGACATAGCTATCTGACTATCATGATGGAAACACTTACACAGAAACTAACTGAAAATAGTGAAGAAATGGAGCCAGAGCTTTGATCAAATTTTCCTGATGATCACCTCCTTATCTTCGGAGTTCTTAAATCATATAAGCCAGTAAATTCCTTTTCTTGTTTAAACCAAGTTGAGTTGTGTTTTCTCTTACTTGCAACTGAAAACATCCTGACAAAGGTGGTAACCCTATTAAAAACTGCAATCATATATCCAAACACTAATCCACTGTGCTCTCAGATTTTCTATCAGGAAGTCTGTTCTAACTTTATTAACTCCTGCCAGTTTAGTTTGTGAATTGCTAGGAATATCTTGTTAAGAGAACATGAGTATAGCTAACAGCCTGAAGTGCATCTTCACACACACAAATAACTGCAGAGTACCTTGTTGCTTTCAGCACCACTGCAGGGAGTGACATCTCTAATGCTCTCTTAGCTTCTTTCAAGGTCATTCCATGTGTACTGACTCCATTCACATAGTGGATGATGTCTAGTAGTTGGAGATTGCCCTCAATGGCTGCAACTGACCTCGGATTGATTTCACTAATGTATACCACTTGATGAACGCTGTTGTGACCTCCAGATAAGGAAAAACCTTCAAGGAATAGAAAATTATTTGTTTTTTTAGTCTTCAGAGCACTTACTTTTAATCTAGTCAAGAAAAATCACTGCACAAAGCTTGAATTTGCATTACCCAACTCCTCTTTGTTGCAAGTTAATGAAATGTCAGGTAGCAAATGAGGCAGCATTGGCATCCTAGGTAATTCTAGAACTCGCCCAAGAACTAATCTAACTGTCTTGGGTGCAGCTCGGAGCAGATTCACTGCATCTGTGTGAGTCATGTTTGTAACATCTGTATCATTAACCTACAAAAATGACAAAAGAGTGAAATAGAATTAAGATGTTTAGAACAAAGAAGTTGCCACAAAAATATAACAACCTTCCTATTACAAACTGTTATAATATATAATAGCCAGTAAGTGAATCACAATAATTAATTATAGGTGAAATAATACTGTAAAATACCTAACAAATGCATCATTTTGCTAATATGGGAAATTTATCCCAAAAGTAATTTAAGAAACTTTCTGTTCCTGAGACCCAAGATAGGTTGTTGAACTCTAGCTGAGGTTAGAGACTTTCAAATTAAAAGGGGAACTTTTTAAACATTTCCCCATCTGTTATCTATATAAAGGCCTTTACTTTTAAGAGGTAGAGAAGGAAAACATAACAGAGAAACAGAGTGTTATATTAACTCAACCTAACAGAGAAACAGAGTGTTATATTAACTCAACCTTCTTCATTCTCCAGCTCTGGCTTCGTCTGACCATATTTGCACAAATCTGTTCTACTTAATGTCTTACCTTTATGAGACGATCCCCAGGTCTTAGCCTTCCATCACTTTTTGCTGGGTCCTGAATGACATCATGAACATAACAACCAATACTATGATTGCCTTTGGTTACTGTAAAACCCAGACTTCCTTTTTCTGATTTAATTAGGGTAATGAGGAGTTCTACTTCCTAGAGAAGAAAACAGTGATTTCTTTAGGTTATCTATTTTATGCTATAGATACAAAGAGAGATAACTATTATAGCCATTGGAGGAGGAAACTAAACCTTATAAAGTTATTTATTTCACCCAAGTGGAGAAGCCAGGTCAATCAATTCTTGATATAAAGTTCCCCCATGTAAAAATTGGGTTTAAATACAACATCATGTGTTTGTTTAGAGACAGCAGAGGCAGACCTTACTCCTGCTTCAATTCTTGTATTTTCAGGATAAACAAGGATACATTAGTAATTGTACTTTGATGATAAAGAGTATCTTGAGGGGAAGGTCCAGAAAAATCATCACCTATTTCTAAACAACCAAGATAGATGCCAAGAGCCACAAAAGAAAGTTTTCTCTTCCAAAAAATATGAAGTCTTTGAGTGATTACATTATCATAACTTCCTGTATTTAGTTGTGTAAAAAAAAAATATTTTTAAACATTTGAACTGAGACACCTTACAGGTATGATGACAGATTTCTAAGGAAATCATTCAAAGATTATTTTCACTCTAGTGCTGAGGATGAAACTGAAGATGATCAACACATATGCCCTTATTGGCAAACAAAGTACCTAGAAAGATTAACTCTAAAATGTTTATGGTTTTGGGTGGTAGAGTATTTCAATTTTTTTTGTTTTCTAATTTTCCCACAATAAATATTTATTACTTGGATTATAAACACAGTATTGAAAAAGGCTGACTTTTAATCAATGTAAAGGATATTCTTGGACATTTGGCTTCCAAACTGAATTTGTGGTGTAGAAGTTCTAGGGTCTATTAGCACAATGTAAAGGATTCCATGTGGGCACACATATACACAAAATGTGGAGAAGAAAAAAAAATACACTCAAACCCGATTAAAAAAATTAAATAGTCAATAACATAACAGAATGTGAGAAATAGCACATACTATGTTAGGTGTCTACATATGTTATTTCATTTAATTCACACCAGAATCCTATGAAGTTACTATCCCCATTTATAGCCCAAACTACTAAGACTCAGAAGAATTAATTTGTCCACAGTACTGGCCAAACTGCAAGCAAGTCAGTGGTAGACAGGATTTGTACCCAGGTATTTTGCCTTGTTCCTAAATTCTCAGCAGAGAAACATACCAGGTATGTTATCTAGTTATGGACACAGATAGAAAGCTTCTCTAAAAGATAGCCTCATCTTACTTGAGAAAATATGGTATTTTGTTAGTATAAAGGAAACAACTCACCAGCTCCAAGTCTTCAAGGTGGTTTTCCAAGTCATTTTTCAAAGATGTCAAGCCTTCTTGTCTAGTTGGTTCAGAAGTATAATGTGTATGGTATTTATTCATTGAATTAGTGGAAGCAGATTCTGACTGAGACTGACAACTCTGCCCAGGAGTCACATCCGGTGGTGGAGGGGAAGGAGAATTACTACAGAGACAAAGAAATAAGATTGTTTTCAAATACATTTCAATGTCAATATAGTATGATTGGGCCACAAACAGAAAATGCCTAACAAATATTCATGTCTGCTTTTAACTGAGATCCTAGCTACTTTTTGTCTGACTCTGGACTGGCAATTTATTTCACTTCTCTTATATGCTAACATTATCAATTTTTATTCTCTGTCCATATTCTATTTTGAAGCTCTTTAAGCTTCATCAATCAGTAAGACAGTTTAAATAAATATACTTTTGATTCCAGTTGTTAATTCAAGACAATAGCTTATGTTATCAGAAGCCTACTCTGTATGTTACATAATAAAAAAAAAGAAGAAATAAGAGAAAAAAAAACTTCTGTGAATATTTTCGGTGATGCAATAAGAAAAACAAAAACACTTGAACAAATATGATAGGACCTGGATATACACAAAGATGTAACTGAACAGTAAAATGTATGAATAACCATTAGAAGTATAGATGTAGTCTTTCTCTTTTTATGCTTCTATGATTTCAATTATTCTTTCCCCATCTTCTGTACTCTTTTAGATCCTATCATTTACAAACTCTCTACCACTTTTTCCCTACCACCTCCCTTTACATTTTTATTCCCAATTCTTCTGCCCCATCACTATCTAAGTAGTTCTCTTCTCTCTGTCAAGTAATATGATTGATGGTGAAATGCAAATAACTTTCACAATTACTAGTAAATATGTTCAAGACAGCAGCAGGGCTCAAGTTGTATAGTTAGAGAGCTTAATGGTTTGCTAACAAAAACTGTCAGTTATAATAGCTCAATAGTCAATGTTCACCATCCACCTAACCACTCTGAAGTTAAAATACAGACACACTTCATTCTTAGGGAAATGTAGGTTGCTGCTCCTGTTACTGAGAACAGCCAGTTGCTTTGATTGCTATATATAATATTGATAATACCTTTCCTCAAGTTCTGATTTATTAGGTATTTTCTGAGGACAGTAAAACATGGTACAAATGGTATCTTCTTGACTCTTGGGTGCTTCATGTTGACTTTGTGCCTGTGATACCACATTGCTTGGAGTCTGATGCAAAGCTGAACCCCAGCTCATATTTGGTGTCTTTGCTGGAGCTTTCACTAAATCTTCTTTTTCACTTCCACTGCTGTCACTATAACTATCTCTTCTGGATGGGGACATGCATTGTTTCTCGCTTTTTTCATTCACTTCATTTTCATCTGAGCTGATGCCTTGCTCCACACATAATGGATGAGAAGGTTCTTTATTGTTGTTTGGAAGTACTTGTGCTGGAGAGTGCAGTGGGGTCTGTAATGGACACATTTAAAGAGATCAGTGTAGCAACTTATATAGCTGACCCTTGAACAATATGTTCGAACTAGGCAGCTCCACTTACGTGTAGATTTTTTTCAATAAATATGTTGGAAATAATCTTTGAGATTTGCAACAATTTAAATAAACATTTTCTTTCCTCAAGCTTACTTTATTGTAAGAATACAGTATATAATACATATAACATACAAAATATGTATTAGTCGATAGTTTATGTTATTAGTAAGGCTCCTGGTCAACAGTAAGGAGTAACAGTTAAGTTTTGGGTGAGGGTCAAAGTTGTATGTGGATTTTCAATTGTGCTGGGGGTTGGTGCCCCTAACCTGCAACATTGTTCAAGGGTCAACTGTATTAACTTTAGAACCCTTAACTGAAAATGAACATGTTGAGCAATAGCACTTTTCTATCAAAATATTCAAGTAATTTTTTGATAACAAAAGTAATTTATGCTCAGAGGAAAAAAATATAAATCTCATACTTTAAATCAGAATTGAGGTTATAGCATGTGTTGTACTTTGTATTCTACTTTCAAAGTTTAGGTTTCTATCATAAGTATTTTCTGAGATCCTTAAATATACTTTAAAAACAATGTATAAAGCTGCATAATAAACCTACAGATGATTATACCTTTAATTTTACTTTAGAATTCTTTTACTAGATACAAAGTTGTTTCTAGCTTTTTACTATTAATAGAAATCTAGAACATTTTTGTATGCATATTTTCATCTGAGTTTCTCATTATTTCCTTGAAATTTTTTATATAACAATCAGCTCATAAGATGTTTTTAAAGGCCTTGTTAAATATTTCCAGATATATTTCCAGAAAGATATCAATTTACATACTTTACATAAGTATCAATTTATAATACATACATAAATATATACATACTTATCAAGAGAATTCCACTCAGTTCTTCCTATTTAGTGTCCCAAATCAATGTAGTAACTTACAATGCTACTTTTAATGCACCTTATAGAAATGCTATTTTCCTATTAATGTGGTTCTAACATTTCCCCCTCTCTCTGATATAAGGGTGAAAGTTCCTGGGGCCAGACACTCCTGCCTTTCATAGTCAGGGGTTATGTTCACTGGTAATAGAGCACTGTTTTAAGTAAACAGGCCAAAGGCTGTCTTACTTCAATTCCATTATTATTCTTTTATGTGTGGATTCCTTCCTATCAGTATGCAATTTATAAACAGATTTTGGATCTTTTAGCTATTCCTTGACATAAGAAAGAAAAGTGGGCAAACATATTGCTTACTCTGTGATTTCTAGTGTTAAAAATAAAGGCAAAAACATCTTAAATAATTCTCATTTTTATCTAACCTATTTCAGAATGAGAATTATTCTTCCCAGTTTGGTTCAATGAAGATACAGACAAAGGTTTTTATAACCATTATTTTATGTCTTTTCCTATTTAAGTTTAGAAAAGAAATTCCTAAACTCCTAGAAATCCTAGAATACGAGAACTGGAAGGGAGAGAAGAGAAAGTGAATTGAATTACTTTATATTTAAATATAGAATTCACTCAGAGGATAAATGATGCACACAAAATTCCTAAAGAAATACCTATCATGAAACCCAAGAGATCGATGATGAAACCAATACAGTTGAATTAATCTCTTGATATCCTTTAAAAAATAAACTACTTTTCATAGGTCTCACCAAAAGAGCAGGGTCGATTTCTGGTAGCACACCAGGTAGAGGTCTACAGAGAAGTAAGCATACTTCTGGAGATGTTCCTCTGAGAGCAGATATAACTTCCTGGGGGTATCATAAGTGACAAATAAAGATACAGTTAAACTAGCATTGTGAAATCATTCTGAAAAGCCAATCTATCTCATCATTAAAAATGCTACACTCCATGTGCTAGGGCTCACCTGCTGAGTCAGTCCTTTCAAAGAGGCTCCATTCACCTTCAAGATAACATCTCCTACATCAATTTGTCCACTTTCTGCAGCTGGCTGTCCAGGAAAGAGCTTTTTAACCCTTACTATGCTGGTATTCATTTGCTCAGGGATAAGATTATCTTCTCGAGAAAAACTGAAACCCAGGCCTGAGCTATTTTTAAATAATTTTACCTCAAATGTATTCTCTGGAGAAAAAAAGCATTAAGAAATTTAAATATTAACATGATGTCTTTACATTTGAACATATTAACACATATACTTTTAGACACATTTTAAAAGCCTATTTTCCCACAATATTTACAACTTCATGTGCACTTATGGCACTTCTAGTTTATACACACAAATCCTATTCCACACACTATCATTAAGAAAATTAACTTAATGAACTAAGTTACTTGAACAGAAAAGAAGGTTCTGAAATCAGGATTCTGAAAATGAAATCACGCTTTAGTCCCAAGTGTTTTCAAAGATTATACAACAGAGAAAAAAGCGGGAAAAATCCAGGAAAGGAGAAGAATGAAAGAAATTCAGGTATATAAATTGGAGCAAGATGGTAAGAAAAGCAAAACAAATGTTAAAGAATGGTATGGGGAAGTAAGCTGACATGCTAATATTTTTGTGGGTATAATTTAATCCAGCAAATTGCAATGGCATTACAATAAATTCTTATCAACAAAAGAAATTAAAAGAAGAATAACTAGAAATGAATGAAAAAACATATTCAAAGAAAGAGCAATGAATGAAATGCAGTGAGAGAAAGCTAATTTTATTTTCATAATCAGGAGAAATAATATATGCTGGGCTTTTTTTTTCTCTCCTTTTTCTTGGGACTAATTTAGAGTTGTTAATGTTTGTGTAATCAAATAAGGATTTAAAATAAAAGACAAAATAATGACTATATATTATCACAATAAAGTAAAAGACATTTATGCCCCTTAAAAGGAAGACAGATGGAATCTCAGAAGGGTATTTTATATTATGAACACACTTAATCTCATGAAAAGGTTACATAAACCTACATCATTCTTAACTTTCTTATTTTACTACCAATTAATGGTATGTCCAAGAGTTGACAAAGTTTGTAAGGAAGACCTATCTCAAACTATTAGTGAATCTCTGTCCAGGGTCATCTTGACAAGTCCATAAAATTAAAGTATAGAGAATGTAAGACTCAATTTCTCATGTGGGTTTGAAGCCAGTTCTCAGCAACTGTTTATGTATTGTTCTTTTCCCTTACAAACTTCAGTTTGTATTTTACAACTATTTAAGGTACTACACTAAGTGAGCCTAATGTTTCATACATGACTTCATTATCCAAAGTCTTTCAGACTTTCAGAGCTGTAAATATGTGTCTGGTTTTCTTAAATTGGTATAGTGCAGCACTGGATTACTATTTACACTTGACCAGATTCAGTCATAAGTTGTGACCCAACACGCAAAATTTATACTTTTGAATAAGCTAGGAATAAGTTTAAGGGTGTCATGACAAATCTCACAAGGCCTGACCTTCAGTGACAAAGCTGTAGTCTTTGACATGAGTCATTTTCTTCATCATTTTTTCTGGGGCTTGAGCTTGGGCATCTGGGTCTGGAAGTGTACACTGTGGGATTATAGGGACATGTTCTTTAGATGCTGGAGACTGTCCTTTTTCCAACAACAGATGTACCACCTGGAATAATGGAACAGCTCTTCATTAACTAAGAAGAATTATAAGAAAGTAGGTAACTTTTCAGGATTTTGTATAGTTGATGCTGTAATATCATTTAAAGTAACTACCTGGTCCACCAAATTATAGGTAAAGGGACAAAAACAAAGGAATTGAAAATTTCAAAATCAACTATTTTCTGTACAAAAATATAAATGATTAAAAAGAAAAATTCTATTATAGAAATAACATAAACATGTTACAGAAAATTTGGGTATTAGAATAAAGTCACCACTAGACTACAATATAAAGACCACTTCCTGACTCAAAATGTATTAGAGAAAAACAAATTCAGCCTTTGGGCTGAAGACTGACTAGAAGTGAACATTACTAGATGTTTGTAGATGTTTATGAAAAAATCTTAAACTACAATATTCACCCTTCCTCCTGTTAGATCTCTGGTACTATTAGGGCTAAATGTGATACAGACCAGTTTCCTCAGGAAAAATCTCTCATCATAATACCTGTTTCCCAATTTGGAAGAAAACCAGAATATTTACATGAAGTAGGCTTCACTTGTTGATGAACAAATTTGGAGAATTCAATGAGACTGATACTATTCACACATTAATATGTTCTTCTAAGGTATCTTTCTATTACCTGGCCTGTATTTCTCAGTGTTTCCACAGCTTGCTTATGAGTAGCTCCTTCCAGACTAACTCCATTGACAGCTAGGACACGATCACCTATAAATTAGGCATGGAAAAAGATAAACTGAACTACAAATTCAGAGAGATTGGAGGGAATTAACCTAGTAAGGCCTTATTAGAAATGTAATATCAGTGTTTTTACAAGGACACTATCCCTTTCCTATTTTTTGGTAATTTGCTTTTTAAAAAGTATAAAACATGAACTAAAAAACATTGTCAAGATGTTTTCTGATACTACAGAGTAAGCTGGGAAGAAGAGTTTTTGGTATGACATCAACAAGTTTTTAATGTGGTAGTCTTAAAAGAATTGCATAAATTTTTATTTTATATTATCAATAATCTGGAGGTTTTATTATCAACTTCCTAATTTCTTGTTTATTTGAAATGATATTTCTATGTATAATTCCTGTACATGCACAAACACTCTACCTTTGTTAATTCTACCATCAGACTCTGCTGCACCCTTGGGAATAACAGCTTTCACATAAATGCCTCCATGTCTGACACTGGTATTTACACCTCCCTATGTGGAAAAAGAGAAATAAAATAACATTTTGCAATATGAAGACATTTGCACTACAACTTTCAAATATGAACCTATGAAGTTTTCATCCGCCAAAGCAGCACCATGTCAGCACATGCAATAACCAAGAATTGGTTACTTCAATAACTAAGAATATTTTCAGCTAAGTTTTCCAAATGTTAAAGAAGTTACTTTTAAGAAAAACTATTCAAAAATAACAACATGCCAGATTTTGACTATGTGAGGAATTGCTCTTCTTTTGTAAGTCTACACCATGCATTATGAGCAAGGAAAAGAAAAATTCATCTATGCAATGTGAGAATATAACTGTGAGAAAACAGCATATGCAAATAATATCCATCAGATTTAATTTTCTAATCATAAAGAAAATCTCATGAGTCAAAGAAAATTTTTTTTATTGCTTTAGAAGGTTTTGGCAGAGAACTTCTGTTATAGTGTAGGTGAGATCTAATAAGTAGATTCTCCATCTCTTGTGGATATATAGCTTTTGTTTCCCTTCACAATAGGAAGATAAAATTCTAAAGACATTAAAGGTAATGGGAAAAGGATTACAGTATTTCTTAAAGTGATAAAAAATTAGGTTTTCTTTTTGATTTCTAAATGTCAATAGTGCTATTTCTACCATGTTCCTAAATGGCTTTCCATAACTAACAATATCCTTCAAATACCGTGAATGATAATGTTATAATTTAGGGCATAGCATGTCTATAAATAGAAATCTAAAGTAATTTCATCAAATAGCCTATGCTCATATTTTAACAACCTTAAAGTTACATACACTCCTTGGAAACCTCTAATTTTAAGATACTAATCAGGTTCACAAGTTAAGTTATATTATGGAGAGAAAAGGCATACATTAGACTTTAATTATTTATGGCATAGGTTAAAATGTATTATTCCATGGTCATGCAGAAGCTGTCAAATGTATAAAAAGCATACTTATTAGTTTTATATTTTCCAAGTTGTGAATTCAGATCAAACTAGTATGAACTCTATGGGGACAGAGTATTTGTCTAATACCTTTAAACTACAGGAAAAAGTGACTAGCATGTTCAGTTTTTTTAAAAAAAGTTTTAAGGTATGATTCAGTATTTAATTTTAGAAATATTTTGACAAGTTTCCTTTTTGAAACAAAACAATTCAATTAATAAACTGGCTTACAAAGACTGTGGAAAGAGAAAATATTTGAAAACCTTGTCAAACAGTACCGTGACACTTATCCCCAGGCTGTTATCATTTTTAGCAAGCTCAACCTCAAAGATATCTCCAGGTTTAGGAGGTGATGAAGGAAAAGTTTTAACATTCATTTTGTTGGATGTGTTCACTGAGGAGGAAGATTCCTTAACAAAGAAAAACAAACAAAAGGATTTCTTGTTAGAGTCAAAATGAATTATTACTGAAAGATCAGTATGTGTCTTTTGGAAAAATTAAGAAAAAGCAAGACATTAAAGGATAGAGTGGATTCAAAGATCATGAGGGTTGGAAGAGATCTTAGAGATCTTCTAATCCAGTATCTTCATATTTTATGGTTGAGGAAATTGAGGTCTAGAGTTTAAAGGGTTTGCTTCAGGTCAAACAACTAAATATGGAAGCTCAGAAACTAGTTTAAACCTGCCTTTTACATAATCCTTGTCCAATGCACTTTATACTCCAAAATTTAGAAAACATTTGTATTTCCTTTAAAAATCAGTATGTATCAAGCAGTAGCTTTTAACTTGGGCCTCTAAGATGAGTTGGCTTCATGTTTACCTTGCTTCCGTTTACAAATCCAATATAAACATAAGCTAAGCCTCATATACAGGGCATAATCCTTATAAGGTTGGTTTTTCAGTGAACAAAGGGCTTAAGGTACTTTTTTGAATCCACTTGTGAATATTACTTTAAATTTTTATCATTTCTAGGAAATGAGCAATTTTATATGTTGTTTTTCTTATTATCTTACAGTCAGAACCTCAGAAGATTTAGGCTCTTGATAGTAAAGTCAACGGCCCATTGTGTGAACTATAGGAACAAGTTTTTCAGATAAATTCTCTTATTAATGTACACATTAAGTACACAAGAGATGAATAATTTGTATAAAAAATCATAATCTGCTAATTCATTCCTTTGTATTATCAAGTAGAAAGTTCCCAGAACAACCATTTTATAGTTAGTATTGAATGCTGCTAATTCCCTTGAAAGTAAGCATCAAATGCAGTAGCAGTTAGTAGCAAAATAAACTATTCATCCTTTCCAGAATAAATTAAGCAGTTTATAGTAGATTATTCTGCTCTATAATGTATTTGCTTTTGTTTGCTTTGCTAAATGGAAAAAAGAAAAGAAAAGAAAAGAAAAAAGAAAAGAAAAGAAAAATAACCAGAGATTCAAATTAAACTATGCCTGTTTTGGTGTTTGATGATCCTGACTGCTGGAATAAGTGGCTTCATCCGTATCTGAATCTCCACGGTCAGAGTAATACATTGCATCAGAAATGCCTGGGGTTTTAGTTTTGCTTTGGTTACTGTCACTAGAAATCCTCTTTTTCTCAGTGGCTTTGGATATCACAGATGGGGAAGGGCTGCCATGCTGTGATTCCTGCCAGGTTTGGCCCACTACACGGCTGGCAAAGAAACCATTGACCTGGCTCTGGGACAAGCTGGCACTCTCAGTTCTGGAATCTTGAGAACTCAGGCTTCCTTCCCACAGGCCCCCAGGCAGCCCCAGAGAACTCTCTGAGATGTGCTTTGGGGTACCACGTGGCCAGTGGTGATCCTCAGACAAATCTATGGCAATGTCTTGCAAGTAGGAAGGCTTCTTCGTGTAGTTTTTCATGCCATTGGCAATGTGCACAGAAGTAGATGGCACTGAAAGACAAAATCCAGCAGTGAGAATAACAGGTTAGTGATGTACATGCCTGTGCTACACGCATGGACAATGTTCCCTGATGATTGCTGGGAGGGTTTTAGGCAGGAGAACAGATGCGAAACACCTGACCTGGGGCTTGGAGCCAAGACAAGGACCCAACAAACATAGTAGATGCTGTTTCCTTTGCTCTTTATTTATTTAGGTCATTCTTGAGGAAACTTCTATTGAAATGTACACCCCCTTTTACCTTAATTCCCCATTTCCATTCTTTAACACCAATTTCAAGGGAGTCTCCTCTGTGAAGATTTTCTTGATTCCCTAGATTGGAGATAATTAAAATCTCCAAAAATCCTTGATCCTTATTTACTGGTTATTTACATATTTGTTTCATATTGTCCTATTGGACTGCATTTTTTGGATTCCTAGTAACTATCAAGGAAGGCATCTCCAAATTTCTTATATATAGTTCTTATCAAAAGCTGCTTAAGAAAGCTTTCCTAAGTAAGACACAAACCAGAGATGTGTGTAAAAGAATTACAGATGCAAATTTATAAGAAATGAAAAGTTTTATGCAGCAAGGGAAACCAAGTAAAACTTAAAAGAGTAACAAGCAACTGGAGAAAAAATATTTGCAATAACAAAATACGATCAAAGTTAATATCCCTAATATACAAAGAGCTTTTAAAAGTCAGTAAGAAAGATATTGAAAACTCCTATGGAATAAGGGTATGATATATAGATTGGAGATTCAGAGCAACATACAAATAACTAATAAATATATGAAAAGACATTCTCACTGTTGCTCAGGGATATGCAGCTTACTGTGGCTTTCTACTGATTTGGCTGACAAAGATGAGAATAATTTCTCACACCACTTATGGTGTGAGGAGAACACTGTCATATCTACTTGATTTACTGTAAACAGAGAAAACCTGAGCAAATTAGTAGCACTTGTCAAAAATTTAATTGTATATACTCCTTCATCTACTTCTAGGTACCTAACCTCTAAAAATACATACATTTTCAATGGTATGTAGACATATCTATTTGCTGGAGCAACATTTGAAAGAGAATTACAGCTAACCTGGAAACACAACAGAAAAATTTTTTTTGATATGCTTACAGTATGAAATATAATGCCACATTAAAAAGGCATATATTCATGGATGTCCAGAGTACATGGAGTGAGCAAGTTATGGATTGCTATCTAGAGTATTAGAAAATACTTGAATTTTCAGTAAAAAAAAAAAAGTTTTACATGTATATATGTAGGTATTTAAAAAAAATTATCTATAATATACAGAGACTATATACAATACAAATAGTTCCCCTAGGAAATGGGGTAAAAGGAATTTTAGTTACTACTTTATAGGTTTCTGTTTAAGTTGGATTCATTTTAACTAACTAATACACATTCTGTAACTTAAAAAAAAAAATCTAGCAAACAAACAAAAACCTTCCTGTTTAGTGACTGATAATTGGAAGGGATAGCCCGAGGTCCATACTGGTAATGTTCTAGGTCGTTTGAGTTTTCTCTTTTCAGTTACATTACAGTATGGCTACACTGAACGATGAGAGTAATGCAGCTTTCTGGAGAAATAATTTCACAGAAAAATATACTTTAAAATTAAGCATTTAACTTTTGCTGAGAATGGATAGTAAAACATAAAAAACCACATGGAAGTGTGCTGAGAACGGCTTTATCGATCCCAATACTAGGTAAAGTCTTTGTTAAAAGCTTTCTTATCATCTTGGGCTTCTTCCTAGCACTTATTATAGCTATAATTCACAACCTGTTTAGTTAGTTGTGCAATACTTGTCTCCCTTGATAAAGTTTAAGTTTCATGAGGGTAGAGGTCCTATATCTTGTACATCCAGGCACTCAAAAATATTTATTGACCAAATGAATGAATTTCTTACAAGACATTTATTGAAAACAAAATTAAGATAGGAATCCCTCAGGGCTTTATTTAGGGGGAAAATGAATTCCTCCTAAATTCATATGTTTCTTTTGCCAAAGTAAGGGTGAGTAATGGAACCCAATGTTCTGCCTTTTTTTTTGGTTTTGGCAGCTTGAAATTCAGAGGTATACTACATTTTCAACTGTAGTCACCTTCCTTTGCCTATGATGGAACTATAGTTAGATTATATGGCTCTTTCAGGTGGTGGTGGTGTTTCTATCTCTTGGGTTTGTTTACAGTAAAGGAGTGCTCAAAATATAATTTATATATGTAAATACTATATATATGTATGTACACACACATATAACATACATACATAATCTCCAGTAAATAAGAGAAGAAACCAGACAAAAAGACTCATATATAAAATATAATAAATTTTTATGTCCTATGATTCATCTGTGTAAAATTTAAGACATTTTTCTGTTACAATATATTATGTGATATGTTTGTTTTTGTTTCTATTTTATCACAATTGTCTAAAGTAATGTCTATCTAATTCATGATCTAAACTTGTTTTTCAGCTATTATTTTATTAATTCTTTTATGTATTCCTAGTTTCCTTAGGATGAAAGTAACGTAGGTGTATTTAGCACTTCAATGTTTTTGAAAATACTGTTAATTATGACAGCTAAAACATTCAAGTGTTTAATATGTACTAGGCAATGTGCTAATTCTTTACATGCATTATCACATTTAATTCTGATATTCTACAAAAAAAAGCAGTTTTATCTTCACCATTTCATATGTGAGCTTACCAAGTTCAAGTGACTTACTCTAGGCACATAGTGCTTAGCAGTGGAGACAGAACCTTACGCTAGATTCTGGAGCCTGTCCCATGGCCCATGGCACCACACTACACATGCCGCCTATGCTTCTTTCACAAGCATTGCCCTGCCGCTTTGTCTTCCTAACATCTCTGTGCAAGGCAGGGCCGAGATCACTGTCTCTTCTTTAGAAAAAGAAAAACAACTGTGCTCAAGAGGACTTTATGCATACACCTACCAGGTGGCATAGTCATGGCTCAAAGTCAAGCCATCAGATCTAGGTCAAGGGTCTTTCCTCCCACAACATGCTAACGGCAGGGATTATGAGATAAGAGGATATGGTCTGGTTTTTAAATTTCTGGGATGTTGTTATCTTTTTTCATTTTATTATCTGGTTCAGGACAGGACTTCATAGATAACCAGTATATAACTATATTATTTAGGCAATGATAAAGAATTTTATTTCTGATTTGGCCTAAGGAGTGATGGAACACACCAAGTAGTTAGAATTTACTTAAGTAACATTGATTTTGCACAAGAAATCTGCTTTTAATGCATGTGTTATAAAGAGGAATGAGAAAATCTTGCAAGTGATGAATGAGAAGTTACACTGATGCATAGAATTATAACAATCAGAACTGCACATATCAAATTTCCAGAAAGGAAATAAGGAGCTTAAATCCAATTTATTGAGCCAAGGTATTGAAGTTCTTGTGAAAAGTGAAACCAGACACATACATGTACAACATTACCTTTGGATATCTTCTCTTTTGGCTGAGAAATAACAAGTGTCACGTCTTCAGGTGCATTTTGCAAAATTTCAATTGCAGCATGGTGGCTGACCCCCTCCAGACTCACACTGTTCACAGATATCAAACGGTCTCCTATAAAAACAGACAATGCAGTTATTTTCAACAAGAAAGAGAAATTCATGCTTAATCTTAGAAATGTCTCTACCCCCATTATTTTTGTTTGGTCTGGGTTCTACTTTTGTCATCTGTGCAAATTTATACCTGTCAATAAGGATTTAGGAAGTTACCTAAAAAAAAGTACCTGGCTTTAAGCATCCATCCAAGTCAGCTGGTCCTCCAGGGGTAACTGAACTAATAAAAACACCCAGATCCAGTCTTCCCATCTTCTCCCCACCAATAATTTGAAATCCTGTGAAACAGCACATTTGAAAAAGATTGTCATGATACTGGTGCTTTCAGACACTAATGATTAGCCTGCTTAACACACAGAAGTGTACAGACTCTTATCAAATATGATTAAAAGTAACGTACATGAATGGGACTGTTAAACTTGTTGAAAATATTGCTCGTAAGCATTTTATCTCTGGTATTTCCTGATTGGGTGGATGGGGTGAAGGGGTTGATGGTGGGCAGCAAGTATCTTGATCAGAAGTGGGCCAGTACCTCAATGACAATGCTAATACTGTTTCAGACTTTTTCTCTTTGAATAGTTGAACGTCTTTAAAAATTTCACAGTGACTTACCTAAGCCATACTTTGCATCTTTTTTCAAGTTCACCAAGTTGATCTCCCTTTCTGGTGAAGAGACTATGCTCCATCTTTTGTGTAGCACATCTATTGGAAATACATAATTTTAAGATAAAATAAATATAACGTGCTCAGGCTTTAAGACTGTGTGCTTGCTCCAATTTAAATGTTAACAAAGATCATTAGAAAATTGCTTGGTCACTTTAAGATCCTGTCATGTACTATAATATGATCACCTTATATTTTGATAGTGATTTATAGTTTATAAAATGACTACATGTTATCATATTTGTTCCTCATAAAGGATTCCCTGTAAAATAAATACATTTCAGTTAGAAATGAGATATAGTAAGTGTATCTCAAGATGAAATGATTGGAGCAGGTTTACTCAGCTGTACAGGCAAGAGGTGAACCTTAAACTTAGGTTTTTTGACTCTATGTCTTTCTGTTAAATGACAGTTGACATCCTGAATTTGAATGATTAACATGTTAAGAAGTTCCCACTAATAAGTGGTGACACTTTTATTTATAATGATTAAATATTCGTCATAAGTTCCAGAGTAAAACAGTAACAAGAAGTGGACTTATTTTTAAATCCTATTAATAATGACTTGGATAGCACATTTGCATTCTTAAAAACTTTCATTTTTCTTATTTGTGGAGTATCTCATGAGGTAGATAAAGAGACTCTTTTAAATGCTTTGCCATTATTTCTTTATGAAAGTATCCTTGATATATATACACTCTTATGAAAGTTTCACATGAAAAACAATGTGGTTACTACATTCACCCATATTACTGAGTCCACTCCCCCATAACCCATAGCAGTCACTGTCCATCAGTGTAGTAAGATGCCACAGAGTTACTATTTGTCTTCTCTCTGCTACACTGTCTTCCCCAAGATCACCCCCATACCATGTGTACTAATCATAATACCCCTCAATCCCCTTCCTCTCTTCCTCCCCACCCACCCTTTCCCACCCTTCCACTTGGGTAAACTGCTAGTCCCTTCCTGGACTTTGTGAGTCTGTTGCTGTTTTGTTCCTTCAGTTTTGCTTCGTTGTTATACTCCACAAATGAGGGAGATCATTTGGCACTTGTCTTTCTCTGCCTGACTTATTTCACTGAGCATAATACCCTCTAGCTCCATCTATGTTGTTGCAAATGGTAGGATTTGTTTTCTTCTTATGGCTGAATAATATTCTATTGTGTATATGTACTACCTCTTTTTTATCCATTCATCTACTGATGGACACTTAAGTTGCTTCCATATCTTGGCTATCATAAATAGTGGTGCAATAAACATAGTGGTGCAGATATCTTTTGGAATCTGAGAAGTTGTTCTCTTTGGGTAAATTCCTAGGAGTGGAATTCTGAGGTCAAATGGTATTTCTATTTTTAGTTTTTTGAGGAAACTCTATATTGCTTTCCACAAGGTTGATTAGCTTACATTCCCACCAGCAGTGTAGGACGGTTTCCCCTTCTTCGCATCCTCGCCAGCATTTATTGTTCCTAATCTTTTTGATGTTGGCCATCCTAACTGGGGTGAGGTGGTATCCCATTGTGGTTTTTATTTGCATTGCCCTGATAATTAGCAATGTGGAGCATCTTTTCATGTGCCTGTTGGCCATCTGAATTTCTTCTTTGGAGAACTGTCTGATCCTATCCTTCACACATTTTTTAATCGGGTTATTTGTCTTTTGGGTATTGAGGTATGTGAGTTTTTTATATATTTTGGATGTTAACCCCATGTTGGATATGTCATTTACAAATATGTTTTCCCACACTGTAAGGTGCCTTTTTGTTCTGCTGATGATATCTTTTGCTGTACAGGAGCTTATTAGCTTGCTGTAGTCCCATTTGTTCATTTTTGCTTTTGTTTCCCTTGCCCAAGGAGATGCTTTCAGAAAAGAGTTGCTCATGTTTATATTCAAGAGATTTTTGCCTATGTTTTCTTCTAAGAGTTTTATGGTTTCATGACTTACATTCAGGCCTTTGATCCATTTTGAGTTTACTTTTGTGTATGCGGTTAGACAATAATCCAGTTTCATTGTCTTCCATGCAGCTGTTCAGTTTTGCCAACACCAGTTGTTAAAGAGGCTGTCAATTCCCCATTGTATGTCCATGGCTCCTTTATCATATATTATTTGACCATATATGCTTATATCTGGGCTCTCTAGTCTGTTCCATTGGTCTATGGATCTGTTCTTGTGCCAGTACCAAATTGTCCTGATTACTGTGGCTTTGAGGTAGAGCTTGAAGTTGTGGAGCGTAATCCCCCTGCTTTATTCTTCCATCTCAGGATTACTTTGGCTCTTTGGAGTCTTTTGTGGTTCCATATGAATTTTAGAACTATTTGCTGAAGTTTGTTGAAGAATGCTGTTGGTATTTTGATAGGATTGCCTTAAATGTGTAGATTGCTTTAGGCAGAATATCCATTTTGACAATAATTCTTCCTATCCATGGGCACGGGATGTGTTTCCATTTGTTAGTGTCCTCTTTAATTTCTCTCAAGAGTGTCTTGTAGTTTTCAGGGTATACGTCTTTCACTTCCTTCGTTAGGTTTATTCCTATGTATTTTATTTTTTTTGATGCAATTGTGAATGGAATTGTTTTCCTGATTTCTCTTTCTGCTAGTTCATCGTTAGTGTATAGGAATGCAACAGATTTATGTGTATTAATTTTGTATCCTGCAACTCTGCTGGATTCTGATAGTAGTTCTAGTAGTTTTGTAGTGGATTCTTTAGGGTTTTTTATGTACAATATCATGTCATCTGGAAACAGTGACAGTTTGACTTCTTCCTTACCAATTTGGATGCCTTTTATTTCTTTGTGTTGTTTGATTGCTGTGGCTAGGACTTCCAGTGTGTTGAATAAAAGTGGGGAGAGTGAGCATCCTTGTCTTGTTCGCGATCTTAAAGGAAAAGCTTTCAGCTTCTCACTGTTACATATGATGTTGGCTGTGGGTTTGTCATATATGGCCTTTTTTATGTTGAGGTACTTGCCCTCTATACCCATTTTGTTTAGAGGTTTTGTCTGAATGGATGTTGAATTTTGTCAAATGCTTTTTCAGCATCTATGAAGATGATCATGAGGTTTTTGTCCTTCTGTTTGTTGATGTGGTGGATGATGTTGATGGTTTTTCAAATACTGTACTGTCCTTGCATCCCTGGAATAAATCTACTTGATCATGATGGATGATCTTTTTGATGTATTTTTGAATTTGATTTGCTAATATTTTGTTGAGTATTTTTGCATCTATGTTCATCAGCGATATTAGTCTTGTAATTTTCTTTTTTTGGGGTGTCTTTGCCTGGTTTTGGTATTAGAGTGATGCTGGCCTCATAGAATGACTTTGGAAGTATTCCCTCTTCTTCTACTCTTTGGAACACTTTAAGAAGGATGGGTATTAGGTCTTCACTAAATGTTTGATAAAATTCAGCGGTGAAGCCATCTGGTGTAGGCATTTTGTTCTTGGGTAGTTTTTTGACTTCCAGTTCAATATCGTTGCTCTTAATTGGTCTGTTCAGATTTTGTTTCTTTTTGGAAAGCCTTGGAAGGTTGTATTTTTCTAGAAAGTTGTCCGTTTCTTCTTGGTTATCCATTTGTTAGCATATAATTTTTCATATTATTCTCTAATAATTCTTTGTATATCTGTGGTTCCATAGTGATTTTTGCTGTCTCATTTCTGATTCTGTTTATGCATGTAGACTCTCTTTTTTTCTTGATAACTCTGGCTAAGGGTTTATCTATTTTGTTTATTTTCTCAAAGAACCAGCTCTTGCTTTCATTGATTCTTTTTATTGTTTTATTCTTCTCGATTTTATTTATTTCTCCTCTAATCTTTATTATGTTCCTCTTCTACTGACTTTGGGCCTCATTTGTTCTTCTTTTTCTAGTTTCATTAATTGTGAGTTTAGACTCTTTATATGGAATTGTTCTTCTTTCCTGAAGTAGGCCTGTACTGCAATATACTTTCCTTGTAGCACAGCCTTGGCTGTGTCCCACAATTTTTGCAGCATTGAATTATCATCATTTGTCTCCATATATTGTTTGATCTCTGTTTTTATTTGGTCATTGATCCATTGGTTATTTAGGAGCATGTTGTGAAGCCTCCATGTGTTTGTGGGCTTTTTCATTTTCTTTGCATTTCTAGTTTCATACATTTGTGGTCTGAGAAGCTGGTTGGTACAATTTCAAACTTTTTTAGTTTACTGAGGCTCTTTTTATAGCCTAGTATATGATCTATTCTTGAAAATGTGCCATATGCACTTGAGAAGAATGTGTATCCTGCTGCTTTTGGGTAGAGTGTTCTGTAGATGTCTCTTAGGTCCAACTGTTCTAACGTGTTGTTCAGTGACTTTGTCTTCTTATTAATTACTTACACTTAGCCCCTGGAGTAATGGTGGTTGGGAGTTGCAGGGGAGTGGTGCTGGTGCCTGGGGGGAGGAAAGAGTTATTTCCTGCTTCCACGCTGCTGTGCCTATCTCCACTGCCAGAACCGGTGGGCCAAGCACACAGGTGTAAGTAAGCCTCTATGCTTTGCATGTGTAGCTGCCGTAGGTGGGGCCTACCTCTGGCTGGCCTGATGCCAGGGCAGGGGCTGTTGGTTTATGAGCCAGTGCTAGCTGGCTGGAATGAAGGGACAGCAGGCTCCATATCATGGTGGGGGCCTTGGAGCTGTGCAGCCAGCCAGGGGAATGGAGCTACTGAAGTTCCTGAAAGTTCCCAACCTGCTGGGCAGAGTGCACCCTGTCCTTTCTTCGGAGCCACAAGCTCTGTGCAATTCTTGCTCCTTCAGCAGCTCTCTCACTGTTAGAAGTCTTTCAGACTGCCCGCCATTTTTTTCTCCCAGAGCAGTAGGATGTGAATCCCTTTTTTCCACAAGCATCTGGAATCTTAGTCTCTCCAGGTGTTGCACCTGTATTAGCTTTCCAACCCCACTAATCTCTAGAGCACCATGCGACGTAAGTTCATGCTCCCAGAGCAGATCTCCAAGGCTGGTTGTTCAACAGTCCCAGACCTCCACCCCACCCCCCCTCTTTTTCTCTTCCTCCCACTGATGAGCTGGGGTGGGGGAAGGGCTTGTGTCCCACTGGTTCATGGTTTTGGTACATTACCCTGTTCCGTGAGGTATGTTCTTTTCTCCAGGTGCATGCAGTCTGGCGCAGCCTTCTTTCCTGTTGTTCTTTCTGGATTAGTTATATTAACCATATTTTTGTATTATATGTGGTTCTGGGAGGAGGCCTCTGTCTCACCTCTCATGCCGCCTCTTTAATTCCCTCTCTTGGTAGAGATTTTTAATCATTGTTTTGCAGGTGAGGAATAACAACAGTTTGTGACTTGCTGAACATTTCAGCTAGTATCACTGCCAGCAAAACACCTTAAATCAGTAGTTGATAAATGCTAGTTAAATTGAGTGAATGTTAGTATCAGAACTACAATTTACTTTTTCTTATATCTTTGAGGGTGTTTTTTTTAAGTAGCCTGATCATTCACAAATGCCTCATAAATTAAACCAATGTCACTTAATTGTCATGTTAGTAAAATTAGGTCATTTGCTTAGTAATTCTAATTCAAGCATTTGTGCATACATACATAAACACACACACTCTTCTTATGTGCTGAATTATTTCCTTTCATCCCCTACACTGCAAATTTATATGTTCAAGTCCTAATTCCCATACCTCAAAATTTAACTGTATTTGGAGATAGGTTTTTAAAAATAAGCTAAAAGTCTGTGGAGCATAAGAACAAAGCAAAAACTGAAGGAACAAAACAGCAGCAGACTCACAGAACCCAAGAATGGACTAATGGTTACCAAAGGGAAAGGGACTGGAGTGCTGGAGTGGGCGGGTGGTTGGGAAAGGAGGGAGAAGGGGAATAAGGGGCATTATGATTAGCACACATAATGTAGTGGGTGGTGGGCACGGAGAAGGCAGTATAGCACAGAGAAGACAAGTAGTGAATCTACAGCATCTTACTACCCTGATGGACAGTGACTCTAATGGGGTATGTGGTGGGGACTTGATATTGATAATGGGGAGAACATAGTAACCACAATGTTACTCATGTAATTGTTTATTAATGACACCAAAAAAAAAAACCTAAAAGGAGGTCTTTATATTGGTATCCTTATAAAAGGGAATTAGATACAGACGTGTGCTTGTGTGTGCACAGAGGGAAGAGCATGTGAAGACAGAGGGAGAAGACTGTTACCTACAAGCTAAGGTTAGAGGTCTCAGAAGATACTAATGCTGCCAACACCTTTATCTCAGACATGTAGCTTCTAGAACTTTGAGAAAGTAAATTTCTGTTTTATAAGCCACCCAATATGTGGACCTTGTTATGGCAGCTTTATCAAATTAATACACTTTATAATGTCAATTATGACAGTCACACTGGCCTGTGTGTGAGGTGGTAATAGTGGTGGTAAATGAGTTCAACACATAGAGAGATATTTTTGTAAACTAAACCTTCAAATTCATCTCTACATAGTTCAGTTGAGCATACTGAAGCTTTGTGAAAATTAGAGATTATCAGCCAAGATATGATGACCCCTGTATTAAGAACTGTATTACTATGTTATAAAACAAGTGGTAACTTTGGCACAGAACATGCTTGAATAATATTTGATACTTGACATTCTAGAAATATACTCCTTTAATTTCAGAAAGCAAGAACATAATTTGCTCTCAGGAGCAATTAACCTCATCCCTTAACCACAACATATTAGTGCAAGTTTGCTAGATCCCCTTAGTATACAGGTCCCTGTGGTTTCTTTTTGACCAAAACTCAGTTATAAACTTAGTCATAATCAATAAGAATAGTATAATACAGTATTTATAATTAATTAATTTTTAAAAATGAGATTCTAAAAAAAAAATCACTGGGTAATGATAGGAAGAGCCTTATGATTAATAAGGTCCCATATACACACACATATATATGCATCCAGTTCATGAATTAGTAAATGCCTAGCTTAATATTATCACCTGTGCATACAAGATACTTTTATCCTAAAATAGACAGTTAATTCTAATTTTTAGCTGCCTCCAAGTACAAAATATAAACCAAATACAAAACAAATAAAGGAGTAAGGTCATTAAGTGTAAACTTTTTTTACATTAATAACGTAAAGTTGTGTTACCACTATGAAGTCAAAGTCCATTTGCTTTATACACAGTATTTTTGTCTTTAATTATAAAACTGATTGGTATTCTTAATGTTCCTAAGGAGTATCTGCTAGAGGTCAAAGGTATTGATTCAAAGAATAAAAATGCCATTTGATTTTCATTTCCAACTTATGTATTAACAATAGTTGTTACTTACACTACCTCTTTGGTTAATAAGTGTGCATTAAGATATTTCCTAGGTAAACATTATTGGAATACACATACACACAATATATGTTCAATATATTTAGATCTTTATTTCCTTAACTAGAAGCAACTGATTAGGCTCTTTATACCCAAGGATTCACTAGTGTGATTTGAACATTCATTCATTCAATTATTCTTTGTTCCTTCAAATGTTTACTAAATAACTTTCCTGTTAAAGTCACTAGGCTACTCGGGAAAATAAAATGAGATAAAGTATTTGAAAGCTGCTGGCATAGTAAATGTGAGCTGATTCAAATAAGGCTGGAAGAGCAAAGATCTAGCCTGACTGATAAATAGAATGCTGTTAAGACTGTCAGTGAAGTAGTTGCATTAATGAAGGTATGAGTCCGACCTATAAGATAGGAGAATCTTTTTCCTACCAGAAATAAAGAAGACTCAAGGAAATAGGGTAGGATTTTAATAAGTGAATTATGGAGATGTTTATACATCAACAAGTAGGGCATCAGCAAAAGCTGAGATGGAAAGAAGGTAGAAATAGTTCTGGGGATATGTCATAGATCAATTTGGTTAGAGTACAAGATTTGAGTAGGGTGGAGTTGAGTACTCTTTTGGGAAGGGAAGCTTTGTTAACCCACTCTTCAGTAGAGGGATGTTCTCTCTGCCCCCTGATATAAAGTGACTTATTAATGTGAGGACAAAAGGAATGAAGGATGTTGGTGTGCAGGTACATGCTATTAGATAATACTTTGCACATGCCAAATTTCTATTTATGTTTGTTATTCTATTCACATATTCAACCCACTTTTCCATTGCTTTAAAAAAAAAGGGAGAGGAGGAAGTACCTGAGCATATACAGTACATGAAAACCCAGGTAAACATAAAGCTGTTTCTAGAATTCAATGGGGACTGAATAGAATAAATGAGTTTCTGAAAGTGAAGCAGCTAGATATTTCACATACCAAGACATTTCTCAGTTATTTTAATTACCATATGGAAGCAAGTATTAGGATTCAGGGAGTACATATTTTTTAAAATATACACATTTTTAAATCATTAAAATTATTTTCTTTTTTCATTAATACACTTTATGACCACAGCAAATTCTGTAAGTATTTAAAAGTGAAAAAGGGTTTCAACCTGAAATTTCTCTACATAAGATATGCTGGTGTTGTTCCCAATTATGTTTACTTGGAAAATATCTTAAGAATAATTGATAAACACATAATTTAGAAATTAAATGTATACCCTTTCTGCATTAGAGATTGTTGTTTCAATGCTGCCTTTCTCAACTTTCATAAGGATCATGTGGACATACAGTCCCCAACTAGAGAATTGTATATAATGATAGATCTATCTATGAGCAAACTAACTGAATTTCCTAGTAAGAGCATATTTATGATAGGGCCAAAGCCATATGATCAATCTGAGTCAATAATTTGTTTTGCAAGATAAATTATTTTCTTGGTTATAGATACAGACTCTTGTCAAATGTCAGCCAGTTTTATGCCACTGATTCTAGGGGAACTGGACTATAGGCAGAGGAGCTCTTGACACATCCATTGTTCACTTTAGGGAAAGATCCATTTCTAGTCCTGGTGATGAAGGTCAGTAATTTCATATTGGTATAAAAACAGAGAGTTATTTTTTGTTTATAAGGTTATATTACCTAATACACCAACTGCTCTAGCGGTAGGTAAAGTGGATCATAACGGTACTTCAGTGTTTTATTTCTGTGCCAACACTAATTACCTGAGTGAATTGGAGCCACATAACACCTCTGGGACTCATTTAACTCATCTATAGAATGAAAGGTTTGGCTTGGATAAACTTTCACATTCCTTTCAATCTTTAACTTAGCTGACTCATCTTTTGCTTCTGATTAATACCCACATCTCATGCTGAATCCTCTGTAAGCATTTTGGACTTTTATAATAATCTTCAGTTTTGTATGTGTCCTAATTAAACCTTAAGTGGAAAAAACTAGCATTTAAAATTAAATCGGTCCTTTACATCTAACTAAAGTATGTTTTAAAATCTTATTTCTGCTTGTACAACATTTTTTACTTGGAATTAAGATTGCTCACAAATACAAAAAACTATTTTAATATTGGGGAAAAATTTATTTCAGTGTCTGTACCAAGTTACTTTGCACCAGATTAACCTATTTTACACGGGTTTTTTATTTTTGCATTTTGTTTTTGTTAAAGAGTCTGTTGTTCGACCCCATTTTTGTGGTTTGGTCATAAACGTGACAGATCTAGGTAAAAGTTACTTTCTAATTGTGTAGTAATCCTGAATTATAGTAAAATAAGAAAAAGTGAAAACCAGTCTTGCTTAAATTCTATATATTTTTTTGTTTTTGTTCTTTTTGAAAGGTTAAGCAACCTTTTTTCCCCTTTAAAATCATAATCAAAGGATTGGAATCTTTTCCATATCTTTGTTTCATGAAATTAGAAGAGTCTGACCTTTTTCCCTTTATCTTTTCTTTCAAGTTTCACAAGTCTCTAAAAGTTGTAAAAGGTCAAACAATTCAATATTAACTGATGCCATTTCTAATTGTCCTATAATAATCTCAACCAGCAAGAGAAATATTGAAACTGAAAATACTGAAATCAGGGTAAGAAGACCTATATTGACTCATGGGCAAGAAACTTAACTTTTTGTATCATCAGTTACTTTATTTGGCAAAGCATGTTTGCCATGCTCCAAAATGTGAAAAACTCAATTCTCAACATAGTGCTGATTCAGGGTTACTTGGGCAGATTAAAAGAGAATTTTGAGAAAACAGAATCATCTACAATTCAACTGGAGCACATCTTTGTCAGAAGGTGGCCACTTTCCTCTGTAGGGGGCAGGTAGGAAGATAATGGTTTCTAAAGGTTTAAACAAACTATTCTGTACATGTTGCTCATTTGGTATCTAATGTAAATTCATCTTTCCATCAGAACCTAGGTTAAAATACATTTCAGGTTCTCATCCTTGAATAGATCATTATCCAGCTTCTTTCAAAAGTTTAGCTGGAAGACAGAGTATCAAGGAATAAGTAAATAAGTAGGCCTATTTATGCTAGGAGACAGTCTAAAGAGTTGATTAGGGTATGGGCTCTGGAAAAAGACTTCCTGTATTCAAGTCATGGCTTCAGTGTTTCTCAGCAACATGGCCTTCGCGTAACTCAACTTCTCTTGTCTTTGGTTTCTCACTTAAGAAAAGTAAGTATCATTAGTACTTGCCTCATAAGATTGCTGTGGGGATTAAATGAGAGATAAATGAGTGCTTAGAATAGTGTTTGGCACATAGTAAGCACTCAATAACTATTAGTCAATAATTATTCCCATCATGAACATGTTAACAACTGAGGTATTTTAGGTACAGAGATATCTAAATTCAGCCCATGTAGGACATTTGATCATCATAAAGCTAGTAACAGGCTTTTAGTAATTAAGGCCCAACCATAAGTCTATTAACTTTTTCTTTAATGATATGCTCTTAGATTTTTTTAGGGTACATTAAAAAAAATTAAAAAATTCATTTGCTAGCAGTATTTAAAATGTTGTATTTGTACTTTCTAACACAATTTTACTTTCAAGAAAAATTTTCCTCTCTTAAGAGTTGGTATGTGTATTTCTATTAGAGAATGACAATTACACAAAATAGCACTCTGGTATATGACAGTTTTGACTTACAAAACATCAGTTTCATATGGTTCAATCTACTATTATGTCTTCATTTTTGCCTTGGGTCTCAGGAAAATTAGAACTTAAAGCTTCATCAAATTTAAATATATATTAACACTTGATTAGCATATTTGCATGTTATAGCATACTTGTACATAATACAAACTTCTGATTATTTCAACTTTAAGAGTTTAAGGGCAAGACTGAAACATTTTTGGAGCAAAGTAGTATATACATATTTATAAAACATTCTTTCTACCCATGAAAGTTGTCACAGCAATCTAATGAGATAATGCAAACAAAAGTATTTTGTGACCCAAATTCTAAAGATTTTGAATCCACTGACTCAAGTTACCACACAAAGTTTCTTCCTACAACTTTGTTTCTTCTTAGACTCCTAAATTATAAATCTCAACATAAAGTCTTCAGATTCTTCCTATAATATTTGGGATAAGACTCAAAGCTAGTCTCTGTTTAGCTCTTGAGCTTCACTCTGCCCACCTTATGACTCCATACAGAGATTCTTACAATTTCCAGAATCTGTTATCTTCTTACATGCCTTCAGGTCTCTGCTCACACTACACCCTTAGTCTGCACTGCTTATCCACAACCATTCTGCCTGAATAAATCCTCCATTTATTTCAAGATTCAGCTCAATCATCTATTTAAAGCAACAGCCTCAGTTAAAACTCTTTGGAATCCAAATGTTCTCCCACCTGAACTACTATCTTAGCTTTCCAATTAGTATCCTTATTTCTAATTTGTCCTTTCCCTAGATCATCAACATCAGACTAAATTTCAGGTCCATCACATTACCATGATGCTGACAAATACAACTCCCTTTGACTCCAATGCAAGGCCTAAAATCTTTGGCATGGGATTGAAGCCTCTTCATTATTAGGTCCATGACTATCTCATAAAGGACAAGAGAAAATACATGATGGAAATGAGGGAAAAACATTTTGTACACCTACCATTTTCTTTTAAGGGTACTTGGGATGAAGAATTTCCAGAACTATGCAAAGTCATTCCTGTGGTATAAATTAAATTATTAGACAGTTTATAAAATGGTCAGATACTAGATAGAGAAGTAATTTCTTCTGAGAAAGTAAAAAATCAATAAAACATTAAGGTAGCAACATTTTATTTTATATACAGTCAGAAAACTATGTCTTCCCAGAATGGGTTTATTTACTATTTTTAATGTGCAAGTTAAGCAAATGAACTTATTTTGCAGAATGAATTTAAACATAAATGTATTATTTCTGTGATGACATTTTGATATGTCAAATATGAAGTGATGAAACTGAAATGAATTTTAAAAGCATTTGTTCAAATGTTAAAAGAACATTCAATATTCAGTAAGAATGTTCATTACATAAATATTTAATGAATAATAATAAAAAAACAAATGCAGAAAATAAATTTTCTTCCATGGGGGAGCTTTATTTTATCTGTGTTTTTCTATGAAATATTTAGTACTCTACTACTCTGTGATGGATTTTTATTAGATCAAAGCCTTCCTAATGAAAATAGCTTACAATCTATGAGAGATCCCAATATATGTGACTAAATATACTTTGAAATATCTTTTCTAAAAGATTGATCAGTATTACTTTGGGTATTTTTAACACACAAGATCACCTATTGGATGAAACCTTGCCTTTTATCTGTTTAAAGGTGTTTAATCAATTGAATTTAATTGATGATATATAATGTCTGAAAGCTATGGAAGCCTACATTAATAGTGTAGTCTTACTTTCCATATTTATCAATTATAGAGTTCTCCTTTAACCTAATTTATTCCACATATCCCCCAATCCAATTACAGATGAGAAAATACTTTTCAGCTGTGTGTAATTAGGGCTAAATAAGAGGGCATCCTCATTTTCCTTGTCTCCCCACCTGTTTCCTATTTTGAGTAGCTGTTCAGACTTCTGTGCTTCAATATCTATTCTTTTGAAAGACTGATTTCAGTGCATTTCCTTTTTAAGATACATAAAACAACAGGAAACCTGAACTATTTATCTTATAAGGTAGTATGTGTCTGTAAATACACACAACTTCTATACTTAGAGGATTAATAGGCACCAGTTAGCTGGGAGGATGTGAAAACACTTAAATCAATTAAGAATTTCTACCTATAACCATAGCACATTTCATAAAATTATGTTTTTAGAAAAAATTTCATCATACTAAGCTGAAAATACCCTAAATAAGCCTCTCTTTATAAAATAAAATATAGCATCAGTGGAGTCCACTCTGAACAGCTTGAAAGAAAAATCCAGAGGAAGGCTATCCAAAGCCATGTACCAGACTGAGTTCTGTAAATTGCCATGGTTTTTAATAGCAACCAAGTAAAAGCTAAATAATAGTCTGTGTTTTGAAGCAATCACTTGTTAAGTCAAGTTTTGATATGACTTAGTGCATTTTAAGTAGCCTAAAATTATGTTCACAAGCCATTTTGACAACTAGGACCAAAAATAATTTCTTGGTGATTAGTATTATCTTGTTCACATCCCTATGAGCATAAGGTATGGGAGAAAGAAGGTAAGCTTGTTTATGCTGACCTACAACATATGCTTGACCAGGGTCTTCAAAGGATGAGGAGTCTGATTCATGTTTCCTCCTTTCAGGACTTCTATTTAAACTTGCAACAGACTTTGAACTAAAGAGAGAAAAGGAAGGTAGGAGGGGGAAGTGTCAATGTAAAAAAAATATGGTGAAGATAATAAAATGTAACAAAAACAAATGTATGAAATGTAGAATTGATAAATATGTAGTTTGGATTAATTATGTTCTTACTTATTAAGTTTTGTGAATCCTGCCAAAGATTCTGTATCAGATCTTGCCACCTGGTGAAGTGATTTTCCTACAAACTCCGTCATGGTTTGTGGTTGGGATTCCATGTCAACAATGAGATTTTTCCGATGAGGATAGAGAGAGGCCTGACTGAGATCATGATATGATTTACTCATCCCTCTAGGTTTTTCCTCCCATGAAGCTTTGTCACTCTTCTCTTTTGCACTGTTTTGCAATGGCTGGTAAAGCGAGAGCTCTGAGCAGGATAGCCTCTTCAGAATCTCAGCTTGAACGGACAGAGGTCGCATGGCAAGTTTGTTCAGGGTGCTGCTGGCCAGACTGCCAGTGCTGATTGCTCGTCCCATATTAAATCCTCTAATGGACTCCACTTGGAGATTCAGGCTCCTAAACGAAGCTCTCTCTACAAGGAAATAGGATTGCTTTACACGATGCAAACACTGCAGTACCTTTATGAGAAGAGCAATTTAATAAATAAAAATACAGCAAAGCTGTTAATCATTTTGATTGCCAGCATAGGCAGGCAGCTTTGAAAGTGTGGCAATCAAAGATTTTAAACAGGAGGTTGGAGGATCCTGGTTTTCATACCATCTCTCCATCCTTGTATCTTTCTCACAGCCAGGGCCTGGTCAGCATTTCCTACTTCATTTAATGACTCTCTTGGATCTAATACTGTTTGGGCTTTAGGCTTGCTGACCCCAATTCTCAATTATGGATTTCAGTTAGAAATGAAAATGACAGAGAAACTTTAAACCCTAGTGGTGTCTCCGCTAAAATACCAACAAACCAAGGATGGGGAGAGGGAGACATGAAACCTGGATAGGTCAATATGGTGAGATGACGCCTAAAAAGAAGGCTGTGCAGAGTAGAGTTCTGCCCACAGAAAAAGTTGTTGACTGTATTTTTAAAAGCTTATGGCAGATGGTGGTGATGGTCTCACAATGCTGTGAATATACTAAAAACCACTGAGTTGTACTCTTTCAGTGGGTGAATTGTATGGCATGTGAATCATCTCAAAACTGTTATCAAAAGAAAAAAATTTTTTGGCAAATTATTTGTTTTTCATTACTATGCCAATCCCACCTTCCCACCTTGATGAATTTTCATGATTTAAGTGAAGTGAAGGAGCTGTGGGAGAACCAAATATTACTTATCATCTCTCCTTTTTTTGGTTTCCACTGAAGAACATGATTAAGGTGCTAGGGTTCGCTTTATGCTTAAATACCTTTCATTCCTAAATATATATCCAGGCTTCTTCCAAAGGCTACAGTTAGATATATTTTATAACAAGTGCTTGGCTATTCTATTTGTGACAACCAATGTCATGTAGTATCTGAACATTTGAGGCTATTAACAAAAGCACTGCATTACAGAAATTTAGCACCAAAATCCTTTCATGTAAATAAGGACCAGGAGTACAGAAGTTCAAATGATTTAGTTATTCATGCATTAGTAATCCACAGCACAAGGTACCCTGTTTGGTGTCCCGATGGAAAATACCTATCCTGTGTTGCACTCTGTAAGGAACATAGCCTGACTGCTATGTAAAACAGCTGTGAAAACTTCCTTTTAATAAGAAAATGCCAAACGTTGTTGACTCAGATCTCTAGAATCTATTTCATATATCTTCTAATTCCTAGGAAGATTAATAATCAGTATTTCATCTAAGGTGAAAACAAACAGGAAAACATTGGTTTTTAATATTCATGCATCAGTATGAAGTTTAAATAAACATATCTCCAGGAAAATTCAACATTCTTGTTCTTAAGTAGAAGTGGACATCAAGTTAAAATATGGTAATTAAAAAAAGATTTTGGTTTAAAAATCCCAAGGATAAGCTTTAGCTTAAAACAGTGTTTTCATTAGAGCAGAAAACTATTCCTACTTTCTTTTACTTGGAGAGCAGACTTTAATAAAAAAAAAAAACCTGAGTCTTACACAGATTTAGGTAGCAGGACAAGACTTTATACCCTTAAGAAAAATGTAGACCAAACTTTGGCAGAAATAGCCAGTTCAGTTGTGGTTATCTGTTTTATAAGCATATCAAGGATTAGGCTATTTAAATCCACTGATAGCTTACTTCTGACTAGGACTTAAAATATTGCATATATTCACTGGTTGGAATTATAAACCACTCATTTATTTGGTCTGTCCTACTGCCTTTCACGTGGAATGAACTCTAACATGGACCATCAGGGTGGAAAAGAACATTATAATGAGTCTACAGCTAATAGCAATGTTTCAAATTTTAACTCAAAGGTCTTGCTATTTCTACACTCACTATCTGTATTTTGTATTTCCTTATATTGTCAACTTAATTATATGCTCTTCTGAAGAGAGGAACTACATTTATTTTTGTTATTCCACAGCATCTAGCATGTTATCTTATAAGCTGTAAAATTCTCAATAAATGATTAATCTTAATAATACAATTGTAATAATTTAATTTCATGCAAATTAGTCTTTTTGAAACTCATTTAACAGAAAAAAAGTACTAGATTAAGAATTAAGAGATCAGGGTTTCAGCCTTATCTGACCTATAACTATGAGGTTAGGTGAGACAATTTCTTCTCTGAACCTGTTTCCTCATCAGTAACATTTTGGACTTAATGGTCTCTAAGCTTCTTTCTAGTATCAACATTCTATGATGCTGAAGAAGTAACATACACTTGTTAGCCCATCAACCTCCTACTTATTTTCGCTTGTCTAGTACAGATAGTTAAGCAGGCAAGTAGTAGTAACTAATCTGATTCTAAGCAGAAAATTCCTTTGAAGGGTTAACAAAATCTGGGAAAAGACGTCGATAATACCATCTTACAGTGCTTCTACATGAGTTCAAGGATACAGATTTGCTGTGTTCCCAGAGGAAGCCTGTGAGGCATCCAGCACAGTCCTGCTTCACGGGTCGAGAAAATGAGACCCGAAAAGTCAGTTATTTTCTTAACGTCACACTGCTGCTGTTATTGGTGGTAGTGTTAAAACAATGTTGATGATGATAAAAATAATTTTTATTCAATACTTACTCTGTGCCAGGCACTCTGAACGTGCTCTACGTGTATGAATTCACTTCATCTTCACAACAACCCTATGATGTAGGTATTATCATTATGATAACCAGTTTACTGGTAGGGAACTGATGCAGAGAGTTTAAGTAGCCTGTCCAAGGTTTCAGAGCTTGCAAGTAATAGAGTGACTTTTGAACACTGGTGGGCTGACTCCATAGTTCATGCTCTTAACTACTACACTGTATAGTTCTTCAGTATAGGAAATATTGAAGATAAAAGGCTGGCTTCATAGCTTTCACTTCTGACTCTTTTCACTACAGCATACTACACCACATCTATAAATGATGTAACTTTCAAATTTTCAATTCAGGTTTGTATTGAGTAGAATATTAGTATCCCTACTGAAAACTCAAACTCTGACATTTCACTATAGTTTGAAAATGTTAGAGCATACAATTTTTTAATCAAAGCAAAGCAGGGAAGAAAAGGAATAATGAGATTATACTACAGGAGTAGTTATCATATTTTATCATGCATAAAAATCATTATTGAGGAAAGCATGTTAAAATGCAGATTCCAGGGACCCAATGTCCAAAGACTGTGATTCACCAAGTTTCAGGTAGGTTCCTGAAATCTTCATTTTTAATAAGCATAAAGCCCCTACCATCTTGATTCTGAAAGGTGAGAAACATCTACTTACAGGATGCCATCACCCCAAGTCTGATCCTACAGGGAATATATTTTCTGTAAGATTTCAGGATGTGAGAAAGTTTGAATAAAGAATTCATTAAGGCTGTGCTGCACCAGGTCATCAGTGCTATTTCATTAATCAAAATTTTCAGGGTATTTCACTGAAGTCTACAAGAGCTGCTATGCAGAACTAGATTTTATATAACTCTAATTTCTACATGTGGTCTTGCAGAGTAAGCTTTAGATTTTCAGTTCTGATTGAGATATTTTTTTCAGAGCTGCATTAGTTTTTTCTGCTGGTTCCTTTTTGAGAGGAATTCCTGACCATTAATACTGAGTTCTGTGGTTATTCATCCCAGTCTCAGATTAGGGAGGCACCCAAGTAAAACTAACAGATGGGACATCTCCCTGATCCTCACCAGAAAATCTGTTATGTATTTAACAGGTATGTAAGGTATGTAACTTCTCTGTTTTGGGTGCATACTTCCTGCCGCCCTCTGCTTGTTTCCCATGTTCCTTCCATCATCTGAAAAGCCCTTCCATTTATTTTCAACCTATTATATTTGTCCTTCAAATTCTGATGCAACTGCCACCACTCAAGTACTCTAGCCTTTAATGTCCCTCTCCTCTTAGAGTGTAGATCACAGAATCTGTACAATACAATCTGTCATCAAAACCTTGACCCTCCATTATATATTACTGTTTCATGTATGGTCTTACCTTCCCCAATAGTGTGTAAGTGTACTATGGGTAGAGAATACGACCCAAACTTTTATAATATTTACATCACCCAGTCTAATGATAAGCACAAAATAGACATTTCAGTAGTACTCCCTGACTGCCCTGGGAAGCTGTTTTCAAAATGAACATGAAATTGAAATCTTGGCTTCATTTATGAAACATTTATAGACCTCACTTAGTAATTTAACATCTATATACCTTGCAGTTTTCATCCTGAACATGGAAGCTTTTAGAATTTGTGGCAAAAACATGCACTACCCTGGTCTTCTGACACAGTGTGCTTCTCCTTACCAATATCATGGGCATCTTGGTTGCTCTGTCTTGCTCTCATCTGTAGCTGGAACTTATGCTGGGAAGAGCAGAGGTGCAGCAGGTACTGACATACCTTACTGTTGTCTGTTTGGAAGGCATGTTTTATTCCATCTGATGTATTCTGCAATGTGATTTTCTTTTTCTACAATATTAATCAGGGGTATTAATAATTAGGATGTTTTCCTATCACTATTACATGACCAAATTCTGTAAACAATAATTAATATTATTTTTATTTCATATTAGGTATGAGTATTCCTTGACCTACATCTTATATACACAAAAATATAACTCTGTTTTCAGAAATTGTAGCCTAAAGCAGACTGTATACTAGCTAACAGCAAGGGAAACACAGATTCCTTTAATAAACTCCATATTTTGAGTTTACTGCAATGTTTACAAACACAAAAACTGTTGGAAAAAGAAATTACAAGGAATGTATGTTCTACTTCCTTGGGTAAAGAAAATGAAGTTCAACAAAAATTGACTTATTAATATATAAGAGCTGTGATTCAGTCAAGAAGAATTTTGGTGGCATGAAGGCTGAGATGAAAGTTGTGGGAAGTTAAAAGAAAATGTGGGAATGGAGAAGCACTGGATAGCCTAACTGCTGGGCTAAGAGATGAAATACATCAATATTTAGAGATAGTGATTCTTGCCAAATTCAGGGAAAGCAGACTCACAAATCAGTTTTATCTCTCTGACATTTCTTGAAAAATGAATGTCTCTTGTGTAAGATGGCATCTTGAAATGTTGCAAATTATATGGTGAGACTTTCAGGTGATCTGTATACTGCAAAAGATACCTTCGACATGCCAGGGATCTGAGACTAATGTCTTTGGAGAATTGCTTAAGTCTACTTAGATTTACTCTATCTCTTGCCTTCCTGAATTGTGCAAAATTTTCCCTCTACTTCACGTCCCTTGTCTTTACTGCAAATGTGGAAGTAAGCACAGAAAAGACAAATTTGATGAGCTCACAAAAAAATACAACAGAAGATTTACTCATGCAGGTGCCATCTTCATAATTTCTGGTCTTATTTATTTATAAATTTATAATTGACTTTGCTTACTTATATGAATTCACTTAAATTTTGTATCACAACTGTAAATAGAAAATCAATACCACTTGCCATAAATAGAATCTAGTTATAAAAATATGTAACAAGTGCAATAAAAACAAAATAAGTTTATTAAATTCTACCTGGCTATTGAAGTCAATGAAATCTCTGGGACCCTGTTCTCTTGTTAAGAAAGAAAATCACAAGTATTAGAGACGAGTTAAAGATATAGCAGCTCCAAACTAGTATCTTGACTATTAGTAACACTTCAAATTGGGGCATTTTTTTCCCCAAAACAAACATACCACTGTCAAATAATTACCAAGGATGTTGAATTTCAAAATTGTAAAGATGTGCAGGTTTGAAACAAATTATAAAAGTACTTGATTTTCTCTAAGCGTTAACTCATGGAATGGATAAGAAATGTGCCAAAGAGAAACCAGCTGTGAGAGATGAGAATGGTGAAGGGTGACTTTTCCATCTCTCCAGAGGTCCACGGAAGAAAAAAGGAGGGTTAAAAAAAAAGGTTAAAAAAGAACTTCAGGGTAAACAAGTTCTGTTAAACACAGAAATAGTTTTCATGGGAATGTGGTCTATTCTCTATTACTGGAGATATTTCAAAATCAGTCAAGCATTGCTAGTTCTATATTTGGCAGGGCTGTGTTATAGATTGGCAAATGACAGAGAGCTGAATGCTGGATGATTATTTGATTTGTTGCCTCTTCAAAACTGTTTCAACTTAGATGTGTTTAGTTAACTTAAGGTTTCCTCCACATACTTGCTTGGCCAGCATTTCCACTGGTGAAGGTAAATTAAACCCAGGTAATTTCCTGGTCTTGATAATCTTGGAAAGATGAGGCTGGTCTGGATTTTTTTGATAGTACACACTATTCTCTGATAATCTTGGTGGTTCCTTCAGGTTTTATAGGAAACCAGCCAACCCCCATCAGGTCTAGAATTGATTTCAAAGGGCTTTAGATCGAAGATAATCCGGAGTCAGTTGGAACACTGATGTTGATATCCTTATAAACATTGTTCGGTGAGACCATATATCAGCCTGAATAGGAACTAAAGATGTCAGTAGTCCCTGAATACCATCAGGAAACCAAAGGTGCCAGTAGTCCCTGAATACCATTAGGAAACCAAATACCCAAACATATTTTTGATTCACTTCTAGAGTTTGCCAATTCATTTCAATGTTCAGATATTCCAACTATGTTCAAAATCAAAATATGCATTTATATCTCACTCTTTTATAAACATGATTTTCTAAGAATAATTTTTCTAACTTTATCTCCATAGAAAGTATATGCTAAAACTTAAAACTGAAGAAAGTCCTGGGACTAGTTCATAAAATCCAGTAAATCTCTGGATAACTGAGATTCAAATACAGCTGCTGTCGCAGACCTATTATTGAGTGAGACAAAGTTGACTGGAGTTAAGATTATTATCTATCTTAAATACTTTAGAGGGGTCTCTCCACGTGAGAAGTTAGTACCCTAGAATAAGTTCTGAATTAACAGAAAAGTCAACTTGGTTGCAATTTAACTAAAGTTAATTGAGCATTTAACTAGCTTGGAATGTATAATATTCTTTAAACATCACCTCCTGAGAAAGCCAAACACAAATAAAACCTTAATAATACTTCCTACAACTAAGAAGAGTTAAAAAGTATCTAGACATATTAGCCCTTCTGAATGGTAGGATCTAAAGTTTACCTAAGGAAAGTCAATTATTAGGTTATATTTGAAATTCACAACATCTATTTTAAAATACAATCAAAAGGGGTTAAAATGGACATACAGAAAAAGAAATCTTCTTAGTTTCCCTCCACGGAAAGCGAAGGACCAATGTGCGAACTCCATTGTGAACCTCAAACACTAGGACACCTTTAGAACAGACTCCAAGCAATATTCCCGTTTGTGACTTTTTCTCGGGGTGTACCCGGTGAAAATGAACTCCATATTCTGTTAGTCTTTGGCAGACCTGTTGGAATAACACAAAAACCACACAATGCACCTTGGTAAAAGGTGACATAAGATATAGCGGTTGTACCAAAGTAGTTTAATATAGAAAAGATGGTCTTTACAACAAATGTTGCTACAACAATTGGCATTAACATGTTAAGAAAATGAATCTCAAGGCTTAGTTCACTCAATGTATAAAATATAGACCTAAATATAGGAGCCAAAACTATAAGGTTCAGAAAATTTTTGTGACTGCAGGTTAGACAAAGATTTCTTAGATGGGATATAAATAGCATGAACCAGAGAAGAAAAAAATTGGTAAACTGAAAATTCATTAACACTAGAAACTTTTGTTCTTCAAAAGTCAATAGTAAAAAAAATGGAAAGGCAAGTTACAGACTGAAAGATAAATATACATAAAAATACATACCTGATAAAGGAATTGTATCCAGAAAAAAAAAGGTACTTCTCATCAGTAAGGATATACATAAACAGTTGAAAAAATAGGCAAAAGATTTTATTGAACACTTCAACAAAGACTATATATGAATGGCAAGTAAACATATGAAAAAATGTTCAACATAAATAGAAATTGGGGAAATACAACTTCAAACCACAATGATATACCACTGCTAACCCATTTCAACAACTGAAGTTAAAGAAGACTGAACATAACCAAGTGTTGCTAAGGATGTAGAACAACTGGAAACCTCTACATTACTGGCATTACTATAAAACTATACAACCACTTTGGAACCATTTGGAAGTTCTTATAAAGTTAAATAATCACTTACCATAGACCCCAGCAAGCCTACTGCTAGGCATTTACTGGACAGAAATAAAATGTTATGTTCACATAATAATGTGTGTTTGGGTATTTATAGCATCTTATGTCCATCAAGTAATGAAAAAGTAAATCATTGTATATATGTGTATTGTATATCAAAACAAAACTACTTAGCCATAAAAAAGAAAAAAACTACTGATCTACACCATACCATACAATATTCTCAAAAGTATTATTCCAAGGGAAAAGAGCCAGACATGGAAGATGATATAATATATGATTCTTTATATTAAATTCTAGAAAAGAAAAATCTGTGGTGATAGAAAGATCAGTAGTTGCCAGGGGCATAAGATTAGGGGAAGGGATTTACTGCAAAGGGATTGAGGGAACTTTCTGGTGTTAGAAATGTGTTGTATCAGGGTTGGCAAACTTTTCCTTACAAGGGCCAGATAGTGTATATCTTAGGCTTTGTGGATCGTGTGATCTTTGTTGTAACTACTTAACTCTGCTGTTGTAGAGTGAAAGAAGATACCAAATTTATGGAATTTATTTATTCCAATTTATTCATTGGAAACAAATGAGCATGGCTAAGGTCTAATAAAATCTTATTAACAAAATTGACAGGCCACAGTTTGCTAACCCTTGTTCTTTGTCATGACAGTGGATGTAGTTGCTCAACTGTATATATTTTTCAAAACTCACTGAATTGAACACTTAAAAGTGGTGAACATTATGTTAATTATATTTCAGTAAAGAAGATTGCAGAAAGATGTAAAAGTTTTTCAAAGGCAATTTGATATATGGCAGAAGTGTAACCTTAGAAGGGTGTATTAATAAGATAAAAAAAACTTCTTAGGTTAAAAGAAACGTGCTAAAGTTAAAGAGAAAAGGAGTAATGGGATATATTATTAGGAGTAGGGCAACCTACTATGCATTAAACATGTTTCTTAGGAAGAAACAGAAGCTCAAAAAGATTAAGTTCATTGTCCAAGTTCACCTAGCTGGTTGATTGAAACAAGAACTCGAATGCAAGGCTGTCTGCCTGCAAATATGAATGCAAGTTCATTCCACTGTGCCAAGCTGCCCTATGCCTTCATTAATAAAAATGTAATATAACTTGGACTTCCAACCTAAAAAAATGTTAAGAATTGAGGAAAAACATAAGTATATAATTTAATGCCTTTAAATGCAGACTCAATTTGAACAAAACAAACCACCTTGCCTTTCTTACCATGAATCCTAGATTAAAGGTGGTGTCTCAATGAAACCCCTTCATAGATATTTGTAGGGCTGGGAAAGTTGGCTCCTTTCAATATGGAGCAGCAAATGGAAGGCATACTATTACATCCTAGAGAGCTGAAACAGGAGAGTATTCTAAAAGTTTCTTTTTTCAATAGAATACTATCTCATATTTGTTATTTATATTGGAAATTTACATGGCACTTTCTTTCCTGATCATAAATGTACTATTTATCTGAGGTCTCATAGGAAGCTGGTGGCAGAACTAGAACCACAAGCCAATTTCTCTGACCTTTTTCCCATCTGTGAATTAGTTGACATTAGTGGAAAGACTGCTTTTAGAAGATGTGCTTGAATTTTAAGTCTTTTAAGAAAAAACAATTCTAGAATCATTACAAACTTACCTTTTACAACCAGTCACAAAATTCAATTGTTTTTTTCTTTTTAATGTATCTTGATTTTGAGAATATGGAACAGGATAAAAGCACAGACTCCATAGCCAGATAAATATGGATTAAAATAATTGTTTTGCCTCACATACCAGCCATTGACTTTGGGAATACTGTACTTCCTTTTGAGCCACAGTTTTAAAAAATGAGAATTAAAATACCATGGTTTTTGGAATAATGACATGAAATAATGCATAGCATTAGTTATTGCCACCTGAATTTTTAGATGTCCTCCAATACTTCTTGTTTACTTTAGAAAAGATACAAAGTCTATCATTTGTAATCTTGCACACTTACCTTTAAAAATTCTAACTCTGTGTCTTTTTCAGAAGCTCCCACATAAGTGTTATGCAATTTGGGTAACTCTTCTTTAATGTAGGATAAATCAAGTTTCTCCATCACTCTGGGAGGCAAATAATGCTCCAGTCTAAAGTAAGACACACCATGAACCTAAAATAGAGAATGTATTTTGTAAGCAATTCTGTTTGCCCTGTTCCTCTTACCTTAAGGCTCTTGCCACAATCAAGAGATAAGATATTATTTCTATTTATACTTCTTTCTGAGGAGAAAGTTTTAGAGGAAATGCATTAGTCTTTTCTCTTTTATTCAGTGAAGTAGAATGAATGAACTGATTGGTAAGCTTGAGGAGAGACTGACAAGGGTGAAATGTCACTATAGTTAGGGTTGGTGTTGTGAAGGCTGCTGCTTGAGTGCCATAGTCCCTTGGCCCTTGCTTCCTCTTAGGTCCACTTATATTCAGGTACATAAGGCCTTGAACATCTGTTTTCCATACAGTGAGCTCTGCTAGATTCTCAGCCCATCACTGCATGGATCCATGTGGAAGGCAGAAGACCCCTTTCATCCAGATTTGGCTGGTAACCTGTATGACTACTATTTATTAGAAATAGGAAGAAGGAAGGGTTTAGTGTCAGATATTCCAAAACTCTGAAACAGGATAATTTTAAACAGAAAAAAAAAAGAAAGAAAGAAACCTCATACTGTACATAGGGAACTTGGTCATTTTGAGGCATCAGTATCCTCAAATATCTCCAGATCTAAACAGCAAATCCTCTGAACCATGTTTAGTCTTTAATAATGCTAAGAATAAGAACACCAGTGTAAAAGTGACCCTGGAGAAGGAAATAAACCCTACCTCTGGTTGATAATCTCCATACTCAGCCTGGAGGGCCAAGGATGCAAGCAATAAAGAAGTCTCATCATCACAGTGCATCCTCTCCTCCAAGATATCTTTCCGCAGCTGAAGATAATACTGATGACAGGTCAGAGTATGTCTACCAAAATAAACACACAAACAAAAAATCTAGGCTTTTTATCTTGAATCTTACAATGATTTTTATTATTTGCATATAAGTTTAGTTTCCAAGATGGTTTATTACTAAGCTTTTAAGGCACAAGAATTTAATAAACTAAGTTGAAGGAAATGTCTCTTTTATGATACAATTATCATTGATCAGAATCAAATAATTCAGTGTCAGTAAGCTAAAGGGTCAAGAGACTAGGAGCCAAAAAGAGAAAAACAGAAACTCTTGTGAACTCACTGTATGAGACTAATATCTTCTGTGAAAAATTTAATTCGGAAAAACAAAGTAAAATTAACAGTGGCTTTGCTCTTTTTCTTTGGTTCTTCTTTCCATCCTTCTGGGGCCACTTTGGTTAATTTTAAATCAGGATCAACAAAGAAATATTCATTATCTAAAACAGAATGAGAAAACAACTGAGTTAAAATACTTTAAGGTTTTATTGATTTCTTCATTTTTTTATCATACTTGCACAGAAATTTCACACGAGAATAAAACAAGATGGTTAAGAAGCATGGCAGGAACTCAGAGGCACTGTACATGGATGGGAGGCAAAATGACAGTCTTAAGAATGAGGTCTCTGAAGACAGACAGATATGGATCCAAATCCTGGCCACATTAGCTACTAAGTGTGTGAGACTGGAGAAATTATTTAACCTTCCTACACATCAATTTTCTTGTCTTTTATATCAGGATAGGGCTAATTCCTGCTTTACAGGGTTATTGTAGGGATCAAATGACGTATGGATGTAAAACAGTTGTTAAAGCATATGGCACATGGTAATATTCTAAAAATATTAGCTATTATTTATTCTGAGGAACAAGTCATCATTTTATTTTTGTTTTTTAATATCAGCAGTTAACTATTGACTCTTTCCAAATAAAAATTGTTCAGTGAGATCCAACTTTTCCAATGTTTAAGAAATTAGGCATATTATAAATAGAAATTCTGAATAATTATGTTCATATAGGTTGTATTACTAATTAGTCTAAAACTATAATTAGTAAAGTGACAGAATATAATTATGCACTCATTGAATATTGGGTGATTCTGCAAAATGAATTATTAGTCTTTTAGAAGAAAGAATTCAATAAAATAAGTTGAAGAAAATATTTCTTTTATGACAAATAAGACGATCTTGATCTTGTAGGGTTTCAGGATGATTTGATCCTTCAATCCCAATTTATAGTACTTTGTTGTCTAAGCTAAGTTAGGCAGGAATCTGAAATACTGAAGAGTGATTTATAAATATAATGATTTATTAAAGAAAGGTTTATTAAAGCCAAACTCCAAAGGGCTTCTTATTGCTATGGCAATTCTAATTGATAAACAGGAGTAGCTTCTACTGAAGCTGAGCTCTGAGACTACTGGGGTTGTGTGTGTGTGTCAGGGGTTAGTGAATGTAATACTTGAAAAATATGCAAAATGACTTATTTCCAGTCATCAACTGATAACACTTAAAAAAGACACTGTATGTTCCTTGGATAGTAGGTTAAAGAAGTTGGTGAGAAGATTCAGAAATAGGGTCCTGTTATATATTCAAATTCATAACAGCATGATAATTTCTACAGTACATATGTAGGGAACCGACATATTTAACGGTCCCCAAAACAACAATTAAGATCTTTTTTTACATAGACAAAGTCAAAGAAAAACCTTCGTGGTCATATGCAGAAGATCCTAAAAGGCACAGCTAGGTTCCTAGTTAGGAGAAGGAAGGGAGTTCCTGACTCCTACTTCTCAGTGATGACATGTTCGTGTAGTTAGTATTTCCCAAAATAATGTTGTGAATACCAGGTATAGGAAGTCAACTTGGTGCCAAGTCTCCATACTACCCTGAATTTAAAATGTTTTGATACCTTTAAGGGTGGATAAAGCAAACAAATGATGTTCCACTAAGCCAATATGGGCCACAACCATATCAAACACATCTTTACATATAGTTTTGGTATCACAAGTCAGTTCCAGTCTCTGCCCACTCAGAAGCATTATGTTTACTTTTCTTCGTTGATCCTCATTCTTCCCTTTCTTGGCCTACAATTGAAAAAAATGAATGGCATCTATTAAACAATTAAGAATTTTAACTGTCTTTTAAAAAAAATCATGCTGAAATTATTTTCTAAGAGTGATGCAAATTGGTTTTATTATTACTTACAAGGATAGATCGTGGCAAATCCAAAGATATAAATGGTTCGACTGTCATTTTCACAAACTCAGGGCCAAAGAAGTTCTGCAAATCACAAAGCAGAATCATTAATTTTTACTATTTATTCTAGCTCTTTCCTTGAGAGGAAAACAGTGTAATAATAATAAAAAAAACTTCATGTAAAGCCATCACATTAGAACTAGGTGATCTGAAACAAATGTAGAAACTTTAATAAAGAGCTGAAGTGGAATACCAAGAATAGGAATGGAATGCGCCTTAAACTAAGTGTGAACAAAAGTTTTCCCTCAGCTTTGTTTTTACCAGTGATATCAAATCTAAAGGCTTGTTTTATACCATTTTACAAAAGTTTCATTTTTTGGCCTCCAGATAATGACTAACCAAAGAAAGAGAGAAAAGGTAGACTTTATTATTGAAATAATAAGGTGTCATCAAGCTCATATAAGCATTTGTTTTAGTATCATTAATGTGTGAAGCAATTGAAGACTCATTATTTGAGAAAGCGATACTCAGTTTGTCCTAAAACAAGTCACAGTTAAAGGTAGCAACTACTTTGTCATTATAAAATACACATATACATCTGTAATCATGTTCTTGGAATCCTGTGATACTGCACTGTTTGTTCTACATAGTGACAACTAGACATAATTTTAATTATCATAGTCTCTGTCACTTTTGCTGCCTTCAGTAAAAAAAATTTTTCAGGAGTTAGGGGACTCAGGAGCTGGGGAAAGCAGAATATGCCTACTGCATTAGCTGCTTCTTAATCTATTCTTTCCCTTTATCTCTTGTATATCCAGGATTTTCACTAGGAAGGAAGAACTGGTTGAGGAGATAACATAAAACAAATTATATTCCATGTTGGTTCAGGATTCAGAATAGACTGAAAGATAATATCCAAATGTGCAAAAAGTACAATGACAGCAGAACTAATTTTGAGGTCAAACACAGGTTGTGTGTATGTGTGTATATGTGCATGTGTTTGGACTAATGGAGATTACTGAAGTTTCATTTTTGTTGGTTTCTTCTTTGCATTTGACTGTACAGTATATTTGGTTCCTTGGCATGGGAATTCTATCCAATTAACCAAATCTGAAACATGTGACAGATACCATTTAAGTAAAAGTTTAACACTAATGGTTTAATACTCAATGAACCAATAGGACACATTTAAAACAAGTACAAAAATTGAATAGAAAAAATGAAAATGGTCTGCCACGGGAAACTTAGAATTTAATACAGATCAACTAAGTCAACAGGGTGTAAACAAATTAGAAAGTGTGTGTGCCAAAAGTAATATAGAAAAAAAATTTACTAAAAATTTGTTTTGGGAAATAACATTAATTCAATTGTGAAATTGTTCCTCCAAACACTTGCACACTTTGTTTAGCCTCAAAAATATATCCTTCCTGCTCTTTTTCAGAAAAAACATTATTTGGTCTTTTAATGACCTGTAGTTCAAATTCTCTAGTCATTGATACAGTAGGTCTTTGATTAAAAAAAGGTTCGTTATTGAAAAAGCCAGAAACCGATTGCCTAAAAGGAAACACAAATTTTTAGTAAGATGACACATTAACAGTGGTATACTGTAAAGGTACAGACTATCACTTATGAATATCTAAGGATCTAAAGTTCTCTGACACTAAGATTTCGGAAAGCTCTCTGAAACTATGATTTAGGGAGAAAATGTGTACATATGTGTGCTCTTTACGTTTTATGTATGCCTTTAACTGTTTGGAAGCTCACGCTATGTTGTATGATACTGTGCCTATTGCTTAATTTTGAAAAATAAATGTATTGGTTATAATGAAAATTGAGGAAGACTTATTGAGTTTCTTCCCTACCACTTAAAATAAATTCAGTTATATATATTTGGAATCTAATAACTTGAGAATTGGACAGTGTCATAAAATAAAACCCAGTTTCACACCTTAAAATTAGTGAAATGAGGCATAGAGGTTTAAAATTTTACATTAGGTCATAAACAGCATCATTAACAACAGAATCTAAGTCTTCTAATTTGTAGTTCAATGCCACTTTTGCCACTCAATATGTTTCTTCTGAGAAGATTATAAGGGAAATTTGAATTCTACTGCAGGACACATAAGTAAGCTTTCAAGATACTTCTTTGAAACAAGCAACAAAAAAACCCCAAACAGAATAAGAATGATACCTGGTGCAGAGCTAAAAAGAAAAAAACGTATTAGATTTATCACTTTTACTTTAATTTGCTTTTGAAGAATTACTTGTAAAGGAATAATACAAATGAGATACTCCTTACCTATAAATTAGTGATAATAAAAAAAAAGAATGATAATATTCCGAGAAGGTTAAGACTATGGTGAAACAGCCATAATCATAGGAAGCATAAACTGGTATCAACTTTTGGGAGGGCAATTCGACAGTATGTATTAAATGTCTTAAAATGTTTGCTGTTGCCTTGGCTATTCTACTTGGAGGACGTTATCTGCAAATATTTAGCAGATTTATAGGGAAGTTCATCAGAACACTGCTTGCAATAACAACAGATTAGAAACATAGAAAATGCCTAATAATTGGAAACTGATTAAAGAAATTATGGTACATAGTAAACTCATGATTTGGAGTACTTTAGAGCCCTTAATGATAATATTCAAGTTGTAAAATGTTCAAGATATTTTTACTTGAGAAAAGTCTATGTTCATTTTGAGCTGATACTCATAAAAACATAGGGAAAGAAAAATAAAACAAGTAAACAAGTAAAGAAAAATTCTCTACAGATATAAGATCAGATTTGTTCCTTCTTTCTTTGGATACTGTAATATGAGGATATGATGCTTGAAGCTAATATAGTTATCTTTTGACTGTAAAATGAATTACTATCAAAATTCTGAGAATGACAGACCAGAAAGATGGAATGCATTTGATAACATTCCTGAGCTTCTGAACCAACCTTGAACTCTCTAACTCTGAACTTCTTGGTTTGTAGGCTAACAAATTTCTTAATACTAAAAAAGAAATCCCCTACAATACTGAATAACGCCAGATGACTAAGGATCATGAATATAGTTAAAAAATATATAGTTTAGATAGTCTAAATTCATCTAAAATTATTTTTAAAATGAAACCATGAAAACAGCTAAATATTTATTTATATTAGTATCAACCAATTAAGATATTTAACACCAGTAGAAACTACTATTGGATTTCAACTTTATCTACAGGTAACTTCAGGATATCCATAGAATTTAAAAAAGTATTTTGCATAACCTTTCCCTATGAGACCAAGTTTCTATGCAGTAACCTGAGAATCAACTTACCCTCAGTTTTCTTTGGGTCATGGCTGTTTCTAGGGCCATTTCTCTTAAGGGATCCCTATTAAGGTCAAGCATAGAAGCTTTGACTGTATCTCCAGGGTACAGGCTCAACCGAGACTGTCTGAGGGCCATTCTGGCTTGTAGCTGTATCATTTCTTCTTCTTGCCGTTTTAGCATGATTTCTTGATTAATTAGGTTGCCTTTAAGGGGTGTTTCATATTGTCTGCTATATGGAAAAAAGTAAGGGTTGGGAAAAAAACAGTTATTTTAAGTCTATATCAAGAAAAAACATGTTAATATTTTTTCATCTCAGAATAACACCTGAAGTAATATTCCAGTCCTACTTTTTAATGTAGTACGCTGTCCCATTTTTAGTGGGTAGATCTATATGCCCTACCTCTTCTCTGAACACTCTAGCACCCTCTGAATACTGCTTTCCCAGCAGTTCTCTAAGATAGGGCTATTTTATTCTTATAGTATAGACTGGGCCTAGACATGGCGTGGAGTTCCCCTTAATTCCTGTTTCAGTTTTCAGACCACTGTTGACCCCTCCTCCAATAGCTTCTTAGAGCTTCCCTGAAGTACATGTTATGAAGTAACATCATCACTGCTCTGCTTTGCTCTAGACATTTATTTTCTATTGGATGGCTCTCCCTTATTCATTAAGGATCTAAGTGCCTTCCTCAGTCTTTTTCTCCACCACCATCATTCTCATTCATGCTGGCGTTACACAGCCTGAGGAAGCCTCCAACATCCCGGCCTCTTCCACCTCAGCCAGCAGTCCACTCCCATGGTCATGCTTGCTATATACAGTAGCCACACCACCTCTAAAATGTCCTATTTCTATCCTCCAATACTGTCTCTATATTTTCTCCTTATTTTTTTAGCTTACTTCCTCTTATACCCTTCTTCAAATAATTTATTGACTAAGGAATTTTAATCCTGAGTCTCCACCACTTTCTCTGGCTATTACCCCTCTCTTGTCCTCACACTGCTTAATTCTAACCCCCATCATTAAAATCACTTCTTTGCGTACAACCCCAACTCTCATAAATTGCACAACCATGCTGACTGATCTCAATGGGTTCTCAGCACTAATTGCAACTCATTTTTCTCAGGGAATTCTTTTATATCTTCTTCTTTCTCTTTTCAAAGTTCTAGTACTCTCCTTCCTCTCTCTGATGACTTTTCCTCTGTTTTCTTGGTGAAATAAGAAGCAATTAGAAAATAATCTCCTCATCCTTCTACCACCAAACTTCCCAAATCTATATCCATATGATTTTCCTTGTCTTATGTGAAAGTGATAGATCTCCTGCACACTTACATAGGCCCCGGACCCTTACTGTGTATGGAATTCCACCCCTCTGCCCTACTTAAAGACTTTTGTCCTGCAATTATCTTCTAACATGTCAATAATCTCATACACTGGTTTATTCTCATCAGTATACAAACATGCTGTACTATTTCCTACTTAGAACAAAAAATCCTCCTTTGGTTCTGCATCACCTTTTAGGCTTTAGCCCATTTTTTAAATTGTCTTTTAGAGTACATCTCTTAAAAATTGTCATTATATTTTATTTCCTACTCTTTCTTGGATTTAGACCAACAATTTTAGTTCCTGCAATTCCACCAAAACTGGTCACAAAACAGCTAACCTCTATGTTATCAAAGTCAAAGGATAATTCTCAATTTTCATTTTACATGAACTTTAAGCATCACATGATAGTTACTCAATCCTTTCTCTTCTTGAAACATTTGACTTCTGGAAAACCATGCTCTTTTTATTTTTCTTCTACTTCACTGGCTTTTCCTTCTTAGCCTCTTTCATTTCTAATCTGGATCCTCTTTCATTTCTAATCTTTTAATGTTAGACTACAACCATGTTCAAACCTCCAGATTTTCATACACTCCACATCTACATGATCTCTCTAGTCACAGGGCCTTAATTACCTTATATATCCCTATAACTCTGGTCTCTCCCCTAAATTCTAATTCTTTTCACCTGCCTAGGTTACTGTTCTACTTGGCTATTATTATGTATCTTTAACCTAATATGCTAAAACCAAATTCTCAATACTTTTCCCTCATGTTGAACCTTCTCTCAATCATTCACTGGTTGCTTAGGAAACAACTTGGGGTTATTTTTGATTCTTCTTTCTTGCAAATCCCACATACAATCAAACAGCAAATTCTGAAGCACAACCTTGAAGATATCTATATTTAACTCTTCTTTATCACTAATAACCTAGTCTGTGCTATATCCATCCCACATGGAGTACTGTCATTGCCTCCTAACTGGTATTTTACTTCTGCAATCTGGTCTTCACAGAACAGACCAGAGTAATCTCAATAAAGTTTAAATTAGATTATGGCTCTCTATGCTTTCGATTATCCAATGGCTTCCCATTATACTAAGAATGACATCCAAAGTGCTCACCTTAGTTTCTGAGGTCTGACATGATTTAGGACCTGGTTACCATCCACTCTGACCTTCACTCATCCTGCTGCAGCTGTACTGTTTTTCTTGTTATTCTTCTAACATGCAATAATCTGCCATATTTCAGGGCCACTGCTCTTGCTGTTCCTATTGTGTGGAACCTTCTTCTTCCTCATATTGGCATGGTTCAGTTCACTTTATCACTTCAATAGTTTTCTATTCTAATGTCATCCTGTGGGAGAGCCTCCTCTGATCACACTACCTATGTAAAATAGACCTTGGGCATCACACCCCTGCACTATTTCTTTAGCCTACTTTATTTTTATTCAAAATATCATCACTATCTTACAGTATATTACTACTTGCTTTTAAATTGTTTATTGGCTATAGCTCAGCCCTAGAAAGTCACTTGAGGGACTTGATTTTGTCTTGTTCATGACTCTATCTCCAGTACCTAAACCACCCAGTACATGGCAGGTGCTCAACAATCAATTGTTAGGCAAATAATTGAATCTAATTTTATGGCTCACCCTCACATAATGGAAACAAGGGTAATAATAAGAATTTGGATCTATACATTATAACTCACACCTGTTATCTTCATCAAATTTTTGTTCAAATTATTTTAGACCAGAGCTACAAAACAGTAGCAGAAATGACTGATTATCATTTTATCTCTCCCAACATAATGCCTGGTAGAAGTCCCTATAAAGACTGAAAAGTTTGAGACACAAAAAAGCAAAGACAAAACAAACAAAAAACTCAGAAAATCTGGATCACTTAGAAATGAATAAATAGTTTGCTTTGAGTCAGAAAAAAAGATTACTTCTTAAGCAGATAGGCACAGAGGCAGTGGGAACTGTACAATGTGTAAAACAGCTTTGAATATCCTTTTTGGTCACTGAAAGGCACTTTTGATAGCTCAGGATCCAAAAATTACTCATTCTGCTGCATCTGACTCATAATTTCTTGTTAATTTGCCCCCACCCCTATGATACAAATCAATAGCACTGTCTAGACCTATTTTTCCCTTTGATTCTAGCTAAAGGGACTGGAAATTTTTACAAAGCATGCAACATATCTAAAACATCACTATTTATAGATCTCACAAATATGTGACCTAAAGAGCAAAACAGGACCACCTGATTGTATACCAGCATGCTAAGTGTATTATCAAAAACATTTGTACATATTCAGAAAATTTTGCTATTGAGTAAGGAATTGAGGTAGTATTTCAGTTAATAAGTTTTTCTGTAGGCAGAAAAAGGAGATGGGGAATAGTCTTAAAAAATAGTTTAGCATCTTTCATTCACTATAACATACACAGAACTAACAGTCTACTTCTTATTAAAATATTTTTCTTTCACATCTGCCTTTATTTAACACAGATGCTATCAAGACCACATTGGGTTTTCTTCCCCTCTTAAAGTGTGAAGGGAAAGACATTTTATCACTAAAACACAATTTGATGAGCTAAGGTGGCTTTAATGTTAATGTTTCCTAAAATTAAACTTGGAAATAGTGAAAACTAAGATGCTCTCAAAATCTTGACATGTCTGAGGAACCTTATCAAGAAAACTGACTTAAGACAAAATGATTAAATTTTATTTAGAGGTTAATGCTCTATTTGGACATTTTTATCCAAGTAAAATATGTTAAGTAACTAACACCCATTATAAAAAAATCAATTTTAATACATAATCCCAATAATTCTTCCAATTTTGATCAAGCTAGAAGGGTATCATATTAGTTATTTATAAGTTTTCTCCAAATTATATATATAGAGAAGTGACTTCCTCAATTCAGCACAGGGCTTAGTGCAATTCAGTATTTGCTTCTTATTGCTGTTCATGCCAAATGCTTTTGCTTCTTTAAGAAAACTGTGTAGTATCAAGCATAAATTTGTTCATCTCTTCCTCTTTGTTCAAAATTGTCAAAATGAGGTCATCATAATTACTATTACCACAAAGGGGTCATAGTAATATAAAATGCTATTATGCAAATATAACATTGATTAAGGTAAATGAATACTCACTAGAGCTTTCCTCAAAGAAAATAAAGTATCATGGACTATTTAAAAAGGCACAAAAAGGAAGAGAAAAAGACATAAACTTAACAAAAATGAGAATATTAAGGAATACTGTTTGAGTGCACTGTATTTAATTACTTGGAGTCTTACCCTGGATAAATTGTCTGCTTTAATCACATGGCTAAGGTTACACGGTCTATTAATAGTTTAATAGTTTATGGGTGTGAAACAGTATCTGCCAGAATTAATTAGCTAAGGGGCACGTTTTTTTGTTAATTTCCAAATGATTCTTTTGTATATGGTGGCACTTGAATTAAACAGAGATATCAAATTTAAAAGGATTCCTACGGTTTGGGAATAAATTCTGAAGCAACCTCTTGCTCTCTATCACATTACAAATTTCACATTAATGCTTAATATTAACAACATGCTTGTGTTCGTACCTGTGCACACATGAAAAGGATACACATCAATATATCCACTACTGATTTGACACTATTGAGTTTAAACAAACTAAATCAATATCTGGGCTATAGTAACATCATCTTAAGCCCAGCACAAAAATAATACCTACCTTATACAAACAGCTCTAAAAAGCTCAAATTCAGCTTTAAAAAAAACAAGATAATTTCTTTAACCCAGGAAAGATGTCAGGAATGTCATGAATAATTTAACTTTTTTACATAATAAGTTACTTAGTAGTAACCTACTCATTATTCATTTAACAAATAATACTAACTGAAAGCCTGCTTGTTGAGCTTGTTCAGCCTTTTGAGAGAGGTTTTATTCTCTTAGAAATCAAGGTTTAATATCTTTTCAGACGTTTAATGCCATGCATTCAGAACTTCCTGTTTAAATGTTATTTTATATTCATATTGACAATTAAAGAAAATCAAGCACAAACTATTAATAATCACAGCCAGTTTTGATTTTAAAAGATTCCAATAATTCAAAGGACTATAATGTCTTTCACATAATTGAATGAATTTGCAAGAATTTAAAGAGGAGGGAAAGGGAAAGGAAAATAGAGAAAATAGAGGAAAGAGGATAATGTAAAAATTTCTCCTTGACTCTAATAAATGAAAAAAAAAACAACTGTTACTGGAAACTTGTTATTACTAATATTTTTTCATATTACGTACCTTGGTCTTTGTGACTGGCCTTGACTTGGGGTTTCATCCACCCCTATGAGACCACTGTTGGATTCAAATCTCTTTGACGCTTCACTTTTTCTCACTATGAAAAAGGAATACAAGCACAGGTGTTAAAAATATGAAGTAATCTTATTTAAAAGTCAAGCATTTAGCAGATATATAGGATAATCTTTACAAATGATTCATATAACTAATATCATTAAACTCTTAAAAGTCATGTTGTATGTAAAACAATGAATTATTCCCTCTGTTATGAAAATGACATTGTTATTTGATGAAACTGCTATTAAGCTCCTGTAATACTGAAATGAGTAACTGGCGGCTTTTTTTTTTTTTTTTTTTTTTAGATAATTATTTTTTATTGAAGGGTAGTTGACACACAGTATTACATTACATTAGTTTCAGGTGTACAACACAGTGATTCAACATTTATATACATGATAATTCTAAGTACCAGCTATCACCATACCAACTGGCGGCTTTTTACAATTTAAAAATTTCATATAGAATTATTCTTTTGACACCGTATATCTCAACACTACTAAAAAATAAGAACAATCATGTTTTCTTAAAAACATCTTACTTGTTTAGATGCCTCTCACCTTGTCTGAAATCTGATTCAGAGGAAATAATAGACGGACTTTCACTGGAGGTACTAAAGACATCACTGTTGTAAGCTCTGTATCTTCGAATTGGTTCTAGGAGAATTAAAAAAACATTAGAAAGCAAACTCATTAGCTGTTCCACACAAATCAAGTAAAATATGTTTACTCTTACGAGGCTAGAACATTTTATATATTGTTTTAAATTTACCAATCACTGGATGGTGTTCAAACAATATGACTCCAATTTTGAGGCAGTTCGGAATATGGGTTAAGAGCCTCGACTCTGATACCAGATTGCCTGGGTTTGAATCTCAGCTCACTACTTGGTAGGTATGTGACCTTAGGAAAGTAATTTAACCTTCCTGAGACTCACCTTCAGCTGAAAAGGGGGTGCAGTAATAGTGGACACCTCATAGGATTATTGTGAGCATTAAGTAATATACGTCAAATTGTTAGAACAGAGTGGATGCTATATAAGCATCATTGTTAACAAGCAGTTTTTGAATAACTACTATGTATAATTCTCTATGTTAGGTGATATAAGGGATAGAAAATCCAAAGACACAGTCCCAAGCTCAAATAATTTGAAGACAGAATGTACAGTTCCACCGGAATGAGATTAATAAGCACTGGGAGTGGGGAAGACTGTAGGATAGTGCAGTTGTGTGCCCAACATGAGTGGGGCAGGACCTGACTAACATCTAAATTCTACCTTCTAAGTGTTTCTGACTCATCCCCTCTTCTTAGTATTAATGATTGCTATCACAAGTCACTATTCATCTCATGACTGGACTACTTTATGTGTCCTTCATGTGTCTCACTTTACAGTTCATATTACTGAGTGTGATCTTTCCAGAAATGAAAATCAGAGCATACTGCCATATTTCTTAAACTTTTTCAAACTAGTCTTGAAGATACAGTTTAAAAACTGCTTAGCTTGGTGTTCAAAGCCTTTCAGAAAGAACCTGGTTCCCAACTACATTTATAGCATTGTCTCTTCATATTGTGAAGTCACAGAATCACTTGTTAGAATCAAGTCAAAGTATAGACTCTCTTCTCCTACTCCCCCAAACACATATATACACAAACATTTAAATAGAATGTTAAAAATGTAATCCAGGTAAAACCTTTGTTTCATGGCCTCATTGCCATCCACTTCCCCAGACATATTCTACACTCATGTTACTGAATTTGCAGATAAGTTTTAGGTTCCTTTCTGAAAGATACTCTCTGCTAGGATTGCTGTTCTCCTGCTTTTCTTTACCTGAAATCTTTTTCTTTTTCCTTTAAGAGAAGCCTCATCTTCTGTGCAAAAGCTTTCATGACCAATAAAAGCATTGCTTCTCTTACTTTCATATTGCCTTATGCTTAATTGCAATTCTTCCATGCTAATAATTCTCTATTTGTTTCTTTGCTCTATCTGAATTATAAACTCTGATAAAAGGGACAGAATTTTTTAAAGATGTACCTCTACTATCTAGCAAATGTCTGGTACATGGCAAGCACAAAGTACATAGTTTCTGAGTGAATACAAATAAATGAAAAGATGAATGTTAAGTGTTACAGAAAGGTCACTAATGATTTTAAAGATGATTATTTGCATGCAGATAGGTAAGAGGACAAATCAGAAAGGTTTACAGGAACACAGGCATACCTTATTTTACAGTGCTTCACTTCAATGTGCTTTGCAGATACTGAGATTTTTTTTTTCTAAAAGTGAAGGTTTGTGGCCACCCTGCATTGAGTGTCAGCCCCATTTTTCCAACAGCATTTGCTCATTTTGTGTCTCTGTGTCACATTTTGATAACTCTTGCAATATTTCATACTTTATCTTAATATTTGTTATGATGATCTGTGAACAGTGACCTTTGATGTCACTATTGTAATTGCTCTGGGGAAACCAAACCATGCCTACATTAAGACAACAAACTTAATCCATAAATGTGTGTGTTCTGACTATTCCACTGATCAGCTCTTCCCCTATTTCTCTCGCTTTCTTCAGGCCTCCCTATTCCCTGACACACAACAATATGGAAATGAGGCCAATTAATAACCTACAATGGCCTCTAAGCATTCATGTGCAAGAAGAGTCACATGCCTCTCAGTTTAAATCAAAAGCTAGAAATGAGTAAGCTTAGTGAGGAGAGAGGAAGGCACATTGAAAGCTGAAATAGGCTGAAAATTTGGCCTCTTATGCCAAACAGCCAAGATGTGAATGCAATGGAAAAATTCCTGAAGGAAATTAAAAGTGCTACTCGAGTGAACATGTGAATGATAAGAAAGTAAACCAGACTTCTTGCTGATAATAAAGTTTTAGTGGTCTGGATAGAAAATCAAACCAGCCATAACAGTCCTTTAAGTCAAAGCCTAATCTAGAGGAAGGTCCTAACTCTTTCCAATTCTATAAAGGCTGAGAGATGCAGGAGCTAAAAAAGAAAAGTCTGAAGCAAGCAGAGGTTGGTTCATGAGGTTTAAGGAAAGAAGCTGTCTCCACAACATAAAACTGTGAAGCAAAGCATCAAGAGCTAATGTAGCAGTTACAGAAAGTGATCCAGAAAATCTAGCTGAGATCATTAGTGAAAGTGGCTATGCTAAACAGATTTTCAGTGTAGACAAAATACTTTTGTTGGTAAAGGATGCCATCTAGGACTTTCATACCTAGAAAGGAGAAGTCAATGGCAGGTTTTAAGCTTGAAAGGATAGGTTGACTCTTGTTACGGGCTAATGTAGCTGATGACTTTAAGTTGAAGTCCATACTCATTTACAACCCCCAAAATTCTACAGTCCTTAAGAATTAGGCTGAATCTAATCTGCCTGTACCTTAGAAATGGAAAAAAAATAGGCCTGGGTGACAGCACACCTGTTTGTAAAATGGTTTACTAAATAGTTCAAGGCAACTGTTGGGACTTACTGCTCAGAAAAAAAGATTTCTTTCAAAAATACTACTGCTCATTGACAATGCACCTGATCACTCAAGAGCTCTGGCAGAGATGTACAATGAGATTAAGGTTATTTTCATGCTTGCTAACGTAACATCCATTATGCAATTCATGGACCAAGGAGTAATTTTGACTTTCAAGTCTACCTAATTAAGAAATACATTTCATGAGTATTTGAATACACTGCCAAATACAGTGATTCCTTAGATGGACATGGGCAAAATAAACTGAAAACATTCTGGGAAGGATTCACTATTCTAGATACTATTAAGAACATTTGTGATTCATGGTAAGAGGTCAAGATATCAACATGAACAAGAGTTTGGAAGAAGTTGATTCTAACCTTCATATATAATTTTGAGGGGTTCAAGACTTCAGAGGAGGAAGTAACTGCAGATGTTGTATAAATAGCAAGAGAACTAGAATTAGAAGTGGGGTCTGAAGATGTGACTGCAGTGCTGAAATCTCATGATAAAACTTGAAGGGATGAGGCGTTGCTTCTCATGGATGAGCAAGGGAAGTGGTTTCTTGAGATGGAATCTATTCTTGGTGAAGATGCTGTGAAGATTATTGAAATGAGAACAAAGCATTTAGAATATTATATAAACTTCATCTATAAAGCAGTGAAAGGTTTGAGAGGACTAATTTCAATTTTGAAAGAAGTTCTACTATGGGTAAAATGCTATCAAATAGCATTACATCCTATAGAAATTGTTTGTGAAAGGAGGAGTCAATAGATACAGCAAACTTCACTGTTGCCTTAATTTAAGAAATTGCCACAGCCACCCTGACCTTCAACAACTACCACCCTGATCAGTCAGTGGCCATCAACATTGAGGCAAGACCTTCACTGGCAAAAACACTATGACTCACTGAAAGCTCAGATGATGGTCAGTTTTTTTTTTTTAGCAATGAGGTATTTTTAAATTAAAGTATGTAAATTGTTTTTCACAATGCTATTGCACTTAGTAGACTACATTATAGTATAAACATAACTTTTGTATGCACTGGGAAAACAAATTAGTTTGACTTTATTGCAGTGGTCTCAGTTGAACCTTCCATTATCTCTGAGGTATGCCTGTGGATGGTAAGAAACTGAGAAAATGGTATACACTATTTTTTCAAGAAGTTTGAAGGTCTCAAGAAGGAAGTTAATTTTTTTAATAGGCTGAATGAGTTATCAGGATCTTTTTAGCCAAGTGGAATGTCTGAGCATTGTTCTTAGGTAGTAGATATAAGTCTGTAGATAGGTGGAGAATGAAGTTACAAGTGAAAGTGAGGGAAACTGATGAAAAAATGTGCTGAAGTAAACAGAAAGAGAAGAAAAACCAGCACACATGGGGTGGTCAGCTTGGCAGGGAGGAAGAACCTTTTTTTCTTAGGAGAAAGAAATGATGCTACTTGGAAAGAGATGGCAGTGTGAGAAGTGAGGTAGAAATCTCCTCCCAAAACCACACATAATAGAAAAATACAGCAAATACAACTAATTCTAAAAGAGTGACTAAAAGGAAGACTGCAACAAATGGCCTACATCTGGGGAAAAGAGAAGATCTCATGGAAAAGGGTAAAGTAACAAAGCCGTGATCTGGCGGGACCCAAGTCTTCCCCCAACCCCAGCTCACTGGTGGGAGGAAGAGAAAAAGAACAGGGAGGGAGTAGAAGCCCAGGACTGCTAAATACCCAGCCCTGGAGATCTACTCTGGGAGCATGAACCCATATTGCATGGTGCTCTGGAGATTAGAGGGGTGGGAGAGCAAAGACAGGTGGAATACTTGGAGAGACTGAAATTCCAGCCACTTGTGGAGAACAGGTATCCACAACTGGCTGCTCTGAGACAGAAGAAAGGCAGACATTTTGCAAGACTTTCCAACAGTGAGAGGGCTTCTAAAGGAGCAAGGATTATAGACAGCTTGCTGGTCAGGAGAAAGGACAGGTGGACAAAATCATCCTGGGCACTCACCTCAGCAGGTTGGGAACTTTTGGGAGCATTACGTGCTCCATCCCCATGGCTGGCAACGCAGCCCCGAGGCCTCCCTACTGCAACATGCAGCCTGCTGCTCATTTTTCCCAGACTGACAAGCTTGCAAACCTGCTGCCCCCATCATTGTGCCAGACCAGCCAGAGGGCAGCCCCATTTACAGCACTACAGGAGCGTATCCAAGAGGCTGCTCCCGGTGCACTCTTAAAAGTATTTAAAAGTATTGTAGAAGATGTCAAACAATAGTTTTATGTAATACTATTTAAATTTGATATACATAGTTACTTATACATATACCATATATATGTATATAAGTATAGTTAACTTATACAGTATACATTGTATTTGATATACAATGGTTACTTAAGAAAAACTGTTATTTTCAAGTGGTACTGAAGAACTTTTTTTTTTATTGTTATAGAATCCTTACACTAAATTTCTGAGGAACTGTAGCATTGCAACATACAGGACAGTAAAACCAACAAGGCCAAGGATAGGACCCAAATATACAGACAACATGGTTTCACCTTATGAAGAAAAGTAGGAAGTGGCCATAAGCCTGTGCAGTAGGCAGAGTAGAGCACTTCAGTCGTTGTTATGCCATGCAATAACCATTTCACATCCATATTAAATGAATTCACTGTTTCATAACTCTTTCTAAAAAGTGTCTGTAAGCCAGATTTTAATGTGAGTTTCCATTGTTTGGTGGTGCTTTATAATTGTTCTTACATTATTTCACATATCCGTACTTCCTTTCTCTTCAGTTCACTCTGACAACACTAGGAAACTTATTTCAATTCTTGGGTTCTTTCTATAAGACAAGTTAATGTAACTTTTATGAACTCCTCTTAAAAGTACAACAATAAGTCATCTTCCCTTGATGAACATAAATGTTCTTAGTGACACATTTCGGGGGAGGGAGGGCTCTGCCTTATGATGCTTTCCTGCATTACGGCAGGGCCCTAGTACTTCAGAAACACACATCGGATAACTAGCTTGGCAGAACTACTAGCGGGTAGAAAGACTTTTTTTTTCTTCTAAAACTGGGGTGGTGGGGGAGGTGTCTATGTTAATGAAAGTGGTAGGATCTTTTCTGTGAGCTTCTTTGGGTTGAGGAATGTATCTTTTAAAATGTTGTTAGCCATGTTCCTTTCATGTAATGGCATGGCAAGTATAACCAGATTAAAATTCCTAAGCAATATTCACCACTCAGTCATGCTTTTAAGAAGGTTATAATAAGATTAAAGTTCTCAGCCAAAATTTACTACTCGGTCATGCTTACAAGAAAGGTTAGTTAGCCGTAGTAAGTATGGGCTTTCCATTTCTGAATTAAATAATAAATTTAACCATGTCAAATATGATAAAATTACAAGTCCTTTACCAAGATCATCCTGCATTGGTATATGCACAGAGGCACATTTTCCACACTTACAGATCATCTGGGCAGAAACATTTCTTGGCTTTCTGAGATGACCTACATAAAGGCATCCAGTAGACACTAACTAGAGAGCAGCTTTCTTCCTCTGTTCTGGTCTGCAGAAGAAAGGTAATCCTTAAAATCCATGAGGTTTCCTAACTCTATTAACAAGTTTTCTTTTGGGAGGACACTACATATTTTCTGACTATATTTAAATGTATAATATTAGCACATTAGATTTGGTCCAGATCCCAGGAAAGTGTTATTAACTGGATGATTTAAAACACACACACACACCTTCTTATGTATGAACAATTCTGGACAGGAAAACAGAGAGTACAGTAAAGTCCTCATGTACTCATCTCCCATCATCAATATAATCTAGCAATTGTTATTTTAATTAGGAAGTGTAAGACTTTTTTTATAGATGCTAAGTATTTATAGAATATTACTAAGTTTTGAGTGACAAAATTCTCGAATCATGTGCAATGGATCTATTAAAAATATTCAAATACACACTTAATAAAATGTACATGTGACTATTTTCATTGCAATGTTAAAATTATAACAGCAAAATTTTAAGCTTTTTCCATTACAGCTACAGAACTGAATTTATTTGTCTTCTGTGGCATAGACTCAGTATCTCATTTGTTGGTTTGCAAATTTCTTTTCTCAGCTAGTAAATATTTAAATGATGCCTACATTGTACAAATCACTGTATTAGGGTCCATTTGGGGTCATGATTATATATCATTTCACCAGACAACTTTCTTCTCTTTGACTTCCTATGTGCACTTAGTTCTTAGATGTAGAAAATAACTTGTATGAAAAAATCATAGCATAGAAATAATAATGAGAGTAAAAGAACAAATTGGAGATTAAGATCTGTCTGAATACATGATCAGAAAAAAGCAGCAAATTTTATGTGAATATATGTATATAAACACATAAAACATACAAGAAATATACTTCCTCCAAAAAATATTTTGTAGAATAGAGGTGAGAGAATGAGAATAGGGGCTACAGAACAGTGGTTTAAAGAATTAACATTTGGATAGAAGTCTAGTTATAGAGATTATGTAGTCATAGATACTCTGCCAATTTAACATGCCTTTTAATTTCTAGCACTATTTTACCATAATTAAGAATATGCTATTTTTTTGTCAGAATACAAGGTACAGAAACCTGGCAAATATTTTATTATCCTTTACTGTAATCTGATCCTCTATACAAAATTCACTCCATTATATTGAGTCTACTTATACAGCAAAAATTGAAAGCAGCTTCTGATGGCTAGCGTGTTTAGCCATAAGTTCTTCACAACTAAGAGTCACAATTTTCACAACCACTTAACATACTTAACACTTTAAACATATGAAGTTGTGGCCTGTGATTATGAACACTATACTTATAATATTTAACAAATTATGAAGACTTGCATTATATTCTGAATTTACAGAAAGCTGTTTCAGATGAAATGTTCAAACCTACAATCTTTACATTAAAATGAATCTAAGCCAGCACAAACTGTAATTTAAAAACATCATTTACGAGTGACACATATTCAAGCTCAAACAAGTAACATGGAGAAAGTGAGACAGCCAATCGTAACATCAGGAATTAGATAACTACAAAAAAAAAAATGTTTAAAGCCCTGCCCTTTTAAGGTTATGGGCCCTAACAAGTAAAATATTTCAGTTTTCAAATAATGTAGAGAAACAAAAGTAGTAACATTACATATTTGTGTGTAGTGTTTTCGTCTATGCTTTCTTTCCAAGGGATTAATTTTAAGAGATTAGAGATATCTTCTATATGTTCACTGGAGTCAACTATATTCTATATTATACGTTGCTGCATAATACATGAATAGAATATATTCTAAAATCCCCTGGGGGCTGGGCATGATCAATAAAAATTTTAACCAGGAGCAACAGAACTCATGCAAGTATGAAAGCATAAATGAGGAAGGATATATGGAGGAATGTTCTGTGGACTATAAATTACTTTATAGGCATAAAATTTGTGCAGTGTAGGAATGGCAAAATAATGAACTGCTTCCAGTCTCCTCCATGGGGGTCTTATCTGTTGTACTAGCCACAAATCTGGGCCATGACTTGCACCTGGGCTGCCTGAACCACTCTTTTAGCATCCTCCAGGACCCTATGTTCTTACGACTTTACCACCCACGCCTTTTAGAGCTTTCAGAGAGTACAGAGTTCTAAAGGAAACTGTTGGCTGGTCAGTCTACGACTGACAAGTATGTGATTTTTCTCAGAGTTGGACAAAACAGAGGAGAAAAAGGTGGGAGTTCTCCTCACTGTATATATAATTTATCAGAAAACCTGTATCTTATATCTGAAATAGCACCACAAAATATGCTAAACATTAAATATTAATAGCCACATTGTAATACTCAGTTTAGATTAACAAACACTTATTGAGTATCTATTGTATGTCAGGCATAGTGGTAGATGCTCAGGATACAGGATACAACTATGAATTAGACCAGGTCAAATTTCTAATGTCTACAGGAAGATAAACAAGCTCCTCAAAACAAGTAATTTCAGTGAAAAATACAGGTCATTATCCTAAACTGAGAAAGTGAGAGAAAGTCTCCCGAACCAGGTAATGCCTGAAATCTTTGATAGTCTTAAGGCAGAAAGTTGTGTAAGTGAAGGCATGGAAATAAACTTTGCCTGTAATGGAAGGAGGGAGAGAAGAAGGGAAGTTGCAAAGAGACAGAGAGATTGTGTACATAGTGTTGGAGTGAGGTATGAGACTGCAGAGATACAATCATGGACAGCCTTAAATGCCATGATCTAAGATGCTAGAATTTTATTCTGTTCAGATAATGGAATGATATTAAATGGCTGAAGGCAGAGAAGAAATATATTCAGACTTTCATGGCAGAGAAACAGAGGACAAATTGTAGCTAAGAGATCAATTTAGAAAGTAAATAGTTCATGGGCAAAAGAAGGAATTGAGATATTGGAATAGAATGAAGAAATATTTTGGAAGTTAAAATTGCTAGGTCTTAAAATTGCAGTGATTACTCATTCTAGTAAGATCCATTTTAAATCATTCTCACAACATATTAATCCATGCTTCTCAGAAGGTGTCCATGTCAAAGCCAAACTGGGTTATATTCACTAAGTATGAGTTAGATTTAAATTAGGTTCCTAATTTCTGATAAAGTAGCCTATGAATTCTGTGGACTAAAAAATTATGCTACTATGTCTATATTCATAGTTTGTACTGGCTTCTCCATTAACTTTCCTTAGTGTTTAAAAATGAAATTTCATTTTTCCACTTGAATAAATCAAAAGAAGAAAGGTAAATGTCTATGATTTAATTTAAACTAAAAAAACTTACTGTACACCTCTTCTCAAATGCCTCTCAAACACATCTTTCCTCAATTGAACTTTGATATTTTATACTAGACAAACTTTTGATGAGAATGGTCTGAAGTTGCACTACACTGATATGGTGGCCACTAGCTAAATGTAGCCATGCAAGTTTAAATAAAATAGTCACTTCCCCCATTACAGAAGCCAAATGCAAGTGCTCAATAGTCACATGTGGTTTTTAACTACTGAGTTGGACGTTAGGTACAAAACATTTCTTCTACTTAACAAGTTCCATTGGATAGTGCTGGTCTACAATATAAATCTCTTTAAAATTCAGCCCTGGAAACATAGTAGGCACTTGATTCTTTTGGGCTAAGATGTTAAATGCATCTATAATAGTGTGCTTTTCAGAGAATACATGTGATATTTGACCATTATCACTTAAAATCCCAGCTTATTCATATTTATTTCTGTGAAATTGATGTGTGAAATAGGAACTATATATTTAAATTATTTTAGTTCATAGAGAAATCCAAATAACAATCATACATATTTTAATATAAATAATATATATTAAAATGTATACAGATAAATCTTTGCTATTCAAGAAGGAAATAAGGTGAAGAAATAAAACCTGATTAGTTCATCTTCACTAGTTTTAGATTTTAGAAAGAGTTAGGTTTTGAAAAAACTTATAATCTCTCCATAAAATGTCACTCGAAGTATCCTACATAATGAATTGTAATATTTATCAATCCAACCCCATGCTTTCCTGAAATGTAATTGTAACAATGTATTAACTTTCAAGTTCAATCTTCGCTTAGAAATGAAATATTAAGGAGCCTCAATAACTAGAACAGGCTCACATACTTTAGTGTTTACATATTCTAGTTGCACAATACAGAGATTAAGCTGTATTCACAGGGTAGTCATGAAACAGAAAAACAAGGCTAGACCAGAGTTACACTGAAAGAAAGGAAACAGTATTTGATATTGATGTAAAGTAGATTGACTCAGAATTCCTTAAATAAGTGATATTTAGCCATGGTCACTTAATTACATCTGTTCTTTATATTTTCCCTTCTACTATTTATTATACAGAATGTAGAAGAGTTTTGACTGTTGGAACCAAAATACTATTCATGGTCCCCACCCAGGGTGTGGAGTACTGTTCATACTATATTCAGAGTACTGGCTCCAGGTCAATTTCTCATGATCAGGAATGTGCTGCCAACCCACAGAGCAATGGATAGGGTGTGTGTAGTAATTACATCACAAGAGAGACAGTGACAGACTCCTATTACAAAACAAACAATTTCTCAGATCTTGAGATGAAGTAGAGAAGAATGGAAAAGAAAACACTGGGAACAAGGAATAAAGTAAAAGAGTAGAATAGGACAGTCCTATGCTAGGTAAAAAAGGTCAAATGAAAGGAATAAAGCAAAAAGAGAGTGATACCAAATTTTACAACTAGTTTTCATGAGAGAAACCTGTTAGGTTTCTTCTTGCCCCTTCCCTACTGCTTCATGTATGTCGCACTTAATCTGAAAGGTTAAGTGTTAATATTCATAGTAATAATCTTATAATTGTTAACCTTCAACTATAGTTTCTTTCTTGGGATCTTTTTTTCCCTGCCTTTATAATTTTGTTCCCAAAGAAATCATAGTACCCAATGCAAATCAATGCTTTTTGACAGTCCCTCCTTGATCTCATCAGGATTACCATCTCACAGGTTCTACCATTGTCCTAAAACTGCATCAAAACACTGTCTACCACAGTAGGGAATGGGATACAATGGAGCTCTATTTTGGCCCCACCCAGTGTTGGCTTTCTGCAGGAAGAAATGCATGTGCCTCATTTTGAGCTTTCTTTCATAATATCTTGATTTACTGTATTAAAAATTACATGATTTTATTAGGAAAAGACAAGTTTTTTTTGGCAGTCAGTTGAAATATTAAGGAGCCTCAATAACTAGAACAGGCTCACATACTTTAGTGTTTACATATTCCCAGGAAGTAAAAAGTTTTCCTGATAATGTATCTGAAACATATCTGGTTTCTACTTGAAACCAGAATGGCAGAGTGGGAAAAACCCTTTTTCTGGGATCAGAAGACCTGGGTTCTAAATATAGCTCTGTTTGAGTTATGCATTATGTATCTCCTTTGGCAAACTAGCCTATTCTGGGCCTCTGAAAATGAGATGTTTAGTCTAAATGGTAGCCAGATTCTTTCTCGTACCATATTCCATGATTTTCACATCTGGTCTTCCCTGTGCTACTTGACTGGTTTCATGTTGTGAGCTAAGAAATTGCTGTGAATGTGATTTAGGCAAAGGCTTCTTTCAAGAGGCTGGGGCCTGGGCTACAGGAAGGGCTCTACATCTGAGATTGGAAGGGACAGTGATCTTTCCTATTAGCTCAATAAAGTTCTTCTAATACACAAAAAGACAAACTCAAACTTAGCAATTTCTTTTCTTCTGATTGTTTCATTAACCCAATAGACCCTGGAACACATTTTTTTAAACACTAGCAATGAACATGTGGTGGAAATCCTTAGACTAGAACTCTGAAATCTGTGATGGAAATCTATAATCTCCTGTAAGGATGGAAACTCAATCATTAATTAGTTATGTGATCTTAGGTATGTTGGTAAATTTTCACAAGCCCAAAAACGTGTGCTCTGAGACCTCTTCTAATTCTAAAATTACTGATACTCAGTAGCAACTGCCAAGTTTAAAGATCACAAAAATTGCACAGAACATTGTTAATATTTTTAAAGCCTTCAAAACAAGAATGTTCAAAAAGAAATGAGTATAAGAAAATGTGTACATTAGTAACATCTACCGTTCTGCTTGATTTATCACACATAAAAGGATCTGTGAAATCTACTTTTTCTGAGAATTAAATGAGTTAAATGGGATTTATGTTATTTTTTCTTCTTTGTACACTATTATTTTTTCTTCTTTGTATACTAGCTAATGTCTTCATATTAGCAATCTGCACTTCTGTTTGCACAGATAACATAAATTATCTCACCTTTAGGAAAAAACCCAGCATAACTCAACTAAGTAACTAATAAGAATTACTGCTTTTGAGTTCCAAACAGCAAACATTCCTTTCAAATAATGTTTTTAGTCTGAAGCAAATATAATTTATTACTACTTGCAATTTACTATATAATAAAATGGAGATTATTTAAGGTGCTGTAAGCATTTACATAATAAACCAACATTTTCAAGGTGTTTTGTTTAACTTGGTTATAAAATATACTCTGGGAAAAAATGGATAGGTTCTTTGTGAGAGCAAATGCTTTTGAATAGAAGTGCTCTTCAATAGAAAAGAAAGATTTCAGGATGGAAATTGCCATATCAAACAATTCAAAGCATATTTTATTTTTAAAAAGAAATCTCTTCCTTTTCTTGCAACTCTTATACTGGATCTAAAATTTCTACATCTGGGAATTATGTTTCATAACAAGTTGCCATTTTTAGCAAATAAGGGTCTACAAAGATCATTCAGTGTCTTTGCAGATATATATACCTATTTGGAAACAAGTTGGTCTATTTGGGTTTCCTTAGCACACATACTCATGCACTTATTACCTGAAAATATAAAAGGCTCATATGCAAACTAGCTTGATCCTCATTTTATAGGTAATCAAAAATTCACCTATTCAAACAAAATGCATTCAACAGACTATTACAGCATAATTTAACAGTCTAAATAGTTTTTCATTTAGTGCTTGATTTCTTTACTGATTTAACTCTCAAACCAAGGTTCAAATATAAAAAACACTTCCCTCAAACTTCACTAATCCACATTACTATTAATTTACCGAATATTATATCAAATAATCTTTTAAAACACACACAAAAACATTAGAAATTATTTAATTTCATTATGAAATTATGTTAAGAAATAATTAATGCAACCTTTTAAATGTGAGAAATAGTCACTAAGATTGGCTTATATCTTCACTTACTATATTTTGAGACTATTACGGTTTTAGCATTTGAATAATTGAGGGATTTTGGATTGTTTTTTTCCATAACAGGCATAACTGTCTCAATCAGGGCACTGATAATGAGGTTGGGCTAAATTAATATTCCTATGCTAGCTGTTGTGCAAACCACTCAATAGTCATGAAATACAAACTCTTAAAGAAAAAAGTATTTTAAACTACAGAAGTGCACACTCTTTGCTCTCATAACTCTAAAAGTTTACTGATCAAGAGTTAAACAGTAAAATTACATAAAACAGATTTGTTTTTATTTTCTGTCTTGGAAAGTTTGCAGACCAAGATTATACATGAGCATCTCATAAAGTTGGCTGTTTTTAAAAATGCATGTATATACAAACCCTGAATATCAAGTAAGTGTTTAATAATTTTCTACATAATTTCAAATTCTTTACTAATTTGCAACGCCTGAATTGAAAGAAAATTGCAAAGCTTTTTTTTACTAGAAGTAAAGCACAATGTGGAGAGTATGTTCAGTTCTAGAACTATACTTAAAAATTAAGCAGCAGAACAAACCTTTATTTAGCAAAATACTTTAAAGGCAATCTGTGAACAAAAAATATCCTACTGGAACAATGACATTATGGAACATGACCCTTGATTTTATGATTACTCTCCTTGAACTAGAAAGCACCTTAAAGTTCTCTTTAATCATCCACGTCCCAGAGTTTGTCTAAGAGGCATGGGGAGGTTATAAAATCTTTATCATTCAAAATGTAGATTAGATTGGTAACTCTATTTGGTTTTTTCTCCCATCTTATCTATATTAAAAATAGTCTCTATCCATATCTCTAGAACATAATTTTATTCTATATAAATATATTCTATATATTTTGAGCTTTGTGTGTAAAAGAAGTATATTTAAAATGGAGCTTTGCCCTGCAAATAAGAATTTAGCATCTATAAAGTTATTTTATGCCCACATACTAATAATGTCATAATTTGATTTATTAATCACTCTACAGTCATTATATAATTAATCTATTTTTGTTAAGCACATTTTATAGATGAGGCAACTTAGACTTGGAGTGAGTAAGCCCAATTGCTGAAGTAAGGTAGCCAAATAGCGACTAAATGGAGTATATAATTCAACCTAGACTGTCTGACTCTAAATCTATAAACCTAAATAAATAACTATAATATTAAAAACATAGATTTAAAATTTCATTCCAGACCAAACAAATTATAATCTCCAGGAGTCATGTGCCAAAATTTGTTTTTTGAAACTGGTGATTTGGGAACTACTGCATTATCACCACATTAGTCTGCCTTTTTAAGATTGCTGATTTTGATTAACAGCATCCATTTCCATGAGTCAGTCCTTTGTGGAAGCCTCCCATGAAATAGTACATGGTAGAAAGTTCTGTGGAGGATCAAAAAAAAAAAAGAAAAAACATGGCTCCTGCCCTTGAGAAGCTTACAATCTAAACATATATGACTCAAAATATTCTGTCACAAAAAGTGATGGAACTGGACATGTTTAGTAGGGATGACTTTGTGGAAACAGTGTACTTTAAATTAGATTTTGGTGGAAAGGAGAACAGAAATTGACAGAGAAGAAGAGATTAACCTGGGTACAAAGGAATGGTTTAATAAACCTTTTTTATTTCAAATCACATTTTTAAATATTTCAATTCAACTCTTTCTCAAACACACACAAAATTACTGACCTTCTACATTCATGGCTTCTCTCAGAACCTGGAGTTTCTTTTGTCTTTCTCGGATTCGGTCCAAAGCATTTGATATTGCTGAGGAGGTGGGCACTTCTCGTGTGTGAAACAATGGATCCATTTTCTGAGGGCCAAAGATATCCAAGGCTATGCTTCCATCTGAGTATCTTGCTTCCTTTTTTCTAGGAGTAGTTGAAGTCCGCACTGTTATTGCTTCTGGGAGACAATGTTGGTATCTGCCAGTCTTTCCAGAAGAGAAGTCTCTGTCACTTGTGCAAACCAAGTCCATGGATGAAGCCCAAATCTTCTTCCTGGGAAGCACATCAATGCCAGATATATTTCCTGGGCCACTAGTTTTAAGCTGGTAAGGGGAGCAGGTATTTTCAGAATCTTCATGTCCAGAATTATTATCTGATGAAATGTTCTTGAAACAATCTTCCTCATTTTGTGTGTCTCTGATGGACAAAAATCCCATAGATTTACTAAGCCCTTTGTTAAGAAAGGTCTGATGAGAGAATGGAGACTTGTGTATGTCTAGTACATCAGAAGTAGAGCTTCTTCCTGGAATGATAAGAATCTATCATGTATGCATGGAATCTGTATAAAATAACTGGAATGTAACCTTACAATTTACAATGAAGGTAGTGGCAAAATTCTAAATTCTCCAAATGGAAAACCAGAGACGAAATGGGATGGTGGTGGTGGGGATAGTGAAAGAAGGTAGAGATGCTATGTTTGTATAACTTTCTGCAATCCAATGTTTCTTATTTAATGAAATAATATATTGAATTTTTTTGAGTAGTATTATTTTATATTCACCACAGGTGAACTATTTGATTTAAAAAAAATAGATAAACATTTCTGATACTATCCAGTTCGGTAAAATAGTAATATCCATGAAATTATTTGTGGGTAATAACAACGTATAGTGAACTCTTTTAACTTCTAAAGGTATAAATAAAACATGTACTACTTCAATATAAGACCTTGGTATTTTCTAGCCATTTAAATAAGTATGTTTAAAGAAGAAAGAAAGAATTCTTACTATATTCTGGATGGAAAAAGACTCTAACATTTGGAATTCTTGTTTCAAAGTTTTATTATGATTAGATATGTTTTCAGATAATTTGATTGTGTCTAAATTATGTAAGAAACTTCATTTTTCCATGGCAGACCATCACATACTAAAACAGTTTTTCCACTTGAACATAATTTATCAGTATTTGTCAACTGGAATAAAGCTAATTCTTATTTATTCTTTAGTCCTTGATGTAGTTAAAACAGTAAGCCACTCTAACTTTTTAAAGGCAGCGGTCTGTAAATGCAGAGACATGGCAAAAATGCCCAACCAGAAATTAATTTTTTTAATCCACAGATTCAGCAACAAAAAAAATCTACTTTTTCCACATTTTTTTCTGTATGTCTTTTCTGCATTTCTTTTTTCAATAGGGGAGCTATATATATATATATAGCTATTGAAAAAAGAAAGGTAGAAAAAAACTTTATAGTTACTAACCTAATAGCCCATAAGCAGTGAAGATTTCCTGTGTGACCTTTTATGATCCTTTTTTGATAACCTACTTGCTATGTATACAATATAATGACTAAAACCTTCCCCATAATAATGAATTGTTTATTAATTTATTTGAGGAAGCCAACTGCCTCTTCAGGGTAATAACTATAAGCTTTAATTCCCTGACCACAAATTTTACCTTAAAAATCTTAAAAAAGTGAATTCATTTTAGGATGGCAACAAATAACTGCTCACTTGAGAATGAGATTAAAACATTTTCCTCTTCAGGGCAACTCATCTTCCCCTGAACATGGATCCACTTAAGGTACAAATAAAGATACATCAATAGTTGGGGCATGTCATATGAACAACATTGACAAACATATACCACAGCACATCCAGACACAGACTGTCACAGACTCTAGCTTCTAATCTAAGATAATTTAAAACAAGCATATTTCTACATTTACAGTATTTTAGGGGCAAATTACATTCTTAAACCACATACTGAAGAACAGAGATATTCTTGAAAATTGATAGACTAGATAAAAAATAAGAATTGGAAGGATTTAAAGATTATACAATATTGATGAACGGAACAATCTGCCTTCTTTTACTATCTTGACTACCAGCAAGGAGTCAAAAATTGGGTAGAATCAAACAAGTGGGTATTTTGGCAACATCATCAGTTCATGGTCAACCATTGTGGACACTCAGTTCATGCGTTAGCAGTTTACTCCCCACCATGACAGCTTCATCTTTCCTCATTCCTCAAATTTCCCACCTTCATTCCCTCCTCTCTTTTATCTGATGATCTTGTCTCATATTCTACCAAGAAAACAGAAGCTGTCAGAAGAGGGCTTTCTCATTTTTCCACGACAGATTCTACACACCTAGCATGTCTGTAAATCTTTCTGCTGTTGTCTCAAAGGATGAAATTCCTACCAGTCAAAGGCCAATTCCTAATATGTGTTTGATTCCCTCCTTCTTTTCCTTTACATCTTTGGTTAACTTTTTCCCTCTCTGCTTCTATTTTCATTATTTCCCTTTTCTACAGAGTCATTCCAGTATCTCCATAGTAAAAACCAGACAGAACCAAACCTCTCCTTTGTTACCACAATTCCCTTCAGCTATTGCTGTCTTCATTTTTTCACTTCCCATTCATTATTCTACCCACTTGAGTCAACTTCCAACTCCTTCACACCTTGTAACTCTCATCAAGTATCACTAATGACCTCCATTTTGCCAAATTGAGTGAACACTTTTCTATCCATACCTTATTTACCTCTCAGCAACAACTGATAGGAATGACAATACCTTAATGAATCACTTTCCTCTCTTCACAAGCCTGGTTTCCTCTTACCTCTCAGACTGCTCATTCATAGTCTGCTTTTTTCTCCTCTCCTGGATCCAAATGTCAGATTTCCTTAGGTATCAGTTTTAGAACCTTATCTTTTCACTTTTTCCTTGGATAATTTCATTTATTAACAATGCTTTAAATATTATATACATACTGACAACCCCCAAGTTTACATTCTTGACCTTTTATGGGAGATCCAATCTCATATAATTGGAACTTCTATTAGAGTATCTCAGAAGCACCTCCAACTGAACATGCTTAAAACTAATCTTTTGCTTCCCACATCCAGAGATGTCCATTTTACCCCAGTCTTTCCAGTTTCAGTAAGTGGCAACATTATCCAAGTGATTGCTCAAAACAAAAATATGGGTACCATCCTGAAATCCTTTACCTTCTTTATTCTCCATATCAAATCCATCAGGGAGTACTGGCTATTTACATTCTCAAAGATATCTTACTTCATGTGATTATTTCCAAATCCACTGCACCACCCTATTTCCAATAATATTATCATGTGACTAGAAAACTGCAATGGGTTTTGGAAAGGTCTCCCTTCTTCTTTTTAACTACCCTCCACTCAGCAGCGAGAATTATCTTTTCAAAATATAAATTCCAGGATGCAACTACCCTGCTTAATAAATCTCAAAGGCATAAACTATTGCACTTTTAAGTAAATGTAGCCACCTTTTGGATCTGCCACTTAAATAAATCCTTTTGAGTTTCATCTCTACTGCCCTTACTCCATCCAGGACACAGGTTTTTCTCTGTTAAGTTCTCTTACACATTATGGCCTTTGTTCAATACATACTGTGTTCTCCACCCTAAATGGTCTACTCCAGATCTTTTTCATGGTTAGTTGTTTCTATCCTATAGTTTTTATTTTTAATATGACTTCTTCAGGGAAGCCTATCCCAACCCCTATTAAATTGATCAGTTTCCAAGGGTATCATGAGTCTATTCCATTTTTAACAGGCAAATTTATCACTCTCTTTTACATCATTAGTATTTGCTAACAATATATTAATGGGCATGGTATCCTAAAATAATCATGTCATCCTAATTGCTAATAAGGTGGCTCTTGGATAACTACTGCTTTACAAATGCCAGGTTTTTATTGTCTTCATTCAAATTAGATATAACAATATTTCACTTCATATTTATTAAAAGTCCACAAAGTTATTAAATTCTGTAAGGTAGTTATAATGAAAAGAATTCATTTAAAAGTTTGCACTGATCTTCCACTCTGTTTCTATAAAACATGCCAAATTTCACTATGGCTCAGTTTGCTTTATATGTTTCAAAAATCACATTATGATAGCTAACTTACAATTTTATCACTATTACTAAAAAAAGATGATTTTTTACCATAATTAAGGCCTCTTCTGGTACCTGACAGGACAAAGAAAGGAATGGTGAAATAGGAAGAGGCATGAGAAAGAAGGGTTTGTGAGGGGGGAGCACAGGTAAACAGATAAAAAGTTGTGGAATTGTAAAACAAGGTTCAAAATAATATGTATATACTTGTTAGAGATGGTCGAAAGTAAAATTGTAAGACCTATGAGCCACAAAAGCATTAAAGGGACAAGCTGAGTGTGGACGACCTTTTAAAGGAAGAGAAAGGAAGTAGCAGGAAAAAGACACTTTGAGCAAATGGTTTCTCCAGTGGACCTGTTAGCCTAGGATAGATTTTGTTTACGTTTTGGAGGAAAACGAATATACATCTTTAGGGAGGTACAGAGAGGGGTGGATTTCAGCTGGTACAAACACACCGTTCTTAAATCATATATTACTAATTGGCAGGAGTCTCGGTGCATTTTGTCATGTCAATGTTTACTATCTTCGAATACATTAGATACGTAATTGCCTAATTAACACTTAACAGATGGATAAAATGCATAATAACATCACATACAGCAATACAATATCATGATTGCTTTATGTCACTAAAGCACTAGGGACAATTTTTCACTAATCTGGGAACTCAAACTGAGAGTTCAAATACAGAATCTGGTCATGTAAGTGAGGAGAAACATGAAATTCTACAGTCATTTATAAAGTGCTTAACTCTGCTAGACCAGTGAAATCCATGTTTTGTTATTAACACCAGTACCACTTAATTACTGTATTTGAGACTAGATAAAATCCAATTTCTTCAGCTGGTTTCCCAGGTCTTTCTAAACATATGCACAGACTATTATAATTATTTTACTTAAGAGGCAATAAACAGTGCTGAAATCACTAAATAAATACACCTAGTAGCTCTGCTAACCACCTACTTTGATCACAGAAAATTAAACTAATGTTATTTCTGAAAGCAATGCCATTGGAGCTGCTCTTAATAAAGATTTCAGATGGAACCTTTTTAATATTCCTCTATCCTGGCCGAGTTAGTAGCTCCTTCCACTATACTCACAGAGCACGACGGACCTCTATTAGGACATTTCCTTTACTATATTAATTATCTATTATATTTTATATCTGTCATAACTCTCACTTACTCATTTCCTCACTCCTACCGTTCCCTTCAGCTGGAATAGTAACATAAAGGACCATGTCATACTTTTGTATTTCCAGTTTCAGGTAAAAGAATGTTTGTAGAATGGACTGATTACTTAACTTTTTGACATCTTTTTAAACCAAATTTAGATAGCATAATCTACCATAAAGATTACTGTCAAAAGACCTGGGTTTTAATTTTAATTTTATCATTCAACCCATGCACTTGAAGCAAGCCAATTGATTTCCATGTTTCTTGTTTCCTTCACATACAAAAATGTGGATATAATTTGTTATGCCTTATTGTAAGAGATGACAGGATAAATGAACTAACCCATATAAACTATTATGAACTCTTCAGAACAAGGGCAACATAAAATTCTAAATTTTGCCTCCCTTTTGTTTCTTCTTTATTTTCCTTTGCATATAATGATCTAGTGAGGGCAAACTTAAAAGTTATTTTGAGAGGAAATCATGAGACTAGAAATCAAAAGAATTATGAAAATTTTAGATTTTATAATTAAAAAAATCAAATTATTCAAAATAGGGTAAGTGGTGCTTATAATCAGGTTTTCTATCTCTTGAGGAGGCTTTGAGTTCAGAGGGAGTTTACAGACATAAGCATCCAAATTTAAAATGAACCCGTAAACATTTTCCTTTTGGAGAGCACAGAGCTTGTTAAAACTAAATGGGAATAATCAACTTTGAAGAGCTATCAATAAAAGATTTTAAGGACACAAAAGTCTTCTTAACAGAACATGTTCAATTTATTTTAGTTAAATTGAACAAAATCTTCCTTGTAAAGTACATTGTGTGTTACGTATTTTTGTTATATATGATAAACATATTCTTAATTCGATATTATCTTTCACCTGTCCCCTCATACACAGACTCAAAAAATTCACAGCATTTCTTAGAAGCAAATTTCAAAATAACATTTCAGTATTAAAAGAGGCTCCTTGATTCCCCATCTGTCCTCACAAATGTGTTTAGCTATATAAAAAAAGAAACATGGTATTATCAACACACCCAAGTTCTGAAGCACTATCATTCTGATCTGATCATGGTGCAGATTTCCCCTTAAGCTTGGCAGGAAACATTTGATTTCTTTCTGCTTAGTGAAGCCATTTTATCAGTAATGGCAGTATAAAATAAAAAAGTGGGGGCAGACAGCTTACTAGTTTAGACCTTAGCTTCTGTAACAGATCGGAGAAGTAAAATACAAAGAGACTTTTTTAAGGTCATTTACTCTTTTTGGTTGAACTATCAACTCAGTTTTAGTTGAACAATCAAATCACTTAGATACAAGGTATTATTCCTAAAATTTCATACTTTTGTATCTCACTGAGCATCTTGACAGTTTCTTTACTGAAAACTGTGATCAGAGTTTAATAAACAAGCTATCACTGCATAAAGTTTTTAGTTTGGTTTGCATCAAAGATGATGCTTTGCTGCAAGTGACCATTTATAGTTAAGAACTGGTGCTGTCCAAAAGTAACACCAGTGCCCTAGAAGAATATTTCTTCTTCACAAGGTAATTTTTTTTAATCTTAAAGTTTTTATATTACATTAGCACATGACTTTGATTACTGGCTGCTATTTGCCTCTGTCTGGTAACAGCTATAATTGATGTGTTACATTGATTCTGTCCTTGAGATGTGGTTGTATAAATTTAATAAAGGTAATTAAAAGAGCCCTTGAACAGTACTATTGAGGAAAGTAATGGCTAAAACAGGTTGAGGAATCTCTTCCATTGCACTTGTTACAAAAAAATGGCTATTCTCTCTTTAAGTATAAGAACGTCTAATTCTAAACCCAAATATAAATAAAATCCGGTTTATAAAATTGACAAATCGTAATTCCTTACAAGTTCTCTTGAATTTATTTATAGGGGATATTTTGTTCTCCAGTAAAGACATATGACTATTAGAGAATAAAAATCAATGACGGTCTATTTAAAAATTTCTCTGTTAATTTTCTAAAGTCACTACAGTCAATCCTAGATTATTTGCATTTGGACAGTCCATTCATCATAAGAGTTCTAAAGAGCTGTTAGACAATAATACTAAATCTTTCTTGATATAAAAACAGTCACAAATAAAAGGCATTAATAATTTGGTTTAAAACTTCTGATATATTGCTTGTTACAATGAGAAAATAGCCTAATAATATGAGCCAAGATAAACTACAGTTTATTTTTTTTTACTTTGCATACAAGTAAATACTTAAAATAGTTTATTAAAAAATAAATTATAAAGTCCATATATTTCTGTATGGAACCATTAAAAATTCTATTACATATGTGTTACATATAATATTTTTATAAAACTTTTTCTCATACCTATTTAATCAACAAATGTTCATTTAATGCCTACAAAAACTCATGTGCTTGATATAGTAGGTTTTCCCTATCCCTAGCATCTAGATGTCCACAAAGCTTAACTGTTGTATATGGCTTTTAATTAGAACTATATGTATATATGTAAATGACAAGTAAATAACCAGCTAGTTCAGGTATGTTATAGAAAAGGTATAGATTTAGTTCAATACCTAATTACTACCTCTAAAATATTATGTAATAATTAATCCTGTAACAATAACACACTGAATCACAGAAATAAATCTAAACTATTTCAATATTTGGCAGTTTTTAAAATTTGATTAAATATAGCAAGGTGATCTTCTTCCTTTTCTATAGATTCATAATGAATAGGGATAGAATGGGGGTCTCATGTATGTATCAGAACGTTTTTTATTCTTAGAAAAAAAACTGTCTTTAAAAATAATTATAACATTATATTTACTAAGTCAACAAGTAACAAATAAGTGAACAATCTTCAATTCCATAACGTGGCCACTTAATGATAGTAGCAGAGGAGAGAAGGGAAATACAGAAGGAGATTAGAGAAAGACCAGGGAAGAGAAATAAGGAAGCAAGGAGGGACGGAGGGAGAGAGAACAAAATTAAAAAGATGATAAATCAGAGAATGAGAAATCAGTTCTTTTAAGTCTGATGTCCACTTATTAAAGTGTTCATCATGTCTCCTTGAAAAAGACAATTCCAGCATGCTGACATTCTTCATCTGTTATTTTCTATTATTATTCAGTTCTAAAACAGGCAACTGACTGAAAAGTTGATGGGGTAACAAAGTACAATTCTTAGTACCAAGGTTCACACTTCATCATGTCTCAAATCCTAGTATGGTTTTAAAATAAAGGAAAACATATTTTTACCTAGAAGAGGAAGGTGTGTCAATACACACACACACACACACACACACATATATATATATGGACATAAGTACAGGGAGGAAACACAAGAAAGGGTTAAAAATACTTTTCTAATTGCTATTAAAGCATTGTAAAACCTAAGTTAAACAGTCTAGCTCTGAGGTTTTTTTTGACCCACACATAAACTAATAATGTATGTATTAGAAAGGGAACCTTATGTAACTGGAAATAATTTGATTGTATTGATGATATGAAAGCTAAGATACCTTTTCAGAAAAATAGTCCTCATTCACAATAAGTAAAATGGAAGTGCCAAAACAAACACTTAATTAACTGCACCATTACAGAATCCCTCCATTAGAAATGATTTTATTGCTCCTCTTTGACTTTTCAAGATAAGCAGTACACTTGCTTAGGGCTCATTCTTCCTTTTTTTGACAGAAGAGTTCTGAATTCTGCAAAACATGTGGTACAGATAATCAAGTGTCTATATTTGTTTATACAGTAAGAGTTTCTCATAGCTTCTGAATGAGACAGCTATGATTTGATTGATTAAATGAAAAAGCTAAGCATCTTGGCTTTTTAATCTGACTATATCAGTTAGGATGTTTTATTAGAATATATTTAAGCAATATTTACATTTACTTTTCCCTAGCCCCAAGATTTAAGACAATAAAATATTTCACCCATAAAATATTTTTGTTAATGTTTATATTATCATGAGTATCAATATTGCTTGAGAAAAAAGATATCACCAAAAACAAAAGTTCAGTTTACAAATAAGCCCAGATTGAAACTTAATACTGAAAAATAAGTTTTTATTTTTCTATGTTCAATTCACCTATTTGGATTTCTATTCATTTCCTCAAAAATCAATTTAATAATTATGAGATAATTATATAATTACCGAATGCTATTGGCAAATAGCAAAAACACTCTTCATCAGTTTTTATTTACTAAGCATCATACCCTAAGATAGTATTTGGTAACTGCAAGTTATTAAATCAGTTGATCAGGATATAATTTAGTGGGTAGTGACTGGTATTAAAAAAAAAGAAACAATAGAAAATAACAGTGCAGTAAGAATAATGTTGCTTTCTGAAGTTTTGTTTCATAGCACTTAGGTTCAACATGCATGTGTTTTGTCTTGCTTTAAAATATGTTTTTAATATAAAATACCATGGTAAAGTATAAATGATATTACTGCTATAATGACAATATTAAAAAAAAATGACTTACTGTGGGAGTCCTGACTGTATTAATAATATTTTCTGCATAACTTCAATGGACTTCTAAATTAATACAGCTAGTGCATTTTCCCTGCCTCCACTTTGCAGACACGTTCTAATGGTTACAACTATCAGATTTCCAAGTCAGGTCAGTATGATTTCGTAAAGGAAATAATGAAACAAAGTTAAAGCTTACACATTTCCTATTAATATACTCTTACCTGTTGGTAATCCTTTTCCTCTTAATCGGTCTCGAATAGCCTGGCTTCGATCAGGCTTTTGTTCATTGATATGGGAAAGCTGGTCCATCTGCACACAGGTAATCAAAAATCAAGTTGGGAAAGAATCTCCCTTTTGTTTTCATGGCAAATGTCTACAGAATGACACTAGTTAGACAATTTTTGGAGAGTATAGCGTTAAGTAGAAACTCCACATCTGCTATCATTAATTTGTACTCCTTGGTTAAGATTTATGTAGCTCAGTTCTCAATTCATTTTCAGGATATAAAAGGCAAGAAACAGCTATCAAAGAGTAAGCTCCTAGTCAGGGAACAAATTTGGCCAAATTAAAGTAGATAAAATGAGCTCCATTTGAAAACAGTCAGCTTGAAGTATTCTTTCTTTCCAAACTAGCTACTTTCATCTCTCAAGTTGATTATAATTTTAAAACCACATTAATTCTGGCACACTAGAGCTATCTCCTGGTTGTAACTAGCACTGAGGTTACTGATTTAAACTCTTTTCAAAAACAACCTTCTAGATTTTGGCTGCCAAAAATTATATTTGAGAAATGCTGTAAACTAAATGGACATATTGAAGGATGATAATTAAATTTAAAGCAATGTTCTTCTGAGTCCCTCTTATAACAAAACATTTAAGTAGCCTTAAACTTTAGTAACTTTCACCAAGTGTACTTGTTTAAAATAAACCATGTCAAGTTAGATCAAATTCCACATTACAAGAAATGAAAAGTTAGAATACTGGGTTTATACAGATGATCAATTAGAATAGAAACCTTTAAGAAATAACTGGAAGGAAGAGAGAATGGTGAAGAGAAATTACTAAAATCTGGCATCAAGAGCATGCATAGGTATTTGTTTACTCATCAGTTTTATTTTTCCTCTCTTAGTGATACTTGTCTGAGTATGGTTTAAAAATAGATTTAAAGCTATATATTCAAGGCATTATGTTTCCTACCTATAAGAAGACTTAAATGGAAATATTTCTTAAATGATGTTATCATTTAAATTATGTAAATAAGTCCACATTGCACTATAGTATCAGTAACTGAAGAGATAAAGAACACTGTGCATCTTTGTGAACCCTTGCGTTGACACTATTATCAATAATAATTCTCTTATTGAATAATTACTGTAAGGCAGACATTACCTTTAGTGCTTTACATATTCCACGCTATGTAGTCCTCAAAAAAACCTCAGTTTTTTATCCTCATATTACAGATAAAAGGAGAAGTAGCAAGGACCCTTCTAAGGATCTTGAAGCCGTTCAACAACATTAAAATAATTATCCTCACAACTGTTCAGTAATATGAGTGGATGGCATATACTATTATTCCTAGTTTCAAATAAATAAAATTGAGGTCAAAGTTCTTATTAAATCAGTGGAAGAACCTGGATAAGATATCCTGCTGGCTTTTACTCTGCTAATTAATTTTAAGTAAGAATTACAGTCACTTAGAATGAATTTCACAGAGTGGAAGATGAACTCATTTGATCAGCTACTGAAGCAACAACAGCTTCACAGCATAATGGTTCTGATTTTGTCTGTAATTTACAATGTATGTGGCCATGGACACATTATTTAATCTTTCTGAGACTTAGCTGAATTATCTCTGATAAGGATGAAACTATGTCTTGTAACCTGGGGTTGTTATGATCAATAAACGTGATAAAGCATATAAGCCATTTTACCACAGTGCCTGGAACAAAGTAAACACTTAAGATAACAATAGCAGTCAGAGTTACTTTTGTCTGGTGATAAGCAGGAGACTAGCAAGAGCATAGAAAGATGAGGGGAGCATTATTACTTCTACTTAGGAGAAATTTGCCTCTGGAAAGGCAAGCTCTTTATGCTAATTTCAACTGACACTTCTACTCTTCTCTCCCACTAAACAACTCCACAACACATTCCACATTAGACTTATGACTGTTCCTCAAACATACCCGGTTCTGTCCCATTTCACAACATTTATCCAAGTTTACTTCTCTCTGCCTGGATGACTCTATCTAGTCCAAAGTGCTATATTTCAATATAGTCATAACTTCTATCCTTTTCCCTCAAACTCTCAATTCAAAATTTTTACTATGCTTCTTTTCATACCTTTTTTGCATTTTATAATTAAGCAAATAGTTGTAGAACTTTAAATAAGAGCTCTTAGAAGGCAGAGCAAAAGTTTTATTCAAAGTTGTTTTTCCTACAGTAACTAGCACAGGTTTCATATGTAGATGAGCAATAAACTCAAATACTGAATGTAAAGGGATCGAGGTCTTTTATCTAAGGCAACTACTAGGTGGATAACAGAGTTTCATAGGGGAGTATTTCTTTATGGAAAAACAGAAACTTTTTTCCAGCAATTTCCAGCAATTTTACTATAGGAGTAAAGTCTGCAAACAGGATAAAAGTCTTAGAGGAGTAGTGGTGTAATGCAAAGATCCCCGGAGTAACAGGAAATGTAAGTCCCATGAACTGTGTGAATCTCAATTTCCTTATTTATAAAGTGAAGGAGTAGTACAGTTCAACATTTCTCAAAGTGAGTTTTATAGAACATTACTATTATGAGAAAATCTGTGAAAAAAGACCTAAATAAATTTGGGAGACACTTCATCTACATGGCCTATCCCCCCTGAAGGTTAGTAATATAGTATTATTAAAGGCTCTGAGAAGTTCTGTAGTGAAAATATATTTAATTTCCCTTAAGAAGTTTTTTTTCTCAAGCTTATTTGACCATTGAGGAACTTTTTAAAACAAGAATATATTTGAAACTATGAAGAAGACTTTGGTCTGGATAGAGAGCTTTCACAGATTTTCAATAGCTTTCCTTTGTTTAAAAAAAAAAAATCACACGCAGGAATATAAATAAATCGAACTTGAACAGTACTAGTTAAGGAGGGAAAAAGGCAGCCAAGAATCCCATTCACTCAGCCTCTGCATTTCTCTCACTACAGAATTGCAAAGGGGTACAATTTAAAACCATTTGCCTGGAAGAATCTATGAACCTGTTTCTTATTAACTGGCAAAGTGGGTGGAATTTGGATATAACCCTGGCAGCCATATGACATCCAGGTTAAGATGGCAGAACTAGATACCTAGGGATAAGGAATATTCCTTAAGCCAGCAAGAACACTGATGAAAGTGGCAAATTTGTACAGCACACAAAGGAGAGGGACCACTCTAAGGTCCCAAAGTTTAGACCTAGATAAGATATTAATAAACAAAGAAGTATCCAAATTAGGGCAAATAGTATAGAATATAGCTTAAGAAATGCAGATGTAGGAGTATTAGATATGAAGAATTCTAAGAATAACAAACTGTATATGTAAGAGAAAAGAGAAAGTGGCAGACTCCAAATCTCGGGGCAATCTAGCAGGGATACAAGCATGTATTCCTCCAGGGCCAGTGTCCATAGAAGGCAGGGAGGGTTTCAGGAATATTTAAGGAGTCCACACAAATAAGTGGTCAAGAAAGAGGTATAAAGCAACAGAATGTGCATTTAAATAATTCTAAAACCCATTTTGTGTGTCAATGAATTTTTCACAATAGATAGAACCACTTGTTGAAAGCTCTTTAGGAAAAGATGAAATAAAGGAGATAAGAGCAGACATTTTCAGCTCTAACATGCTGTGATTCTATCATACTTGCTGGAATAAAGTTCTAAAAAAGAAAACTAACTCTAATGAAATTTGGAGATGAAGTTACTGCACTGAGCTTCTAAATTTTAAGTACTGTTTCACATAAACAACATTAGAACAAGAGATTCATCAATCTCCTGTTTCTAGTCTTCACTGAGCAAATGCCACTACAGAGTCTTTAAAGAAAATTTTGTGATATGCTACTACATTTAAAAATATGACTGTATGTACCAGTGGACCTGTAGCTTACCCCAGAAAGATTTCCCAGAACCAGTTTTACCAACTGCTTCACATAAGAAAATGAAGGTGCACAATTGCTATTCCTAATGTGGGCACTGCAAGCATCCAAGACAGTCCGAACAGAAACCCGAGCGTAAATAACATCCTCACACATTCCAAGCAGTATGCTGTTGAGATGATCTCCAAGTTTGATAGGCTGAAATAAAGAAAGGAAAAGCCATGTTGATATGTGTGAATATATCTTATCTAATATGAAACAAGCAATTCTGGGAATGACAGGAACCACACTGAAGACTCTCCAAACACTTGGAGGAAATGAATTCTTCCCTAGTAGCATATTATTGTATTGCATTTTAGCTTTTCATAAGCCAAAAAAATTATTAGCAGAAGATATCTAAATTTAATCTCCTAAAATAGGAAGTATTATAGAGAAAGTCTGGGATTTTTTTATATGATAAGGAATTCCTTGGTTATTCAGATATTTTGGTAAGCAGTTATTCTATATATACCATTGGGGGGGGATAAGAAAATTCCTAATTCAATAAAATATATTCAATATATAGTAAATAAAATTTGACACTGTCATGATAACTTAGAAGAGATTCCAAATATTGAATTGACTCAATATAATTTCAATTTAAGTTCTAATTACACTGGTGAAACAGAGAAGCCAGAATGTGAGATTTTAAAAAATTGGTTGATGTAATTTATAGATTATATCCAGTTGTCCAATAACATACCAAGAAATGCAAATTAAAACCACAAAAAAGAAGCCACTACACACTCAAGTTAATAGTTCAAAATAAAAAGAATAAAATGAAGTACTGGTGGAGTTTAAACTGGTACATCCACTATAGTTTAACATATGCTTTTGCTGTCATCAGCCATTCCCTTTCACATCTCATCCATCTGGGTATTACATCATCCTTTAGATCTCAGCTTAGGCACAAAGTCCTTTAATAAACTTATCCTCTCTCTCCAAGTCTAGTTAGGGGCTCCAGTTAAGATTTCTATTATTTGTCCCCGTAATCAACTTATACTGTGATTGCAAATTATTGTGCCCCTTTATCCCCCTCACCCTGTGCTCCCCACCTGCCCACCAAATGTTCGCCTCCCCCTTGGTAACCACTAGTCACTTCTCAGTGTCAATAAGTCTACTGTTGTTTTGTTCTTTCTGTTTTCCTTTGTTTTTTAATTTCACATATAAGTGAAACCATATGGCATTTGTCTTTCTTCACCTGGCTTATTTCATTGAGCATAATACCTCTAGATCCATCCGTGTTGATGCAAATGGCAGGATTTCTTTTCTTTTTATGGATGAATAATATTCAACTGTGTTTACATACCACCCTTTCTTATTTATTCCTCTACTTATGGACACTTTGGTTGTCTCCATATCTTGGCTTTTGCAAATAGTGCAGCAATAAACATACAGGTGCATATATCTTTTCAAATGAGGGATTTTGTTTTCTTAGGGTAAATTCCTAATAGTAGGTTTACTGGATCAAATGGTGTTTTTATTCTTAGGTTTTTGAGGAACTTCCATACTGCATTCCACAGTGGTTGCACCAATTTACATTCCCACCAACAGTGTAGGAGGGTTCCCATTTCTCCGCATCCTCACCAATATTTGTTATTTCTTGTCTTGAATAGTAGCCATTCTAACTGGTGTAAGGTGATGTCTCATTGTGGTGCTGACTTGCATTTCCCTGATAATTAGCATTGTGGAGCAGCTTTTCATGTGCCTGTTGGCCATCTGAATTTCTTCTTTGGAGAAGTTATATCCTCTGTGGATTTTATAATAGGGTTATTTCCTTTTTCGGTATTGAGGTATGTGAGTTTTTTATATATTTTTGGATGTTAACCCCTTGTCGGATATGTCATTTATGAATATATTTTCCCATACTGTAGGATTTCTTTTTGTTCTACTGATGGTGTCCTTTGCTGTTTTGTTTGATATAGTCCCATTTGTTCATTTTTGCTTTTGTGTACCTTGCCTGAGGAGATATGTTCAGGAAAAAGTTGATAGTGTTTATATTCAAGAGATTTTTGCCTATGTTTTCTTTTAAGAGTTTTATGGTTTCAGGACTTACATTCAGGTCTTCAACCCATTTCGAGTTTACCTTTGTGTATGGACTTAGACAATAATCCAGTTCCATTCTTTTGCATGTAATTGTCCAGTTTTGTCAACACCAGTTGTTGAAGACGCAGTCTTTACCCACTGTATATTCATGGCTCCTTTATTGTATATTAATTGACTATATATGTGTGGGTTTATATCTGGGATCTCTATTCTGTTCCATTGATCTTTGGGTCTGTTCTTGTGCCAGTACCAAACTGTTTTGATTACTTTGGCTTTGTAGTAGAGTTTGAAATCAGGGAGTGTAATCCCCTCCCCGGTTTTTTTCTTCTTTCTCAGGATTACTTTGGCTATTTGGCGTTTTTTGTGGTTCCACAGGAATCTTAGAACTATTTGTTCTAGTTATTGAAAAACACTTGGTATTTTGATAGGGATTGCACTGAATCTGTAAACTGCTTTGAGTAGGATGCCCATCTTGACAATATTAATTCTTCCTATCCAAGGAGGCTCCAACTCTGGTTCTTCACAGTACCCTCCATTTTCCCTAACAGCATTCATCAGTTATAATTGGTTATTTAGTTTTTTGTACCCACAAATGTACTCCATAGGCATGGACTATTATAGTCCTAGTGTATGGTACAGTGTCTGACACAAGGTAAGTGCTTAATAAATCCTTCTGAATTAATATAAAAATATTTCCAAAATGGTTGATTTCTCATAGCAAAATAAAAGTAAAAACATATCCTTCCCTTCAAACTTATACATTACTCATGTTAATTCTATTTTTCTATTTTCAGTTGCCAGAAAAAAGAGTATTAAGTGTTAAATAAAGGCTGCGATCACATTTCACATGTAAGTTAAGATGTATAATATATGACACCAATATTCCTCCTTATAATTTAACTTTCATTTACATTTATAGAATTGAAACTGAGGAAAGTAAATATACTGTGTTTTTCACGATGTAAGATGACACTAAACCAAGTTGAAGGCTATCATTAATATATCTTTCATAAATCTTAAGATGTTTGAATTTTAGAAAAAAAGCCTAAAATGCTTGTTAATTCTTAATTGATTAAAAAAAACACACCTAGTTATTTTTGCTTTTGATTTCTAAATGCCTAAAATAAAACTTAATTCTGTCATATCTTGGCTTTGATGAAATAACAAATTTTTAATTTTTAATTTTCAATTATTATTTATTACTATGTTTATATTGGGTCTTCAGGAATCAGAGTTATTTTAGAAAATAAGACTAGAAGCAGCCCAATGGTCATTAGAGTCTAAGACTTCAGAAAGTTTTCCTTTAATACCAGTGTCTGCTGCTGCAGGGATAGTAAAGTATGATTATGAAGTGACGAGAGAAAAAAGTTACAAAGTATAAACTATACTCTGAGACATAATTAAAGCTACTATTCCTACATTTTTGCATCAATAAAGGTTTTCACTTTCAGTTCAAGAATGAACGATCAAAGACATTTGCAATCCCTCTTATCAGTCATTAAGTTATAAGAAATAAAATGGACTCCCATTTCTCTTATTATAATTATTGAAGAGGCCACTATAGTTGACAGACTAAATTGTTGAAACCTGGGTAGTGACTGTTACAATTCTAAGAATATCCTTAGGTACATAATTTCTTTAGAACCTACACAACACATGTAAATACACAGAAGAGCTTTCTAAAAAAGTTGAAACTTGTACAAATGTGACAAGTTGACTTACTTGGCTCTGAGGCACTTCATGATCAGCCCCCCAGTACAACGTCATTCCAAGAGAATAAATATGGATCTAGGGATAGAATTTAAAAAAATCATTTTATGGTAAAATATAACTAAAAAATATAGCAAGTACTATATCTTCACGACTTTTTGATTCAAAGAAAGTATAACACATCATTTGAGAAAATCATCATTTCATATTTTGTATTAAGTATGTGAGAGCTTAAAACAGAAAATAAGACTAGAAATGATCATAACAGAATTTTCCCCCACCCCCATTCCACCCTCTATGAACAATCATTTTTTTAATTAAGGTATCATTGATATACACTCTTATGAAGGCTTCACAAGACAAACAATGTAGTTACTACATTCATCCCCACTATCGAGTTCCCCCCACACTCCACCGCAGCCACTGTCCATCAGTGCAGCAAGACGCCACAGAGCCCCTATTTGTCCTCTCTAAGTTATACTGTCCTCCCTGTGACTCCACACACACCGTGTTCACCAAACATGATACCCCACAATCCCCTTCTCCCTCCCCACCCACCCTCCCCCACAGTAACCACTAGTCCCTTCTTGGAGTCTGTGAGTCTGCTGCTATTTTGTTCCTTCAGTTTTGCTTCATTTTTATACTCCACAAATGAGGAGTATATTTTTCTTTCTCTGCCTGACTTATTTCACTGAGTATAATATAGTTGCATTCATGTTGTTGCAAATGGTAGGATTTGTTTCTTTCTTATGGCTGAACAGTATTCAATTGTGTATATATACCACCTCTTTAACCATTCATCTACTGATGGGCACTTAGATTGCTTCCATTTCTTGGCTATAGTAAATAGTGCTGCAATAAACATAGGGGTGCATATGTCTTTTTTGAATCTGAGAAATTATATTCTTTGGGTAAATTCCTAGGAGTGGAGTTCCCAAGTCAAATTGTATTTCTATTTTTAGTTTTTTGAGGAGCCTCCATATTGCCTTCCACAATGGCTGAACCAGCTTACATCCTCACCAGCAGTGTAGGAGGGTTCCCCATTCTCCACATCCTCACCAGCATTTGTTATTCTCAGTCTTTTCGATACTGGCCATCCTAACTGGTGTGAGGTGATATCTCATTATGGTTTTTATTTGCATTTCTCTGATAATTAGCGATGTGGAGCATCTTTTCATGTGCTTGTTGGCCATCTGAATTTCTTCTTGGAGAAGTGTCTGTTCATATCCTCTGCCCATTTATTAATCAGGTTATTTGATTTCTGGGTGTTGAGGAATGTGAGTTCTTTTATATTTTGAATGTTAACCCCTTGTTGGGTATGTTGTTTCTGAATATATTCTCCCATACTGTAGGATTTTGTTTTGTTCTACTGATGGTGTCCTTCATTGTACAAAAACTTTATAGTTTGATGTAGTCTCATTTGTTCACTTTTGCTTTTGTTTCCCTTGCCTGAGGAGATGTGTTCAGGAAAAAGTTGCTCAAGTTTAATTCAAGACATTTTTGCCTATGCTTTTTTCTAAGAGTTTTATGGTTTCATGACTTATATTAAGGTCTTTGATGCATTTTGAGTTTACTTTTGTCTGTGGAGTTAGACAATAATCCAGTTTCATTCTCTTAAATGTAGCTGTCCAGTTTTGCCAACACCAGTTGTTGAAGAGGCTGTCATTTTCCCATTGTATATCCATGGTTCCTTTATTGTATAATAATTGAGATATATGCTTCAGTTTATATCTGGGATCTTCATTCTGTTCCATTGATCTGTGGGTCTGTCCCTGTGCCAGTACCAAATTGTACTGATTACTGTGGCTTTGTAGTAGAGCTTGAAGTTGGGGAGTGTAATTCCCAAGGCTTTATTCTTCCATCTCAGGATTTCTTTGTCTATTCGGGGTCTTTTGTGGTTCCGTATGAATTTTAGAACTATTTACTCTAGTTCATTGAAGATTGCTGTTGGAGTTCTGATAGGGATTGCAGTGAATCTATAGATTGCTTTAGGCAGAATGGGCATTTTGACAATATTAATTCTTTCTATCCATGAGCATGGGATATATTTCCACTTATTGGTGTATTCTTTAATTTCTCTAATTGGTGTCTTGTAGTTTTAGGGTATAGATATTCCACCTCCCTGGTTAGGTTTACTCCTAGGTATTTTATTCTTTCTGATGCAACTGTGAATGGAGCTGTTTTCCTGATTTGTCTTTCTGTTAGTTCATCATTAGTATAAAGGAATGCAACAGATTTCTATGTATTAATTTTGTATCCTGCAACTCTGATGAATTCAGGTATTAGTTCTAGTAGTTTGAGGGTGGATTTTTTAGATTTTTTTAATGTACAATATCATGTCATCTGCAAACAGTGATAGGTTAACTTCTTCCTTACCAATCTGGATGCCTTTTATTTCTTTGTGATATCTGACTGACATGGCAAGGACCTCCAGAACTATGTTGAATAAAAGTGGGGAGAGTGGATTCTTTGTCTTTTTCCCAATCTTAAAGGAAAAGCTTTCAGCTTCTCTCTGTTAAGTATGATGTTGTCTGCGTGTTTGTCATATATGGCCATTATTATGTTGAGGTACTTGTCCTCTATACCCATTTTGTTGAGAGTTTTTATTACAAATGGATATTGAATTCTATTACATGCTTTTTCAGCATCTATGCAGATGATCATGTGGTTTTTGTTCTTTTGTTGATGTAGTATATGATGTTGATGGATTTTAGAATATTGTACCATCCTTGCATCTCTGGAATAAATCCTACTTTATCATGATGTATGATCTTTTTGATGTATTTTTGAATTCGGTTTGCTAATATTTTGTTGAGTACCTTTGCATCTGTATTCATCAGGGATATTGGTCTGTAATTTTCTTTTTTTGTGGTATCTTTGCCTGGTTTTGGTATTAGAGTGATGCTGGCCTCATAGAATGAGTTTGGAAGTATTCCCTCCTCTTTTACCTTTTGGAAAACTTTAAGGAGGATGGGTATTAGGTCTTCTTTAAATGTTTGGTAAAATTCAGCAGTGAAGCCATCTGGTATGGAGATTTTGTTCTTAGGTAGGTTTTTGATTACCAATTCAATTTCGTTGCTGGTAATTGGTCTGTTCAGATTTTCTGTTTCTATCTGGGTCAGCCTTGGAAGGTTGTATTTTTCTTCTAGTTGTCCATTTCTTCTAGTTTATCCAATTTGTTAGCATATAAATTTTCATAGTATTCTCTAATAATTTTTTGTATTTCTGTGGTGTCTAGTGATTTTTCCTTTCTCATTTCTGATTCTGTTTATGTGCGTACACCCTTTTTTTCCTTCATAAATCTGGCTAGGGGTTTATGCATTTTCTTAATTTTCTTGAAGAACCCGCTCCTGCTTTCATAGATCTTTCCACTGTTTTATTCTTCTTGATTTTATTTATTTCTGCTCTAATTTTATTATGTCTCTCCTCTGACTTTGAGCCTCATTTGTTCTTTTTCTAGTTTCAGTAATTGTGAATTTAAACTGTACATATGAGATTGTTCTTTTTTCCTGAGGTATGCCTGTAATGCAGTATACTCCCCTCTTAGCCTGGCTTTCGCTGCATACCATACATTTTGCAGTGCTTAGTTATTGTTGTTATTTGTCTCCATATATTTCTTGATATTTGTTTTTATTTGGTCATTGAATCATTAATTATTTAGTAGCATATTGTTAAGCCTCTATGTGTTTGTGGGCTTTTTTGTTTTCTTTGTGTAATTCATTTCTAGTTTCATACCTTTGTGGTCTTAGAAGCTGGTTGGTACAAATTCAATCTTTTTGAATTTACTGAGTCTTTTCTTGTGGTCTAGTTTATGATACATCCTTGAAAATTTTCCCCATGCACTCAAGAAGAACGTGTATCGTGCTGCTTTTGGGTGGAGTGTTCTGTAGATGTCTGTTAGGTCCATTTGTTCTAGTGTGTTGTTCAGTGCCTCTGTTTCTTTACTTATTTTCTGTTTTGTTGATCTGTCTTTTGGAATGAGTGGTGTGTTGAAGTCTCCTGAAATGAATGCATTGCATTCTATTTCCCCCTATAATTCTGAGTACTTGTTTCACATACGTAGGTGCTCCTATGTTGGGTGCACAGATATTTATTATGGTTATATCCTCTTGTTGGACTGACTCTTTTATCATTATATAATGTCCTTCTTTATCTTTTGCTACTTTCTTTGTTTTGAAGTCTATTGTGTCTGATACGAGTACTGCAACTCCTGCTTTTTTCTCCCTGTTGGTTGCATGAAATATATTTCCATCCCTTCACTTTTAGTCTGTGTATTTCTTTGGGTTTGAAGTGAGTCTCTTGTAGGCAGCATATAGACGGGTCGGTTCAGTGACTCTGTGTCTTTTGATTGGTACATTCAGGCCATTTACAATTAGGGTGATAGGTATGTACTTGCTGCCATTGCAGGCTTTAGATTTGTGGTTACCAAAAGTTCATGGATAACTTACTTATTATCTAACAGTCTAATTTAACTCACTTAGTATGCTATTACAAACACAATCTAAAGGTTCTTTTTTTTCCATCCATTTTATTTCTCCTCCATTTTTTATATATTAGGTATCATATTCTGTACTCTTTGTCTTTCCCTTGACTGACTTTGGGGGTGGTTGATTTGATTTTGCATCTGCTTCGTAATTAATTGGTGTACTTCCTTTACTGTGGTTTTATTTTCTCTGATGACCACTATTAGGAGACTTAGAAACATGTCCATCTAGAGAAGTTCCTTTAAAATACACTGTAGGGATGGTTTGGGGGAGGTAAATTCGCTCAACTTTTGCTTTTTGTTAATCTGGAAATTATTTATCCCTTCTTCAAATTTAAACGATAATCTTGCTGTGTAGAGTGTTCTTGGTTTGATACCATTCTGCTTCATTGCATTACATAGATCTTGCTACTCCCTTTCAGCCTGTAAGGTTCTGCTGAGAAGTCTGATCATAGCCTGATGGGTTTTCTTTTCTAGGTGATCTTTTTTTCTCTCTCTGACTGCTTTTAATACTCTGTCCTTGTCCTTGATCTTTTCCATTTCAATTATTAAATGTCTTGGTGTTGTCTTCCTTAGGTCCCCTGTGTTGGGAGATACGTTCACCTCCATTGTCTGGGAGACTATCTCCTTCCCCTGACTGGGGACGTTTTCAGCAATTACCTCCTCATAGACACTTTCTATTCCTTTTTCTCTCTCTTCTTCTTCTGGCACTCATATAATGCAAATATTGTTCCGTTTGAATTGGTCACACAGTTCTTTAAATATTCTTTCATTCCTTTAGATCCCTTTTTCTCTCTGTGCCTCAGCTTCTTTGTATTCCTGTTCTCTAATTTCTATTCCATTTACTGTCTGCTCTACCTCACCTAATATGCTTTTAAATCCCTCCATTGTATGTTTCATTTCAGATACTGTATTTTTCAAAGTTTCTATCCCTTTCTTGAATTCCTCCCTGAGGACTTGACTATTTTTCTGTATTTCTGTGAGCATATTTATGATTTTTATTTTGAAAACTTTTCCAGGAAGATTGGTGAGTTCAGTTTTACTTGGTCCTCTTTCTGGTGTTTGTGGCATTTGGTTTGTACCAGGTCCTTTTGACATTTCATATTTATATAATAACCTTGTTAGGTGGTGCCCTCCAGTGCCCAGAAGCTCTACTCTCTGGAGCTGTTCAGCTCCTTGAGTGATGGTGTGTGGCAAGCATTGCTGGTACCTACCAGGAGGAAATAACTCTTTCCTGCTTCCTTGCTTCTGTGCCTGCCTCCACTGTCAGGCCAGTGGGCTAAGCATGCAGGGATGAGCCTTTATGCTATGCCCTTGTAGATGCCCCAGGCAGGGCTGCTCTCTGGCTTGCCTGGCACAATGGTAGGGGCAGCCAGTTTGTGAGCCAGTGCCAGCCTGAGGAAGGAGTTGCAGGCTGTGTACAGTGGTGGGGAGCCTCAGAGGTGTATTGCCAGCCAGGGAAACAGAGAACCTCAAGCCTCTAAAAGTCCCCAATGTCCTGGGCTGAGTGCATTGGGACTATGCTTTCCACCTGCCGTTTCTCTTGAGTAACAAGCTCTGTGCAGTCCTTGCCCCTTTAGCAGCCTTCTCGCTGTTGGGAAGTCTCTCAGAGTGCCTGCTGTTCTTTTGTCCCAGATTGGCCAATTGTGGGTACCTGTTCTCTATAAATGGCTGGAATCTCAGTCTCTCCAAGTATTTTGCCTGTATTAGCTTTCCAACTCCATTAATCTCCAGAGCACCATGTAATGTTTGTGCTCCTAGAGCAGCACATCTCCAGGGCTGGATGTTCAGCAGGCCTTGGCCTCCACCTCCAACACCAGTTCCCACCCCACTCTGTTTCTCTTCTTCCCGCCAGTGAGCTGGGGTGGGAGAAGGGTTTGGGTCTTGCTGGATCATGGCTTTTATATTTTACCCTTTCCATGAGGTCTGCTCTTTTCCCTGATGTAGGCAGTCTGCCGTGGCCTTCTTTCCTGTTGCTCTTTTAGGATTAGTTGTATTTGCTATATTTTCATATTATGTGTGGTTTTTGGAGGAGGTTCCTGTGTCACCTCTGATGCTGCCATGTGTCATTTGGCTGCAGATGAGTAGTTCCCCACACCAGCCTGCCAGAATCTTAAAAATTTATATAGAGGCCTGGACTGGGTTCATACATGTATATCCTCCAGGTGGTCAACACTACCTCATTCTCTCTAGGCTGTGTCCTTGAAAATGGTTTCCACTGTTCACAGCCATCTTACCTTTACTTTTTAACTGTATAAACCATCTCATATCATCATTAGAAATAGATGATGTATATTAATAAAACTGGGTATGTTCTTTATGATCTTGTAGTATTTTAATCTGTTAATATTGCTTCCTAAGTTATTTCTAAATTACAGATTAGAAAATGCTCATCTTTTGAAATACTTTTGTGGCTCCTGACTTAAAAATCCAAATCCTTTATAATGACATCAACGTTTACTCTGGCTTGCCGCAACCTCCATTTTTTAGACAGATTTTTAAAGTTTTCCTTCTGTTATCACTCATTCCCCTATCACAACCTAAACAATTAAGCACTACTAGATATTTTCTGCTGGCAAAGTAAATCTTTCTTTTTTCCAGCTTTACTTAAGCAGTTCTTTCTACCAAGAATTTTTTATCTGTCAGTAAAAGTTCTACCCATAATTGACATACCCATATATGTCCTATAAGTCTCAAACAGGATAAAGCATTCTCTATTATATGATAGCTATATTTCATTTGTATCTCTAATGAAGCAGTTATTGAATACACTGTATTAGTCTAGATATTTCCTTGTTTGTATTCCTTGAAGGAGACATTTTTATACATCTAAATATTCTCCTCAGCAACACAGAACTTGTACATAGTAGATATTCAGTATATGCCTCTGAATTCAGTTACACATACATGAACTTCAAGATAGCATAGTGTAGGCTACTTGTATCATATTTCTGTTTTAGATATCTTTTCAAAGATCCTCATATGTGAACACTGTTTTAATGAACCTCATATATGAAAACTATTTTCATAGCTTTAGCATAAAGGGCTAATTGCATATAAATATAGTTCTCTTAATATATTATTTTTGATTTGTGATTCTTTGAGACACTGGCAGTACTTTAAGATCTTTATTATATTTATTTCTCAGTATGCTAAATGAGTTACTATATATTGTTTGTATACATCATTATGTAAAATAACATTATTCTTAAAAATAAGTTATAAAATTGTATGCTTGCTAATCATCTATGTATATAGTGTAATGATTAATTCTGTGTCAAACTGACTGGACTAAGGGATGTCTAGATATTTGGTCAAACATTATTCTGGGTGTTTCTGTGAGTGTTTTTAGATGAAATTAAGATTTAAATCAGTATACTAAGTAAAGCTGATTGCTTTCCCTAATGTGGGTGGACTCCTCAAATTAGTTGAAAGCGTGAATAAAAAAAAATGGTTTACCCACTCCCAAGCAAGAGAGAATTTTTGCTGCTTGACTGCCTTTGAAATAGGACATCATGCTTTTTCTTGCCTCCTGCCTTAAGCTGAAACATCAGCTCTTCCTGGGTCTGGAGTCTGCTGGCCTTCAGACTGGAACTACATCATCAGTTATCCTGGCTTGCAGGCCTTCAGACTCAAACTAGAACTATTCTGTTGGCTTTCCTGGATCTCCAGCAGGTATTGGGACTTGTTGGCCTCCATTACTGTTAATTCCTTATAATGTGTCTCTACACACATACACATACACATACTACTTTAAGCACTTTACAAGTATTATCTTTCTAATAACCGTATGAAGTACTATCACCTGATAAGTGGTAGTAGGCATAGAAAGATAAGTCACCTGAGGCTTTACAGAAACATAAGCAAGTTGCCTGAGGTCATATATCTTTCAAATGACACAGACAGAAATTCTACCCAGAACCCACACTTGATAAATATTTCTTGAGAAAATGGAATGGGATAATGATAAAATAGACATCACTGAAAAGGTTCACAGAGTACTTTTTACATCAAAATTCATTCTCTAAAAAGAAGACAGAAAACCTTCAAAGATTTGGCTCATTGACCAGAAGACACAGGCTGGGTAACACACTATAGTCTGTTATGCAGATACCTTCCCAACCCAGTGAACTCTGTGAAGCAATATGGGCTGCTTTATGTGTGATGCATACGTAGCTCCTTTTAGCACCTGCCTTTGTGATGCTATTGTACGGCTATGCTTTTAACAGCAACAAAGCACAACTATCTTTGGGTAAGAAAAAATCCCAAGTTATATTTACTAACTCAACAAATGTTGACAGTCTCCTAGATGGTAGGTATGGCACATAGCAATGATTCTCAAATAGTATCATGCATCAGAAGCACCTGAAAGGCTTGATAAAACAGATTTCAGGGTTCTACCTCCAGGGTCTCTGGATCAGTAGATTTGGAGTGAGTCCTGAGAACTTACTTTTTTAACAAGTTCCCAGATACTGCTGTGGCTGGGTCACAACCAGAGAGAACCACTGGCACAGAGCAGAGGGGACAGCATAGTGCGGAGGACAGACAGGGTCCCTCCCTTCTACCTAAAACTTTCTACTACAATAAACAAGACAAGATAATATGAAATATAAAAGTATACAGAGAGATTACCAAGAAGTGTAAGAGAAAGCTTTTAGATCTATAGTTGGCCAGGCAAGGAGGGGATAAGGTAAGAGCTGAGATGGCATGAGTAGGTGTGAAATGAATATTCAAGGCTGAAGGAAGGGAATGCACAAAAGCTAAAAAGGAAGCAAGCATTTGACCCATCAAATACATTGAAGTAAATCCTGATGGCTGAAGCAGAGAGCCTGGGATAATGACTGCTCAGAGACAAGGCTGGGTGCAGTATGCCCTCAAAGGCCATGCTGAAGTTTAAGGGAAATAAAGGATCTATAAAAATAAAGAATTTTAAGCAGCAAAGGGACAAGATTAAATATGAGTTTTAAAAAATGCACTGACTGCAGTTTAAAGAATGGACTGAACAGAGGCAAGAATAGAGGCAGAGAGATTATTATAAAGTATTTGTGGCACTGGTAGTTCATGATGGACAGAACAAGGTAGAAGCAGTGACAACTAACAGAAAGGAAGGATGTGAGAGATAATAGAGAGATAGAATACACAGGAATTAATCACTCACTGATTTTTAGGAAAGGGGGCCTGAAAAGAATGAAAAATTAAGATGCCTTAGACTCTTCCTTGCAAACTGGGGAAATGATGGTCCATATATTTATAGGGAGCACACAGAAAAGGAGAGCGGTTTCAGGGTGTTAAAATAAATAACAAATTTAGTTTCTGAGCTATTGAGTCTGAGCTGCCAGTGAGACATTCCAGTGAAGCTATCTAGTATATTTAAGTCAAGAGCTTTGTGTTAAGGATATATAAATTTGGGAGCTGGCAATATATAGTCACTGATGCTTAGCCTTTTAAAAAGAATCTGATAAAAGCTATGAGCTCTCTATCTAGAAAAATACATGTACATATTCTTTTGCACGTGACTTTTGAATTTTTTAAATAGCTTCCTGAATTCATTCATTTGACCTCTAAGGGTATCATGGAACTTGGGTTAAGATTTCCTGATACAAAAAGCAATTGTACACATTTACTTGGTCATAACTCTTCTTTCAGTACTTCCTAAGGGGGTGGAATAAGGGGGCAACTTTCCCCAAAATTATTTTTTAAAGCTCAAATCAGTAGGTTGTTATTTTCTAGTTTTGAAAGTAACCCATTTTCCCTCACACATTATCTTCTACATTTCATCACATTTGGCATATCTGAGATGTCCAGTCAGCTAGTTTCTGAGATATATCTAAATACCTTAATATATCTAATTTATTTATTTAACTCTGTGCAACTATAGGTCTTAGAACACTAGTTTACATATACTATAAACCAAATTTGCTTCTCTCTTCTGGAAGATACCCACTTATTATAGAACATCCCCATAGATCTGCTGAAGTGGATGTTTTAGGATCCATTCTGGTCCCCTATGTCTCTCTCTCTTTCATGGGGCTAAATTTCTATCATAAGAAAAATTCCTTCCACTTAAGATCTTGTATATGTAAAGACTGACATGATGAAAATATAGTACCTGACAAGAATAAACACATTACACTATTAGCTTTCAAAACACATTATCAGAAATTAATTTATTAGCTGGTGGAACATAGTACGCTGAAGTGATGACACTTTAAAAAGAGCTAAATTCCTATAGTGCTTTGTACCTATCACAACCACAGCATATGACTTTTTAAAAAAGTTATAGAAAACATAACATTAATGTATCATCTTAGCCATTTTTAAGTGAACAGTTCAGTAGTATTAGTATATTCACATTGTTGTGCAACAGATCTCTAGAACTTACTGCTCTTGCAAATGTGAAACTCTATACTCATTAAACATTAATTCTCCTTCCTCCTCCTACCTGCCCTGGATAACTACTTATTTACTTCTGTTCCTATGACTTTAGCAACTTTAGTCATATGAGTGTAATCATACATAGCTGTCTTTTTGTGATGGGCTTTTTGCTTAGTATAATGTCCTCTAGTGTCACCCATGTTGTAGGATGTGAAAGGGTTTCCTTCTTTTTTAAGGCTGCACAATATACCATTGGATATATATGCCACATTTTCTTTATACATTCATCTACCAATGGTATCTGGGTTGCTTCCACCTCTTAGGTATTAAGAATACATTATAGTGAACATAGATGTGTACATAACCCTTCAAGATCTTGCTTTAAGCACTTTGGAATATATGTCCAGAAATGAGATTGCTGTATCACATGGTAATTCTATTTTTAATTTTTTTGAGGAACATTCATACTGTTTTCCACAATGATTACACTATTTTACATTCCCAAAAACGGTGCGCAAAAGTTCTAATTTCCCTGCATCCTTGCCAACACTTGCGATTTCCTGTTCTTTTGATAGTGGCCAATCTAGAAGGTGTGAGGTGGTATCCCTAAACCCCAGCATTTAAAATGTTCACTTTAATTATGTTGTTACATGTTGGTCTCCAGTACTAGACAGTCCTGGAATTTCTTCTTGAGCCACTGTATACTTGTTTGAGCATCCTGACGCCACAGGGCAAAGCCCTCAGCAAATAAGAAAAGCACTTGTGCATCTGAAATGTGTACTTAACATTTTTTTCTTTTATTGTGGACTTTAAATTCCTTACAAAAAAAATTCTTAACACCTGTGCAAAATTTTCATAATTAGAGAAAACTTCCCTGTAATTTAAAATTCAGTAGAACCTTTTAAAACTAAGACATTCATGACTTTATTGTAGTGGTTTTTAGTTTTTCTGAGGTCACTAAACCCATTTAAGAGACTGATAAAGTTATGGCACTCTTCCCCAAAAGTGCTCAGACACACAAAACTTAGTATGCCATTTCATTGGTTTGTGGACATTCTGAAGCTCAGTTAAAAGCTCAGTTTATACACACATCATGCCTGTTTCCAATGTTCTCATTACTCTCTACCTTTAAAAAGTTTATTATTAAATGAACCATACACAGAGTATACAGAATGAATGCATACTATTAAAACTAAAAATGAGTAACTGTATATATGCTACTCAGCTTAATAAAACACTACCAGTAAATTTGAAAACCTTCATGATATGTAACAATGACCAACACTGTATACATTCTATAGTATACAAAGTCCTTTACAAATACCTCACCTCATGTAATAGGAAATTTCTTAGGGTGAATGTCTTAAGCATTGCCTCTACCTCATAATTATTGTCTCCCTTCACTGGATGGTTTCCTTGTACCTTCCAAAATTAAGCAGCTCATGGAATATAAAAAGTAGATAAACCTAGATTCTCTACCAATTCTTAGCAGTCTTTTTTCAGATACACAATCAATAGCTCAATCAAGATCTTCTAGCTTAATCATCACACACACACACACACACACACACACACACACATGCACATATACTCTTTCTTCCTGTGAAAAGGGAAACAGTCTTATTCATTGTCAGTAGAAAGATAAATTAGTACTATTCCTTTAGATGGCAATTAGGCAATGTATATCAAAATTTTAAATGCACATACTTTTTAATTTTAGCAATTCTATTCTCAGGAAATTATAAGGTAATTTTTACACTTATGTGGAATGATATATGGGAAATGATATTCATAGCCAATTTTGAATTCTCCAAAGTTCCATATCTAAATCATCACAGCCTGCTACATATAATAAATATACTTGTCCAAAGTTTTTCTCATAGCCTTGACAATGAAATTAGATCATCTTCTGATGTCAATGAAGATTACTGTCAATTATGCTATTTCTACCATAAACTTCATTGTTCCATAAAGTAAATTGTTGAACTTAGTTGGCTTTGCTTCACTGTATCTCTTTCATCCATAACTTTTTATTCTCAAGGCATTACACAATTTTCAGTTCTTTTACCCAGATTATGAAAACTTACATTAGATTCCTATATAATCTTTAATCTCACCTAGTTATTCACTTTTTCAAACTTACCATGTGAAATCACAAATCACATGATATCACCCCTAAAAATCTGCCTCAGAAGAAGTCTCAAGTTCTGGCACTCAAAGTCTTCACTTTGACCTAAAGCCTCCCTTTCTTCAAATGCAGCCTTCCAGGTAGCTAATGCTCTAGCCTATCTGGTCTGAGAAAACATCTCCCTATCACAGGGAGTAATTTTTATCTCTTATCATTGTACATACTAATAACACTGAGTGGAATATCCATTTCTACCTATTTTCACTTTTCTATATTCTACTCATTCTTCATAGGCCAACACAAATGCTACCTTCTCTGTGATATTACTCTAAATTAAAAATTAACTGCTCCTCTTCTAGACTCCCCAAATACTTCATCCATCTATTGAGTATATCAATCTGCTGTATATTATAGACTATTCTGTACATGTTGATTAGGATCAATTTTGTAGTTATTTTTGTATCTTCCTCAAGAGCACAGGGCTTTATATATATAGCAGGCATTTAACAAGTACTTTTAAACAAATTAATAAATGGCTCACATTTTTTCATATTTTTCCTTAGGTCCACACATTTTTATAAAACTATTTTGAATTCTCAACTTCTTATAATACACAAATACTTTAAGTTCAGTGGATTTTTCCCTCCCAGAGGCTTGAAGTGGGGTAGCCCAGTGTCTTCACTTTTCCTATCCCAATCAAGCAAAAAAGACTTAGTTACCTTTTCGACATCTGAGAGAGAGGTTAGCGATTGATTTTGAAGAACCTCTGGTGCAGTGAAAGCTCGGAGATCCTGATTGGAAATATTTTCATCTGTAAATGACACACTGCCAGACGGTAGCAGCAGCACAGACCATGGAGAAATGATGAAGCCGAGGGTGGCAGGATCAACTGTGCTTACTGGTTTGTATCCACACACAATAAAAAGAAAGAAGAAAATTGACTGTTTACAATTATAATTTGAGGAACTATACAGATTACTTAAATGAACAGCCCAGTCTATTAACATACATGTTAATCTAACAGTTATAATATGTAACTGTTAATTTGCAGTTATATACACTAAATGAACATGCTACAAAAAGAGAGTGGGCTTCATATATCTACTATTGCTGAAATTATTAACAATAATGCCTTGATTTGGCTTAATTTTTCAAAAGTTAGATGGTGGATCTTAGAAACTAGAAACAGACAACTTTCATTGTCAGCCATAAGAATTAAACATGGTTCAAATACTTTATCACAGTGACATTCATATGTGTATAAGGAAGAGTAGTACTGAAACTTGTTTGGGGATCATAGATTCCTTTGAGAATTTGGTGAGAAGTATAGTCTCCTTCAAGGAGACTGCTCAGAATAACAAAACTATACAAAAAGGGTTCAAGGATCTCCTTATAGCGCATTTATGGATCCCACATAAAGATTCCCTAATTTAGACCATAGTGTTCTAAAACTGATAGAAAATAATTCCTTTGATAATTCATCAGATTTGGAATTAGTAAAGTTTTCAACTACAATGTAGTCTCTTTTTTAGAATCAAATATATATTTGTCTGAATTTGGACTTTCTCTTGTTTACAGTCATTCATTATTTCACTAGAATTTCAGGTAGTTTCTGTACTACCAAATGTGATCAAAGGGGTCTCTAAATTTTTTTTTAATGCTTGCCTATGTGGGTGCCTGAGAGTCCATGGTTAAAAAATCCTTATTTCCCAAAAGTAAAGAGGTTCTTCAGGCTCAACAAAACAGACCTTTTAGAGGGAAGTTCAATTTGTCCTTCCATTTCAAAAGGAGGTTAATCTGGGTTTCAAAGTATCTGCTTAGTGAATTGGGTTACTCAAGAAACTGCTATAGGAAAGTCATAAAAGGCCTGTGACTAACAATGACATTATTATTCAGTCTCAATGGGTTATACTGATACTTAAGTCAAATCATAAGAAATTGACACGAGTCTAGAGAACTGTCTGTCAAACATACAGTATCTATGCTTTTGTGAAAACAACTTTTATTGGAACCAAATTATCCATCCTTTCTGACTTTTAACTTCTCCGAATTATCAAGATTCTTATCATCAGAATTTGATTATGCTAATAAAACAAGTAAGCTATTAAAATTCATTCCTCCTTTGAAGACTGAAAACCAACTATATGTTCTCCTATGATTTATTAATCCAAAACATGCCTTTAATAACTGTGACAAGGAAGAAAAATGAGTTTGAATGCATCCTTTAATCAGTCAGAACATCTTATATTTCACTGAAGCTGAGTTATAGACCAGTAGTCCTCCTAGCCCTACCCAACCACACACCATGCTGCTAAAGACATGGTTCACAATTCTTATGGCAAAATATGTGTCAATGAATCATCACAGCTGGAAAGCCTTGGTATATTGTTGCCTTTCCCAGCCACTTTATTCTGTTGAAAGCTTTTTCTTGGGTATTTCATGCACAAATACCACACAATCCAGCTAAAGAAATTAAACAAGGTAGAACAGTATTTTCTTTGCCATAGGAGGATGCTATTAAAAACACTGAGATTTAACATGTCACAGACATTATAAAACAGTCTAAAATCAATTCCTTACAAAGAGAACAAACACTAGGAGACCAAATAAAATGCAATCCACTAATATCTCATATGAGATGATGGTCTGCAACTGCAGTGGTAGCCATATAGGTAGGTGGAAACTGAATGTATTTTATTTTATTTTATTTTATTTTTTCTAAATTTTTAATCAAGGTATTATTGATATACACTCTTATGAAGGTTTCACATGAAAAAACAATGTGGTTACTACATTTACCCATATTATCAAGTCCTCACCCATACTCCAATGCAGTCACTGTTCATCACTGTAGTAAGAAGTCACAGATTCACTATTGCCTTCTCTGTGCTACACTGCTTTCCCTGTGATCCCCCACACCATGTGTACTAAACATACTACCTCTCAATCCTCTTCTCCCTCACTCTCCACACGCCCTGCCACACCCCTCCCCTTTGGTAACCACTAGTCCCTTCTTGGAGTCTCTTGAGTCTGCTGCTATTTTGTTCCTTCAGTTTTGCTTCATTGTTACAATCCACAAATGAGGGATTTCATTTGGCATTTGTCTTTCTCCGCCTGGCTTATTTCATTGAGCATAATATCCTCCAGTTCCATCCACGTTGTTGCAAATGGTAGGATTTGTTTCTTTCTTATGGTTGAACAGTATTCAACTGTGTATATGTACCACCTCTTCTTTATCCATTCATCTACTAATGGACACTTAGGTTGCCTCCATATCTTGGCTATTGTAAATAGTGCTGCGATAAACATAGGGGTGCAGATGTCTTTTTGAATCTGAGAAGTTGTATTCTTTGGGTAAATTTCAAGGAGTGGGATTCCCGGATCAAATGGTATTTCTATTTTTAGTTTTTTTAGGAGCCTCCATATTGCTTTCCACAATGGTTGAACTAGCTTACATTCCCACCAGCAGTGTAGGAGGGTTCCCATTTCTCCCTATTCCCGCCAGCATTTGTTGTTCTTAGTCTTTTTGATGCGGGTCATCCTTACTGGTGTGAGGTGAAATCTCATTGTGGTTTTAATTTGCATTTCCCTGATGATTAGTGATGTGGAGATGCGGAGCATCTTTTCATGTGCCTGTTGGTCATCTGAATTTCTTCTTTGGAGAACTGTCCTTCATATCCTTTGCCCATTTTTTAATCGGGTTATTTGCTTTTTGGGTGTGGAGGCATGTGAGTTCTTTATATATTTTGGATGTTAACCCCGTGTCATATATGTCATTTACAAATATATTCTCCCATGCTGTAGGATGCCTTTTTGTTCTGTTGATAGTGTCCTTTGCTGTACAGAAACTTTTTAGTTTGATGTAGTCCCATGAGTTCATTTCTGCTTTTGTTTCCCTTGCTCGAGGAGATGCTTTCAGGAAGAAGTTGCTCATGCTTATATTCAGGAGACTTTTGCCTATGTTGTCTTATAAGAATTTTATGCTTTCATGACTTACATTCAGGTCTTTGATCATTTTGAGTTTACTTTTGTGTATGGGGTTAAACAATAATCCAGTTTCATTCTCTTGAATGTAGCTGTCCAGTTTTGCCAACATCAGCTGTTGAAGAGGTTGTCATTTACCCCTGTATGTCCATGGCTCCTTTATCATATTTTAATTGATGATATATGGTTGGGTTTATATCAGGGCTCTCTAGTCTGTTTCATTGGTCTATGTGCAGTACCAAATTTTCTTAATTATTGTGGCTTTGTTGTAGAGCTTGAAGTTGGGGAGCATAATACCCCAGCTTTATTCTTCTTTCTCAGGATTGCTTTGGCTATTCGGGGTCTTTTGTGGTTCCATATGAATTTTAGATTGATTTTCTCTAGTTGGTTGAAGAATGCTGTTGGTATTTTGATAGGAATTGCATTGAATCTGTAGGTTACTTTAGGCAGGATGGCCATTTTGACAATATTAATTCTTCCTATCCATGACCATGGGATGCGTTTCCATTTATTGGTATCTTCTTTAATTTCTCTCATGAGTGTCTTATAGTTTTCAGAGTATATGTCTTTCACTTCTTTGGTTAGGTTTATGTCTACGTATTTTATTCTTATTGATGCAACTGTGAATGCAATTGTTTTCCTGATTTCTCTTTCTGCTAGTTCATTGTTAGTGTATAGGAATGCGACAGATTTCTGTGTACTAATTTTCTATCCTGCAACTTTGCTGAATTCAGATATTAGACCTAGTAGTTCAGGAGTGGATTATTTAGGGTTTTATATATACAATATTATGTCATCTGCAAACAGGGACAGTTTAACTTCTTCTTTGTCAATCTGGATGCCTTTCATTTCTTTGTGTTGTCTGATTTCTGAGGCTAGGACCTCCAGTACTATGTTGAAAAGAAGAGGGGAGAGTGGGCATCACTGTCTTGTTCCTGATCTTAAAGGAAAAGTTTTCAGCTTTTTGTTGTTAAGTATAATGTTGGCTGTGGGTTTGTCATATATGGCCTTTATTATGTTGAAGTACTTGCTCTCTATACCCATTTTGTTTGCAATTTTTATCATGAATGAATGTTGAATTTTGACAAATGCTTTCTCAGCATCTGTAGTTTTTGTTCTTTTTGTTGATGTGGTGGATGATGTTGATGGATTTTCCAATGTCGTACCATCCGTGCACCCTGGAATAAATCCTACTTGATCATGATGTATGATCTTTTTGATGTATTTTTGAATTCGGTTTGCTAATATTTTGTCGCGCATTTTTGCATCTATGTTCATCAGGGATATTGGTCTGTAATTTTCTTTTTTTTGTGGTGTCTTTGTCTGGTTTTGGTATTAGAGTGATGCTGGCCTCATAGAATGAGTTTAGAAGTATTACCTCCTCTTCTAATTTTTGGAAAACTTTAAGGAGGATTGGTATAAGGTCTTCACTAAATGTTGGTAAAATTCAGTAGTGAAGCCATCTGTTCTGGGGATTTTGTTCTTAGGTAGTTCTTTGATTACCAGTTCCATTTCATTGCTGGTACTTGGTCTGTTGAGATTTTGTTTATTCCTGGGTCAGCCTTGGAAGGTTGAATTTTTCTAGAAAGTTGTCCATTTCTTCTAGGTTACCCTGTTGGCATATAATTTTTCATAGTATTATCTAATAATTCTTTGTATTTCTGTGGTGTCCATAGTGATTTGTCCTTCCTCGTTTCTGATTCTGTTTATGTGTGTATACTCTCTTCTTGATAACTCTGGCTTGGCATTTATCTATTTGGTTTATTTTCTCAAAGAACCAACTCCTGCTTTCATTGATTCTTTCTATTGTTTTATTCTTCTCAATTTTATTTATTTCTGCTCTTATCTTCTTATGTCCCTCCTTCTACTAACTTTGGGCCTCATTTGTTTTTCTTTTTCTAGTTTCATTAACTGTGAGTTTAGAGTGTTCATATGGGATTGTTCTTCTGTTCTGAGGTAGGCCTGAATTGCAATATACTTTCCTCTTAGCATGGCCTTTGCTGCGTTCCCACAGATTTTTGTGGTGTTGTCATTTGTCTCCATATATTGCTTGATCTCTGTTTTAATTTGGTCATTGATCCATTGGTTATTTAGGAGCATGTTGTGAAGCCTCCATGTGTTTGTGGGATTTTTCATTTTCTTTGTGTAATTTATTTCTAGTTTCATACATTTGTGGTCTGAGAAACTGGTTGGTACAATTTCAATCTTTTTGTATTTACCGAGGCTCTTTTTGTGGCCTAGTATATGATCTATTCTTGAAAATGTTCCATGTGCACTTGAGAAGAATATTCTGCTGCTTTTGGGTGTAGAGTTCTGTAGATGTCTGTTATGTACATCTGTTCTATTGTATTGTTCAGTGCCTCTGTTTCCTTCCTTATCTTCTGTCTGGTTGATGTGTCCTTCAGAGTGAGTGGAGTGTTGAAGTCTCCTAGAATGAATGCATTGCATTTTATTTCCCCTTTTAATTCTGTTAGTATTTGTTTCACTTATGTAGGTGCTCCTGTGTTGGGCACATAGATACTTATAATGGCTATGTCTTCTTGTTGGATTGACCCCTTTATCATTATGTAATGCCCTTCTTTGTCTCTTGTGACTTTCTTTGTTTTGAAGTCTATTTTGTCTGATACAAGTAGTGCAACTCCTGCTTTTTTCTCCCTATTAGATGCATGAAATATCTTTTTCCATCCCTTCACTTTTAGTCTGTGCATTTCTTTGGGTTTAAAGTGAGTCTCTTGTAGGCAACAGATAGATGGGTCTTGTTTTATAATCCATTCAGTGACTCTATGTCTTTTGATTGGTGCATTCAATCCATTTAATTTTAGGGTAATTCTCGATAGGTATGTACCAATTCATGCTTTAGATTCGTGATTACCAAAGGTTCAAGGTTAACTTCCTTACTATCCAAGAGTCTAATTTAACTCACTTAATATGCTATTGCAAACACAATCTAAAGGTTCTTTTTTTTCTCCTCCATCGTTTATATATAACGATTGGATCTCCAACCAGAATTCATTCCTGAGGTCTTCAATATTTTTCTGTACCTCCATGAGCATGTTAACAATTTTTATTTTGAAATCACTTTCAGGAGGATTAATGAGGTCAATGGCATTTAAATCTTTCTTAGGAGTTGTATTCATAATTTTACTTTGAACCAGGTTTCTTTGGCATTTCATATTTGTATATGGCACCATCTAGGGCTCAGAAGCTCTACTCTCTGGAGCTGCTCAACCCCTGAAGGAATGTTGGGGGTCACAGGGGAGTGGTATTGGTGCCTTGGGGGAGGAAAGAGCTGTTTTCTGCTTCCCAGCTGCTATGCCTGTCTCCACTGCCTGAACCAGTGGGCTGAGCACACAGGTATAAGCCTCTATGCTTTGCGTTTCTAGTTGCTGTAGACAGGTCTTCCATCTGGCTGGCCTAACCCCAAGGTACGGTTTGCCTGTTTGTGAACAAGGTGGGGATGGCTGGGATACAGGTGCAGTAGGCTGCATATCATGGAGGGGGTCCTTGGAGCTGTGTACCCAGCCAGGGAAGCTGGAGCCCCTGAAGATCGTGAAAGCTCCCAACTTGCTGGGCAGCGGGCACCCGGACAATTTTGTCTACCTGTCCTTTCCCCCTAGCATTAAGCTCTGTGCAATCCTTGTCCCTTTAGCAGTCCTCTTGCTGTTAGGAAGTCTCCCACCTTTCTTTCATCCCAGAGCAGCCGGATATAGATCCCTTCTTTCCACAAGTGGCTGGAATCTCAGTCTCTCCAGGAATTCTGCCTGTCTTAGCTTTCCAACCCCCTAGTCATGAGAGTATCATGGAAGCACTATCAAATGAAATGTAGGTTTGTGTTCCCAGAGCAGATCTCTGGAGTTAGGTATTCAGCAGTTCCAGGTCTTCACTCCCTCCCCACTCCATTTCTCTTCCTCCTCCCGGTAAGCTGGGGTGGGGGAAGGTCTTGGATCCTGCTGGGCCATGGCTTTGGTACATTACCCTGTTCTGTGAGGTATATTCTTTTCTCCAGGTGTATGCAGTTTGGTGGAGTCCCCTTTCCTGTTACTCTTTCAGGATTAGTTGTACTAATTATATTTTTGTATTATATGTAGTTTTAGGAGGAAGCCTCTGTCTCACTTCTCATGCCACCATCTGTAATCCTCTCTCCCTTCTGGATCAACCAAATGTATTTTAGAGGTAGTAACAACAGAATTTCCAGACAGACTGGATGTGGAGTGAGAGAAAGAGAGGAATCAGGATGACTCCTGATTTTAGACTCAGTAACAGAAAGGTTAAACTGTTATCAACTGTGATAGGGAAGACTGCAGGATAGCATAGGCTGGGATTGGGAGATGGTGGTAGAACTATAACTTTACTTGGGACATATTAAGTTTAAGGTATCTGTTAGATATTCAAATTGAGGTGTAAGGTAGGCAGGTGGATCTGGAGTTTAGGAGAAAAGTCTGAATTAGAGATATATTTTGGGAGTCACTGGCCTAACAGATTAAATTTAAACCCTTGAAACTAAATGAGATCAACAAAAGTGAGTTTAGATAGAAAAGAAATCAAGAACCAGGACTGCACCTTGGCTACTCCAACATTAAGATTGACTGCTCCTCCTCAGTCTTTCTCTTCAGGTTGTTCTTCCCCATGGCATCCATGCAAGTATGGTGCTGTAATTTCCTTCTCACACCTCTCTTTTCCCTCATCACAGCCAATCTCCACACAACTATTTTAATTAATTCTTTTTACTAGCCTTTCTATGCAGTTCCCCAATATCCAATCCTGAACCTAAGAGAGGAGCTGGAATTCCAACTCTCATGCCTAATTTTGGTCAGCCTTATTTGGGGACAGAATTATGCTTTCTGGTATACTTATTATCATTTGAATTTATAAATTATTGGGAATCTCAGCTAACACAGAGACAGGAATGCCACCATGAAGTCTAAATATTAAGTCTTGTCCTGTCAGATTGGATGCTGGTGACCACTCAGTCCTGAAAAGTGCTTTCTACACTCCTCCTCATCCCAGGGCACTGACTGACTCTACCTCCTCCTTGAGAAAGAAACACAGAAGAGAATCTCTTGAAGGTGGAAGCCATCCATAATTGCTTATCACTCAGTAATTAAGAGATTTATTTATTTATCAGCACAACCAAGGTCAGCAAAACTTATTCTGGTAGGAACTGTATCAATCACCTTTTGCTTATTATCACAGATTTTTTTGTTATTTTTTTTTTTTACTGAAATTATAAAGCATACCATTACTTTAAGTATGACACACATTTAAACATAATCTTCCCAACATTATAGAGTCCATAGTACAGTTGGGGAGATAAAATGTACTCATAAATATGTACAGATAGTATAAGGTATCTAAGAGACAAAAAGAAAACAAAAGAGAGTTTAAAGGACAGCGAAAAATTCAACTACAATAGAGAATTAATTTCATTTTTTATATGTGGTCCTTTAAGAGTAAGATTTGACTATGGTTAAGGGGAAGATTCCAAAGAGAAAAAAATAGCAAAACCAAAGGTATGTGGTCAGGAAATTATTAAGTTTCTACAAGGAACAGCAGGAATTTTGGGCAGAGGAATTGTGAGGAGCACTGAGAAACAGAAGTTTCAAGGTGGATCATATTATAAAACACACACAAAAGAAATGACGCAAATGTTTTCATTATTTTCAAATGTCCTTTTGTGATTTTTAAATGTCTTGTAATAAAGCTAAAGCAGCTGTCAAAAGAACTATATTGTTGTCAAATTCCCAAACTCCCATGATATTTTAGTACGATATTCTTTAGAAAACAGACAATAAAATATATTTTTCAATGATTGTAAAGTGTTATGTAAACTCCCAAGTGAGGAAATTTATAGTAGTGGGCAGAATCAATATAATTTACCCTCCTTATCTAACTATAAAAGGAAGGAATTTAAGGCAAATGTTTTCAAAATCCTTCAAAGAATGCTAACAAAAAAAATTTAAAAATAGAATTCTAGAAGCTTGTAATTTGATGTCCTTTAATGTTTTAGTTGTGTGATGATTGCCCTCAAGAATGCTATTGTCATGAAAGAGCAACTGATGAACTGTAGCCAAACGATTCTATTTATAGACTTTAACCCACATTCCATAGAAAAATTTGCTTAAACAGAATTTCAAGCAGCTAGAGGCAAAATGAAAAATAAGCAGAAATTTAATATCGAAAGAAACATCTTAGAGCTTTTTTTCTTTTGGTATCATTAATATAAAATCACATGAGCAACATTGTGATTACTAGATTCCCCCATTATCAAGTCCCCACCATATACCCCATTACAGTCATAGTTTGCCAGTGTAGTAAGATGCTGTAGAGTTACTACTTGTCTTCTCTGTGCTATACTGCCTTTCCCATGCCCCCAACCCCACATTATGTGTGCTAATCATAATGCCCCTTATTCTCCTTCTCCCTCCCTTCACATCCACCCTCCCCAGTCCCTTTCCCTTTGGTAACTGTTAGTCCATTCTTGGGTTCTGTGAGTCTGTTGCTGTTTTATTCCTTCAGTTTTTGCTTTGTTTTTATGCTCCACAAATGAGTGAAATCATTTGGTACATGTCTTTCTCTGCCTGGCTTAATACCCTCTAGCTCCATCCACGTTGTTGCAAATGGTAGGATTTGTTTTCTTCTTATGGCTGAATAATATTCCATTGTGTTTATGTACCACATCTTCTTTATCCATTCATCTACTGATGGACACTTAGGTTGCTTCCATTTCTTGGCTATTGTAAATAGTGCTGTGATAAACATAGGGGTGCATCTGTTTGTTTGAAATTGGGATCCTACATTCTTAGGGTAAATTCCCAGGAGTGGAATTTCTGGGTCAAATGGTATTTCTATTTTGAGTGTTTTGAGGAACCTCCATACTGCTTTCCACAATGGTTGAACTAAAGACGTTTTTTCTTTGTTTAAGTATCATTGATATACAATCTTATTTTGATTTCAAATGTACAACACAGTAGTTCAACAGTTACCCATATAATTAAATCCTCACGCCCTCTGGTGCAACTTTTATCTATCAAACTAGAAAGATATTACAGAAACACTGACTATATTCTCAATGCTGTACTACTGTCCCAGTGACCAACTTCTATTGTGATTGCGAATCACTGTGCCCCTTTATCCCCCTTCCCCTTGACCCCATCCACCTCAATCCTCCTCCTTGGTAACCACTAATCACTTCTCAGCATCAGACTGTACTGCTGTTTTGTTCCTTCTGTTTTGCTTTGTTTTCATATTTCACAAATAAGTTAAATCATATGGTTATTTCTCTTTCTCTGCCTGATTATTTCACTGAGCATAATACTCTCTAGATCCATTCATGTTGTTGCAAATGACAGGATTTCTTTTTTTCTCATGGCTGAATAATATTCCATTGATGGACACTTTGGTTGCATCCATACCTTGGCTATTGCAAATAGTGCAGTGATAAACATAGGGGTATATATATATTTTGAATAAGGGATTTTGTTTTCTTTGGGTAAATTCCTATAAGTGGAATTACTGGGTCAATGGTATTTCTGTTTTTAGTTTTTTGAGGAACCTCCATATTGCTTTCCACAGTGGCTGCACCAATTTATATTCCTATTAACAGTATAGGATGGTTCCCGTTTCTCTGCATCCTTGCCAACATTTGTTTTTTCTTGTCGTTTGGATAGTGGTCATTCTAACTGGTGTGAGGTGATAGCTCATTAACGTTTTAATTTGCGTTTCCCTTATGATTAGCGATGTGGAGAATCTTCTCATGTGCCTGTTGGCATTTGTATTTCTTCTTTGGAGAAGTGTCTGTTCAGGTCCTCTGCACATTTTTAATCAGGTTATTTGTTTTTTGGATTTTGAGGTGTGTGAGTTCATTTTATATTTTGGATGTTAACCCCTTATCAGATTTGTAAATTTGTCATTTACAAATATATTCTCCCATACTGTAGGATACCTTTTTGTTCTGCTGATGGTGTCCTTTGCTGTACAGAAGCTTTTAGTATGATGTAGTCCCACTTGTTCATTTCTGATTGTTTCCCTTGACCAAGGAGATGTGTCCAGGAAAAAATTGCTTATGTTTAGTTCAAGAGATTTTTGCCTGTGTTTTCCTAACCGTTTTATGGTTTTATGACTTACATTCAGGTTTTTGATCTACTTCAAGTTTACTTTTGTGTATGGAGTTAGACAATAATCCAGTTTCATTCTCTTACATGTAGCTGTGCAGTTTTGCCAACACCAGTTGTTGAAGAAGCTGTCTTTTCTCCATTGGATATTCATGGCTCCACTATCATAAATTGACTATATATATGTGGGTTTAAATACGGGCTCTCTATTTTGTTCCATTCATCTGTGGGTCTGTTCCTGTGCCAGTACCAAAGTTTTGATTACTGTAGCTTTGTAGTAGAGTTTGAAGTCAAGGAGGATAATTCCCTCAGCTTCGTTCTTTTTGTTGAGGATTTTTGAATCTAGTTAATCATGGATATTGGTGTATAGTTTTCTTTTTTTGTAGTGTCTTTGGTTTTGGTATTGATTCTGTGAGCTTTACTGGCCTCACAGAATGAGTATGGCAGTATTCCCTCCTCTCCTACTTTTTGGAATATTCTAAGGATGACTATTAGCTCTTTCAATGTTTGGTAGGATTCAGGTGTGAAGCCATCTGGGATTTTGCTTTTTGGGAGTTTTTTGATTACCAATTCGATTTCATTGATGGTAATTGGTCTGTCCTGATTTTGTTTCTTCCTGGGTCAATCATTGGGAGGCTGTATTTTTATAGAAACTTGTCTACTTCTTCTAGGTTGTACAATTTGTGGGTATATATATTTTTTCATGGTGTGCTTTAATTATTCTTTGTATTTCTGTGGTATCTATTGAGTTTATTCCTTCTCCATTTCTTATTTTGTTTATGAGTTTACATTCTCTTTTTTTCTTGATACATCTGGCTAGGGATTTATCTATTTTCTTTCTCAAAGAACTAGCTCCTGGTTTCATTGACTTTTTCTATTGTTTTATTCTCAATTTTATTTATTTCTTATCTGCTCTTTATTATGTTCCTCCTACTAACTTTGGGTTTCATTTGTTCTTCTTTTTCTAGTTTTTTTAAATTGTGAGTTTCAACCATTTATTTGGGATTGTTCTTGTTTCTTGAGGTAAGTCTGTGTTGTTACGTGCTTTCCTTTTTAGAACTGTTTTCACAGTGTCCCACAGATTTTGGGCTATTGAATTTTTGTTTACATTTGTCGCCATGTATTGGCTGATTTCTCTTTTACTTTGTTCATTTATCCATTGATTATTTAGAAGCATGTTGTTTAGCCTCCATGTGTTTGTAGACTTTTATGTTCTTTTGTGTGTGTGAAATCTGTTTCTAGTTTCATACCATTGTGGTCTGAGAAGCTGCTTGATACAATTTCAATCTTTTTTATTTTATTGAGGTTCATTTTGTGGCCTTGTATGTGATCCTTTCTAGATAACGTTCCATGTACACTTGAGAAAAATGTGTATGCTGCTGCTTTTGGATGGAGTGCTCTGTGGATGTGTACCAAGTCCTACTGATCTAATGTATTGTTCAGTGCCTCTGTTTTTTTATTTATTTTCTGTCTGGTTGATCTATTGACGTGAATGGTGTGTTAAAGTCTCCTAAAATGAATGTGTTGCATTCTAATTCCTCCTTTGATTCTGTTAGTATTTGTTTTACATATTTAGGTGCACCTATGTTGGGTGCATAGATATTTATAATGGTTATATCCTCTTGTTGGATTGACCCCTTTGTCATTATGTGATGTCCTTCTTTGTCTCTTGTTACTTTCTTTGTTTTGAAATCTATTTTGTCTGATAGAAGTACTGCTATTCCCACTTTTTTTCTCCCTTTTATTTGCATGGAATATCTTTTTCCATCCCTTCACTTATAGTCTGTGTATTTCTTTGGGTTTGAAATGAGTCTCGTAGGCAGCATCTAGATGGGTCTTGTTTTTTTATCCATTCTGCCACTCTGTATCTTTTGATTGGTGCATTCAATCCATTTACACTTAAGGTGATTATTGATAGATATGTATTTATTGTCATTTTATTAATTGTTTTCTGGTTGTTTTTTATAGCTTGTTTCCATTCCTTTCTTCCTTTCTTATACTCTTCTCTTGTCATTTGATGGTCTTCTTTAGTGTTGTAATTAGATTTCTCTTAAAATTTTTTTGTGTGTATCTACTGTAGGCTTCAGTTTTGTGGCTATCAAAGGTTTAAGAATACCTTTCTTACTATATAACAGTATCATAAGGTTTTGATTACTTTATTTCAAATACAATCTAAAGTTACCTTTTCTTCTACTTCCCCCAGCTTTGTTCCTCCAAACTTTATGTAGTAGATGTCATAATCTGCAATTTTTATGTATCCCTTGACTGATTTTGTGTATAGTTGATTTTGTTTCATTTGTTTTAATTTCATACTTGCTTGGTAATTAATTGGTCTGCTATCTTCACTGTGGTTTTATTTTCACTGGTGAAAGCTATTTAGCCTTAGGGATGTTTGCGTCTACAGCAGTCCCTTTAACATAACTTGTATGGCTGTCTTAGTGGTGGTGCATTCTTTCAACTTCTGTTTACCTAGACATTGTTTAATCACTGCTTCAAATTTAAATGATAATCTTCCCAGAGAGAGGATTCTTGGTTGGCCTCTGCACAGATTTTTGCCAAGCATTCTAATAGAGCATATAGAATAGGAGGACTACAATTTCTCTATAGTGCTTAAATAGACGAAGGGATTTTTTGGGTCAAAATAGTGTCATTGTTCTATCTTCAGATGATTGCCAGATACTTGTTTTACTGTAACTTGTTATTATTTTTAGGCATAAAATGAATAGATGAAGATATTTATTTTAATGTACATGTATCAACTACAGATTTAGAAATTTTTATCTGTAATAGAAGTTACAGTATGATGAACATGAAATTATGAAAATCTGTCACTCCAAACTGATATACTACATGAGCTTTTCTTTACTAGGAGAGAAAAGACATTTTTATTTCTTAATGACATTTATTCACACAGATACATACTATTTTTCAAAATATGAAACATATGGAAGCTCCATCTATACCACAACCACTGAACTCTTGGTATGGCTTCCGGTCATTTAGGCTTTTAATAGTTTTGTTTTATTTTGTTACATACTTAAAAGACTCTTGAAGTAATTCCAAACCACACATCGTGGTAACAAAACACTAATGAGGTCTTGAGTTTAACATAAGTGATATATAGGGGATCTATGTTAGTAAACCTAAAATGGTTATGATGATGATTAAAAGCAACACAGTTTAAAATGGCTGGATAATATGGATAGAAGGAAGCAGGTCTTTTAAGAATTTGCTCTCTTGAACAAGCCACCTTAGAACACCTGACCCAAGCAGCATGAAAGAAATAGTAGCAGTTTCATTCATTTATTCCATGCATTCTTATATTCTGAGGAAACCAGCCACATTATTCCTTTCATACATTAAGTTTCTCCTCTTTGGTTTTCTTTTGGTGTTCACCTTTCCTACCAACGTTTTTTATCCTAATCAATAAAAACTGCAAGAATTATATGCCAAAATACTAAACTAAATGCATTTGTAACTGTTTTCATGCAATTCTTTGGAATGTAAGTGGTTTAAAGATAGGAACTATGAATTTTCATAGATTAGGCACAACATCATTATAATAACATAGCTGCAATACTTGAAACAGTGAATTTGTTTACAATTCCATATCTACACCAAAGGTCACAACGTTTGAAGGGTGCCTTTTGCCTGACTCTACTATGACTGTAACTCAACAATTGACATTTTGCTGGTCACAAAAAAAGGTTATTTTGGAGTTCCATTATGAAGAAAAACAAAGTTTTCTTTCAACTTCCAAACACCAGAAACTAAATTATTCACCAAGAGAATACTCTGGATCTTAATTTTATTCCACAATTCTTATTACTTTTAGTTGTTTTTCCCAAGTGTGATTCAAAGGAAGTGTCAGCTTTAACTGTAATACTGAAATAAACTTATTTACAAAGATTCTGACTTTGGGGTTAACTAAGAAAACAGACTGGCCTCTTGTCTTGTAAATCACAGGATTTGGGGGATTCTACCGGGTATTCTCTAAAAGTCTCCTGGGAATGTCTAAAGGAGTGTCTAAACCTGATGCCCATATCAATCTACCTGACACACAAATAAGAACTATTGCCCCTCACAGGGGAAATAAAATGTCATCACATCTCCACTAAGTAGCCTCTTACCTTGTATTTGCTCCATTTCTATGTTAATAAACTGATACTAAGAACATCATGCGGTGGAGTATGTATGACTTTATATCCTTTCCTAATGCTTAAAATTTTTTTTTTTCAGTTTATAAAGCCACAAGTGATGCATACTACAAGACATACAGCAAGCCAGAAAATGTTACAAGTAACTATTTTATCCAAATCATAATAGTCATTTTGTATTAGAAAGGCAGTGTGACCTTAAGAAATAACTTTACACTAGAAGTGAGACCTAAAGAGCTCTTCTCTATTTTAAGGAGGAAGTTGAATAAATGGCATGCCATTTGACCATGCATTTAGAAATAAATTGCCTTACCCACCTAATGTAACTATTTGGATTTTTGTAAAGCAAACTACAAATGAACTTCTTATGCATCTTGTTTCTTCTCCAATACTTTCTATAAATCTAATGAATATCTATCTATATTGTATCTCCTCAAACCTTGGGGTGAGGATCTCTCCCACTCTATCTGGTATATGAATATCATTAAGCATACAACACATATCTACCAAAGAACCTGGGATTAATACCAATTTTTATTTCCCCAAGGAGTGTCTAAACCTTGAGAACAGAACTACCTCTTATATATGTAATATTAAGGCTATAGATTTCTAAAATACAAATTTGCTTGAAGGTGGTTTTATTTTTATAATACACAATCATATCTTGTTTGACAAACCCATTTAAGCAGTTGCAAAAATATTAACCTTAAATGGTAAAATCTATTAAAAAATTTGCTTTTACTGCTAGCTTAACAATGTTTTCTAAGCAGTTTTGGAACTAAGTGCTAAGCTTCTTAGAGCTCTAGCATTTCTGTTGCCACCTAACAACTTCATGACACCCTCTGTAGATCACACAGTTGGCACTTTGTATTTTGCCACACAAAATATACTGTAACTGAGGTAATTAGCAATAGAAATAAGGTTTATGGTAAAGTTCCTTTATAAAGCAACAGGTTTGGTTTTGTTCTGTTTTCCCCCACTGATACAAAGTTTTGAGTTAAAGAGTGATCTTTTCTCACCTGGGCTATTTATATAAAGCCAGGGGAAAAAAGAATACAAAATTTAAAAAATTACCTCAGCAACTTCTCTTTACTTTCAAGGACCTGGAACTTACACAAAGACAAAAACAAAACAAAACAAAACAAAATAATATCAAGGGTTACTGGCATTATTTCATTTTATGGAGAATTGGATGCAAAGGTCAATAAAGATTAGTGTGTATTTTCAGTTTCCAGAGAAAAGCAATATATAGTTTTCCGGAGGAACTGGCTTTATTTATGATGACATGATTCCACATAACCATGATCTATAGCTACTCATGAAAAATATTTTTGTGATCACTAATGCCATTCTCTGATGCTCTTCAGCTATCACCCCACTATTTACGTTTTATAGAACTTCTCCTTGTCAAAGACAAAAGGAGGCTTATTTGAATGGTAAACTATTCCATATTTCAGAAAAGAAATAATAGGATACATTTCTTGTAAAAATGTTAACCATGACTGAGACATCCCCCCAAGAAAGTAAAAATCTTCATCTGTTACTAAATGATACAAGCCATAAAGTCTCCTTTTAATTTCTATATTTGAAAAGAGAAATAGAAATATAATTGTAAAACCTTTTCTTTCAACAGCTTAGTTATAATGTGGGTAAGTCTCAGAATGTTGAGTTAAAGAAGTCAGACACAGAACAGTTCACATTGTATGATTCTATTTATATGATGTTTAAAATCAGGTGAAGTTATCTATATTATATGTCATAATAATGATTACTCTTGGCAACTAAGAACTGACTAGGAGGGAGCATGAATGAGTCTTACTGGGTACTGGAAATGTTATTTATCTTGGTCTAGGTGTTGGTTATACGGGTGTGTACATTCATAAAATTCACCAGGCTGTACAATTAAGAATAATGCTCTTTAGTATATACATTATACCTCAACCTTTAAAAAATCATGTAAGTATAATATTAAAACAATACATATTTTTGAATAAGAATTACATTTATCAGTCAGGATGGGGCTAGAGAGCAAGACCTGTAGCAATTTTCCCATCTAAGCATACGATTCTTTAAATTTATAAAATGATCTGTCACATCTACAGCCAAAGGAATTTCAAGACAAAACATAGTGTGTTGACTGTGTATTCGTGGGGAAGGGGTGGTTTACTATAGATGCTTCAGGTACTTGTTAACAACCCACATTATTCATTTTAAGAAATGCTACATATTAACTTAATTTCATATTTTATAGTTTGTTTCCAGGGAACAAATAATTTTATCTTGTTCAAACACATTAAACTTGAAGGACCTATTAATTCTGGCCTTAGGAAATCGGGGCAAGATACGGCATGTCAAAAAAAACTGATACACCCTGTTAATCAAGAAAATGATGATTGTAGATAATTAGGAATGTAACATAAAAAAACCAGTTAGGATTTGGTCTTTTAAGAGTCACATTGACTATACATATATTTACTCAAAAGCTTTATTCCATAAAAAGTTTTTATATACCCTATAAAGGCTTAAACAAGCACACAAACCAGGAAGTTAATTTGAAGTTCAGTGCGTTGTATCCCTTCTCATGCATTAATTGAGTTGCTAATTCTCTTTTGGTTTCTACCAGATTGGATGTTCTACACTTTATCTTTGTTTTGTGGTTATCCTTACAAACATTATGGATATTTGACCATCAAACTCTAAAGTCAATAAACTTATCATTCTCATGAACAGAATGAAAACCCTTAAACTGGGCCCCTATCATCTACCCCAGTCTAATGTTATTTTATTTGTACTTTTAAATTTGACATTATTATTGATATTTTAATACAGCCAGTGCTTCTTTAGATTTATCATCAAGTTGACTAACTCTTTTGCTTATCATTCCTTTTTGAAGCTTTTTTCTTCCTTCTAGGTTAAATTTTTTCTGAAATATATTTTCTAGTGATTTCCTTAAGGAGAGTTTGTTAACAGTAAATGCTCTCAGTTTCATGAAAATGCTTTTGTTTTGACCTTTCTCCTGAGCCACAATTAAGGAGGACATAAAATTTTATCTGCACATTCCAGTACAGTAGGTGTTAGTCACATAAGCCTTTTAAGAATCTGAAATGTGGCTAACATAACTGAGGAACTGAATTTAAATATGTTTTAATTTAAATTTTAAAATGAATACTTAATCAGATATTGGAAAACTTTTTAAAGTATGCTTGGAACAACTTCAGTTTGTAAATCTTTTTTTTTCACCGGCGTATTTTATGAAATGGAAATATTTCTTATGAAATTTAGAATCTGAACTGCACTGTGAGTGTACTAGATATTTAGTATGAAAAAGTATACAACTGATTAATACTTTTTAATATTGACCACATACTGAAGTGATATTTTCAATATACTGGATTAAGTAAAATATTTAAATAAATTTCATCCATTACTTTTCTAACCTTCTTAAATGTACTCCTAGATAACATTAAATTACACATGATGCGTATTTCCATTACATAGTATTGTTCTAGTTTGAATTACATTCTTTAATAATATTTTTCTTTTTAATAATTATGAAGTTTAGCCATGCCAGTCTTAAGACAACATTCTTTCAAATTCTGATTCAATTTTTGCCATTAAGAAGTCTGCTATTAACCTAATTGTTTTTTTCTTTGTAAATAATCCAACTTTCTTTGTCTGATTGCTCTAAAAAAATCTATCTATTATGATCTATACTTCCAATCCCATAGACCTAGGTATGGATATATTTTTATTTATTTTGACTGTGACTTAAACTTCTAGAAAATGGGGATCTATGTATTTCATTAATTCCCAAAACTTCTCTACCATTATATTTTCATTTATTGTTCTGTTTCCCTGATCTCTAGTTTTTCTTCTGGAACTCATATTAGAGGTATGCTGGACCTTCTCATTCAATCCTCCACAAACCAAATTCCTTGACATTTTTAATATCTAGGTGATCTCCTCAGTGCGACTGTTCAGCGTACTAATTTTCTCTTTAAAAATGAAAGAGAATGTGTGTTATATGTTGTTTAAGATTTCTATTGAGGTTGTAAACCTTATCGCTATACATCTAATTTCTAGTTTTTTTTTTTTACTTCTGCCCATATTGATTAGCTAGGGCTGCCATTACAAATATCACAGGCTGGGTGACTTCAACAACCAAATTTTCTCACAATTCTGGACTTTAGAAGTCCAAGAGCAAAGTGCCAGTAGGACTGGTTTCTTCTAAGGCCTCTCTCCTTGGCTTACAGGTGGGTATCTTCTTTGTACTTGTCTATCTTAATTTTCTCTCCTTATAAGGACACCAGTCATATTGGATTAGGGCCCCCTCTAATAACTTCATTTTAACTTAATTACCTCTTTAATCTGTCTCCAAATACAGTCATATTCTGAGGTACTGGAAATAAGGACTTCAACACATGACTTTTGAGAGAATAAAATGCAGCCCATAACACTGCCTGCTTTTAAAAGTTTCACAGTACCTGAACTTTTCCTGTTTTTTCTTCTTCTATAACTCTAGTAATTTTAATATACTAAATTTAATACACCAATTTAGATAAACTTATTAGATGATTCTATTATTAGAATTAAATGATATTATTTTTGAAAGGTAAGAAATCTCCTTCTGCTCTTTGACCAATAAAAAGAAAAATGAACCCTTGGCTCAAGAAAGTCAGGTCCAGCATTTGACTGGAAAATACTTCTTTTTTAAAAAGTATTAAGATTTCAAATTAATAAGGAAAAAGGACAAACTCTAAATTTAAAAACTAAGCAATTGTTACTAAACATTTGATGTACTTTTTAAAGTATTTAAAGTAGGCCTAACTGATATACAATTATTGCACATATTGAAAGAGTATAATTTGTTGTTCTGACTTATGAATACACCTGTGAAACAATAACTACAATCAAGATAATAAACATACACATCATCCCCAAAAGTTTACTCATATACTTTTGTAATCCCTGCTTCTTATCCCTTATACCTTCCATCCAGAAGCAATCACTAGAGTTTAGTTTGCATTTTTTAGAATTCTAGGTTAGAATCATACAGCATGTATAATTTTTTGTCCAACTTCCTTTACTTGGCACAATTTTAAAAAATTAATCCATGTTACTTTATGTATCAATAGTTTACTCCTTTTATTGCTATATAGTGTTTCATTATAATTACAATTTGTTTATGCAGTTACCTGTTGACAGACATTTGGTTTCCAGCTTTTGGCTATTGCAAATAAAGCTACTATACATATTCATGTACATGTCTTTATGTGAACATGTTTTCATTTCTTTGAGGTAAGAACCTAAGAGTGCATATGGTAGGTGTACATTTTGTTAAACAGTTTCCAAAATGTAAAACTGTATCATTTTACATTTCTATTAGCAGTGTATGAAAGCTCCACTTGCCCCAAGCCCTTGTCAACCTTTGGAATGGTCAATCTTCTTAATTTTAAACATTTTAATAGATGTGTAATAGGATGCGTTTGTGGTTTTAATTTTCATCTTTCTGATGACTAATGATGGTGAGACTCGTTACCTGAAAAGTAAAAATTTCATGTTCTTATTTGAAATCTGAAATCTGTGTATCTTCTTTGGTAAAGAATCTGTTGGAATCTATTGCTCATTTTTGGTGGTCGTTTATTTCTTGAGTTTTAAGAATTCTTTGGTATATGGCTGGCTATCCAATTGTTACAGCATCATTCATGGAGAAGATAAATCTCTTTATCTTTGTCAAAAAAACCATTGACTGTAAATATGTCTCTTTCTGGACTCTATAGTGTTTCCAATCATCTGTCTATTTTGATTACTATAGCTTTGTAAGTCTTGAAATCAAGTAGTGTCAGTCCCTAAACTTTGTTCTTTTTTAATGTTGTTATGGCTATTCTAAATCCATTGAATTTCTATATGGATTTTACAATCCACTCATCAATTTCTATAAAAAAAAGAAAGCATGTTGGTATTGCAGTGAATACATACATCCATTTAGAGAATATTGATAATACTGAGTCTTTTGATCCAGGAACACAACATGGCTTTCCATTTATTTAGATATTCTTCAATTTCTCAACATTGTTTTTAGTTTTTATTATATAGGTCTTCATCTTTCATCAAATTTATTTCTAATTATTTCGTTTATTAATTTCACAATTCATACTTAAAGCAATTTTTTCACCATTTTTAAGAGATATTAAAAAATTTTCAATTTCTGATTGTTTATTGCTACAGTGTAACTCCTAATACCTATTTCATTTCAATTATAATAGTCAAGAGAAGAACTCGTGGCAAAAAGACATTGTGTTATTGCATGTAAGGAATGAAAAACCATAGATTTTATATAAACTAAGTGTCCAAGAACACTTGCTAGTAAATCTTTTACTATTTTATTTAGCTAATGAACCTTGTTTTTTAGCTCTTGTCATTATTAAAATGCTTTATTCTATTATTTTTAAAACTGCTTATTTACTAATTTCATTAATTACTATTTTATTAAACAGGTAACCAGAAACAACTACACATAAAGGGATTTATATCCTTGCCTAAGCAAGGGAGTTTAGATCATTTCCTTTCATTAGTTATGAAGAGTCAATTGTAGCAACATTCTGTCAACCCCTCTAATCCTTTGAAATCCCACAGATTCAAAAGATGTTTTCTGCAAAACACAACAGTTCGGGAAGTAAAAAAATTTAATCAATCAATCAATCACTGTTTGGGGCAAATAAAAATATTGTAAACTAAATATTTCAAGGCAGCATTAATTTCACTTCTAAAGATTATCCAGGATATGTATGAAAATACCATTGTTTTTTATTATCGAGGACCACTGAGACCCTGCATGAGGTCATCTATGATATAAAAGCTAAAATCTTAAATGTGTATGTGTTTTCTAATGTAAGCTATGCTTCCCAATCAGTTAATAAGATGGACCAAAAAGCATATAATTAGGAAGCCATAAAATGGGAGGACCCTTAATGCTTCCAGAACTTGTATTTCATTGGCCACATTTAATTTCCTAACTGAAGAATAGTATCTTCTCAGTGAGGCAAAAGGGTAAAATCCAGCTGTCTACTATTTACAAGAGATACCTAAATTACAAAACACATGAGTTGAAAATTAAGGAAGGAGGAAAGTTCTACTAGGGAAATGGCAAGGGAAAGGAAGCAGACATGGCAATATTAAGAAGAGACTAAAAAAAACTTAAGGCAATGAGTAGTAAAAAGGGGATAAAAAAGGCTTATTTTACAAGAATAAACAAGTGGGACTAGAGCAAAGTAAAAAGCTGCACAACAAAAGAAACAATCAACAAAATAAAAAGTCAACCTACGGCATGGGAGAAAATATTTGCAAGCCATCTGATAAGGGGTTAATATCCAGAATACATAAGGAACTCATACAACTCAACAGCAAAAAAATCAAACAGCCCAATTAAGAAATGGACAGAGGACTTGAATAGGCTTTTTCCCAAAAGAGACATATAAACTGCTAAGGTACAGGAAAAGATGTTGATTGTTTTTGATAGCTGTTTATTCATTACTCTCCTTTTGTCTCTGTATGTTTAATTCCTAAGATAGTAAGTTGTAATTGGTTTTAATATTTGACTGTGTTTCTGAATAACTTATATTAACTCCCTGATTACATCAGATGTTCAATGTTAGATATATAGAAATAAAAGCAATCTAGATTTGGGGGGAAAAAAAGTCTTATTTTATATTGATAAAAGATCCAGTCCATTCAAATTAGTCACTAGCCATTACATGTATCATACAAAATAGCATGAAAACACATGATGACAGTATAAGACAGACAAAAACATAGTGGGAGAGTTTTAACTATCTCTAATAATTTGACAGGTTGAGTATACAAAGTAATATGGATATAGAAAAAATTCTAAAGCACAAATATTAACAAACTTACATAATATCCTAGAAGCAGAAAGTACGTTATTTACAAATTCCCACAGAATATTAAATAAATAGGCCATGTGTAAGGCCACAACAAAAATCTCAAAAAAATTCTAAGAAATAATCACATAGATCATATATTTTAATAACCACAAGACAATAAAACTAAGATACTTACAAGAGGAAACAACAAAAAACTTACAACAAACTTACAATTATCATCATCACCATCATCTAAATGTTTGGAATTACATGTTTTAAAAAAGTTTTACATTTTTCTTCCTCTGAAGAGAAACTCACTTGAATTTGGTGACTTTCAATGAAGTCATACTTAGATAATCATTATTCCATAAATAACAACAACAATTTTGTTTTCAAAAAAGGCTAAAAGCCTTAAATTACTAAGAGGCTCAAAAAGACAGGTAACTGTCTTGACCTGTGCCCAATAATCTCCCCTGTGAAAATGCTCATTTCCAGCCTTCTACTCATGGGAACTTGCACTAATGTACAGAAACAGACACAGGAGCTACATACAAGTTCAAGAAGATGGGGCAGGGGGTGGGGGTGTGGAGATGTTATCCCTAAGAGAAGCAAACTTCTTTCAGACCATTGTATACCTGCTTTTTTCCTCTAATATGCCTAGTGTTACATATAAGGGTGTCTACTAGAGAACCAAGAAGAATACCTTTCATCAAAAAAAAAAGCAATCTAGTAACTATTTCATTTCAGTTTGTTATAATAGTCAAGAGAAGAATCTACTGCAAAAAGATCATTGTGCTATAAAGTACAAGGAATAAAAAAGCAGATTTCAAATAAACTAAATCAAATAAGCATCAGTTAGTAAACAGAAATTTCCAACTGGCAATCATAATAGCTGTCAATCTCTAGATGGCCAAAGAAGCCAAATATAATTTCTCTGTTTTACTGTTGTTACTGTGAATTGGACTGAAAGCCTTCTGGTAATGAGCTCCTATTGTACAGTGCTTAAGATATGGCTCCCTCACAATTCATTTTATAACACATCCACTAAGTATCTTTATTGCAATATGCCAATATGATGCAACAATTGCATCTCAATGACAACTACTTTACATTTAGACATTCAATATCTATTATGCAATTTGAAAGAAGTAAACCCTTAGGTACTCATAACATGCATCTTGCTTTATGTTGTATATGGACAGGTCAGTGATCCTACCATTAGTGTAATAAAAAGGTATGTATTATTTCTCCCTCCTCTGAACATCTGTACTACTTACTGTCTCTATTTCTCATTTAGTAAGTACACTGTTTTGAAGTAAACTTTTCAAAAGCATCTCTCTGACATGAATGAATCCAGTAAGAGCAATAGTGACACCTACTTATTGGGATCTTCCACATAGCACATAATACCTCAAAAGTAAGATATGTTTCCTAAATATTAATTGACTATTGTTAATTAACTGAGTAATGCCACTAACATATCCCCACTCAGCAATACCTTTGGAGCATGGCTACTTGCTCTATACTCTGGAGTGCCTATACTTTCAAATTTTCTGGAAAAAGTATGAAAAATTTGCAAACAAAGCAACATGTCTACTTAAATAGTTAGATTTGAGCTATGTGGCATCAGATAAAATGAATAAATTTTTTTTAAATTAACTGAACTCTATAATGAAACATCTTTAAGCATCCAGGTTATAGTAGAATTAGATGGGCTTCAACAGTTTCTGTCTTTGTCCCTGGATTCGAAAACAATAATAGGAACAACAACAAAGCTTTGCCATTTGTCCCTAAACACTCTTCTCCTGTGGTCTAGACTTCTCTGTACTCAATCAGTGGTCATTCCTACACCTTCCAAAAGGTTCCCATTGCTCCTGGACTCCAGCAATTCAACTGTTAACGATTCTCAAACTTTAACATGTATGAGCCTTATGGACTTAGTAAAACACAAATTGCCCAGTTGAATCCCTAGAGTTTCTTATTCAGTAGGCCTAGTGTGAACCCAAGTGGTTGCATTTTTAACAAGTTTTCAGGTGACACTGATGGTATTTATTGTCCAGAGACCACACTTTGAGAACTATTACTACCCACAAATCCTCCTCCATTTCTGTCATGCTTACTGTGCCTAATTAATTCATTCAAATCATTTTTGAAGTTTAGTTCTTCTTTTACATGAAGCTTGGTTTCTTTACCTACTATTCTAAGGAGGTACTGACCATGTGGTATGAATGGCAAACACCATCTTCATGTGAAGCTTTTCTGCATGACATCAAATGTTTTTGGACAACCAAAGAGTGACTCCACAACTTTTCCAGCTCCAAAATGCCACACATCCATTTGGAACCAGGTGACCACCTCTACAGGGAAGCACCAAACTAGTTATTCAGTCTATATTACCCCAGTATGGAGTTACAGGGATGCACACAGTATTCTCTCTGCCAAGAATGTTTTTCTCTCTCTCATCTGGTTAACTTCTCTTCTTTCAGGTCTTAGCTCAGGGGTGACTTATGCAGGGAAGCCTTTCTTTTCTTCCCCATGACCAGGTCAAATCCTCCTATTATGGGTTCTCATAGAGTTAATGAATCCCCTCCTATGTAGCCTTTATCATAGTTACAATTCCACATTAACATAACGATTTTATTAACAGATACTTTCCATGCTGGAGTGTAAGCTCCAAACAGAGAATGTTTCTGGTTTTGATTACAATTTTATTTCCAGTGCTGAGCATAACATAAGGCATATAGAAGAGGTTCAAATGAAGGTAGACAAGATTGGAGCATTCTTAGCCCTAATAGAGAGAAGGGAAAATATTCCTTTCTATACTCTGCCCCCTTAACTGTTTTTCAGCTACCCAATACTCAAAAAAGAAAAAGAACAACAACAAAAAAGACTTACCTTTTCTGAATAATTCTTGGAGACTTTCTGCACTTTGATTTAATACAGCCCATATTTCTTCCTCCTGCAGTGGTCCACCCCGAACCTCCAGGGCCTCAGCTAGTGACACGTGCATATTACCTGAGAAACAAAGGTCACAGGTGGTCTATAAATCAGCAACTTTACTGCATTTGCAGTAGTAAATAGTTTTAGATCAGTGATGAAAGACTATAAGGTCCCTGTCTACCTGATTTTTCAATATGGCACTTCAGTTTAAATATAAGCCTATTGCTTAAACTCTTAGAGGGTAAAGGAATTGGAGGAAAAAACCTTCAAAACAACAACTTGCCCTAGCCCAATAGGGTCAACCTTAGAGACAAACTGGAGAATAGTGGTAGTGACTACTTCACAGGAGAAGAGAGAGACTTCAGTATACCAGGAGGCAACAAAGTGCAGGCAATTAAATCAAAGCAGCCAGACTGAACTGCAGGATCTTTCAGATTACAGTTCCAGGTTTCATCCTATCCATCCAAGGTAAAGAGAATAGATAGGAGCCCCTAGAGCCGTGGTGGGGGAAGTAAGAATGAGATGGAACACATTTCTTCCATTCATTACTTGATTACTGGATCTCCAAAATATATACTAGAACTATAAATTTTGTTCCGAATGGACTTAATTATTTCTAGACGCAGCTTTACTGCCACGTATGCATTTCCTCTTGGGAAATTCATTTTACACTTAAACCTCAGTTTGCCACCTGTGAAATGGGAATAATAGTAGTAATAAAAATAATGCCATTTTGGGGTAGCTATGACAAGGAATGAAGTTATGCTTGTAAACATGCTTTGTAGTCTAAGACTTTTTTGAAGCTGAATTAATAAAAAATAAGAAAGGTACCTCTGCAGTGACATTTTTCTAGGGCCAATTTTTTAATGACATTTAATTAAGCAGGTGATACATTGATAACATTCAAGGTTTTCTATGGGGCTCAATAATTCTATTTTCATTTTGAAAGGGGAAATGCAGCTAGTCAAAATCTTCCTAAATTTTTCTAAATTGACACTCCTTCGAAAGAAAATTGCTTTTTACAGTGATCCCTAAGATTTCTACCTAGACCAAACCAATTTAAGCATAATGCACACAATGTATATATATTGCTAGGTAGAAGCAGATGGGTTCAGAAAAGAAGCTAGAGGGAACTGAAAGTGTTAAATAGTTATTTTATGTAATTATATCCTTCATTAAAATTTAAAAGTAACCTGCTAAAAAAAAAATCATGGTTTAGATAAAAGTTGACTTGGTTTACTCAACTAATAAGAAAAGGTAGTATTTTCATTTAATTTATGTTTATGGTGCTTTAACCCAGACTGAAAAACAGCAGCTACAGTTACAAATGAGGCTAGTCTTGTCCTGTTACTTTCCTTTCCAAATGTTTACCACAATATTTTTTGCTTTCTATTCTCAAGGGGTATCTATTTAAAAGCACATGTGGTGGTTAAAAGGTAAGATACAGGATATTTCTCTGAAAAAGCCAAAAGTGTTTTTATTTAGCTTGTACAAGAAGTGACTATTCAGACCCATCCTCCACCAAATAAATCTCTAGGTTTCTCATGTACTTTATTATATGATAGCACATTTATTAAAGGGAAAAAACCAGAAGCTTCATTCCTTTCTAAGAGATAGCTGAGTTATCTTCTACATAAAACACTGTTAAATTGGAAGTTTCAACAGATACATCAAGATACTATCAGCAATCAGATACCAATATGACTTGTGAGAAGTACTACCCTGCAGCAAATTTCCAAAGTAATATGTCTAAGAACCAGTTGGACAGCTCTAGAGCCTACACACAGGGTATAAAGAATAAAGAGAAGATTGCATAAGAATTTCTTTGAAGAGAGCTGTCCTGATTTTCATGCCTACCCCCAAACAGTAGGGGTGTGGGAAAGTGCCTTGTTTGACTTCAAGCCAGTCAAAGAGGCTTCAGTGGGACCCCTTGGAGTGCTTGATATGTGTTCCCTAGGGTTAGGGAGGACACCAGACTGGTACTTGGCACTTACTTTATAGGACTCTAAAGGCTTTGGCTATCACTCTGAGGTGGCATCTGGAGGGAGGATAGGGCAAAGAGAGTTTGGAGTAAGGTAGCATGCTGTACTGGAGCTAGCTACTCTTCCACCGAAGGAGGGGTAAGTAGTGGGGGAGCAGTTACACACAGAGAAGAAGCAGGGCCATATAAAGGCCAATTTGGAGCTAATGAATCCTACCCAGATGAGGAAGATGTCCAAAAATTCTGATTCTTGTGGTAATGGTTGTACATCTCTGTGCCTATATTAAAACTACTGAAGGTATACTTCACACTTTAAGAGGGTGAGTTTGATGGTATGTCAATTATATCTTTATAAAGTTGTTAAAAAAAATCCTACTCATAGTACTACCTGAGGTTCCCAGAGTGCCACCAGAAGGGTGAAAGAGGAAGGAAGAAAAGGAAGGATGAGTGGGGAGAGGGAGGGAGAAGGAAGAGGAGCAAGAAGAATAATTAGGTACTGGCTATAGGAAGAAACATTTTTTGAAGTATCACAGAAAGTATAATTCCAGTGAAAGACTCTGAAGAATCCACAAAAGTATACATAGGAGAAAGGGTCAGCCCTAAACATATATGAAGTTCAAAGAGAGTGAAGCCATTTCACTACAGAAGTCATGTAAAAAAGTGTTTGCTTTTTTATCTTTCTTCTTGCCCCCCCCCCACCCCCGGTTGCAGCCTGACGGAGTCAGATATAGCAATTTGGCAATTTGCAAGTCGGTGAGGTCGGTGAGGAGATAAGCAACAAAAAGAGAAGGCAACCATACTGCCTCCCACCTATAGTTAATCCTAACCAGGGGAGGAACTAGTTTTAGCTTTGAGTGAAGATTGAAATATTAATATATTGACTAGGCACTTTTACTTATAGAATTGATATTGTTTTCCACAAAAGTGACCATAGTTGTTATTATCTAAGTAAAAGGAGAAAATTATGGACCTGAGTTTTTACAGAGACAAGAGGAATTTCCCTTGTGGAAGGAAGGAACACAATGGGCAAAGTAAGTTGCTTCTGATTCCATCTTATGTATTCCACTGTAAAGACATATCACACATATAGAAAGTTTTAAATCTTAAGATACTGGCTTTTACTTATTTTTAAAGAAATTGGTTTTTTAAATATAATTATTTCCTATAAAAAAGAAAAAGTTAACTTCTCAACACAACAGAACTTTTTCAATGCTTGATTTTTCTGTCTACAAAGATTACTGATTATACAGCTGTTACTTGTCTCAATCAGATATGAATTATATTTTACCAATCCTCTGTTAATTTTTATTTTTAAAAGTATTGTCTATTCAATGCAGGATCTCTATGCATTTCTGACTGGAAGTTGCTGGAACTCGGAAAACATGGATGAAACTTTTTTTAAAAGCACTATCACCTAGGTGATAGAATAGATTTGATAATTTTAATACACAGCTTTGCAAGAAAGAGGTTTATGATTAAAAACTGCCTCACTCCTCTAATCACCCAACCTCAAGAATTAAAGTAATGTTAAAGTAGCTTTTTAAAAGTCAGACAAATAAACAATAAAACATAGCTTTTAAGTTGTCTACCATCATCTTCTCTACTTTTATTCACCTCTAAGATAGCTCTCCAGATCATTACTTCCAAAAGGAAAGAGAAGACAAGAGGATGAAATAAATGCGGATGTGGAAGAGGAAGGCAACAAAGAAAGAATGTGGAGGAAAAAAAGAAAGCTTGAAGTCAACCAATAGATGAAGGAAACAATCTGTTACGAAAATTCTTAAGAGTTTATTACAACAATTATTTCCTTTAGACATAGTACTAGGTAGCTTGGGGCACAATATATGACTGACATTATTTTATCATTGGTAAGTTCTTGGTTTACAGTAAATATAGCCATATTATTCACTTTTATTTCCTTAAATATGGTAGGTTATATGACAACTAAGTTTTTGGAAAGACTTTCAAATAAGAAAATTAATCATATTATGAAACCAGTATCATTACTATGTTTTTGGTTAACATAGGTATTAATGCCATGAGTTTAAAACTATGTCGACAGAGTCTGATAAAACCACAAAAGGACATATTTCATTTTAATCCTGAGGGATTTGTGACTCACAAATAGGAAGCACATAAAGGTGATTCCAAAAAGAATGAAATGGTAAACAGATGAACTGAATTTAATCAAGTGACATAACAACCTGTCCTGGAGTAGACTAATTAATTAGGAAGCTTAAGTTTATTAAAAGGAAAGAGAGCTATAAGCATACCGTGTTTCAAGGACAAAGCCACTATAAAATAGAGCTCTGTATATGCCACTAGTTTTGGGCAAAGATCCATTCAGCATCCTCACTGAAGACTTCTTGGTCATTAAGAAACCATAGTAGGTTTAGAAAGCAACCCCTAAAATTATGAGCATCTTTTAATCCAAGAAGATTAATAATTAAGATTCATAATTAAACATTTAAGAGAAGCAAGCTCATATATTAATATTTTTTAAAGAATCTGTAGATATTTGGTATTTTAGCTGTTTACAATATTTGAGAAACAGAGTAGTCTTGTGATTCCTATTTAAATATTGTAATTGAGAAAATCAGTTCAAACTTGTAATTTAAAAATGTATAAAATACAACTGAAACATGTAAGACAACTCATATGTTTTCTTTCATGAGAAGATTTATTTAAGTACTTAGAAGGTTTTTTGTTGGTCAGAAAACTGAGATAATTTTAAAAATTGGATTTTAATTATATGAATGCAGTTTAAAATATTTAAGGGAGTTTAATTAAGAAAGTTAAAAAAATGTGATTATATTCTCAAAGGGCCTTTTAAAAGTGGCTATTAAAATTTTCTACATGTACCAAGTAGAATAAAATAATAAAATTGACTGTAGAAGCTTAGGTTTTAGAATTTTTAATTTAATAAGAATATTCATTTAAAAATAATTTTCAATAAGCTTTTATACATACAATAATATTTTGCAGGCCATTTTTTAAAAAGGATGCCTTTTTTAAAAAGTATAGATAAAACCATTGTGGTTCTGAGTTAGACAAAGTTTTCTTAGATTCAACATTAAATGTGTGATATATAAAAGAAAAAAAACAATACATTAAGACTTCATCAAAACTAAAACCTCTGCTCTTAGAAAATAACTGTTAAGAGAATGAAAAAGAAAAACCACAAATTAAAGGAAAATATTTGCAGATCACATAACTGACAAACGATTTGTATTCAGAATATATAAAGAACTGTCATAGATTACATATCAATACTTTAATAAAAAACAGAACTGTCAAAATTCAATAGGAAGACAAATAGTCCAATTTAAAAAATAGGCAAAAGATTTGAATAGATACTTCATCAAACAAAATATATGGATGACAAATGAACATATGAAAAGATGTTCATCATTAGTCATTAGAAAGTGAAAATTTAAAAAACAAGAAACTCACTCAATGATTCTGTAACATATTCCTAGGCTGACAGACAGTAGCTATACTAAAGATTGTTTATCAATGGTACTTCAATAAAAATAAAAATGAGACACTGCTACAGAGCTATCAGAATGGCTAAAATGAAAAAGACTGACCACACTAAGTGTCGATAAGAATTTGGAGGAACTGGAACTCTCATACATTGCTAGCGAGAATGTAAAGTACTACATTTTTGGAAACTGTATGTTAAAAGACTTTCTTAAGGAGAGGAAAACATGGCAGCATGAGTAGGGTGGCAGAAATCTCCTCCCAAAACCATATATATTTCGAAAATTCAGTAAATACAACTATTCATAAAAGAGAGACCAGAAGATACAGTACACCAGCCAGGCTACATCTGTGAGACACCAACATCTCACGGAAATGGGTAAGATAAAAAGCCCTGACCCGGCGGGACCTGAGCACTCCCCCAACCCCAGTTCACTGGTGGGAGGAAAAGTATCAGAGTGGGGAGGTAGTGGAAGCACAGGACTGCTAAATAACCAGCCCTAGTAGACTGCCCCAGGAGCACAGACACACATTGCATGGTGCTCTTGATATTAGAGGAGCAGAAAAGCAAAATCTGAGACTAAGACTGCGAACAGGTTCCCACAGCCGGCTGCCCTGGGACAAAAGAAAAGCAGGTGCTCTAAAAGTCTTAAAGGGACAAGGGTTTAACAGGTGGACAAAATTGTCCTGGCACACTCAGCTGAGAAGGGTGGGAACTTTAAGGAACTTCAGGTGCCCTAACACCCTGGTTGGCAACTCTGCTCCGAGATGCCTCACAGCGATAAGCAGCCTGATGTTCCGTCCTCCCCACTGAAATCTGCAAGCAAATCGGCTGTCTCCACCATTGCTGCAGAGCAGCCAGAGAGAAGTCCTGCCTATAGTAACCACACAGTTTAACAGAGAGGCTTCTCCCTGAACATGGCTAACTGGTCCAGACCCAGAGGCTTATCCCTGTATATGGCTGACAAGCAGAGACAGTGGAAACGGGCACAGGTACCAGAAGACATGAAGGGGCTTTGTTCTCATGGCAGAATACACGCTGCTTGCCTGCAAACACTGCCAGCACCATAGGCCATCCCAAGGTCCACTCTGCCCATGGCAACTAGGGCATTAACCCAGAGGCTGTACCCTGCACACAACTGACCTGCACAGACAGCGGAAACAGACTCAAAGACTGGGAGGCACAAACGGGCTTTGCTCTTGAGGCAGAACACGCGCTGCTGGCCTGCGACCCCCACCAGTGCCCTAGGCCATCCCGAGGGCCATCCCACAAATGGCCGCCTAGGGGATTAACACAGAGGTTGCTCCCTGTGTGAGGTTAACTGGCACAGAGAGGGGAACAGGCAAGGCGACCAGCAAGCAGAAGGGATTTTGTTCTCTAAGCTGCCACACGCACCACTTGCTGGCAACCACTCCCATCGCCATGAAAAGGCAGAAGAACCTTGTTCACTCCAAAATCCCTCAAAAACCAGAGAGAGGGCTTGGTGAGACTGAAATCACTAATCTTCCTGAAAAAGAATTCAAAATAAAAGTCATACGCATCCTGATGGAGCTACAGAGAAATGTTCAAGAGCTAAGGGATGAATTCAGGAGTGAGATAACACAAATGAAACAAACAATGGAAGGATTTAAGAGCATACTGGATGAGGTGGAAGACACTGTTAATGCAATAGAATTCAAAGAACAGGAACACAGAGAAGCTGAGGCAGAAAGAGATAAAAAGATCTCTAGGACTGAAAGAGTACTAAGAGAACTGTGTAACCAATACAAAGAGAACAATATTCACATAATAGGGGTACCAGAAAAAGAAGAGAGATAAAAAGGGATAGAAAGTGTCTTTAAAGAAATAATTGCTGAAAACTTCCCCAAGCTGGGGAAGGAAATAGTTTCTAAGACCACTGAAGCCCACAGATCTCCCAACACAAGGAACCCAAGGAGGACAATACCAAGACATAAATATTTAAAATGCCAAAGATCAAAGACAAGGAGAGAGTATTAAAAGAAGACAGAGAGAGAAAAAAGGTGACCTACAAAGGAAAATCCATCAGGCTATCATGAGACTTCTCAGCAGAAACCTTACAGGCCAGAGGGAATGGCATGATATATTCAATGCAATGAAACATAAGGGCCTTGAACCAAGAACACTGTAACCAGCGAGATTATCATTTAAATTTGAAGGAGGGATTAAACAACTCCCAGAGAAGTAAAAGTTGAGGGAATCTACCTCTCAGAAAACATCTCCACAGTGTATTTTAAAGGGACTGTGCTAAATGGAAGTATGCCTAAGGCTAAATAGCTGTCACCAGAGGAAATGAAACCACAGCAAAGGAAGCAGACCAACTAAATACAAACTAAATACAAAATAAAACCAGCTATCCACAAAATCAGTCAAGGGAAACTCAGAGTACAGAATAAAACACCTAACATATTAAGAGTGGAGGAGAAAGAGAAAGGAGAGAAATAAAGAATCATCAGACTGTGTTTATAACAGTATAATAAGTGAGGTAAGTTAATCAGTTAATAGAAAAGAAGTTGCCCTTGAACCTTCAGTAAACACAAATCCAAAGCATGCAATGGCAATAAGTACATACAAACAAAAGGGAGAAAAAAGAAGGTGTTGCAGTACTTGTATCAGACAAAATAGAATTCAAAACAAAGAAAGTGACAGGAGACAAAGAAGGACATTACATAATGATAAAGGGGTCAGTCCAACAAGAGGATATAACCATTATAAGTATCTATGCACCCAACACAGGAGCACCTACATATGTGAAACAAATACTAACAGAATTAAAAGGGGAAATAGAATGTAATACATTCATTCATGGATACTTCAACACTTTACTCACTCCAAACGACCGATCAACCAGACAGAAAATAAGTAAGGACACAGTGGCACTCAACAACACATTAGAAAAGATGGATATAACAGACATATACAGAACTCTACCCAAAAGCAGTAGGATACACATTCTTCTCAAGAGCACATGGAACATTTTCCAGTATAGACCACATACTAGGCCACAAAAAGAGCCTCATTAAATTAAAAAAGATTGAAATTCTATCAACCAACTTCTCAGACCACAAAGGTATAAAACTAGAAATAAATTGTACAAAGAAAACAAAAAGGCTCACAAACACATGGAGGCTTAACAACATGCTTCTAAATAATTAATGGATTAATGACCAAATAAAACAGAGATCAAGCAATATATGGAGACAAATGAAAACAACAGCACAATGCCCCTAACTTCTGTGGGATGCAGCAAAGGCAGTTCTAAGAGCAAATTATGTAGCAATCCAGGCCTATGTAAAGAAGGAAGAACTATCCCAAATTAATAGTTGAAATTCAAAATTATTGAAACTAGGAAAGGAAGAACAAATGAGGCCCAAAGTTAGCAGAAGGAGGGATATAATAAAGTTCAGAGAATAAATAAATAAAATCAAGAAGAATAAAACAAGAGAAAAAATTAATGAAACCAACAGCTGGTAGTGTGAGAAAATAAAAAAAAAATAGATAAACCCATAGCCAGACTTATTACGAAAAAAAGAGAATCTACACACATCAACAGAATCAGAAAAGAGAAAGGAAAAATCACAATGGACAACACAGAAATACAAAGAATTACTAAAGATACTACAAAAATCTACATGCTAACAAACTGGATAATGTAGAAGAAATGGACAACTTTCTGGAAAAACACAACCGTCCAAGACTGACCAAGGAAGAAACAGAAAATCTAAACAGACCAATTACCAGCAATGAAATTGAATTGGTTATCAAAAAACTACCCAAGAACAAAACTCCTAGACCAGATGCATTCACCACTGAATTTTATCAGATATTTAGAGAAGACCTAATACCCGTTCTCCTTAAAGTTTTCCAAAAAATAGAAGAGGAGTAATTACTTGCAAACTCATTCTATGAAGCCAGCATCACTCTAATACCAAAACCAGGCAAAGACACCCCAAAAATAGAAAATTACAGACCAATATCCCTGATAAACATAGATGCAAAAATACTCAACAAAATATTAGCAAACTGAAATAAAAAATACATCAAGAGGATCATACACCATGATATATTGGGATTCATCCTAAGGAGGCAAGGATGGTACATATTCGAAAAACCACATCAACAAAAAGGACAAAAACCACATAATCACCTCCATAGATGCTGAAAAAGCATTCGACAAAATTCAACATCTATTCATGATAAAAACTCTCAAAAAAATGGGTATAGAGGGCAAGTACCTCAACATAATAAAGGTCATATATGACAAACTCATAGCCAACACCATATTTAACAGCAAGAAGCTGAAAGTTTTTCCTCTAAGTTAGGAACAAGACAAGGATGACCACTCTCCCCACTGTTATTCAACATAGTACTGGAGGTCCTAACCATGGCAGTTAGACAAAACAAAGAAATACAAGGAATCCAGATTGGTAAAGAAGAAGTCAAACTGTCACTATTTGCAGATGACATGATACTGTACATAAAAAACCCTAAAGACTCCACCCCAAAACTACTAGAACTGATATCTGAATTCAGAAAAGTTACAGGATACAAAATTAATACACAGAAATCTGTTGCATTCCTATACACTAGTGATGAACCTACAGAAAGAGAAATCAGGAAAACAATTCCATTCACAACTGCATCGAAAAGAATAAAATACCTAGGAATAAACTTAACCAAGGAAGTGAAAGACCTATACCATGAAAACTACAAGACACTCTTAAGAGAAATTAAAGTGGACAGTAATAAATGGAAATTCACTCCATGCTCTTGCGTAGGAAGAATTAATATTCTCAAAATGGCCATCCTGCAATCCCTATCAAAATACTGACATCATTTTTCAACGAACTGGAACAAATAGTTTTAAAATTCATATGGAAGCACAAAAGACCCCGAATAGCCAAAGCAATCCTGAGAAGAAAAAATAAAAAAGGGGGATCTCACTTCCCAACTTCAAGCTCTACTACAAAGCCCCAGTAATCAAGACAATTTGGTACTGGCACAAGAACAGACCCATAGACCAGTGGAACAGAATAGAGAGTCCAGATATTAACCCAAGCATACATGGTCAATTAATATACGATAAAGGAGTCATGGATATACAATGGGGGAAATGACACCCTCTTCAACAGCTGGTGCTGGAAAAACTAGACAGCTACATGTAAGAGAATGAAACTTGATTACTGTCTAACTCCATACACAAAAGTAAACTCAAAATGGATCAAAGACCTGAATTTAAGTCATGAAACCATAAAACTCTGAAGAAAACATAGGCAAAACTCTCTTGAATATAAACACGACCAAGTTCTTCATGAATATATCTCCATGGGCAAGGGAAACGAAATAAAAAATGAAGAAGAAGAAGTAGGAGTATATCAAACTAAAAAGCTTCTGTACAGCAAAGGACAACATCGGTAGAACAAAAGGCATCCTACAGTATGGGAGAATATGTTCATAAATGACTTATCTGATAAGGGGTTGACACCCAAAATATATAAAGAGCTCATGCACTTCAACCAAAAGCAAATAAGCCAATTAAAAAATGGGCAGAGGATCTGAACAGACACTTCTCCAAAGAAGAAATTCAGATGGCCAACAGGCACATGAAAAGATGCTCCACATTGCTATCATAAGAGAAATGCAAATGAAAACCACAATGAGATATCATCTCACACCAGTAAGAATCACCACCATCCAAAAGACAAACAATGACAAATGTTGGCAAGGATGTGGAGAAAGGGGAACCCTCCTACACTGCTGGTGGGAATGTAAATTAGTTCAACCATTGTGGAAAGCAGTATGGAGGTTCCTCAAAAAACTCAAAATAGAAATACCATTTGACCCAGGAATTCCCCTCTAGGAATTTACCCTGAGAATTCAGGAGCTCAGTTTCAAGAAGACATATGAACCCCTATGTTTATCACAGCACTATTTACAACAGCCAAGAAATGGTAACAATCTACATGTCCATCAGTAGATGAATGTATAAATAAGATATGGTACATACATACAATAGAATATTATTTAGCCATAAGGAGAAAACAAATCCTATAATTTGCAGCAACATGGGTGGAGCTAGAAGTTATTATGCTCAGTGAAATAGCCAGGTGGAGAAAGACAAGTACCAATGATTTCACTTATCTGTGGAGTATAAGAACAAAGAAAAAACTGAACTAACAAAACAGCAGCAGACTCACAGAACCCAAGAATGGACTAACAGTTACCAATGGTGAAAGGGACTGGGCAGAATGTGTGGGAAGGGAGGGATAAGGGGAATAAGGGGCATTACGATTAGCATACAGAATGTAGTGTAGGGCATGGAGAAGGCAGCATAGCATGGAGAAGGCCAGTAGTGATTCTATAGCATCTTACTATGCTGATACAGTGACTGTAATGGGGGTCTGTGGTGGGGACTTGATAATGGGGGGAATCTGGTAACCACAATGTTGCTCATGTACTTGTATATCAATAATACCAAAATTAAAAAAAGTTTCTTAAAAGGTTGAATATACGCTTATGATATGATCTAGCCATTCCACTATATTTATTCAATAGAAATTAAAGCATTATATTCATATGACAGCTTATACACATATGTTCATAGCAGCTTTATGTTTATTAGGCCCAACTGGAAGCAAACAAATGTCTATCAACAGGTGAGTGAATGAACAGATTTTAGTATATTCCCATAATTTAATATTAATCAGTAATAAGAAGGAATGAAATATTATTGATACACACATGAATCTCAAAATAATTATGCTAAATAAAGGAAGCTAAACAAATAAGAAGAGAATACATATTTTACGATTAATTTGTACAAAATTATGGAAGATTCAAAATAATTTACAAGTTAGAGAAAGCAACTCAATTGCCTGAGGATGGCATTGCCCTATGGAGAGGCATGAGGAAATGATTAAAAAGGGACATGAGAAAATGTTAAGGGACAATAGATACATTCATTATGCTGACTGAGATGATGGTCTCACAGGTACATACATATTTCAAAACTTATCAAATTGTACACTTCAATGTTTTATAGTTTGTTATATGTCAATTAATGCCTCAATAAAGTTGTTAAAAAGAGAAAATACAAAGAAACAAAACCTGACCAAAGCCAGATAGTATTCCTTTTCTCTGTCACACGAAGCTGTCTGGATTTTTTTTTTTTTTAATCAGAGGAAATCAAGCCCCGGTGTCATAAGTAATACTTGCCTTAAAAAAAAAAAGTTTTCTAAAAATTAACTACCCCCATTAAAAAAAAAATCTGTAATACCAAAGACCCAAATTCATGGTTAATGTCTGAGATCTTCTCTTTTCAAGCAGCCAAAACATATATAAGATGCCATGTAACTTATGAACTTATATTATTAAAATATAAGAATAAGATAATTAAGTTATAACACAATTTGGATAACACATTTTTAAAAATCCATTACTCAAGATAGTAATCTCCTATTTTTCTCCAAAGTCTACTTTCCTAAAGCATTTAAAGCTGAAATGATAATTAACAATAATTACAGGACACTTTAAATAATGTGAAATTATCTCTACCTTTTACCTGTGGATCTAGAATGGTCAACACCAAGACAGATGTATATAAATTAGAAACAATAAAAAGTACTATTAGAACTCTACAAGATTAATAGCTAATCTCTGTAATAAAATAAATACATTAATATTTCTTTCCATTAGGGGTAGGTATAGATCAGGTAGTAGAGAAAAAATATTATTGCCTAATATAGTTAGGAAAGCCTAAGAAAGAATTGGGATTTCAAGGTGAAAAAGAGATAAAACTTGGTGAAATTTTAATTGGATGTTGTCTCAAGGCAGAAAACATCATATATCTAAACATTTTTATTGAAGTCACAGTAACACTTAATATTTGTCAACTCCTCCATTATGAGAGAAGAGAAACTGAAGTACAAGTCTAATTGCCTTTCTGCACCTCTGGCTCATGTCAACCACTTACCTAAATAGAAATCATATATGCTTTTTCCCTGCTTTCAAAGGACAGCTTCAAAAAAAGAAAAAGAAAAACAAAAACAGAAAGAAAACACACTGGAATTCTTTAATCCATCTCTGTATCACTTAAATTTAGGAGAAAAGTAAAATGGAGTGGAAAAAATCTATTTTCGTGTACATTACATTTCTCCTCATGAACTGATAGTACCAACAGAAAACCCATGTAATGTCAGAATTTTGATTTTGAGTACTCTTTCTACATTGCCCTCTTCACCACCCACTGACTTTGGTAAGATTATTGCTTCAGAGTATTTACTGGTCTTCCTAAAGAAATGTAGCTTTAAAATGTCTCAGAGTGGGCAGCCACTAAAGAAAATAAACACATATTAAGCACAAAAGACCAAGGGGAAGACTCATATTTATTCTTTATATTGTAATAAACAAATTAGTGTGGTAGGCAGAATTCTGTTATTGCCCTCAACATTCCTTTCATATTGTGAACTACCTCTGTAGGGGGGTACATTCCAAGGACCTGAAGGTGGCTTCAAGGGCTGATAGTAAGACCCAGCAAACAACCAGCAAGAAATTCGGTCCTACAACCATAAGGAACTGAATTCTAACAACCAGTGAGCATGGTATAGGACTCTGAACTTCAGATAATACTGCAGTCCAAGCTGACACGTTGATTTCAGTCCGATGAGATCCTGAAAAGAGGCAACCAGCTTATCTGTACCTAGACCCCTGACTTACAAGAAGTGTGAGACAATAAATTTGTGTTGCTGTAAGCCACTAAATTTGTGGTTATTTGCTGTCCAACAATAGAAAACTAACAGATTTTGATACCTGAGAGTAGGCTGCTTCTGCAACAATAAGTAAAAATGTGGAAGTAGCTTTGAAATTGGACAGAAAGCAAAAACTGGAAGAATTTTGAGATGCACGACAGAGAATGCCTAATTTGCACTGAACAGATTTTTAATAGACATTTGGACTTTAGCCTAGATGCTAATGGTAAGAGGGCTCAGAAGGAAAGGAGGACTATGTTATTGGGAACTGGAGAAGGAGGATCCTTGTTACATAGTAGTAGAAAGCTTGGCAACACTGTCCTGCAGCCATATGGAAGACAACTTTTCTGTGACAAAGCTAGATATAAAGCTAAGGAGATTTGCAAATGAAATGTTTACAGTAAAATGTAACAGAAAGACAAATTGAGGAAAGGGCTGTTAAATATAAAGAAACCAGGACTACATGATTTGGAAAATTCCCAGCCTCTCCAGATAGCAAAAGATACTAAAGATCAGAAATGGCTGCTGAAAGCACAATAAAGAAAAAGATGACCATCTGCTAAAATTTCAGAAGGATCAAAAGATCAGAGGATTCAGTCCTTTGAATTTTTCAAAATTTTAAGGGCCTTTGTAAGCTTTACAGCTGTGTCTTAGCCATTTCAGCAAGAGGCAAGGATAGAAAAAGGATGATTTCTTGAAAAAAACTTCACGTAAAGCTGTTGTCTAATGCAGTAAGCCCCTGTTCAACCCACACAAAACCCAGAGTCCTTGATAAAACTGCCTCTGCATAAACACTGCCAGCTGGGACTAAAATGGAGAGGCTGTCAGACTCCCCCCAGATTCTATTGGTAGAAAGAAGGCTGAGAAAACTGCTCAGCTGCAAACAAATACTCCTTTCCCAGAAAGAGGGAGAATAATTCAGGAGGTAGAACCAAGATTCAGAGGGTGGAGTTGAGAGCCAATGGTTATTCCCAGGCCTGGAAACGTAACCAAAACACTCCAGCTGGAGTCAGCCAACCTGAATTTCAGAACTGTTACAGACCAGTGACTCTTTTTCACTTTCCATTTTGTCCTTCCCCATTTTGAGACAGAATGTCTGCAATAAATAATTCCATGACAGTCCCACATATGTTAGGACAGTCTCTTTTGTTTTACAGGTTCAGTTTCATCTACATCTAATTTAAATGACATATAAGATTCTGGACTTTGAGCTGATGCTTTAATGGGATAAGAATCCTGAGAATTGTGAGAAGGAGTGTATTTTGGTTGTGTATGGCGAGAGAGAGGGGGCATGAATAATTGGAGGCCAGAGGGCAGATTGTGGCAGGCAGAATTCTGAGATGGACCCCACGATTCCTGCCCCTCTGGTATACTATACCTGTATAATTTCCTCCTCCTGAGTGTGGGTGGGATCTATGAATAATAGCCACTCACTTGATTAGGTAATGTTATAGAAGGCTCTGTTGTAGCAGAATTAAAAGAGATTCAAAGACAGAGATTATCTTCCTGCTGGCCTTGATGAAGCAAACCATCACGTTCTAAACTGCCTATGGAGTGGGCCAAATGGCAAGGGAATGATAATAACATTGGTGAGAATGAGAGCAGCCAGCTGACAGTCAGGGAAAAAAAATGTGGATTTAGACCTATGGTTACAAGAAAGTGAATCCTGCCAATACCAGTGAGCTTGGAAGAAGACCCCAAGCCTCAGATGAGATTTCAACTGGAAAACACCTTTATTTCAGCCTAGTGTGACCCTGGAACAGAGGACCCAGTTAAACTGTACCTGGACTCCTGACCACAGGAACTGTAAGAAATGCATTGCTTACTTACCTTCTGGTAAGTTGTTATATAGCAATAGAAAACTAAGACAACCAGAGTGCAGATTTTGAAGAAAATACAGCAAAATAAAATCCCTTATTATACTCACATTTTCTGGATAATGCTTTCAGACTGTTGAAAGGATCTCATGAAAGGGAATGTTCTGGGTAAATTAATCATTTTCTCAAGCTTCAAGACCTCAAGCTTCTTACAAACCTATCACTTCATATTTCAAGTGACAAAGCAAATTGCACTGAGGGGCCTTTATTATATTCTGTTTTGAATGTAAAGTTAGATAGTCCAGAAAGGTTGACCAAAGCTCACTCTACTCTGAAGTAAAGTAACTAACATAAGCAAGACAAACAGTGACAGCCTATTAAACAGGTTCCTGCTACTTTTCTAATTTTCCCCCATTTAGCATTCTCAAGATGGGGCAAAGTTTCTACAGTTATGACCTAACTGATAAACAAGAAACCAGCTATTAGAGGTGTTAGAAGGCAGAAGGTAACACAACTACCTACTCAACAAATATTAGAGGCTGAATATTGAAGGTAAAAGTGATGTTTGTCTTCTCTTGTCCTTTCCTACAAATCTGCTAAATCTAAAAAGTTTTGGGTAAATTTGTACTGTAGTAAAATAAAGTAGCAGGTGCCATTATGTATTAATACAGACAAAATCAACTTTGATTCCAGAGAAAATAAATGAAAAGAGCAAGCCCAAATAACTTTATAAGTCACATATGAAGCATAATAAATGTAGGCATACTCCAATAATTGCAGTAATAATTCCAACTTAATATTTGGCAAGTCAAAATTATTCTCAAACTGCTTTTTCTAAACATGATTTTGTTATATTACCAATTTCCATTTTGCAATGTTTTACACATTTCAATTTTTAAGGTAAATCAAGCAATAAATTCAATGAATTTAAAAGCCAAATCTAAAACACTTAGCAGCGACATGAGATATTCATACCAAATATTCATTATGCCATTTTCATATTATTTCATATAATATGATTGTGACACCTAAGTTGATTATTGCTTGTAATTCAAATAATGACATGATTTAGAAGAACTCAAGAATTTAATCTCCAACCATGTGCTTTGGGTATTCCCTTATTTTGTGTCAATCCAACTAACTCAACAAAGATGTGTTTCTAAGGTGTAGTTTTTATATCTACAATTTTTATTTCAATGAACTACACAGGCCTCTTGTAGAACTGTCATAAATAAGAATGATTAATCTGCAAAAGTGACAGGGCCCTTTTTAAGGAATTCTGGTTTATGGACAAATGATAAGATCACTTTGGATAAGTTATTCAAATTTAATATTAATGTATTACAGATTAGAAAAACTGGAATAATGTATTCTTTTACAGCTGTCAAAATTCTGACATTGATTTCTGATTACATCACATCATCTAATGCCATTCAATGTCAAAATTAGCTTTTACTCATATAATCTCCATCCACCCTCATAAAGCTAGTGTTCTCTATATCCAGTTTTAATTGAAGAAAGCATTTGTCTCCAAGACTTCACCTAATCACCACAGGGCAGATTATTCTTAAATTTGTGTCCAACCTGGAAGATAGCCTTTTCTAGTTTTTCAATTTTGACTATGTACTGTGTATTTTTGCCTACTGTCTTGTATCAAATTCAGTAAATCTAAAACCCCAAATAATCCTTTTCTACCAATAAGCCACTCTCATTATTCAGATTATTGATATTCAAAGTCATTCTCTGAGTTCTTTTCCCCATTTTCCTTAGTTTGTCACCAAGAACTGTTGCTTATTCTTAATCTCTCTTAATCTCTTTCAAGTCTCACTTCCTCTACCATACATTCTTTCCCCTCATTTTGTATGTATACATATTTTTGAGTTTTTTAAAACACAGTAATTATTCTGTAATATGCTTACTTTCTTCACTCCAATTTATTTTGTGAGATTCATCCATGTTCATTTGTGTTCCTTATTCACTTTATCTACTAATTAGTATTCCATTGTTGGCATTTGGAATATTTCTGTTTTTTTCCTATTTAATAATGTTGCAATGAGCATTTTGTACCTGTATGCATGTGTGGGTAAAATTGCAGTATTTCCAGAATCTCTTGCCTGGCTTTGGTTCATCTGCATATCAACAGGTGTTTCCAAGGGTGGAGAGAATTAACCATCTACATATGAATAGGTAATTACTAGGGCACACCAGAGGGCACACCAGGTTTATCTAGTCAGCAGAGGTTGGGTGGAGCGCTCTTCGGCTGCAGCCTTGTCAAGAGAGAGATGGGACGACTGTTTGTAAGAAATGAACAGGTTTCTTAACTTTCTTTCTCCCTTTGACTGATTTCAGTTTTAGAGGTGTTTTGTCCCAGAATTCCACCCTGGAGTTACAGCATGATAATTGAGTAGAAATTTTAGGTCATACTGTATACACATCTTTGCCATTTGATAAAGCTAGGCTGCTTTTCAAAGTATACCACCTTATAGCTCAACAAATAGTGTAAGAGACCTTGTTATAACAAAACCCAGTACTAGGTATTGACAGGGTTTTTGACCTCAAACTGGTAGGTATGAAATAGTATCACTGTAGTTTTCTCATTTTTGTAATTACTAAATGAGGCTGAACACTAAGTGTTTATGCTTAGCTACTGTATTGTTTGCTGAGTTTGCCATAACAAATACCAAAATCTGAGTAGCTTCAGCAAAATAAATTAATTTTCTCACAGTTCTGGAGGCTAGAAGTCAAAAACTAAGGTGTTGGCAGGGTTGATTTCTTCTGAGGCCTCTCTCCTTGACTTGTAGATCACCATCTCCTGTTTTCATGTGGTCTCTTCTCTGTGTTATTGGTGTTCTAATCTCCCTTTCTTACAAAGACATCAGTAATATTGGATTAGGGCTCACCCTGAACCCAGTTTTAATTTAATTACATCTTTAAAGACCCTATGTCCAAATCCAATTACATTCTAAGCTACTACTGGTTAGGAATTCAACATAGGAATTTTGGGAGAGACACAGTTTAACCCGTAACAGTTACCATTAGAGCTATAACATACTTCGGTTTATTGATTTATCTACTAAAGTCTCACTAAAAACGATCACTTGCATATAAACTACACTCCATCTACTTCACACATCCAAATTAGTGATTCTAAAGCAGAGCTGTCATCAGATCATTATTCTCCTCATAAATCTCTACTAAGGTCATACTGATTCCAAATAAACTCCAAATTTACCCCAAAATTCATTAACTCCTTAAATATTAACTGACTAGCTCTTATATAGTAGGTTTTATACTGAGCTTTAGGATAAGAAATTGAATAAGGTGTGGTAACTGACATAAAAGCAAACAAATGAATAAACTCAACATTTATGAGAGAACAAACAATGATCGTAATATATTGTGCTAAATGTTATAATGGCTAAAAGTCCATAGGATACCAAAATGGGCATTTAATCAGGCCAAAAAGAAAAATTCTAGAAACAATTCTGAGATTGGGGGTGAGGGGGGTGACTTTTGAGTTAATATGAAAGATTAATAAATAGGAAGGATGTAGATGAAAAGGATACAATGGGGTTAGAGTTAAGGTTCTCCAGACAAAGGAAATAACCTGTAGGAAAAGAGAGATATAAAAGAGGAGGGGGTCTTCAAATTGTGTAGATTATGCAGAGAGGTGGGAGAAGAGACAAGAAATGAGGCTATGGCAATAAATAGGAGCCAGATCATGAAAGGGTTTTTTTGTGATTTGCTCAGCAGTTTGAATTTTATACTGAAATCATGGGGAGGAAGTGACAAGTTTCAGGGCAAGGCATAAAATGATATTTGAATTTTTAAATGATCATTTCAATTATTGAATGGAACTACTGAAGATCTTGAACTTCGATTTGGAAATGATAAGTATGTAAGTGGTGGACAAAATCATGGGTTTGGATAGTCTCTCAGGAAGAACATAGAAAGAAAAACAGCCACATATAGAGACCCAGAGGATACTAGTATTTAAAATTAGAGGAGGAAAAAGTGCCTGTAAAGGTAAGTGAAAAGAAAATTTGGAGAAATAAAAAGAAACCAAAGATTTTTTTAGAGAGGATCAAAGGGAAGTTTTAAACAGGAGATTGGTAGAATATAAGATTAAGAATGTGGATTTTTATGCCAGGTCTTCTGGGTTCAAATTATTAGCTCTGTGACTTTACAAACTAGTATCTCTACACTCAGTTTTCTTCTTAAAACTTGTTATTAACAACTCCTATCTCACAGGCAGTTGGCAAGAATTAGATGCATAGGAAGTCCTTGGTTCAGGGCCTGATATAGAACAACAAATCAATAATCATTACTCATCATCAAACAGCATAGTGAAGTCATGTAATATAAAAGTGTATGGATTTGGCTGTTTGGATGTCACAGGTACCTTTATCAAAAGAAGTTTTAGTCAAGTGGGAGAATGAGCAAACTGATGCAGAGTAGGAAGCAAACAGAATCTTAAGTGCTAATTTCTACAAGCTTGGTTGGAGGGAGTAAAGTTAGGATGACAAATTTGAAGATGAGGATTAGATGATGTTTGCTTTGATTTAAAATATGTAAGGAACTCCATGTTAATAAGTAGAGGGAAAGAGCCAGTAAAGAGGTTAAAGGTACAGGAGGAGGTAGGCAACCAACAGGCAAGGTCACAAAGGTAGAGTGATTACCCTTCTGATGCTTTATCAATTCCACTGAAGTTAAAGGGATAGAAGCATGTGTGCAGATGGAAATAAGTTAGGTGGAGGCCTTCTTGCCTACAGGCCTCATTGGCTGAGTATGACCTGGTAGTCTTGTGACCTGTTTCAAAATGCTTAGAATACACACCCATTTGCTTAGATACTGTAAGGCTGGCTTTCTTTCAGGTGTGTTCGGGAATCTGGATATCCAGGTAACTCCCATACAGAATAATGTTAATGAATCATTGCACTAAACATCCTTGGATAAAGTTTTAACTCAGTATTTACATGATCATCTTGATATTAATCATTCTAAAAGAGGAGCAATTAATGTCAGACTTGCCCTATGACTCACCTGTCAATCAGTTGACTACCTACCATGCTCATCCTTGATTTCTAGCAATTAGAGTCTCTTGAACTAACTAATGAATAAAGGGCTATTTTAAAGTGGTAGGCTTTCAATATAGAAAACTAAAAACTAACCAAAGCAAAGGGACTGCTGGAATTGCAACATACAGCTATAAAATCATGTATCATCTCATACTAGGAATACTGGTCCCTGGGTGTTCTCTTTCTTGGCTACCCATAGAGTCAGAGTTGATATTATTAGGTTTTTCTTGGTTGCACCTAGCAACCAAGGAATAAAAAAGAGAAAACAAAGGATTGCTTGCTGGATATGATAGAAAAGCAAGAATTGAGAGTTGAACCAGGAGTTATTGAGGAGATAGACCACGGGGTCTAGGCTGGAGAAAAAAAGAAAAAAGATAAAGGTAGAAGAGAGAAAAAAATTGGGAGAGAATGGGAGGGTTCATCAACTGGATTATTTAACTATTCAGTCATTTAAATATTTATTACAACTCTGTGCCAGATGCTATGTTTTTATTCATTCAATCAATGAAGTACCCACGGTAAGCTAGACCCTCTTTTAAGCACTGAGGATATAGCAGTGGATAAACCAAACACTGGGCATCGTGGAGTTTACATTCTATTAGGAAAAAAGAGACAATACATAAATAAGTAAATAGAATGTCATATGGTGATATATGCTATAGAGAAAAATAACTCAAGAACTAGGGCTAGTGATTACTAGGAAAGTTGGACAGTATGAATTTAAAATAAAATAGTCAAGGAATTCCTTGCTGAGAATTTGTCATTTGAGCAAATATTTGAAGGAGGTAAGAGAGTAAGCTGTGCAGATAAAGAACATTCTGGGCAGAAAGTGAAAAAGCCCTGAGGCAGGTGGATGCCCCAGGAATAGCAAGGAGAAACAGAGACAGGAGGAAATACAGAAGCTAAAATATACAGGGTCTTCTAGGCTACTGAAAAAAAACTGGCATGTATACAGAAATGGAAGCTCACTGGAAGGTTTTGAAAAGAGATGTGATCTGACCTATTTTAAAAGGATCACTCTGGCTGCTATTTTTGAGAATACAACTATAGGAGGGCAAAGGTAGAAGACACAATTAGGAGGCTATGGCAACAATGTAGGCAAGAAATTACGGTGGCTTTGCCAAGATGGTAGCTGTGAGACATATGGAAAATGATCATATTTTGGAAATATTCTCAAGGAAGGGCCAAAAGGGTTTGCTGATATGGACATTCTCTAACCTGAAAAACTGGCAGGATGGGGTAACCATTAAACAGAGAAGGCTTTGTGAGGAGCTGATTTGGAAGAAGTTTCAGAGTTTTATACATGTTAAGTTTGTGATTCTAGTGAAGATGTCTAACGAGTAACTGGTATATGAGTCTGGATATATTGACAGAAGATTGGGGTAGAGATATAAATTTATGTATTTTCAGCATAATGGATGGTGTTTTAAAGCCCTAAAATTTCATGAGATCTCTAAGGCAGAGAAATGAGGACTAATAAAAAAAGAAGGCCATGTAGGAGAGACTTTGCTCCAAAACCACCTCTTTCAGAGATCCCAGATTGTCTCAGAATAAGTTTGGTTTTTAAATTGTTATTGTCAAATCAGAACCCAAACAAACTCCATACATTGTGTGCCTTCTTTAATTTAAACAATAATCCCTTATTTTGTCATTTCTTGAACATAAATTGGTTATACTTTTAAAGTGCAATTTTTTCTCTCATTTTGAGCCCTAGACTCCCATCACTAGAAACAGATGAAATAAATTTACAGAAAACAGGTAAGTTTTTCTAGTCTTTATTTGCTTAAAAAGGACTTTATGTATTTATTTAGTTATTGCCAAAGACTCCCCATAAACCTGCGTTCTGCATTATCTCTCAAAATACAGTACCTGTTTTTGAAGAATTGGCCTTTATTAACATTAACAGAAAAAAATTAAGCTAACATACATAATAACAAGTAAAATAATTTATGCTAACTGCTCCACAGGATATAGTATTGGCCAATGACCCTATTTCCCATACTGTACCAGTCTCAAGACAAATTCAACAGAATTGACTAAGTTTTGTGGTAATTTAGTAAGCAATTCAGGAGGAAGAAAATAAAAGGACCAAATGACAGGGTTGCAATATCAACTCAGATGACCTTTTGGAGACACAGATTTTAAGAAAGAACAATGCTTATTTAAGGTTTTGTCTGTTATGGATCCTATTATAAATGATAAACTACAGAATTTATTAAGGTCAATTAAGATGTAGTAAGGTGTCCTTTGCTGTACAGAAGTTTTTTAGTTTGATGTAGTCCCATTTGTTCATTTTTGCTTTTGTTTCCCTTGCCCGAGGAGATGTGTTCAGGAAAAAGTTGCTCATGTTTAAATTCAAGAGGTTTTTGCCTATGTTTTCTTCTAAGTTTTATGGTTTCATGACATACATTCAGGTCTTTGATCCATTTTGAGCTTACTTTTGTGTATGGAGTTAGCCAATAATCCAGTTTCATTCTCTTATACACATAGCTGTATAAGAGAATGAAACTCTATTTTGTTCCATTGATCTATGGGTCTGTTCTTGTGCCAGTACCAAATTGTCTTGATTACTGTGGCTTTGTAGTAGAGCTTGAAGTTGGGGAGTGTAATCCCCCCAGCTTTATTTTTCCTTCTCAGGATTGCTTTGGCTATTCAGCATCTTTTGTGGTTCCATATGGGTTTTAGAAATATTTGCCTTAGTTCATTGAAGAATGCCATTGGTATTTTGATAGGGCTTGCACTGAATCTGTAGATTGCTTTAGGCAGGATGGCCATTTTGACAATATTAATTCTTCCTATCCATGAGCATTGGATGTATTTCCATTTATTGGTATCTTCTTTAATTTCTCTCATGATGGTCTTGTAGTTTTCAGAGTACAGGTCATTCAATTCCTTCGTTAGGTTTATTCCTAGGTATTTTATTCTTTTTGATGCAACTGTGAATGGAATTGTTTTTCCAATTTCTCTTTTGGCTAGTTCATAGTATATAGGAATGCAACAGATTTCTGTGTATTAATTTTGTATCCTGCAACTTTGATGAATTCAGATATTAGTTCTAGTAGTTTTGGGGTGGGTGTTTTAGAGATTTTTTATGTACAATATCATATCATCTGCAAACAGTGACCGTTTCAGTTCCTCCTTCCCATTCTGGATGCTTTTTATTTCTTTGTGTTGTCTGATTGTCATGGCTAGGACCTCCAGAACTATGTTGAATAAAAGTGGGAAGAGTGTGCATCCTTGTCTTGTTCCCGATCTTAAAGGAAAAGCTTTCAGCTTCTAGTTGTTAAGTATGATTTTGGCAGTGTGTTTGTCATATATGGCCTTTATTATGTTGAGGTAACTTGACCTCTGTACCCATTTTGTTGAGAATATTTATCATGAATGGATGTTGAATTTTGTCAAATGTTTTTTCAGCATTTATGGAGATGATCATGTGATTTTTCTCTTTCTTTTGTTGATGTGGTAGATGGTGTTGATGGATTTTTTAATATTGTACCATTCTTGTACCCCTGGAATAAATCCTACTTGATCATCATGATGTATGATCTTTTTTGATGTATTTTTGAATTCCATTTGCTAATATTTTGTTGAGTATTTTTGCATCTATGTTCACCTGGAATACTGGTCTGTAATTTTCTATTTTTGTGGTGTCTTTACCTGGTTTTGGTATTAGAGTGATGCTGGCCTCATAGAATGAGTTTGGAAGTATTCCCTCCTCTTCTAATTTTTGGAAAACTTTAAGGAGGATTGGTATAAGGTCTTCACTAAATGTTTGATAAAATTCAGTGGTGAAGCCATCTGGTCTGGGAGTTTTGTTCTTAGGTAGTTCTGTGATTACCAATTCAATTTTGTTGCTGGGAATTGGTCTGTTGAGATTTTGTTTCTTCCTGGGTCAGCCTTGGAAGGTTGAATTTTTCTAGAAAGTTGTCCATTTCTTCTAGGTTATCCAGTTAGCATATAATTTTTCATAGTATTCTCTAATAATTCTTTGTATTTCTGTGGTGTCCGTAGTGATTTTTCCTTTCTCATTTTTTATTCTGTTTATGTGTGTAGACTCTCTTTTTTCCTTGATAACTCTGCCTTGGGGTTTATCTATTTTGTTTATTTTCTCGAAGAACCAGCTCTTGCTTTCATTGATTCTTTCTATTGTTTTATTCTTCTCAATTTTATTTATTTCTGCTTTTATCTTTATTATGTCCCTCCTTCTACTGACTTTGGGCCTCATTTGTTTTTCTTTTTCTAGCTTCATTAATTGTGAGTTTAGACTGTTCGTAAGGGATTGTTCTTCTTTCTTGAGGTAGACCTGTATTGCAATATACTTCTATTTTAGCCCAGCTTTCACTGTGTCCCACATATTTTGGGGTGTTGAGCTGTTGTTCTCATTTGTCTTCATATATTGCTTTATCTCTGTTTTTATTTGTTCATTGATACATTGACTGTTTAGGACCATGTTGTTAAGCCTCCATGTGTTTGTGAGCTTTTTTCTTTTCTTTGCACAGTTTATCTCTACTTTCATACCTTTGTGGTCTGAGAAGCTGACTGTTAACAATTTCAATCTTTCCAAATTTACTGAGGCTCTTCTTGAGGCCAGTAGATGATCTATTCTTGAAAATGTTCCATGTGCACTTGAGAATGTGTATCCTGTTGCTTTTGGGTGGAGTGTTCTGTAGATGTCTGTTAGGTCCATCTGTTCTAATGTGTTGTTCAGTGCCTCTGTGTCCTTACTTATTTTCTGTCTGGTTGATTTATCCTTGGGAGTGAGTGGTGTGTTTAAGCCTCCTAAAATGAATGCATTGCATTTTATTTCCCTTTTTAATTCAGTTAGTATTTGTTTCACATGTTTAGGTGCATAGATATGTGGTCCTGTGTTGGGTACACAGATATTTATAATGGTTGTATCCTCTTGTTGGACAGATCCTTTTATCATTATGTAATATCCTTCTTTGTCTGTCGTTACTTTCTTTGTTTTCAAGTCTGTTTTATCTGATACAAGTATTGCAATTCCTGCTTTTTTCTCCCTATTAATTGCATGAAATATCTTTTTCCATCCCTTCACTTTTTGTCTGTATATATCTTTTGGTTTGAAGTGAGTCTCTTGTAGGCTGCATATAGATGGGTCTTCTTTTTTTATCCATTAAGTGACTGTATGTCATTTGATTGCTGCATTCAGACCATTTACAAATAGGGTGATTATTGACAGGTATGTAGTTATTGCCATTGCAGGCTTTAGATTTATGGTTATCAAAGGCTCAAGGGTAACTTCCTTACTATCTAACAGTGTAATTTAACTTACTTAGTATGCTATTACAAACACAATCAAAAGGTTCTTTTTTTTTCTCCTCTTTTTTCTTCCTCCTCCATTTTTTATATATGAGGTATCATATTCTGTACTCTATCTCTTAACTGACTTTGGGGGTGGCTGATTTGATTTTGTACCTGCTTGTAATTAGTTGGTCTACTTTCTTTACTGTGGTCTTATTTCCTATTTTGCTTAGGAACACTTCCATCTACAGTAGGCCCTCCAAAATACACTGTTGAGATGGTTTGTGGGAAGTAAATTCTCTCAGCTTTTCCTTATCTGGAAATTGTTTAATCCCTCCTTCAAATTTAAATGGTAATATTGCTGGGTAGAGTATTCTTGGTTTGAGGCCCTTCTTCTCCATTGCATTAAATATTTCATGCCACTCCCTTCTGACCTGTAATGTTTCTGTTGAGCAGTCTGATGATAGCCTGATGGGTTTTCCTTTGTAGGTGGTCATTTTTCTCTCTCTGGCTGCTTTTAATACTGTGTCCTTGTCCTTGATCTTAGGCATTTCAATTATTATATGTCTTGATGTTGTCTTCCTTGGGTCCCCTGTGTTGGGAGATCTGTGCATCTCCATGGCCTGAGAGACTATCTCCTTCCCCAGATAGGGGAAGTTTTCAGCAATCACCTCCTCAAAGACACTTTCTATCCATTTTTCTCTCTCTTCTTCTGTTACCCCTATAATGTGAATATTGTTCCATTTGGGTTGGTCACACAGTTCTCTCAATATTCTTTCATTCCTAGAGATCCTTTTATCTCTCTGTGCCTCATCTTCTTTGTATTCCTGTTCTCTATTTTCTATTTCATTTACCATCTCCTCTATTCATCTAATTTGCTTTTAAGTCCCTCCATTGTATGTTTCATTTCAGATACTGTATTAGTCAACATTTGTATCTCATTCCTGAATTCTTCCCTGAGTTCTTGAATATTTTACTGAAGTTCCACGAGTATGTTTATCATTTTTATTTTGAAATCTTTCAGATAGATTGAGTTCAGTTCCATTTGGCCCTTCCTATGGTGTTTGTGGAATTTTTGTTTGATCTAGGTTCCTTTAACGCTTCATATTTTTCAGTGGTACCCTCTAATACCCAGAAGGTCTACTCTCTGGAGCTGATTAGCCCCTGGAGTGGTGGTGGGGGTCGCAGGTGAGCGGTGCTGTTCCTGTTGAGTAAAGAGCCATTTCCTGCTTCCTGGCTGCAGTGCCTCTCTTCACTGCCAGGACCAGTGGGCCGAGCACACAGGGAGAAGCCTCTATGCTTTGCACATGTAGCTGCCATAGGCAGGGCTGCCCTCTGGCTGGCCTAGCACAATCATGGGAGCAGCCAGTTTGTGAGGTGCAGCTGTCTGCATATCATGGTGGGGGGAACTTGGAGTAGCCAGCCAGGGGGATGCAGCACCTGAAGCTCCTGAAAATTTCCAACCTGCTGGGCAGAGTGCATCCAGACAATTTTATCCAACTCTCCTTTCTCCTGAGTAATAAGCTCTGTGCAATCCTTGCCTCTTTAGCAGCCATTTCACTGTTACGAAGTCTTTCAGACTGCCCGCCTTTCTGTTCTCCCAGAACAGCCAGATGTTGATCCCTGTTTTCCACAAGTGACTGAAATCTCAGTCTCTCCATGTATTCTGCCTGTTTTAGCTTTCCAACTGCACTAATCTCCAGAGTACCATGTAATGTATGTTTGTGCTCCCAGAGCAGATCTCCAGGGCTGGATGCTCAGCAGTCCTAGGCCTCCACCCACTCCCTGCTCCATTTCTCTTCCTCCCTCCAGTGAGTTGGGGTGGGGGAAGGGCTTGGATCCCTCTGGATCACGGTATTGGTATTTTACCCTTTTCCTTGAGGTCTTCTGGTTTCCCCAGGTGTAGATGGTCTACTGCAGCCTTCTTTCCTGTTACTCTTTCAGTATTTGATGTAGTTGCTATATTTTCATATTATATATGGCTTTGGGAGGTTTCTGTCTCACCTCTCATGCTGCCATCTTTAATCTTCCCCCTTTTTCATTTTTAAAGGAAGCTAACTTTTAAATTAGGGGCACTATGCAAATACTGTAAGAGATGGATCATTCCCCTAAAGGGCTCAAGTGGTATAGTTTTCTTTCTTTTTTTTAAAGTTCTTTATTTCCAAGCGCTTCATTTGAAACTGGGCTTTGGTTAAAGAGACTTTATTTTGTGAAATGTGTTATCTAAAAACACACATTAAGTTAATTACACTGTTTTTAAATATGTAGATATAAACATATATATATGTATCAGCTCAAATATTATATATTCATAAGAAAATGATCACTAATTTTTATTTCATTCTACTTATAACTTTACAGAATAAGAAACTTGTCAAAATGGCTAGTAAGGAAGCATTTTCCAATTATCTCCAAAAATAGGAAAGGTATCTTTATTCCCTTCAGTTCTGTTTTAAGAACTTTATAAGATGTAGAATATATTTTTCTCTCTATGCCAAACTGCAAAAAATAAAGTAAACAAGAAAACAAACAAAAAATCCCAAAAAGGTTTGGCCTCTGAATTGAGCTGATGGGCAGATTGAATATATTAACAAGACATTTAGTTTTTTAAACAATTCTGTTGAGTAGCAGAGGAAATTACTGTATTATCTCAATAACCATAGGTACTATGATTATTCCATATTAGAAATGAGGAGCTGAGGCACAGAGATTAAATAACTTGCCCAAGATTTTATAGCTAGCTAATTGTAGATTTGGGGTGAACTCAAGCACAATGAATTTCTTCATCTGAAAAATAGGGATTGCTGAATTAATACATACAACAGTCTTTAAACATGTGCCTTGCATGTGCTTTATAATTGCTTTTTATACATTTTATTATTAAAATTAGACTAATAAGATCTTAATGAAGAAATAAAAATAAATAAATTGGAGGGTTTTTTAGTTCTTCTAGTGGCTTGCAGAAGGGAATTTGATACAGACAAGGAGAATGTAGGTTGCATTTACAAGCACACTAGAATGAGAGGGGCTTAAACTACAGATGAAGAAAGAAAATGTAAGCTCTTTGATCTTTTAACTATTTAATACTTTAAACTATTTAGAGGAAAATTTTGACTTAAAAAAAACAAGGCATTCCTTGCTGTTTAAGTAAGCAAAGTTGCTGAAGCTCCATTAAAATACAGATAGGGAAGAGAGACAGTTCTGGAGGCCTTCCATATCCCGAGGTCTTTTTTTTCTTAGGAGTGGAAAGGGAGCAGTGGAGAAGAGACCCAAAATCAACTCCTATCACCATATCACACTTGCATGTTTCTAAATGTGTTTTCTAACATCTCTGATTATTAAATTTGGCTTAAGAAAGAGCTTTTCTAAGAGTAACACTAATGGTGAGAGAATTTCTGTAGCTAAATTTTAAAAAATTGAGTTCCATAATAATCAAGTTACTGTTTGTAATTCCCTTTAAATACTTCTGATTAGGTCATTTGAGAAGTCCCAGTTTAATGCTAGTTTGTTTGTTTTACTTGCTAATCTCCCCTTTTAACAAATACAGACATGTCCTAAGCTTGGAGCATTGTTGTATAGGCAGGCCACCCTGTCATAGCTCACATTTTAATAACACTATTATGTTTCCATGTATCATAATGGTGTTGACTTTTGTGCTTACCTTCTACTTATGGAACATTTCACTGGTTTTCCATTTAAGGAAATAATATTGATCTAAGATTTTCTTTTTAAATAAATAAACTCAAGCATATAAATAAGATTTTAAAAAGATATTAAGTAAATGGCATTAGAATATGGCAAGAGTATGATGGTAGAACTCAAATGAATAAAATATGGGAAATACAAACTTAAGGAAATTCTATTTTTTTCCTTCTGTTTTATCCTTTTATCTTATAAGTTTTTAAAAATTGAAGTATAGTTGATATAATATTGTAATCGTTTCAGGTGTACAACATTTGACATTTATACACAAATGCTCATCATGATAAGTATGTTACCATCTGTAACCATACCAAGTTATTACAATATTATCGATTATATTCTCCATGCTGTACCTTTCATCCCTATGACTTATTTTATAACTGGAAGTTTGTACCTCTTCATCTCCTTGACTTATTTCACCTATCACCCCATACCCTTCCCTCTCAGAACTACCAGTTTGTTCTCTGTATTTATGGGTCTGAGTTTTTATTAGTTTGTTCATTTGTTCTGTTTTTTAGATTACACAAATAAGTGAAGTCATATATTTATGTTTTCCTGTCTGACTTGCTTCACTTCTCATAATATCATCTAGGTCCATATGTATTGTTGCAAATGGCAGGATTCCATTCTTTTTTACATCTGAGTAATATTAGATTGTGTATATATACCACACCTTCTTTATCTAATCATCTACTGATAGACACTTAGACACTCAGGTTGCTTCCATACATTGGCTATTACAAATAATGCTGCAATAAATATAGAGGTGTACGTATCATTTTGAATTATTTTTGTTTTGCTTGGGTATATAACCAGAAGCAAAATGGCTGATAATCTGGTATTCCTATTTTTAATTTTGAAGGATCCTCCACATTGCTTTCTATAGTGGCTGTACCAGTTTACATTTCCACACTGCATGAGGGCTCCTTTTCTCCACATCCTACCAACACTTTTTTTTTTTGATCCTAAATATTCTTACTGGTATGAGATGATATCTCATTGTGGTTTCAATTTGCATTTCCATGGTGATGAGTGATACTGAGCATCTTTTCATGTGTCTGTTGGTCATCTGTATGTCTTCTTTGAAAAAATGTCTATTTAGTTCTCCCCATTTTTTTAATTGGATTATTTTTTGATGTTGAGTTGTATGAATTCTTTATAAATTTTGGATATCAATCCCTTTTTGATATATCATTTGCAAATATATTCTTCTATTCAGTAGGTTGTTTTTGTTTTACTGTAGGTTTTCTTTGCTGTACAGAACCTTTTAGTTTAATGTAGTTTCCCTACTTGTTTATTTTTGCTTTTGTTTCCCTTGCCTTAGGAGACATAACCAGAAAAAATTGCTGAGGCCAATGTCCAGGAGTTTATTGCCTATGTTTTCCTCTAGGAGTTTTATGGTTTCAGATTTACATTTAAGTATTTAATCCATTTTGAGTTTATTTTTATGTAGTGTGTAAAAAAGTGATCTAGTTTCATTCTTTTGCATGTAATGTCCAACTTTAGGGAAATTCTATTCTTAAGGGAAAATGGATGGCTTAGCAAGATGGTTCATTAATGGGCACATTAACTTATGGGATATCTGTGTATCAACTATACTTCAATAAAATATAATAGCAAAAAACAAAAAGCAATAAAAAAATGTAGCAATAAAAAAACCCCTAAAAAACAACCAAAAAACAATAAATGGGTCCACTCTTTACTATCACATTCTGTTTATATTCTGTACTTGATTTCCTCCACTTTGCTTCCTCAGGTACCTTTGCTCCTTATGATCTTTAAAAACTTCTGAAATTTCTAGAAACAGGTGGTGGTTCCTCATTTGTTCACTTTTGTGAGTTTGGATCATCTTAATTTCTTTACTATCATTTAAACAGAGACTTAGGAAATTAAGTCGATAAATCTGTTCAACCCTCTTACATTGGAAGTTTGTTCACTTTTCTGGTGTAATTTACAAACTAAACAATTGTATCCTCATTTACAGGAAAAGTACATAGTATGAGACCTGATTATCATAGGAGAAATAATGAATAGTAAAATCAGTAATTTGAAAAATTTTTAAACAACACTGAAGTCCATGTTACCAAATACAATGATACTCATTTTAAACTCAACCTCTCTTACAGGCATGCCATTTACCAAATCCAAAACTGAATTTTGGATTTCAACTACGAAACCTCTCCTCTAGTGTTCCCCATTTTGAAATGAAACTGAGTCACTTATTTAGGCCTCAGACTTTGGTGTACTCTGACTTATATCTTTGCTTCATATCTTACTACTAATCTGTTAGAAAATCTTGTTAACGCTTCTTTCAAAATACATCTTGAATACATTTGACAAGTCCCATGCCCTCTATTGCTATTCTATAATCTAGGCTACTCCATACTGTCCAGAACAGTATTTCTGATAGAACTTTCTGCGATGATGGATAATTTATGCAGTCCAATATTTCCAATATGGCAAAGCCACATATGGCTATTGAGTGTTTGAAATATGGCTATTGCAAGAGAGGAACTGATTTTTAAATTTTTATTTAAATTAATTAAAATTTAAATGATCATGCGTAACTCATGGCTATCGTATTGGACAGAAAGTCTAGAAAATTTTAACAGCAGGGGTATAACTGGTGTCCGCTTCCTCTTTTTCCTTGGAAGTCTATTCCCAACGCAGTAGCTATATCGATCTTTTTGAAATACAGATCTAATCACATCACTCCTCTGCTTCATAACTTCCTGTTACACTTAGAATGAAACCTCAGATCCCAACTCAGGCTTACACCCGCCTACATGATTTTTCAGCTACCTTTCCACCTCAACTACTCACTCTCCCCTTCAGTCCTGACACACTTCAACTCCAGCCACAGTGACGTAAGACTTTACATTTGTCTACAATACTCCTGCCGCTTATCCACATGGCTAAGCTTCTTCACTTTATTTAGCTCTTGATCAATTACTGCCTCACAGAAACACTTTCCTCGACCACCCAATCTAAATAAAATAGGAGCCTCACCCACTTCATAACTCTCTCACACCCTCATCCAATTACATAACAATCCACAGCATTTATTATAATTACGTACTTATTCTTTATTGAATATCTCTTATAGCAAAATGTATACCTCATGAGGACAGAGATTTTCATCTCTTGCTAACTGGTGTATCCCCAAATGTCGAGGACAATGCTTGACACACAGTAGATTCTCAATAAGTACTTACTGAATGACTGAACAAACTTAAGTCTCATTTATCCTTCAAGTCTCACATTTATATAACAAATATTTATTTAGTGCTCATTATTTATGAGGTACTGCATCAGACAATTTGGGAAATTCAAATTGACAGCAGCCTAGACATTATAAATAAGATCACCACTGACATAATTCTTAAAGTTCCTTAAATCCTAAAATTTTGAGTATATGGCTTTAGTTGGAAATAGTGAGACTGTTTTCTCTTGGGGATGAGAATAGGAGTAGAGAGTATGTCTATCTTCTAATGTTAAAACATTTGCCATCTGGAAGGAGTAGTCTTATAAAAAGTGTTCCTAACTGAATGCAGAATTGAGACCAAGTTAAAATTAGGTAGTTTTCAGTTCAATACCTGGGCTTTCTAACAATATAGAAAACCTCTTCAAGTAATATTCTAGAATGATCAAGCAAAACAAAATAACTATATGTAGGGAATGTCATATTTTCCTATTAAGTGAGTGGGGTGGCCTTTCTCCAAGTGTAATATTATATTATCTGTAAAATGCTGTAATGAATGCAAGTTAATGCATCAGTCATTTTCTGACAAGTTGCTTGCTGTTACAAGTAATAAGTCTCAAGGTTGATAAATAGCAAGGGATGAAAATGAGAATCAGTTAATTCACAAATATTCTACTGAATCATTAAGAACACTTTGTACCTGTATTGTAGAAATATACCCAATTATCAGGTTGAATCAGATGAAATTGATAATATTTGACCATTTTTACGGTTCAACTTAAAAATGACCTGCCATGTTTACTAGAATAGTAACTGTAATTTCTGCATCTGCTTGATTAGGGAGTCAGTTGTAACTGAAAAGTATTTGGTTGAGGAAAACAAAATCAATTCAATAGCATATGCCTTCTTCTAAAATTTCACTTAGACCAATGAAACAAATACTTAGTTCCAATCAGTACATGAGTCAGCGTTAAAATTGACAAAAGGTCAATTAACTCTTAAGATCTTGAAAACACAGCTAAAAACAAATTGTATACTAAAATATGTTAGTATTAAATATGCAGTTCAGTAGAAGATTCAAAATGGTTAGTGAATAATCAGAACCTGGATGATCTTTTACTTCCATTAGTAATTACCTTATAGGTAATCAGTACAATTACATTCATACCAGGTTTTTTCTTCATTCAAAAGCAAACATAATTTTTAAATGCTGTTTTAAGAAGGGCATTCCAGCTTTTTAAACCTAAATCTACATCTTAGCAATCTAATGTTAGAGGTATTTCCAAAATCAACAACACTGTACCTTACTAGAATTGGTACCATTCTTTTAGTACTGTGATCTGGGAATAAGCAAGTTTTACACTCTTCATTACTGGACTGTTCTGTTTTAATCCATGGCCAACACAGTACAACCCTCACAGCAGGAAATAAATTCTGATGGCTTTTGTTTTACTGTAAAAGCCCAAAGTGCTTACATTTATCTGATAATTCCAATTGGTTTTACTTGAATTGTCTAACTGACCTTGACAAAAGTATTCTGTAAGGGGTAAAGGAAAATTTTAAAAGCCAAACCAAAAAATAATAACTTTACAAGAAACTATTAAAATCTTATGGTAAATAAGGTGATCCTTTTGAAGAGTAGTATCTCATCAATTTGTTAAAGTCATCCATATAATAGACAAAAACTCTTGTATGAATATTAAAATGCGTTATTAAAATAAAAGAGCAATTCCTTTAATTTATCAATTAACCATAAGAGCAATTTAGAGTGGGGTTACTTTGTTTTCTTTACAAAGGGGAGTAATCTAGGACTGTGTTTTCCCTTTCAGTTTATTGATAAAGGTTTTGTTTTAATTTGTTTGCAAATCTGTCTTACACTTTAGAGTACAACCACAACTACTCTAAATAACTGAAACTTTGCTACTACTCTTTCATACTAAAAGTGAGAGGCCATAGTACTTACCTTTCCTAGCCACATGTCAACTTTTAGTACTCTACCCCTAAAAATACTAGGGTTTTTGACAATTTTGAGTTAGAAGAATATTCAGTTTCCTAACAGACATTCTCTCCCAGCTCCCATTGCTCCTCTTCCTTGTTGGGAGACTCTGTCTTCTACTGTAGGGGCCAGAATATTTAGCTTTCTTGCCTCTTGTAGTTAGCATATAGGCAGCAACCCAATCTACCTAATGGTATTGAGACAGAATCCAGTGAGAAGAAAACCAGGAAAGACACATGAGAGGAAATGTCTTTATTCTTTGTATAGCAATGCATAAAATAATTAAAATAGCAGGACTGCTGGCAAAGTTGGCCTTTGGCTAGGGTTTGGGAACTTAGATTTCGGGATGGTTCTCAGCATGTCCAGAACTCTTAAGAATGGCTCACTGTGCCTACATTTTTTGTGCAAACAAAGTGGCTTATGCTGAACACCTGTTTTCCTACTGGGAGTCTGATATTTTGGTACATGCTAGGCAGAGTGTACCATGTGACCGGCCCTCAGTAAAAACCTTGAGCACTGAGTACCTAATCCTAGTGGACATTTCACACGTGTTGTAACCACTTGTTGCTGAAGGAAGCAAGCACATCCTGTGTGACTCCACTGAAAGGATTCTTGGACGTTTGCTTCTGATTTCCTTCAGGCTTTGCTCTACTGCTTTTTCCTTTGTTTATTTTGCTTTGTACCCTTTTGTTGCTAAAAATCTATTGTGCTGAGTCCTGTGTGTCCTCCTAGCAAATCGTGGACACTGGGTTTGTTTTAGGGACCTGACTCACTAGCCATTGGGGTGCCTACAGGTGATATGTGGAACTATGGTAGCCATATTTATTGCAACTACTAGAGGATAGGCCTTTATGGATTCAAGATAATATTCAGAAAAACATTATCTTGGGGAAAAAAAGCAAATAAGAGCAAGCAAGGGACTTTATGAAATGCTTGACTTAGCCACTGAACAAAGCTTTGAAACTCCTGCTTCCAGGCATATGTTCAACATTTTAGAATAAGACATATTATCACTTGCAATGGGAAGAATCCTTCCAATTTCCCAACTAAGAAACTGATTATGTAAAAGTAGAATAGTGTTATCTGAAGACATCACTCTTTGGGATATTTTAAACTTCTAATTTCTCCAGAAAAGCAAGAAAATAAATAAACATGGGTGTGAGATAGTTTGTTTCATAAAACCTCTAAGTAGTATGATCTGAAGTTAGATAGTGCCTATATTTCAGATTATTCAAACACTGACCATTTCATCTAAGTTGTCAAATTTATTGGCATGAAATCAATCATAATATTCCCTTATTATTCTTTTAGTAAGTGTAGAATCTGTTGTGATGTCATCTCTTTCATTCCTGATATTGGTAATTAGTGTCTTTTCTGCTGGTCAGTCTGGTTAGAGGTATATATATTTAATTGCTCCTGTAAAAGAACCAAATCTGGGTTTCATTGATCTTGTTTTTTCTGTTTTGAGTTCTCCTCTGATCTTTCTTTATCTTCCTTTCTTCTACTTATTTGTTACTTCTCATTACTCCACTTTTTTCTGGGTGAAAGCTGGTTTGAAACGTTTCTTTTCTTTTCTTTTCTACTACTGGTATTTAGTGCCATGGATTATTTAGAAGTGTGCCATTTAGTTTTCAATATTTGAGCATTTCCCAGAGATATTTTGTATGAGTTGAATACATTTAAATTTATCAAAACTTGTTTTATGGCCCAGAATATTAAGTATTTTGGTAAATATTCTGTGTAGTAAAGAATGTGCAATTTGCTACTGGTGAGTGGGGTATTCCATAATTATTAGGTCAATTTACTTGACTGTGTTGTTAAAGTCTTTTACTTTTTATTGATTTTTCCAGTTGTCAATTATTGAGACACACTGAAATCCGTGACTAACATGGATTTGCCCATGTCTCCTCACAGCTCTATCTGGTTTTGCTTTGTGAATTTGGAAGCTCTGTCAATAGATGCATAAATGTTTAGAATTGTTACACTACATCTTCTTGATGAACTGAACCCACTGTCACTATGAAATTTATTTTTTTCACTCTGGTAATATACTTTGTCCTGAGATCTGATACACTGGCTAATATTAACAGTCTGTTTTCTTTTAATTAACGATAACATGGTATATCTTTTAGATCCTTTTACTATTAAACCAAGATTGCATGGAGTTGGGGTTTGATTTTTTTAGACCCAGTCTGACAAGCTTTGCCATTTAATTGGGGTGTTTAAGACATTTACATTGAATGTGGTTATTGATATAGTTGGGTTTATCATTTTGCATTTTTTGGGGTGCCATCTGTCCCTCCACCCTTTTATTTACTGCCTTTGAATTAATATCTTTTTATACCATTTTATCTCCTTTGTTAGCTTTTAGCTACAAATCTTCATTCTTTTAGTAATTGCTATAGGGTTTATAATACACATATTTAACTTACCACATCTACCTTCAAGTGATACACCACTTCATATAAGAACTTACAACTGCACACTCTCATCTCTCCCCTCCTCTCCTGTGTGCTACTGCCATGCATTTTACTTTTTTTTTCTTCATTCTTTTTTTTTTTTTTTTACTGGCCGCCGGGGCCCCATGTGTTTTACTTTTACTTACAGTATAACCCCCACAATATTTTATTTTTGTTAACTACTTTTCTTAAAAAAACTTTTTTGCACAAAAGAAAACATAAGCACATCAAAAACCAATCTTTACCACTGGTATTTTTAAAACCATTCCCATATGGTTTCAGGATTATTATCAGTACAAGTCAGATTACCCAAACTTAAAACTTTTTCTTCCAGTTAGCTGATCTTGTAAAGTCATAAAATGTTGCAACTGTTATGAATGAAAGAAAAAAAATTATTTAAATAACTTAGGTCTGTAGTCCAACCAACTGGTGAGAGACCTGGCTGAGGTGATACGAGAGGTTTTATCACCATCGTGGGATAGATGAAGATATTTTTTCCCCTTCCATAACTCAGAGGGCACATTATGAATTATTTGAAGCTGGAAACAGAGACCTAGCCTCATTGGCTCCCACATCTGTGTAATTTTTGTATTTAAAAAAACATTAAAGTTAAAAGTGACAACTTCAGTGGCCTTGACTGTCCAACTAGAAAAAGTCTGAGATACATGTGTGAGGAATTGATGAATGCCAAGCTGTCTGCCAACTCCTCTTTATTCCTTTCTTCTTGACTCTCTATTTGATCCTCTCTGACCTGTGATCACCTGTTCTATATCATTTCCTCCTTCCCTGAAAGGCAGTATAGAAAAATGGTAAAGTATATAAGCTTTAGAGCCAGACAGAATGAGTTTAAGTCCCAGCTCATCCATTTAATAGTTGTGTAATCTTGGACAAGTTATTTCACCTTCCTATAGCTCCCTTTCCTCATTTGTACTAAGAAAACAATAATGGTACTTAATTACAGGGTTGTTAGATGGATTAACTAAAATGATACAGGTAAAACTCCTCACCCATAATAAGTGATCAAAATGTTAGCCATTATAATTTCATTATTGCATTTTGGGATTCTTGTGATGTGGATCTATTAATCTTAACCTTTTATCAATTATCTTTTAAAGACATTTAAATAATAAAAGTTATAACTTATTATTTACCAATGTAGTTGACACTTTCACTGCTCTTCATCTTGTTGCCTAAACCCATTTGGTATCACTTCCCTTCTACCCAAAGGACTACAATATTTCTTGTAGTGCAAGTCTGCTAGTGATGAATTCTGTTATCTATTGTATCTACAAAAAAGTCTTTGTTCATTTCATTTCTGAAAGATTTTCACTGGGTAGGGAATTCGAGATTATTTTAGTAATTTAAAGATGAGGGTGCTGCACTGTCTTCTTGGTTGAACTGTTTCTAACAAGAAACACAGTCATCCTTATCTTGGAATGTGTCCTTTTTTTCCTTTGGCTGCCTTTAAGATTTTCTCTTAATCACACGTTTTGAACACTGTGTATGGTGTGCTTTGGCATAATTTTCTTCATACTTCTTATGCTTGGAGTTCATTGAAACTGAAAGATCTCTATATTTATAGTTTTGTCAAATTTGGAAAAGTTTCAGCCATTATTTATTCAAACATTTTTTTCATCATGTCTTATTTGTCTTGTTAGGACTCAACTTTCATGAAGTTATCCCACAACTCACTGACACTCTGTTCATCTTTTAAAATTATTTTCCTTTCTTGTTTCATTTTGAATGATTTATGTTGGTATGTCTTCAAGTTCACTAATCTTTTCTTCTGCAATATTTAATCTGCCATTAATCTCATCCTGTGTATTGCTCATCTCAGACATTATGGTTTTCACCTTTAGAGTTTATTGTGTTCCTACTCAACTTTGCACTTACGGAATAGTTATAAACACTAATTTAATAAACTTCTGCTAATTCTAACCTCTTTTTCAATTCTGAGTCAGTTTGATTGATTTACCTTATCATTATAGTACATATTTTCCTGCTTCTTTGCATGTCTGGAAATTTTTGATTGGATGCTGAATATGCTTATAAATATTCTTGAGTTTTGTTCAGGGCTAAAGTTAATTTGAAAATTTGGAAGTTTGATCCTTCCAAGTAGGTCTAGCTTTTAGGAGTCATGAGGGTGGTCTAGAGCAATTCTTAGTATAGTGCTATTTCTCATTTCTGGGGCAAGATTCTTCTGTGTACTCTAATTAGTGCTCAGTAAATACTGAGGTTTTCCAGTGTGTTTGTAGGAATATGCACTATTCCTAGCCCCACCAGAATACACAAGTATTGTTCCCTCTAAACCTTTTGTGTGGTTTTTTCTCAGCTCAGGAAGTTTCCTCACGTATATGTGCTTACTGAGTACTCAGCTGAATTCTTGATTGGGCCCTCTGCAGATCTCTGGGCTTCTGTGTTCTGGTCTTACCTCTCCAATTAACTTTAGCTGTCTTGGTCTCCCTAGACTTTGAGAGACCCTACCACTCTCTACTTGGTTTTCCACAACTTTGTACCACATCCTAGAAACTCTCTCAAGGTAATAAGTTGAGCAATTATAAAGCTCATCTTGCTTCACTCTCCCAATGATACAACTTTGTCTGATGCCCAGTGTCTCAAAAATTGTTGGTTTATGGATTTTGTCCATTTTTTAGTTGTGGGCAGGAGGGTAATCTTGTCCCCATTATTCCATCTTGACCAGAAGCATAAGTTTTGCTGGCTTATGTACTAAACCACTGTAAATGGCATTTCAGTTCAATCATCCCTGATAAATTGGGGTCAAATCTTTCACAGTTATGAGGCTGTCCCTTTATATTGTTTCTGTGTGGGTCTTTTCACTAACTGCCTTAAAGGCGGTCATTCTTCTGTTTAAAAAGCACATTTGAAAGGAGTAGTATTAAGGCTAAGGAATTTTAATGCTGTGGGGAAGAATGTCTAGAAGTGTGCACAGCTAAGTCGCAAAATGATTTTCATTCTATAGAGTTTTCACAAGAAGAATTTTTCTTTTATAACTCTTGCAAATGAAAAGAACATTCATGGGAAGAGCAGGGAGATACTGAATGTGGAGGTAGGAAAAAGTCAAGAATGGCAGACTTTTAGAAGGGGCTGAGAATAAAATTTTTCTAAGAAAAATCAGGGAAACCAAATCTTTGATACATTTACACATCAGACATTGCTTGTATATATTTTAGGAAAGTCTTTTGATTTTTCTTTTTGCCTACACAAAAATCCAGTGTTTATTTAACTAATACACTAAGGTAAAATATTTATCAAAGCAGACAGCTGGAAGCATTATTATTATCCTTTAATAAATGTCAAAACAACATACAGCAAGTTCATGCAAGTGAAAGGTAGTTAAGATAATCTAGGACATAGCTTCCATGGTCTTAATTTGGCATTCAGACATGTTGTATTTGGCCTTTTGAATAATTTCCCATACCATATTTTACAAAAGTATGAATTTGTGGCCAATATTTATAAAGTGGAAGATTTCATCAATTGGAGAGATTTCATGTTTTCATATAAACTTAATCAACTGGAGAGATTTCATATAATCTTGGGAAAAGGCAGATGTGGCAGCACTCAAGGTAGGTAGCAGATGTCCACCTTAGCTAAAATCTGAGTGCTTTAATTCACTACATCATTCACCTATTGTTCCCTCTACCCTCAATTACCCCTGGCCCTTCTCGTCCCTTACAGGTATTTAGGCTAGTGACATCTGATAGAGAGTATGTATAATATCCCAACAAAATAACCTGAATTTTTAAACTTAAAGAACAAATGTATAAAAGCATGACTAAAATACCCATGTTTTTTTTTTTTAAGGGGAGACAGGATTCCTAGTAAGATACATTGAAAAGAATACTTATTTTCTTCAATTGTAGGAAAGTTGTATCTCGGGCACATTTTTAAACTATAGATTCCTGGGGTTCTAGGAAGTATCCCAAATGGTTATTTTTAACAGACTCATAGGTAATTCAGCTATAGCTCACCTTTGGAAACCACAACCTACCCTACTTTTTGCGTATGTTTCAAAAGGCACACATAAAAGGAAGCATGAATATAAAGAGCTAAAACAATTTATTAGAAAATTATTCTCTGGCACACTTCTCCTCCCAATGCATTCTGTTTACGCAGGAAGCAAAATATGAACTTTAGGTATACAATAAGAGTAACTCTGCATTTAGTTTTCATTATTCATGCTTCAAACAAGAAAACCAGAAGAGAAAGATGTTAAAAAAAAATTAGTGTTGGTGTACACCAAGTATGTCTAGATATTTTCTTTGTACTCTCAAACACTCTGTATTTTCAATGTTCTATAAGAAAACTGAAATAAATCTAAGTTTCTCTTCCAACTATAAAATAATCTAACTTTAGCTTTACCCAATGTTTGTTGATCTCAGTTAAAAGAAAATTTTATACTTGACAAACAAAACAGTATAATTAGTGATAAGACATTCAAGTTTCCTTTTACTAACAGATTTTTGCCTACTAATAAAAGACAGGGGATTAAAAGGTCAAAAGTAGGAGAAATGTTTCCCTAATGAGGTACTTTGAGGGGGAAAAATAGAAAACCAGAAAAATGAAGATATAAAAAAGGAAGACTTTTTTTTGCATAAATTATTTTCAAAAGCAAATAATTTATTTTAGCATACTAAAGGGGTACATGTAAAGTTTCACATTAAAGAGACTAAAACATCAGTTTGACACATTATTCATTAATGTCTCCTCCTGGCTTTGGTGATATTACTGAAAATGAAGAATACAAAAGAACACCCCATGGAGGGGATCTGGAAATAGAAAGATGACTAACTTTTCAATCTTGTACATATACATGTTTTTTACCTCTTCTTAAAATAAGATGCTTAAAAATAATGAAACTTTATCTGCTATAATAATTATCCGCACAACTCATCACCTTCACAGAGTAACAAACTATTTACTTAATAAAAGAACTCTATGACCACCTAAGCTATTTGTATGAGAATAGTATATAACTCGTCAGTGAAAAAAAAAAGTATGTGAAGAGTCAAGGGAAATGGTTTTGATTTTGTCTCAAAGAATTTATGACACAAATCCCACTCTAAATTTTAAAACCATATGAAAAACTAAAATTTAAAAAACTTTGTGGAGTTCTGACCCTTTTTATACCATGACATACAAAGCATGCAAGCCCACTGAAAGAGTTGATTGAGAGGAGAAGAATAAAAACTTTGTTAGCAGTCACCAACAGTTTGGGGCTCTGTACATAACAGCTGTCAACCAAACCAAAGGACAATTTTTAAATGCACTAAGAATGGAATGGCGAGTTGGTCTTAAACTACTTTTAATGACCACACCCTAATAGAATCATTGCTTCTACCTGAACTAAAGTCATAAATTATTTTCACTATTAAAATAACTAGTGTGTAGTGATTAAGTGCACAAGCTTTGGGATCAGGCTTCCTAGACTCAAACTGCTGTCTTTCCCATTTAACTATCTACATTACTTTGGGCAAATAAGCTCTTCCTCAGTTTCCTTATCTGCAGAAATAGAGATAATAGTAATATCTACATTAAGGCTGTTTTGAGGAATTAAATTTTTACTACATTGAACAGTACCTTTCATAAGTGTGTATTATCATTATTATTATTACCTAAATAGCTTTGTAATCACCCTCAAATATATCTTCTAATTCATCTAAAGCACTGGCTAAAATAATTCAATAGATTATAATCAGTAAGCATCTTCCATATTAAAAAAAATCTCCAGGCTAAGTATCATAATCTGGTTCTCAACAGAACAGATTCTGTATGTCACGAATTCTTCACAATCTAATTTTGCAACTCCTAAAACAGTTTGGTTTTCCTTATATATCGTCATTTGGGGAATTTTCTTCTTTTGGTCTTTTTTAAAATGAAAGTTTTCATAAAAAATAAAGCAGAATAAAAACTATTTACTGTTTCATGTTTTTACTTTTTAACATTATATTTTCATGTTATAAATAACCTTTTATCAACCTGATTTTTGATGATCACAAAATGCCATTGTAAGGATTCAGAATACTTTAATTCATTCCTCTTCTGTAAGCTATTGATGCTGTTTCCAATTTTATATTATTACCAAAATTTCTATATGCATTTAAACATTTTAAAAAGATTTTTAAAAGGATACTTCATTATCTTCACATGACAGTTTATAGGAACTTGATGTTATATGAAAACCACAGGTTTGTACAGAGATCCCTGGGGGGAGCAAAAAGCTGAAAGGAAAATATATTACCATTGCAAAAGCAATTTTTAAGCTTCATGAAAAATTTCTTAAATTTAGATTACAACATAGACTAGAATGCTCTTTCACATTTTCTGTGTAAATTGAGGTAATTTTTTACCCCTTGTTGATTGCTCATTTTAAAGGATACTACTGACATAAGAAGTTTGGTTAAGATAATTGACTTCAGAGTCAGACTGACATGGATTCAAAATCTGTGCTCTACTACCTGTAGCTGTGTGACCTATGGCAACACATTAAGTCTCTCTAGGCCTCAGTTTTCTCATCTGTAAAACAGGAATAATAGCACCTATCTTAGAGGAATTTTGTATAAATAATATCCTATGAATCAAATTCTTAAAATGGTGCTTAGAACAGAGTAGATACACAATAGTACCTTGCCATTGTAACTATTTTCGTTTTTTTCAGGTGGTTTGAAAGACATCATAAACACATATGTGTGGTTTGTGTATACATTATTGGTTTAATGTACAGATTATGATGGCACAGATGCATATTTATAAAATTACAATTGTTAACTTTAAAAATACTGTTCGGTCTAAAAAGCTAATAGCTAAAACGTAGAGATGAAGATCTTTATAATGTCTTTCATTAGAGTCAAAGAGGATTTAAATAATTTTTAAAAAGATTAAGTAGTAAGTTTAAAGGAATCATAAATATGAATTCCACTGTTTATAGCATATACCCTTGAAAATGCTTCTCTTGAGATAGAATTACTGATTAAATCTTTTTCACATGATTAAGAAGTCAAATATATTTAAAAGAATGCTGCCTAGGTGAACTAGGAGTAATTTATAAACTAGAATAATATTACTTCCTCTAGATTTTTTTTTTTGCTTAGAACTATTTGGTAATATAAAATGCAGCAGAAAGAAAAAGCAGCAGAAAAGGAAAATGAACCAACTACCACTATGTACACTTTATTAATCAAAGGAATGACAATTCTTTAGATGATGTGGCCAGCTAAGACAATATTTTTAGAGGCCTATAATTTTGCTGTTACTTAACAATCAACTAGGTGACTCCAGGCAACCAACCAAGTATCTGTAGATAGCCAAGAAATTTTGGAACATATTGATTCAGGAATTAAAAAATAAATCATGTCTTGAATTGGTAAAACACTAAATATACTTTTGAACTGTACTTCTTACATCACATTTGGTATAGCAAATAAAACATTTATTTGAATTAAAAATGAAAAGTTGACACTCATTTTAAAACTTTTTAGGGGTTGCTATCTTCCAACTATAACACTAACTTCTAAGAAGAAGACAGAAAATTCTTTTGTAGCCAAAGCAACTTGCAGAAAATATTCCCAATCAATTTTAAGTTTTGAATCTTAGTTGAAACTATCAACATAATAAGTACAAAAGCTGGCAGTAAAGTCACACTGGTGGCAAATAAACCACCCAGCTACTAGAGCAGAATAATAAACGACAGAATGAAATTTTTATTTAAATACTTTTCCTGAATTTATACTTAAGATGGCTCATTTTAAATACAACCTCCAATCCAAATTAAGTGAACCAAGCAGTAATAATTTACATAGCATTTTCAACTGAACAAACATCACACTTACTTTGGAGTCAAGATTCTCTGTCATCTTGTTCTAATAAGGTGTCACCAGCAAATGATGTCTTTGATTCAATCAATAGTTGGCTTACTGAGCAAATTCAGAAAATGCTGAGTAAATCACTTTCCTTTTCACCCAATCTTCCCAGACTCAATGAGGTTTCCTCATTGTTTTAGGAACCATAACAGATTACAAGGATCTCTACAACTTCCTCTTCATTTTCTGTAGACATGTGGAGGCCATCACTGCTTAAATTATTGAACCTCAAACTGATAAGGTCTAAAAATCCTTTATTTATCTCTCATTACTTTACCAACAGTGATTTCTTTTTTTTTAGATAATTATTTTTTATTGAAGGGTAGTTGACACACAGTATTACATTAGTTTCAGGTGTACAACACAGTGATTCAACATTTATATACATGATAATTCTAGGTACCAGCTATCACCATACCAAGTTGTTACAATATTTTGACTATATTCCTTGTGCTATACATTACATCCCGGTTCCTTATTTATTTTACAATTGGAAGTGTGTATATTTTTTTTCTTTTTTTTTTGTGAGGGCATCTCTCATAGTTATTGATCAAATGGTTGCTGTTAACAACAATAAAATTCTGTATAGGAGGGTCAATGCTCAATGCACAATCATTAATCCACCCCAAGCCTAATTTTCGTCAGTCTCCAATCTTCTGAAGTCCAACAGTGATTTCTTACCTTTACCTCCCTTTAAGCTTACAATACTTCAAAGCCCAAATCATATTCAAAAGCAGATACTTCTGTCTTCTCTGACTGTACTTTCTGAAGATAAAAGCATTATGTGTAAATTCTCTTAAAGAAACTTACTTTCATGTCTGTTCATCAACAGGCCCTATTTTTATAGCCTTCCCTTCAGTCTTATAGGAAAAGTTGCACTTCCCATGACTAAAGGTAGCAACTCTACCTAGGGCTCATTCCTTCTCAACCAGACAGCCTCATAAAAGGAGATTACTACTTTTCCTTAAATATAGTTCAGCATTTTAAATATCTTAATCTCATAGAATCTATTATTTTACCACCTTCAATCTTATGAAGAAATTTTTTTTCTAATCTATGAAATCCCCTAGATCATCCAAATCTCATCTATTTGCCACCAAATACCATCCTCCATTTCAGTTTCCTACCTATTCCCTTCTTTATCAGTGTAGTAAAATGGTTCTTTTGAGGGTAATAAAATTCAACTGATCACATTATCCTTCTACTCTTCTTTAGTTGCCTTTCTTTGGCTCCCTGTGGCACCTGGCACCCATGGTCACATACTCCTTGACAGACTCTCCTAATGCACTTTAACATTACACATGCCTAGTTCTTTTATTCTTTAGACACTGTCTTTTCTGTCCTCCTATTTTTCTCACTTTCACATGCCATCTTCAGTACTTCCTTTTAAATACTTCCTGTCTCTAAATTCACTCATATCTTTTATTCTGCTGTATGATACACCATGATGATTCCCCTCATCTAATAATGTTTTCAAGACAGCTCAAGCTCTGCCCACAAAGTGAATCCTCTAAATTAAGCCACAATTTCTTCATTAAAACTTTCTTTGCACTTACTATTTTCTAATATATAATGTTTTCTATTTTTCCTTTTCTTTTTAACCTAGATTTTAAGTTTCTAGGTATGAACCACTTTTAATTTCCAGTATTTCTCAAGATACAGAAGACAATCCTGAACACAGAGTAGTCAGTCAAATACTTTACAGCTGTATAATTACTTTAGATAAGAAACAAAGACATTCAAAACAAAAACAAATTTATATTACTTGGTAAAACATTTCTAATTGCTGTTATTTTAATTATAGTCAAACAATCCTGTGGACATTTTTTCTACCAATTTCTGTATTTTTCACATACTCAAGGAGACATGGCAAATATGCCCACTTCATTTCCTTTAAAATGTCAACCATTTTAGCCTTAAAGTGGCCTTTATGTAGCTTCAATGTCTAAAATAGTCTTACATATAAAATAATCTGATAACCAAAGCATAGTCAGTGACCTAATTAAAAAAATGTATAATAAAGGGGCTAAAATCTAGGTGATAAAGTGATAAACCATGCTTTTGTCTTAGTATTATTAATTGTATTTCTTAGGTTGTTATTTCCCCAATACATATAGCTGAAGAGGGAAGTGAAAAGTAAAGAATTCTTGTAAATGGTATCAGTGGGCTCTGCCCAATCATTTTATATGTGTAATGACTCTGGAATAAGGCTCACAAAACCTTATTTTTTTTTAGTTTCTTTTAATACTGCTTAAGTAGTAAAGGATATGTTAACTTGAATTATAACTGATACCAGATACCATGTAATAACACATATCCTATTTGCTATTCATTTCTATACACCTCAGAGCAGTGCCAGAGTTTCAAAATTCTGATTGAACTCAACTGATGGGTCTACAACTACAATACAGTTTAGAATTCCTAACTAAAAATTGCTTAAGTCTCCATTATATTTATTATATTGGATTTTAAAATTGATTAGGTAGGTTTGTTTTTGTTTTTTAACAAAACACCTATTTCTGCTTTCATGAAGTGCAGCTAGCTATAAGGATCCATTCTAGCTTTGGCAGTACTTAGAAAACCTTATGAGGTAGGTATTATTATTGCCATTTTATTGATAAGACAGAGATAGATTATTTATCCAAAATAACTCTATTACTAAAAGAGCTAAAAAGCAAACCAAAGACTATCTAAATGAAAAACCTGTGCTCTTCCTATGCTTTCTAATTTATGTTTGAATGTGAATAAACAAATCATGACACTATCTAGCTTTAGTTTTCACAAGAGCTAAACACTTAAGAACGGACATAACTACATTAATTTTTTCTTGTTAAATTGAGTAATAATAACTCCATATTTCAAAAACATATTAATTCAAGAAATTAAGTATCAAATAATGCAAAGTAGAAAAGTACTACTGATCACAGATCATAACAAATATAATAATGAAGAAGTTTGAAAAATTGTGAGAATTACCAAAATGTGACAGAGATAGGAGGTGAGCAAATGCTGTTGGAAAATGGTGCTGAAAGACTTGCTCAATGCAGGGTTGCTACAAACCTTCAGGTTGTAAAAAATGCAGTATTTGTGAAGTGCAATAAAATGAGGTATGCTGTATAATTATGAACACTGTAGGATATGTTGACTTGAATTATAACTGATGCCAGATACCATGTAATAACACATATCCTATTTGCTATTCATTTCTGTACACCTCAAAGCAGTGCCAGAATTTCAGAATTCTGATTGAACTCAACTGATGGGTCTACATCTACAATACAGTTTAGAATTCCTAACTAAAAACTGATTAAGTTTCCATTATATTTATTATATTGGATTTTAAAAAATGATTAGGTAGGTTTGTTTTTGTTTTTTAACAAAACACCTATTTCTGCTTTCATGAAGTGCAGCTAGCTATAAGGATCCATTTTAGCTTTGGCAGTATTTAGAAAACTGAGATATATTACATATGAATTATTGCCTGAAGCTTATTCCTTAAACTAAGAATAGAAACTACCATCAGAATTTAATTTGAACAGTTTGTGTGAAGAATGAATTTCATCAATATTATATTCATATAATTCCATCAAATTACATCTCAGCACAAGTCAAGAATGTGAAAAACACTGAGGAAGGACTGAATCTATCATTCAAAACTTTACTGTAAGGAAAATTCCTGTACCAAAATACTGTTTCTTTTCACTTCAAAAACAGAATTACATTATATTTTTCCAAAAGAGATATTTGACTACTCTAAGAACAAAAATAATTAATCTCTTAATATTTAAATGTTTATTTAAAAAATTACACTATTCTTTAAAAACTGCTTAATAATTAAGCGGTATTAAAAGAAACAAAAAATTTTTAAATTTTATCTTTCTTCCAAAGACAAAAAAAACAAAAAAACAAAAACAACAACTTTGAATACTTTTACCACATTTTTGGGTTATATAATCATGCTAACCTTAATTTAATTTATTCAACAAGAATGTTTCATATTTGTTCCACAGACTCAGAACTAAGTAGAAAAGCATTAAACATGAAAATGATATTGCATGCAAAACATTCCTTCAGCCATCCTTTCAACAAAATAACTCAATGTTCTGAATGCAAATTTGTCTGATATGAACAGATAAAAAAGTTTATGTAAAAAGAAATATATCATCTAATAAGGAAAAAAAACAAAGAAAGATTCCTTTTAATTGAAAATAATGTGTTTCTATTTCTACTCAGAAACACTAAACAGTAAAGAAAACTTTGATTTTTTTCTTTTTAGATGTGTTAAGGAGGGGCTGTAGGTGAGATGAACTACACCATAAAGTTTCTTCTAAACTGTGCATCAGTAGTCAACAAGTTACAAATACCATTAAAATTTATGACAGTGTTAGCTTACAACCATCTCAAATTGTTTAGGAAACTCATTTTTGTGAAAGAGATGCTTTCCCTTGTGGGGAAATAATTAAGTCTCTCATGCATCTGTATGTTCATGTTAAAACTAATAAGATAGTTTTCTGTTGGAAAAGTCAGTTACATTATATGACAACTAAGGTTCTCTATTTGTAAAAGAAAAACAAAAACAATGACAAAAAAACCCTTCACCAGATAGGTAAATCTTGAATCAAATTTTAACACTTCAGCTGAAATGATGACTTTCTCTATTTCCAGACCTGAAACCATTATAGTAAACAGGGGCTATTAAACCATTGGTTAGATTCAGAGTATACTGATATAAATATAACACTGGTACACTAAAGTTCTTTCTCTCAGTTAACTTTGAAAAGGAAAACCTTACAACTTGGTATACTGCAGACTGAGGAAAGAGGCAATATAAGCATCAAATATGTGTTCTTTCTCCCCACTTAAAAACAAAACTATAAAAAATATTATTAGTTATAAATGTGAATGAAATGACTGCAGAAATGTCCCACATCTGAGCTGTCTGATACAGTAGCCACCAGCCACAAGTGGCTACTAATAAGCACTTAATATGGCTGTGGGAATGAGGAACTAATTTTAATTTATATTTAATCAATTTAAATTTAGTTACACGTGGCTGGGGCTACTACATTGGATAGTGCAGCTCGAGGAAAATATTTACACTTTAAATTATGATTCAAATAGTAAAAAGTCCTGTAGGATAAAAATGTTCCTACGTGGGAATCAAATTTTCTGTACTTACCTTCTAGAGAAGACAAAAATATTGGTTTGCAAGTTGGCTCCATGTTGTAATTTTTACAGGAAGCTTCCTAATATAGGGATGCCTGACTATTAACCCTCAAGATTTCGGTTTAACTGGTTTGCATAGAATCCTGGGCATAAATATTTTTAAAAGCTACCCTGGTGATTCTGACATGCAGCCAGAATTGAGTACCACTAAACTAGAAAGAAAATAAGAAATTGTTTATTAAGCATAGATACAGTATATGACTAAGACAACTCTTTGCTGGTAGGCAAAGAGGGCCTTCTGACAACCCAGATTCAAATCAAAATTCCTGAGGGCTGTATATGAACTACATGCTTTAAACATTCAGGAATGATTTGGGTACACAATCATATGTTTCTGTTATTATTGAATAAATACTATTCAATTACGTAAAAGATCAAGAAGGAAATAAACTAAATATTGAGTATCAACTTGCACTTACCACTTCTGCATATTTTAATTTGTCCTCAGAATACCTTGGGAAGTAGATATTGTTAAATTATTTACAGATGTGTAAAGTAAATTTAAATACATCCTCTAGGATTTGGATATATGTCAGACAGTAAGGTCCACACACAGTACAGAAGGATTCTCTCTGAGGAAGTTTGTTTCAGTAAATTTTCACACTGGAATCAAACAAGAAAGGAAGGAAGGAAGAAAAGAGAAAGAAAAGAAAAAGAAGAAAAAAGTAGGATTCAGTGGTGGAGCACAGGCAAACAATCTTAAATAGGTGCTTAGTCCCCATTTTTGTATTTCCGAAGCACCTGATAGAAAACTGAGGGAAAAACATGTTTGGTAATGGTTCAAATCTGTACCAGCCTCTACACTAGATCATTAAGGAGTCGCTGCCTTTTTATCCTAAGTTAAACGACTGATCCACTACTGTCTGCAAGCTACTAGTTATAGTCACACACTCTTCAGACAGAACAGGATGCTTATTCACAGTGCCTGACACTAAATAGGAATAAGACAGAGGTCTTAAAGATGTTTTCATTTTGCGCCCTAGACTTAAAGGATTATTTAATTCCTCTTTCCAGAGCAGTTTATAGACCACAGTTTTGATGTGACATAATTACACTGAGTATAGAACTTACACTTTCACTTAGGCCATTAAAATCCTATTTTATTTACTCATTAAAAGCTATCTTTTTAAAATCCAGTTCCTGAGTTGTTCAACCCATTATAATTTTCAAATTAAGGAAGAAAGGTTCTCAAAGAAAAAAATGGGAAATCCAGAGCAACAGACCCTCCTCCTTCCCATCGCCTAACCATTTTATCCTGAGACCCAATCTCTTCTCCTTTCTCAGGCCCTACCTTGTAAAGTGACATTAACTCAAATGGTCACACTTGGTTATATAGGAGGCCTGATAGGAATACCTTCCACTCACTATTCTACCTAATGACCCAGATATCTCTCGAAGCATATTCCAAAGAATATGTTGACAGGAGTAACTCCTAAATGCTCTGACTTGGAGTATAGTAGTGTCAATCACAATTTAATTATACAACAAAAACGTTTTGTAATTTAGAAATTTCAAATTCTGTCAAAAGAGAGGAGGCAGCACCAACAATAGCTTATTCCTAGGAGTCCTTTACTCCAGTATGTTTGGGACTAGGCAATAGGGTGAGCTGGAAAAATACAGTCAACTGATACAGAAGTTACAGTGCTCTCCCATCTACTCTTTGACCTATTAGAAGAAAGCAAGGATTTGACCTGTTTCTCTTAATTATAAAGAATTCATAAATTTCATTCACTGAAAGACTGACACCTATCATCTACTCAAAAATAACTGATCAGCCAATTCTCATACCCACTTTCCATGTTTCAAGCATTCCTTCAGAAAAAGATAATGTAAGTTTTACAACTTTTGACCCTACCACAGTATAAAAATCTATCCTTTAAATGGACACTGGTTTTGATGGTTTGTGTATATGTATATTACTTGACATGAAAAGCTATTTATAAATATTTTTGCATGCTGAAAATCACCCTCCAGAAAATAAATAGGCTTCACATGCAAATAAAAACTCTGGAGGGATAAAAGTAACTTCAAAAGAAAACCTACATAATGGTAAAGGAAATCTTAATTCTCTAATTGTAAAAGTTAAAGACACTACAAATTAGTCCATTTTCTTCATAACTAACCCTAGATATTTTTCTATTTTTAATTACAGCTTTCATCCTTTCCTCCCCCACACATACGCCCACAAAGACTCTAGACCATCAAAGTTAGAACACAATGTTATTATGAAAAAATGTATAATAAACTCAGAATTGGAATGATAAGGAATCAATTTGCCTCTGCATGAATTTACTGAATCAATAAATGCATGAACGTAATTAAAAATTGTTAGCGATATTAAAAGGAGAAATAATTTCTATCAGTACCACAAGCAGCCAATGAGCATGAAGCAAGTTTTCTTTGACCCTGCTAACCCAGTCATCAAGAATTTGGTAAAATACCAATGCTTGTTTCATAATACAGCAACATCCCTCCTCCCCCTTATCCTTTAGTAGATAAACATTTTAAAATCTAATTAGTTACCAGCGCCATTTCATCCCACAGATCAGGTGTCCTACATTTTGTTTAGGTCTCCGCCTTGAAAACAAACCCGATTGCCCCAATTTCTGAGAGGTAAACTCAGCTCCAGGCAGCTCCCTATGAAGTCACCGCGTTTGTTGTTTTAAACATGCAATTAAACGAAAATGACACAAGGCTGTGTAAGAGATTAGTTGCGAAGTGTGTGGAGGTGCCAGTCATACATGCTAGGACCAATGAAAACTGTATTGTACATTTATTTTAGTGGTAATATTCTCCCCATCCCTCCTTCTCCAATGTATTTACAACAGAGGGAAATCAAACTTTGTAAGAACTTTCTTGACTTTTCCAAACTTCAGTCTTCCATATTTCTGTAATACTGTATCGTGCAATGAGCGGGAGGCAGAGGGAGTTAGTTTTAACTCGAGCATGGAGAAGAAAAGCAATAAAAGAGCTTGCATCAGGCAGTCTCTCCCTCTGTCCCCTCTTCCCTACCCCCTCTTCTCCGAGCCCTTACATATACACATTCTTCTGGGCGGCCTCTAACCACATCATGTCCGCAATCATTTACAGAAATTAGAAACAGACTTCGGGAGTCCTTCCCTGAGCACTCACAGAGAGAGCAGAGCTGTACTAGCACGATGGGGCAATGTTACCTACTCTCTATTACCCCACAAACTTAGACCCTCTCTGGGGTTTCATTCCCTAGATTCAGGCTTTTTTTCCGCGGAGACGGTGGATCTACCTGACAATGAAACCTCACCTCATCCTTCCCCAACCCACTCACCCCACCCCCACTCTAACATACAAAACTACCCCACCGCAAAAGCCAACGAAAAAAAAGTTCCTTCCCCCAGGGTAACAGAGGAGTTGGTTTGAAAGGCTGAGGCAAAGCAGAGGGAGGAGGAAGGGAGTGCGGTGTGCTTCGTTTTGCACTTCTGCATATTCACCCCAGAGCCCAGCGCGGCTCTCGTCCTTACCCGCTTGTCCCGAGACCTGGTCTTGCTATTGGCGCGCCGGGCAACGGCGGACGGGACGCGGTTTCGGGGCCGGCCGCCGGCAGCCGCCGTGGGCGCCGAAAGCCACCACCTCTTCTCCCCCAAGCAGCTGCGGGCGTGGGCCGGAGGAGCTGAAGAAGGCGCCTGGGGAGGGGGAGAAGAGGAGCAGCATCTCCTCCTCCTCCACGCCTCGGAAACGCCCCTCCGCCGGCGACCCCAGCAGACCGCCTGGTTCCCGAAGGGCTCTCTCGGCCAGCGCTTCCTTCGCTCTGCGCCCCTCCGAGAGTTTCGCCAAACCCTGTGGCGCGGGGCGGCTCAACTCCTGCAGCTGGCTCCGATCGCTGCCGGGGCGGCCGAGGAGGACGGGGGAGTCAAGCGGTGCTGCTCGCCAGCACGTCGATCTCTAGGAGCCGTGACCATGTTGTGTCATCCGCGCCGTGCCGGGGCCGTCGGAGCTACTCTCACAACTCCGGCTCCTCCACAGGCCGCCGCGCCCGCCCCGCCCCCGTTCCTGTCACTCAACCCTTTCCCGGCTCCAGGAAGACGGCTGTTCTCCGACTCTGCTCTCCCCTCGGCCTCATTGGCCAGCCAGCCTCCAACCACGCCCCCTCCCTAGGGACGAGGTCGCTGGGGAAACCAGCGCCCCGGTTTCCATGACAACCGGTGTACTGGGCCTGGCTTTTCGCGTTTTTCTGCCTGGCCTGACGCTCAGGTTGATGGCCCGGCAGCAAAGTTCCTAGCCCCTGCCCTGTGACTTCTAATTTTAAGTCAAGTTGAAAATGCAGCCGACCGCTCCACATTTCCAACGTCAGAAACAGAAGTTTATTGCCCTGGGGAGTGCGAAGGAGAGTGAAAAATGCGTAACTGCTTGGTTTTCCCCTGGCAATCTAAATAGACCCTCCCCCCTTGCCCTCACTTGCCACCAGCTTTGTTTCCGTATTCTCACCGGGTGGATTTAGGCTTTGAAAGGGAGAGGAGAAGAGGAGAGAAAGAGCAGGGCCGTGCCAGCTCCCTTCAGCACCGTAGCAACTTGGAAATGGCGGGGTCAACCAAAACAGTTCGGTGAGTTTTCCTACAGTTATAAAGTGATCTATAAGGTGTGGTGGCAGCCCTTGTCAACCCCAAATACCCCGGAAAAATTCAAACTCTCATGTTCTGGAAAAAAAAGTAGTATGTATAATCTTGTCTTATTTTATCTCAAACTGAGATAATACTAAAGTTTAAAAAATTTGGTTAAATGTTTAACGTAATCTAATAAAAAGCGTCCTTTTTTTTAAACATAGGGACTACACATTCCAACTTGGCAAAGGTATGTCTTAGCAGCAGCAATTTCCCTACTGCAAGCTAATAGATTAGGGTTTCAACAATTTACTTGGAAGTCTTGCTGATTCATGAGCACATGGTTCTTCTCCTTTAAGTTTCTCAAGTTTGGATTTTTTCTCAGATATATAAGGTAACCTGGTTATATAAAGGGGAAGGGACCTGGGAGTAAATTTAGTTTTGGACACCTACTGTTGAGGCCTATGTGAATGTAAACTTCATTCATGGCTGGCTCCAAAGTGGAGAGATGTGAGGCAAAGTTATAAAAAGCTGCAATCCTAGGCTCCCTTGCCCCTGAGGCTGCTGTGCATGTATGATGAATGAAGGAATTAATACTAATGATTTACCTTTGGCTAGCACCTCAGTTTTCATTATCTCATTTACTAAATGAATAACTGTGATGGATGTGCTCAAATGTGCCTTACAAGTATGCACTGAATGTGATTACTCACAGTGCTAATAAACACAATGGGAAATGCACAGCAAAGTTTTAAGGTTAAGGACCTTGACGTCAAGGAGCTAACCACAGAAAATAAGAAAGAAAACTAGATTCTTGAAACAACTTGGGATTTTAGCTAGAATGTGCAGCCAAACTTTGAGTACAGTAGCAGATAAGAGGAACTATGTGGTTAAGTAGAATGAGCTGGTTTAGCCAGATTAAGGAGGATGGGAATTTAAACTGGGTCTTGAAAGGTATGTAGTGGGATGAATGAAGCAAAAATGAGGAAAGACAGTTGAAGGAAATAACATAAAACCAAAGTGCAGCAGCAGGAATAGAGTGGTGAAAGTAACAGTGAAAAGACCAGCCTGGTCGAACTGGAGACAGAAGTGAAGGATTGGAGCCCTTCCCCGTCCTTTCCCCCATTTTCTGAAATACGAGTTCTTAAATGTTCTGGTTCTTGTATCAGGGTGGAATGATAGGTAGGAAGAGGTAGATTTGTGAGAATAAAAACCTTCATGGAACACCTGCCTCTGTTTGCCACTGAAAGAAAGTTCATACATTTATTAGAAAGAAAAACAATAGCCATAATACTTGGAATAACTTGTGAGTTCATATAAGAAAGAAGACATAAAGAGTATATAATGTTAGACATTTTCACAAAAATAGACAAACCACAGTGTGGTGAGCATTTTGTTTTGTTTTGTTTTGCATTAAGACTATTTCAGGTAGTTGCCCTCAAGGCTTTTTCACTAGCAATCCTGTTTTGTGTGAGCTGAAAAGCTGGTTTTAAAATAAATGACTTTGATAGCAAAACCTGATAAAGAGTACACAAAAGAGAAAACTGCAGGTTAATTTCCTTTTGGATATAAGGTAAAATTAAAATACAGTATTAACAAACAGAACTGAGAACTACACTATAAATCATGGCAAAATTAAGAGAAATTATGCCAGGTATATACAAGAATGATTCAATAATAGAAGACTTATATGGTTGACTGTATTACTAAATCAAAGGAGCAAAAACTTTGAAAAAAGTATCTCAATTGATGCTGAAAAGGATTTTGTAAAATCCAGCATCATTTCTTAATAAAAACTTTTAAAAGACTTAAAATATATCATTTAACAATGTATATTTTATAACAAAGCCCGAAACTTGCTTTACAATGGAACACTATAATTACTCCCACTTAAGTCTGGAACAAGGTAAGAATGCATACTATCACACCCTGTAAAATGATAGCCAATGCAATTAAAGAGTTAATAGAAATAAATGCTGAAAGAAGTCAGGATTGTCATTTGTTTGTAAATGATATGAAAACTTCAAGGATAAACTGAAAAAAAAGTTTTTAAGCAATAAAAGATGAGTTAAGGTACCTAGCTATAAAAATTAATAGACAAAAATCAAGAGCTTTCCCATATGTAAACAATAACCACTTAGAAAATACAATATAAAAAGAATCCCATTTACAATAACCACAAAATATTAAATTGCTAAAAATAAATACTAAAAGAAATTAAACTTACTTTAAAATTGATAAACTTATGAGGCATAAAAATGTTTGAAAAAGATACTTTTTGACTAAATACTAAGATTCAAACATGTATAATCATATCTTTTAAAAGTAATCTATATATCCAGTAGTATTCTAATCAAATGCCTAACAGAATACTTCAGTGAATTTAAGAAAATAATTTCAAAATTCATTTGAAAGATTAACCATTCAAAATAACCAAGAAGACTCTACAAAGAAAATAAATGAGGAGAAATTACATTAAAATATATTAAAATAAATTATAAATCACAATGATTAGCAACAGGCTTGACACCAGACCAGGTACAATGTATTAAGTGGTTGATTAGGTGAGTAAATGATAAAGGAAGAATATGTACCATTTAATAACTGGTATTGAGAAACCTATTTTTTTGCATATCTTTTCCAGTATACACATGCATATATCCTTTTTTCAGAGAAAGGTTAGCTCACATACTCATCTAATACTTTTTTTTTTTATACTTTGTAATAACTTTCTCATCTCTATTACCAGATCCTCTAGATGGGCCTACTTCTTTTGAATGGCTGCATAGTATTATGTTGCACATGTAATTTATTTAACTTCTCCCTTTTTAATGAACAGATAGGTTATTCCCAAACTTTCACTATTCCTTACAAGATGAAATACATTTCTTTGTACTTGGTCTTGTCTTACGTGTGGAGTAGAGCTGTAGGTTTAACTTCTGGAAGTGTAATTCCTGGGTTAAAGAGCAGGCACACATAGCAGTTTGACAGACTAAACCAGACTGCCCTCTAAAGAAATGGTACGAGTTATAGTCAACCCAATACAGATGGAGATTTTGATAGCACACTGTGTTTCCCCATATTTTCACCAACACAACATTATCAAATTTTTTTTGATCTTGGCCAATTAATCATACAAAATATTATACATTACAGGTATAATTTTCATTCTGAGCATCTTTTTGTATGCTTACATGCCATTTTACTTTTTACTACAAAAAACATTCTCCCATGTTTTCTTCTAGAATTTTTATGGCTTTGTTTTCAACATTTTATCATTTAATCCATAAGGAATTTATTTTGGTGGTAGCAGCAACTACCCAGCTGTCCCCAAAAACCTTAAAAGAATTTGTAAATTTTATTACATAAAATATAAAGCTTCTATACAGTAATAAAACAATGTATAAGAAATTTTTAAAAATTCAAAAAACAATGATACTTGAAAATAAAGCAGTTGTATAAAAAATTAAAATTAAAACAAAAATGAGATATTTATAACTATCAAATTGGAAAAATATTTTTAAAGATTTATATTATCTGGTATTGGTGAAAATATGTGAAATAGGTATCATCTCATGATTGTTGGTAGGAATACAGGCTGGCTTAATCCATTTGGGAGTGCAATTGCAATGTCTTTCATAACTTACAATGGTTATATCTTTTAACTTATTGCATTTTGGTAATTTACCTATCTATAGGAATTTTAAATACATCATCAGAGATAAGATCCAGAATATTCATCACAGTATTATTGGTGGTCATAAAATTTAAAATAAAATAAAATGTACATAATAATAGAATGATTAAATCAGCTATGGTCTGCGTATGTACTATCTAGAGACATAATCAAGTTGCCATACAGAATGGTCTGATTTCTGTTCAAAAGTACATACAGAGGGTTCCTCACTTGTGGTGGTTCAACTTGAGATTTTTTGACTTTATGATGATGGGAAAGCAATACACATCTAGTAGACACTGTACTTTGAATGTGGTATGATACTCTTTCATGTATGCTTCCAGTCAGCCACAGGATCAGAAGGGTAAATAACCAATACACTTAACAACCATTCTATTTTTCACTTTTAGTACAGTATACAATAAATTGCATGAGATGTTCAACACTTTATTATAAAATAGACTTTGTGTTAGATGATTTTGCCCAACTGTAGCTAATGTAAGTGTTCTGAGGATGTTTAAGGTAGGCTAGGTTAGTGGGTTAAATGCATTTTTTGACCAATGATAATTTCTACTTATGACAGGTTTATCAGGATGTTAACTCCATCATAGGAAGATCTGTGTATCTCCTATATATATGGCAATTTTTATACCATAAAACCATTTAAAAATGGTTTCTCTAAGTATTAGAATTACAGAAAACAGTACATTTCTGAAATACTTTTATTTCGTCTACAAAAAACAGATAGAAAAGGTCAACATAGATGGTTACTACTACTAATAATAAAGAAATTATATAACTGGCCATAACACAAATTTAATTGGGCTCTCAAGTAGCCCCTGGGCCTCAAAATGTTCATCACTGAGAGATCATCCTTGTGTCACACTAAGTCAGGAATATTTTATGTTGAACCCATGGATCACCCTATAACAGACTCCTTGAGATTGTATTCCAAGTAAGAATGTTGTGCATTTTTCTAGGGAAAGCATCTATACATTTCAACAAATTCAGAAAGGGGTTTATATCTCTCCAAAATGTTAAAGATTGTATGCTTTAAATGCCAATGATTAAAAAGCACCACCTTTTACTTCACAGGTTAAAATGAATTCTAGGCTAGTCTAAATCTGTAAATAGCAATGTTTTCCCAGCTGGCTTCTCATGTTCATCTCAATGTGAAATGTTTGTATTCTGGTTTGTGCCAATTACGTTAGTGTTTTTCTCCCTGTAAACCCAGAAATATATTTTCCTTTCTTCCTTACAGAGTAAGGACTGTGATGGGAACTTTGCCCAGGTGAGAAACAGAAGCAAGATAAGTAATCCACCAAAACCTGAGCAGGTAATTGGAGCACAAACTCTGACAGTGTTTAAGGAAGACTAACACTTCCAAGTGAACCAAGAATTAACTAGGGAAAAAAATGGAGCAATGAAAGCCAGGTAAGACTATAATTACCCTCAGTTGCATTGAGTTATTTTCGTTTAGTCATAGCTGAACTCTCTTTAAAAATATGAGAATTCCCCTAGGATGTTGAGTTACATGACAGCAATGACACAGATAACTCTAAACATTGGGAGGGAGCCTCATAGTTCAGTACAATGAAGGCATGGCATTAACACTCAGAAGACCTAAGCATCATTTTCCTCATGTATAAAAGTGAAGGAAATAAGAACATATTCTTTTAATAGTCAACAGTATTAAATGAAGTATGCATATGAAAACTATTTGTAAACTTTAAAGCACTATTTAAAAACAATAGCAAAAGCTATACAGATTTTTGGAATTAGTGTTTTAAACTTACTGAGAAAAAAACTTTAAATAATCTCTTTCATTCTGATGAGAAACTTTAGAAAATATTTATTAGGTACCAGGGCTAGCTAGTCCTTATGAGAAGTTGAGTCAGAAAAACTTAATAGTGGTGCTCCTGTAACTTGTACTTTTCTTTGCCTACTAGATTCCTGGCTCTTTTCCAATTTCCCCCTACTATCCCAAAACTGACCATGGCTTAGTTACTCTGATTAGTCCTGGCAGCAGAGAGGCTAAAAGCATTCACTTATTCCTACTTGATTTGCCAGGTGTTTAATGGCTCCCAAAACAGTTCCCTCCCCTGAATGCACTGACTGACTCATTAGTCAGTAATGAGTTAAACTGCAAAGGTATTAACTTCAGAAGGTTGAAATTAAAATTCAAGTTACCTTCCAGCTTTCTCTCTAAACACATTAGTGCGGATTGGTATATCAGATTAAGTAGTTGTCACTTTGAACCCTGAGGGCGAGAGATACTGGAGAGGGAAATTTTAATTAATGAGAGGGGAGGGAGAAAGAGGGGAAGCTAGTTTCAGTGTGTGTGTGGAAAAAAACAGGGAGAGGAATTTGGAGGAGAAGAGGTATGTGGTATGAGGGTGCCCCTCAGGGCTGATGATACCAAGGCAGGGGATCACGGAAGTGTATGTAGTACTAAGGGGGTGTGGCACTGAAGTCAAACTGCCTAATTCACAATTTTTACTAGGGCAGATCTTGTCTCTGACTCATTTCTACTTGTCCTGGCAAGTTATGTAACTGCCTATTCAGTCTGGTTGCAAGAGTATGGCAAATAAGCATGAACCTTCTGTTTTTTTTAATTTAGCCATGTTTGAACATACACGAAGTAATTTAATATGAATCTGCTGCCATCTAAATTTGACCTATAGGACTTGTCTAGGGTTCATAACTGCTAATCTTGATTTTTTAAGTGTTCCCAGAAATGGCAACCAAATCAGAAGTTAAGCTTTTAGTAAATGTTCTTTTTAAAGAGGGTGATTTCACAGTGTGTGATAAGAGTGAGCTGCTGTGCAAGAAAGATGATTATTAAAGACTTTGTTAGGCAGAGCTGGAGTGTTTAATAAAAGCATCACTTCGTAAAAAATTTCTTAGAAGCTGTTTGACTTGATTTTTACATTTTCTCCTATAATGTCTAATAGAAAACTTACTAGGAAAATGGTCTTATCTGTGGAAACCGGTTATCAGTTTACGGTCAAATCCTCATTTATGATATTCATGTAAACAGGAGAAAAGCTGAACTGCCACGTTATACAACCAAATAAAAAGAAATATGTCTTAGAAAGTTGAAGCTATTAGGATGAGTGGTTCTTTAGCTCATCTAAAAAGTTAAAGTAAAAAACTATAGAAAATTATATGCATGTAACTTAAACTAAAAACCTTTACTGAAAGGTTTTAACTTTACTAAAAACCTTTTTTGTTATATATTCACTAACCAATCTTTTAATGCTTGGCCAAAGCCTTTCTCACCATGAATCTGCTTTTGAGAGTTCCAAGTTGTCTTTTATACAGAAACCCTTCCCAAATTCAAAATCTACAATTTTTTGTTTTGGTTTTTGTTAAAGGAAATGTACAGCTTTACAGCTTGAAAACATTTGTGAAAAATATGAGTTTAGAATACTTCTACATTTGTGTAACATATTCCAATTTTTTTTTTTGCCTCTGGTAATTTGTGGCAGTAATTTATCTTTCCATAGCATTCAACCTCACTTTTTAAAATTATGGTAAAAAATACATAACATAAAATTTACCATTTTAACCATTTTTAAATTTCAACTTCAACAGGAAAAAAATCTTTTGTACTTACATTTAATAAAGTATATAAAAATTAAATCATCTAATCATATCAGCAGGAATAGCTCATATTAAGAGTTTGGGAAACTAAAATAGATTTTTAAGTAAGCTGCATAAGCATAGGACTTTTGTCTGTTTTATTTACTGCTGTGTCCCTAGTTCCTAGAACAGTGCCTGACACATAGCAGGTACTCAGACACTATTTAAGGGAATCAGTGGGTGGCTCTTGGTAGTTCTAAGTCAGCTAGAGGAAGCATAAGTATTGCAAGTATACTATGATGTAGCCCAATAGTAAACATTCAGAGGCATGGGCATCAGTCTGTGTGTTTTATAGAGGGAATGGGAAACATTAATTTAATAGTTTGACTAAGTAAAAGTCCTTTAATAGAGCTCCTAATTTATTTTGAAAAATCCCTATATGGTGTTTAGCACAGTCTCTTATATACAATAAGTGTTCATAAAATACTAATCTTTGTTGATTATTAGTTAATCTCCTTATTCCTGTTTCTCTACTCAGGGAGAGGGAAGTAAGGAGGTCAAATAGAAGAGATATTAATATTGCATAGATAGTCCTGGAGTGTGTAGGGGAAAAGATACTTTTCTACCTTTTCAAAATAGTTATTAAACTATTCCATTAATATTAATGCAAAAAAGAATGAACTCCGTTCCCTTTGATCAGATCATATACATCAATTATTCAACCTTCAATAAGCATTCTCTGCTTCATTGTAGTTTGAATGATCCTCCTTTCTCTGGTCCAGTTCTCTTGATGGGAAAGTCTTCTCAATACAACCGATGGCAACTTGAATTAGATGAAGAGTTAACATATCTGTTAGTCCAAAAATCACCATCTTTAAAACTCTCACGGGCTTGGTCTATGGACTGGATTCCAGGTATATTAATAACACAACTCTACTTGATCTGCTCCCATAGGACCCACCAGACACCTGCAAATGTCTCACCTACTTCCCATTTATCCAGGATTCTCCATGAGATAGTTCACATATGCTCTGTAATATTTGTCTTTGTTGCATTCAAACCTTTTCATGAAAGTCTAATACTTGAACTTCACTTGCAGCAGGTAGCCACTTCCACTGCTGATGAGATCCTCCATGAGAGAATCAATATTTGAGTCAAGGGACTGTCTGTTCACACTCCCAAATGAGCCAGAGCTGGGCTGAGCTCAACTGCAGAAGCAAGGCCACTACTGTGCCATAGTTTGTAACCTGGTTCTTGAAGTAGCACTGCTTGTGTTCATTATATCACAATGTCTCAGACAAAATTAATTCTTTTAATTGAATAGAGGTGAAGGGAGGTAGTCACCATGCTCTATGTTTCCCTTTGCTGTCATTGCCCTATACACATACTCTTTCCCTGTTCATCAGTCAAAAGTAAAAGTATGTACGCATGAGCTCTTTCAAATAGATGCTTTGAAAGATCATCAACCCTCCTTTTCAGCAAACAGCCAGACTCTGATAGAATATTGTAGAGGTGTGGTGGGGGAATCAGTACCATTCTCTTCAATTAAAATGAGAGAGATATTCTAAAGCATAGTCATTTATTATGGGTATCTGGCCATGTAGATTTTCTCTTTTCAGTAGAATATGAACTTTCTGAGGGTAGTACATCAGAAAGACTATTGGCTCCAAGTGACAGAATATCTGATAAGCAGTAGCTTAAACAGAAAGTGTTATTTTTCTCACATAAGAAACCAGGTGGCAGGCAACTACTTCTGATATCCAAACCAGGAACCTTGCAATTCTCTGCCTTTCTCTTACAATTGTAAGAAGATGGCTGTAATTCCAGACATCTGATCTTTCAAGACCAAAAGAAGGATGGAAAAGTGTGGGGCCAGCTACATATAGCCATATATATATTTATATATAAAACATTAAAAGCTTTTCCCAAAAGACTTTGCATTCAGAGGCCTACTCTTTCACCTACATTTTATTGGCTAGAATTGTGTCCTTCTAACAACAAGGAAAGCAAGGATGCAACTACATATCTTTTTTAGCCTCTAGTGAAGGCAGGCATGGGAAACAGGGCTTGGAAATTGCTATTAATTTATTTAGGCCATCATCAGTGTCTGCTACTGTAGTATTGCCAGCATGGGGGCATTATAGGCACAGGTAAGGTTCAGTGGGTAATGAGAGTAGGGTGAACAGTTACTATGGATGTAGTTACTATATATTTTTCCATGAATCTTTAAGTAAACTATCAAGAACCTTATGAGCTATTTTAATTTAAAACAAATTTTAACTGAATTGTTTTTTTCACTAATACAATGTTTTTGTAAAATAATATATTTTTATTTTTTTCAATTAAAAATTTTTTATTTCACCTAGTTTTATTTATTGTGTCTTTTTATTTTTAAAGGTATCATTGATACACAATCTTATGCTCAGGTATCACACGAGCAACATTGTGGTTACTACATTCCCCCGTATTATCACCATATACCCACCATATACCCCATAATAATCACTGTCCATCAGCATAGTAAGATGCTATAGAGTCACTACTTGTCTTCTCTGTGCTACACTGTCTTCCTTGTGCCCCACCTGTGTTATGTGTGCTCATCATAATACCCCTTAATCCCCTTATCCCTCCCTTCCCACCTATCCTCCCCTACCCCTTTCCCTTTGGTAACTGCTGGTCCATTCTTGGGTTCTGTACCTCTGCTGCTGTTTTGTTCCTTCAGTTTTTGCTTTGTTGTTATACTCCACAGATGAGTGAAATCATCTGGTACTTGTCTTTCTCCACCTGGCTTATTTCACTAAACATAATACCCTCTAGCTCCATCCGTGTTGTTGCAAATGGTAGAATTTGTTTTCTCCTTATGGCTCAATAATATTCTATTAATTTTTCTTATATCACTTCAACAATTGTATTAAAAACATGTTCAACTATAACCACAGTAGTAAGAACAAAATAAAAAAGTAAGTTATCAACTAAAAATCTTTTTTAAAAGAAATTAAATTTTATGTAAATCATCATTGGTTTCTCAGCTACTATAGAAAATTTCCTATCAAATCACTAATCTTTCAGTGTTCGTTGGTTTAGTTTTGTTTAATGGTCGTCAGTGCCAAGCCACTGCCTCTCTCTTTCTCTCCCCCCTCGCCAGTGTTGTATGTGTGTGTTTTTTAGATGACACAGATGATTATTTCAGCCTTGCTTTAGTTATAGATTAAGCCAAGTAAAATGTAATGGCTCTAAGGCACAAGAGGCCTGTTTTGGAGGAGAAAACAAGGAGCCAAGATTGTTAATTTGACATAGTCATGAATGAAATTAAGGTTTATATAGTTTTGGTAAAAACCAAAGTCTTGAATTTATGTTTGTATGATATATGCAAAACCTCTTGCTTAATTCTGTCTCATACTACTATTTTAATTATTCTCTGGAAAGCATACATTTATATGAGTAATATGGCTCCAGGTCTTGAAAATAATATGTTTATGCTGTATTGTAATAATGTAAACAAAAATGTTAATTATTTTGCCTTTGGCTTTTACATTTCTTCTTCCCAGAAGGGATTGTTTTGACTTTGACAGAGCTAGGGATTATTTTGGTTTACCTTTTCTATTCTTTCATAAATTAAGTTGATATGTGTTATTGCTTTTATTTTTATGGATTATAAACAAATATTTCTCTCACTTTTGAAGACAAAGAAAAAGCCTATTAGTTCCCTATGAAGCTGCCCAGAATTCCTATTACACTTGGCACCTGATTTATAATATTTTAACAGAAAATGAGTTTCTATTTGGGCATCAATTCCACAAATCATTTCATTTAGATGCCACCTCAGTGTTTGAGAATACTAATGAACGACTTACCATGTTTTCAAAATTTCTTATCAGTATCAGCTAATAACACACAAGAACATGCAGTTTAACTGTTACTGTGCTTGTATTCCTATTAGGTTTCTAAAAATTGATAAACTATTCAAAGATGCATAAGTGTAGATTGTATAGTTTCAAGTATTTACATCTCATCTTCACCAAAAGCACATATACATGATGAAAAACAACTCAAAGAAAGATAACTTGCCTATGCAAAACTGGATGAGTAAATATACAAGTTTCAAACAGAACAACCACTGGGAGGATCTGATATGATTTAAATATCACTGGTGGACTCTTAATAAAGTGCTTACCATTTTTCTTTGTTTTAATTTTCCTGCTTATTAATATACATAATTTTAGATGTATATATTAATGCACATAATTGACGAATGTTGATTTAACTTTCTTAATTAGAGGGATGTTATCATCTGTTTAACAGGTTTTATCACATTTTTGGTAGCACATTTTTTTAACCTCTGGTAAGCTGGAAAGAGCATATGCCTTCTTTGCTTATGATAGTTACTCAATAAAAAATTTAGTTTCTTATAATTATTTTACATATGTTGAAATTTTTTCTCTGCCTTTTGAGGGATGGAGCTTTCTATAGTAGTCTTATTTGAAACAGTGGTTTCTCCACATGCCTTAAGAAATTCAGACAGACATGGTACAGTGATTTCCGATTGTCTGCTAGGTTATTTCCCTATGTTCAAAGTAATTTCTCACTTAAAATAAATGAGGGCCAGCAAATATAATATACACCCCAAAGGTAATATTAATTTGAATCAGAAAAGAAGACCATTTATGGGTATCACGGGAAGATGGCGGCGTGAGTAGTTCAGAGGAAATCTCCTTCCCAAAACATATATATTTATGAAAATACAATAAATACAACTATTCCTAAAAGAGACACCAGTGGATGCAGTACAACAGCCAGGATACATCTACATCTGCAAGAACTCAGCATCACATGAAGGGGGTAAGATACAAGCCGCGGCCAGGTGGGACCCGAACGCTCCCCAACCCCAAAACCCGGCAGGAAGAAAGGAGTCGGAACGGGGAGGGAGTGAAAGCCCAGGACTGCTAAACAACCAGCTCTAGAAATCCGCACCCAGAGCACAGACACAAGGTGCACGGGGTGCTGGATATTAGAGAAACAGAAAAGCAAAACCTGTGGGCAGGTCCCCACAACCGGCGCACCTGAGACAAAAGAAAAGCAAGTGCTTTCTGCAAGTCTTAAAGAGACAGGGACCCCACAGCTGGACGAAGTTGTCCCGGCACACTTAGCCAGCAGCTGGGAATCCCGGGAAAACTTAGGCACCCTAAACCCCGGGGTGGCAGCGCAGCTCTGAAGCCCCTCACGGCACTAAGCAGCCTGCTAGTCGTTCCTCCAACTGGCGCGGACCCCAACACACCGGCCCAGTAGTGGGAGAGTGGCAGCGTGTGCCGGGGGTGGCAGTGCCGGAAGGGACTGGGAGCAGATCCATGTACCAATGGTGCAGGAAGGGATGAGGAGAGGCTTGTGTGAGCCCGCAGCGGCACAACCAAACAGCCCAGGTGCAGCTCGCACACACAGGTGGCAGTGGAGCCAGAGGAGCCCGGTAGAGGCCTGCGCGCACCGGCAGCGGTGCCAGAGGGAGCAGGCATGCTCCCAACAGCTGATCAGAATCCCAGCCTAAGGCACAGCCGCCCGGGCCAGACCCAAAGGTCGCTGCTGGCACAGAGCTGCCTGGCAGGGGTGCCGCTAGCACGGAGGAGCACACCTGGCGTGCCTGCCACTCCCCGCAGGGCTCTGTGATGCTCTGGCGGAGACCCCACCCACAGCAGCTTAGGGGACTCAGTGGCTGCTCCAGGAGTGCAGGTAACAGTCACAGGCAGCGGAGAAGGGCAAGGCATCCAGCAAGCAGGAAAGGACTTTCTTCTCCCAGCTGACACACCCACAACCTGCCTACAGCCACTGCTATCATCATGAAAAGGCAAAAAATTTAGTCCAGTCCAAGATAGTTCAAACAACACCTGAGAAAGGATCTGCAGAGGCAGACGTAACCAGTCTCCCTGAAAAAGAATTCAAAATAAAAATCATAAACATGCTGACAGAGCTGCAGAGAAATATGCAAGAGCTAAGGGATGAAGTCCGGAGGGAGATTACAGAAGTGAAACAAACTCTGGAAGGATTTATAAGCAGAATGGATATGATGCAAGAGGCCATTGATGGAATAGAAACCAGAGAACAGGAATGCGTAGAAGCTGATGCAGAGAGAGATAAAAGGGTCTCCAGGAATGAAACAATATTAAGAGAACTGTGTAACCAATCCAAAAGGAACAATATCCGCATTATAGGGGTACCAGAGGAAGAAGAGAGAGAAAAATGGACAGAAAGTGTCTTTGAAGAAATAATTGCTGAGAACTTCCCCAAACTGGGGGAGGAAATAGTTGCTCAGACTACAGAAGCACACAGAACTCCTGAGAGATGGAACCCAAAGAGGACAACACCAAGACACATGATAATTAAAATGGCAAAGATCAAGGACAAGGACAGAGTATTAAAGGCAGTCAGAGAGAGAGAAAAAAAGGTCACCTATAAAGGAAAACCCATCAGGCTATCATCAGACTTCTCAACAGAAACCTTACAGGCCAGAAGAGAATGGCATGATATATTTAATACAATGAAACACAAGGGCCTTGAACCAAGGATACTGTATCCAGCACGATTATCATTTAAATATGAAGGAGGGATTAAACAATTCCCAGACAAGCAAAAGTTGAGGGAATTTGCCTCCCACAAACCACCTCTACAGGGTATTTTAGAGGGACTGCTCTAGATGGGAGCACTCCTAAAAACAGCACAGAACAAAACACCCAACATATGAAGAATGGAGGAGGAGGAAAAAGAAGGGAAAGAAATAATAATCAGACTTTGTTTATAACAGCTCAATAAGAGCGTAACGTCAGACAGTAAGGTAGTAAACAAGCTAACCTCGAACCTTTGGTAGCCACGAATCTAAAGCCTGCAATGGCAATAAGTACATATCTTTCAATAATCACCCTAAATGTAAATGGACTGAATACACCAATCAAAAGACACAGAGTAATAGAATGGATAATAAAAAAGCAAGACCCATCATTATGCTGCTTACAAGACACTCACCTCAAACCCAAAGACATGCACAGATTAAAAGTCAAGGGATGAAGATATTTCATGCAAACAACAGAGAGAAAAAAGCAGGTGTTGCTATACTAGTGTCAGACAAAATAGACTTCAAAATAAAGAAAGTAACAAGAGATAAAGAAGGACATTACATAATGATAAAGCGCTCAGTCCAACAAGAAGATATAACCATTATAAACTTATATGCACCCAATACAGGAGCACCAATATATATGTGAAACAAATACTAACAGAATTAAAGGAGGAAATAGAATGTAATGCATTCATTTTGGGAGACTTTAACACACCACTCACTCCAAAGGACAGATCCACCAGAGAGAAAATAAGTAAGGACACAGAGGCACTGAACAACACACTAGAACAGATGGACCTAATAGACATCTATAGAACTCTACATCCAAAAGCAACAGGATACACATTCTTCTCAAGTGCACATGGAACATTCTCCAGAATAGACCACATAGTAGGCCACAAAAAGAGCCTCAGTAAATTCCAAAAGATTGAAATCCTACCAACCAACTTTTCAGACCACAAAGGCATAAAACTAGAAATAAATTGTACAAAGAAAGCAAAAAGGCTCACAAACACATGGAGGCTTAACAACATGATCCTAAGTAATCAATGGATCAATGACCAAATCAAAATGGAGATCCAGCAATATATGGAAACAAATGACAACAACAACAGAAAGCCCCAACTTCTGTGGGGATGCAGCAAAAGCAATCTTAAGAGGAAAGTATATAGCAATCCAGGCATATTTAAAGAAGGAAGAACAATCCCAAATGAATAGTCTAATGTCACAATTATCGAAACTGGAAAAAGAAGAACAAATGAGGCCTACGGTCTGCAGACAGAGGGACATAATAAAGATCAGAGAACAAATAAATAAAATTGAGAAGAATAAAACAATAGAAAAAATCAATGAAACCAAGAGTTGGTTCTTTGAGAAAATAAACAAAATAGATAAGCCTCTAGCCAGGCTTATTAAGAGAAAAAGAGAGTCAACACACATCAACAGAATCAGAAATGAGAAAGGAAACATCACGATGGACCCCACAGAAATACAAAGAATTATTAGAGAATACTATGAAAACCTATATGCTTAGAAGCTGGAAAACCTAGGAGAAATGGACAACTACCTAGAAAAATACAACCTTCTAAGACTGACCCAGAAAGAAACAGAAAATCTAAACAGACCAACTACCAGCAATGAAATTGAATTGGTAATCAAAAAACTACCCAAGAACAAAACCCCCGGGCCAGATGGATTTACCTCAGAATTTTATCAGACATACAGAGAAGACATAACACCCATTCTCCTTAAAGTTTTCCAAAAAATAGAAGAGGAGGGAATACTCCCAAACTCATTCTATGAAGCCAACATCACCCTAATACCAAAACCAGGCAAAGACCCCACCAGAAAAGAAAACTACAGACCAATATCCCTGATGAATGTAGATGCAAAAATACTCAACAAAATATTAGCAAACCGAATTCAAAACTATATCAAGAGGATCATACACCAAGACCAAGTGGGATTCATCCCAGGGATGCAAGGATGGTACAACATTCGAAAATCCATCAACATCATCCACCACATCAACAAAAAGAAGGACAAAAACCACATGATCATCTCCATAGAGGCTGAAAAAGCATTCGACAAAACTCAACATCCATTCATGATAAAAACTCTCAGCAAAATGGGTATAGAGGGCAAGTACCTCAACATAATAAAGGCCATATATGATAAACCCACAGCTAACATCATACTGAACAGTGAGAGGCTGAAAGCTTTTCCTCTGAGATCGGGAACAAGACAGGGATGCCAACTCTCCCAACTGTTATTCAACGTAGTACTGGAGGTCCTAGCCACGGCAATCAGACAAAACAAAGAAATACAAGGAATCCAGATTGGTAAAGAAGAAGTCAAACTGTCACTATTTGCAGATGACATGATATTGTACATAAAAAACCCTAAAGACTCCACTCCAGAACTACTAGAACTAATATCGGAATTCAGCAAAGTTGCAGGATACAAAATTAACACACAGAAATCTGTGGCTTTCCTATACAGTAACAATGAACTAATAGAAAGAGAAATCAGGAAAACAATTCCATTCAGAATTGCATCAAAAAGAATAAAATACCTAGGAATAAACCTAACCAAGGAAGTGAAAGACCTATACCCTGAAAACTACAGTACACTCTTAAGAGGAATTAAAGAAGACACTAATAAATGGAAACTCATCCCATGCTCTTGGGTAGGAAGAATTAATATTGTCAAAATGGCCATCCTGCTCAAAGCAATATACAGATTCAATGCAATCCCTATCAAATTACCAACAGCATTCTTCAATGAAATGGAACAAATAGTTTAAAAATTCATATGGAACTATCAAAGACCCCGAATAGCCAAAGCAATCCTGAGAAGGAAGAATAAAGTGGTGGGGGATCTTGCTCCACAACTTCAAGCTCTACTACAAAGCCACAGTAATCAAGACAACTTGGTACTGGCACAAGAACAGAGCCACAGACCAGTGGAACAGAGTAGAGACTCCAGACATTAACCCAAACATATATGGCCAATTAATATATGATAAAGGAGCCATGGACATACAATGGGGAAATGACAGTCTCTTCAACAGATGGTGCTGGCAAAACTGGACAGCTACGTGTAAGAGAATGAAACTGGATCACTGTCTAACTACATACACAAAAGTAAACTCCAAATGGATCAAAGACCTGAATGTAAGTCATGAAACCATAAAACTCATAGAAAAAAACATAGGCAAAAATCTCATGGACATAAACATGAGTGACTTCTTCATGAACCTATCTCCCCGGGCAAGGGAAACAAAGGCAAAAATGAACAAGTGGAACTATATCAAGCTAAAAAGCTTCTGCACAGCAAAGGACACCATCAATAGAACAGAAAGGTATCCTACAGTATGGGAGAACATATTCATAAATGACAGATCCAATAAAGGATTGACATCCAAAATATATAAAGAGCTCACACACCTCAACAAACAACAAGCAAATAATCCAATTAAAAAATGGGCAGAGGAGCTGAATAGACAGTTCTCTAAAGAAGAAATCCAGATGGTCAACAGGCACATGAAAAGATGCTCCACATCGCTAATCATCAGAGAAATGCAAATTAAAACCACAATGAGATATCACCTCATACCAGTAAGCATCACCATCATTGAAAAGACAAATAACAACAAATGTTGGCGAGGTTGTGGAGAAAGGGGAACACTCCTACACTGCTGGTGGGAATGTAAATTAGTTCAATCATTGTGGAAAGCAGTATGGAGGTTCCTCAGAATGCTGAAAATAGAAATACCATTTGACCCAGGAATTCCACTTCTAGGAATTTACCCTAAGGATGCAGTACTCCAGTTTGAAAAAGACAGATGCACCCCTATGTTTATCGCTGCACTATTTACAGTAGCCAATATATGGAAGCAACCTAAATGTCCATCAGTAGATGAATGGATAAAGAAGATGTGGTACATATACAGAATGGAATATTACTCAGCCATAAGAAAAAAAGAGATCCAACCATTCGCAACAACATGGAAGGAGCTAGAGAGTATTATGCTCAGTGAAATAAGCCAGGCGGAGAAAGACAAGTACCAAATGATTTCACTCATATGTGGAGTATAACAACAAAGGAAAACTGAAGGAACAAAACAGCAGCAGAGTCACAGAACCCAAGAATGAAGTAATAGTTACCAAAGGGAAAGGGACTGGGGAGGATGGGAGGGAAGGGAGGGATAAGGGCTGGGAGAAAGAAAGAGGGCATTCTGATTAGCATGTATAGTACGTGGGGGGCACGGGGAGGGCTGTGCAACACAGAGAAGACAAGTAGTGATTTTACAGCATCTTACTACACATATGGCCAGTGACTGTGAAGGGACATGTTGGGGGAACTTGGTGAAGTGGGGAGCCTAGTAAACATAATGTTCTTCATGTAATTGTAGATTAATGATACCAAAATAAAAAAATAAATAAAAAGAAGACCATTGATTCAAACACTATTATCTACAGAATAGTGATTTTCCTGTGAATATAGACTTTGCTTTGCTCTTGGGAAAAAATATTAGGAGACCACAGAGAAACACACTCTCCTTTGATTTCACAGTTCCAGGCCAAATCAGTCTATGAAGCCCTGTAAAGAGGAGCATTCCTGGATTAACTTGGTAGATGGCTGTTATTGTGCTGCATTTTTCTTTTTCTCTTCTTCCATGTCTCCATTCTGAGCTCCACTCAAAGAAATATGTTTAAGAATTGTTAAATACTTTTAACGTAATTGTTAAATAATTTTACAGTAGTCAGTATCTTGAATAGAGATGTAATCTCTCGACTTAAATTTTCTCATTTGTTAAATGGTAAGTATCTCTAAGATGGCCAGACTTTAGGTAACATAGTAAATTTTATTCCAAATTATTATGTGAAGTAAAGCAAAAAATAGAACAGACATGTTGGAAATAATAGAAAAAAAATATAGACATATCTGGATTTGCTTGTATTTACATAAAGAAATAGAGAGTGATTTATGCTAATAAAAATGGTTACCTGTGGGGACAAGGAGGAATGAACTGAACATAGACTTGCAGGAGCAAGACTTCTTACTGTTATACATTTTGGTTTCTTTTGAAACATGTGAAATTACCTAGTTAGAAAAAAAAAGGCCCATGTAGAGAACTTAAACAGCAAAATAGATACTTCAGGAAAGTATAGAGATATGGGAAAGGAAAAAGAGATGGGGATGATTCTTCCAGATGGCTTTTGTTTTCTCTGAGAGTAAAGAGTGAGATAATCTGCTGATCTAATGTATTGCTGTAGTGACATGAACTTGCAGTGCATCCTGTTAAATATATCATTACTGGTATGAGATACCATGTGTGTGTGTGTGTGTGGAGGGGGTTTCCAAGTTAGAGTTGTGTTTTCTTTATGGATTTATATATATCTGTACATTCTATGTGGATTTTATATGTCATCCTTAATGCACTTCTTTCAGGTTTTTTAAAAAATAACTTCAATGTTCCTCTAATGCAGTTTCTTCTATATATGTAATGACAGAGTTGGTAATCTATCATTATCTGTGAAACTATTTTTTCTTGTTTGGTTATAGTAAGGTCTGAAATAGCTGTCCCATTAGAAAGCTGGATCTTCAGGATTTTCTGTCTGAAATGCTTCATCATGGGACAAGTTGGAACTTGATGTGCAAGATGTTATTCAAGACAAAAGTTCTCTTTTTGTATTCTGTCCTCCATGAACATTTTTCTTTCTTTTTATTAAGTCAGTCAAAATTTACTGAGAGACGACTTATAAACTATATTTTACTAAACACTTCTAAAATATTAGAAATGATTAAGCTCAAAATAGCCTATGATTTGAATGTTCAAAATTATTTTAACACTTATAAATATACAATATTATAATTAAAATAGTTTTTATTCAGGTCTTTTAAAAGAACAATAAAAACAAAAACCAACAACGAACAACATTAAAAAAAAGAAAAGTCCACTGGTTTTTATTCTCTATCCTAGGTTCTCTCTCTATAGAGGTAAATTTCAGCTTTCTTCTGATATTAACCTTTATGTTTCTAAATAACATCCTTTAGCTGCTATTGAGAGAAGCACTGTAAGGTGGTCAAGAGCTGCCAGCTCTGCCACTCCCCATTTCTGTTCATCTTGGGCAGTGATTCTTCACAGGCACAATTGATGTTTTATGCCAGAAGGTCTTTATCTGTAGGAAGATACCCTGTGCATTGTAGGAGGTGTAGCAGTATTCCATTAGATGCTAGTAGCACACTCCTCCCCCACTGAAACAAATAAAAATGTTTTCAGTCACTGACAAATGTCCCCTGAAGGGACAAATCACCCTCAGTTGAGAACTATTGCTCTTGGGGAAGAGTTTTCTGCTCCCTCAGCAGCAACTTGCAATTAATAACAGTAACAACTGGTAAAGCCAATATGAGCATTAAATGAATAACATTTGTGAAGTCCTTACTGCCTAGCACACAATAAGTGTTCTACAAGTATTTGCTAAATAAACACAATTGTATTTTTAATTTTTCAGCTTTCTGTTTTAGCCATTAAACTTCTATTCCTCCCATTTTCTCAATACAATAACACAATTTTTGTTTATGTTAATATGCAAACTTTACAATGATTATGACCATGTAATTACTCAAAACTGAATCACATAATTTATTAGTATATTTATATTCAGTATATTCATTTTCTTGTACTATTTTCTTTTCCTCCTAGGGTAAATAATTGCCTCTTCTGTTTGCATAGTTTTCTAAGTAGCTAAATATCCCTAGACTCTCTATTAGAAAGATAAATCTATTCTCAATAAGATTGGATATATTTGGCAAGTTACACATATTTTTTTCCCCCCTCAGAGACATTTTTCCTAGAACTTTGCATTCTTCTGCTCTTTAGGCCTGCTACACAAATAGCACCTGGAATTTCTTTGCACCCTTGTCCTGGGATTCCTCATACCTCATATGTGTGATCCCTTATTTCTGTATCTCATGCCTTTTTCTTTCTAGTTTACTCCTTTGATTTGATGGACTACATCCCCCAGTTGACCCTTTGAATGCCTAGAAATATGTTCATTCTAAGTATATTACTGGAAATAATTTCACCTCGAAATATTAAAGGCATGGTTCCATTGTCTCTCAACTTTCAGGGTTGCATTTGAAAAGTTTGATGCATCCCAGTTTCTGAGTTTTTGTATGTAAATTGTTTTTCCTCACTGAACATTCGGAATCTTTGTCCATTTTGTCCATGGTGCTCTGAAATGTCACAGTGATGAGCATGATATAATTGAATAACTTGAGTTTCAACTGCATGGGTCTACTTAAACATGGATTTTTTTAGAATAAATATATTGGAAAATTGTTTGGAGATTTGCAACTAATTAAAAAGACACTTTTTTCTCTATTTTACTTCAAGAATACAGTATATAATGCATATAACACATAAAAATGTTTTAATCAGCTGTTTATATTATCAGTAAGGCTTCTGGTCAAAAGTAGGTTATTAGTAAAGTTTTGGGGGAGTAAAGAATTATAGGCAGATTTTCAGTTGTGTTGAGGGTTGACATCCCTAACTTCCACATCGTTCAAGGGTCAACTGTATAAATCTTTTTAATATTGCTATGCTGCTTACTGGAAATTCAGGCATTTTAGTTTAGGGAAATTTTCTTTTCATATAATTCAATTAATTCCTCTGCCTGTCACCTTATCCCTCAATATCTGTGCTCTCTCTTTGTAGAGCTACCATTAATCACATGCTGAGCCTCTAATTTTCTTATCCACCCCTCCCTCCCTCTCCTAATTTTCTTCTGTCTTTTCCCCTCTGTTTCCTGAGAAATTTTTTAGTATCATATTTCTTTTTTATCTTATATTTTTAATTACAGGAATTCTTTTACATTCTTTGAATGATCCTTTTAAAAATACACAGTATTATGTTATTTTTTCCTAGGATGCAATGTTTTCTTACTTCTCTGAAGGTACCAGGGATACTTTTGAGTATTTTCTCTGTTCATTGATCTCTGTTTTTCTTCCAAGTGTCTTTTTTGTGTGTGTTTATTTTGATCCTGCGTTTCATGGCTTCTGTCAAATATTTTGCGATTCTTATCTACCCTTTAATGTTTAAGAATGACACTTACTATGGGGGATGAAAGTGCAACATAGACAATATAGTCAATAGTTCTGTAATATCTATGTTGACAGATAGTAACTACACTAGTTGGGGTGAGGATTTAATAATGTAAATAACTGTTTAATTACTATGTTGTATACTTGAAACCAATATAATATTTTTTATCAATTATATTTCAATAAAAAAACCAATAAGCCTTAAAAAAATACAACATACATTATCATTTTAAAAAATGAGTTACTATGTCATAGTAAGTAGGGGTTATTCCAAAATTCAAAGTTTGTGTGCCTTTTGAAAAACAATCAATGTAGTTTACCATATTAACAGGCTGAAAAAAGAAAAAACACATGATCATCATAGTATGTAAAAAAAATTTGAAAAATATTTAACATCTTCATGATTTAAAAAAAACCCAGCAAATTAAGAAGAGAACATCCTCAATCTGATAAACTAGAAAAAAAAATAGAGCTAATATCAGACTTAATGGTGAATGATGTTTACTTCTTCCTAATATCAGGAATAAAGAAAAAATCTCACCTTTAACTACTTCTGTTAAATATTGTATTGGGCATGCTAATTAGAGCAGTAATGAAAGAAAACAAATACAACAGAAATGAAGATTAAACCTTCATTATTTTCAGATGGCATGATTGTTCCTCCCAAATCCCAAGAAAGCCACAAAAAAATCTGCTAAAATTAATGAGTGAATTTAGCTGGGTCACAAGATTATATTTCTTTATACTTGTAATGAACAATTAGAAATTGAAACTTTAAAATATCACAGCAGTAAAACATGAGTATTATGGGATAAATCTATGAAAAATATGGAAGATTTATACACTGAAAACTATAAAACATTGGTGAGAGAAGTGAAAGAAGACCTAGCAAATGGATTGATATACCATGTTCATGGATTGAAAGACCTGCTTTTTCTAAGATATCAATTTATAGAATCCATGCAGTTCAATAAAAATCAAAGCAACTTTTTGGGTATAAATTGACAGGCATATTTTAAAATTAATTTGGAAATGCAGAGGACCTTCTATAGACAAAATTTTTGGAGACAGAAAAACAAAATGGAAGGTCTCACACTACCTGGTTTCAAGACTTATAAAGCTATAGTATTCAAGACAGTGAGATATTAGAGTAATGATAAGACAAATAGATTATCAGAGTATATAAAGATGTGTGTGTGTGTGTGTATATACATATTCATTGGTTTTGAACAAAATGACATGGTAATTTAATGGTGTAAAAGATAGATTTTCAACAAATTATGCTGGACCTATTGAACATCATATGCAAAATATTGACTCTAAAGCTTCCCTTCACTATATAAAAAAATTAACTTGAAATGGATCAGAGACCAAAATGTAAAAACCTCAAACTATAAAAATTTCTAGAAAATCTTTGTGACTTTTGTTAGCAAGGATTTCTTAAGACGTAAAAAGTATGAATGATAGGAGAAAAATATTGATAAATTTCACCAAAATTAAGAACTTGTGCTCTTCAAAAGACACTGCTGCAAAATGAGAAGACCAGCCACAGATAAGGAGAAAGTATTTGTTAAAAACTTGTCTGATTAAGCATTTATATCCAGAATAAAGAACTTTCAAATCTCAATAATGAGAAAACAAACAACCCAGTTTTTAAATGAGCAGATTTAAACACTTCACTTAAAAAAGATACCCACATGACATATAAACACATAATTATATTTAATTATGAATAATTAATTAATAATCAACATAATTATTCATTAAGAAAATGTAAATCAAAACTAAGATGAGATATCAATATATATCTACTAGAATGGCTAAATTTTGAAAGTTTGACATTGCCAATTACTGGTAAGAATGAAGATCACTGGAACTTTCAAACTTTACTATGGAAGTGCAATATGGCACAACTGTATTAGAAAACAACTTGGCATTTTCTTACAAAGTCAGTCCAGCTTCATGGAGATGAGACCTGTGCAACTGAATAAGGCTTCATGCTCAAAAAAAGCCCCACACTTCGTTAAATGTTATACAGGTGTGCTATCTCAAAATTCTTACTAATCTTATCTTTGAACTTATTTTTTGTAATTAAAGTCTGTTGGAACACTGGAACACGTACAATATGTCTTGCCAGTACTTGCTGCCCCATTCACATCTTGTGCTCAGATGCCCCATAAACACATAGTTCCTGTGGACCCACTGCATGAGAGTTGAGTGAGACTCGAACATACTTTATCTGTAACTAAATGGGGGCAGATAAGCCTTTGAAAACACATTTTCTGTTCAAATCAGAATTGATTCTAATGCAGAAAGAAGGTGATAGCATTCTAAAAAACACAAATGAGCAAGGAACCCTATCATATCCTTCCTTACTCCTGTTACTTCACAGTATTAGTAAAACACTTACAGTGAAAGTGATGATGCCAATAAACCAAAAATATAGAGTGTTTGTAAAATGTATGTATACCAAGACTTGAAATAAACAATTGAGTTAGTTTTATGTTGCTGTTTTGGTAATAACAAAATACATATGCATGTATAAGCTACAAACTATGAAATGGGTAATTTCAGTGATTCTGATATGACTTAAATGTTTTCATATATGCATTTAAAACTGGCATTGCACAACATAAAGACCATGATGAAATTATGACTAATAATTTAAATTTTTTAATTTCCCTTTCTTTTGAAAAATATTAAATAACAAATAAGAAAAACACCATGATAAGTTGAGAGATTGAAGAAAAAAGGGAAAAGCTTTATATTTTTTTGTACTTTAATGACCTTCTTTCCTGCTTTTTGAACAGGGAGCTTGACACATTATATAACTGACTCTGTGTAAATTATTAGTTATATGTTTAAAAATATTAAAATTAAATTATATGTTTACCATATGCCCAAGAAGTCAACTGTTGGGCTTCAATGTAGAGTTATCAGGAGATACGCAGTGAGATAGCCCAGATATCACCGAATGCCACATAAAGCATTCTGGTAGCTAAGTGGGAGAAAAGGTTAATTCTCATCATTCAACATACAGATTTTTAATTTACCTGTTTTTAATATGGCCCTGTAGTCCTTATCTGTGCTTAGTGGCTCAAGTCCAGAGTCCCTCTGGTTCAAAAATCTTCAAAGAGTGAATATCCAGTCTTCTGTTGAATAGAAGGAAGGTAGTCACCCTGCTTCATGAGGCTATTAAGAGCTGAGGGATAGTGCAGCCTGTTTCTTATTCAGACTTTTAACCAAGCCTCCTATTTGTGGCTCTACTGGCAATCCAACTTTTAGAAGTACTAAGTGCCTCTAATTCCTGAGGCTTTCCAAGGTTTTGCCAAATGAGGTGCACTTGCTTCTTGACTTCCCAGCTACAAGTACTTACCTACTTTCAGCCTTCTCTGGTCAAAGAAGTCAGTTATTACTTACTTGATCATATGCTTTCCAGATGCTTTCAGTACTTATTCTTGACAGGTCTCTGCTATTCTCTCTTCAGTTCTTGGTTTCTTCAAGTTTTTTAATTTTTAAAATTTCCTTTCCTGTCATTATTTTTGTGATGTCTTGTGAGATGGTAGGGATACGCCTATACATGTATTCTATTCAATGTCACTGGAAATATATACTTAACATTTGATCACTGTAAACACTTTCAATGGTGTTTTAAACTTTATTTTCTACAGACTTCTGTCACTTAAAAAAATTAAGCATTTTACTATTTTATATAAAACAGCACAACTTAAAAAAATGAACAGTGACCACACTAAAATCAGGGCAGGCCCAGAGATAAGAGAACATGTTACAAGGACCCATATGTGATAAAAAGAATAGAGATTATGGCATCTTCTCAATAGGAATCCTTACCCTACTCACAGACCGATCCCACAGCTAGTTAAAAACACCATCAGGCAGCTGGTTATAATTAGAATTGAATCAATGCTGGGGTATAGAGTTAAGAATCATCAACACCTAATACTAATATATAATCCTATTTCGGCATTTGCTCTCTGAGGACCTGTGACCATTGGTGACTAAAGTTCCCCTACCAACCACAGGTGGTGACCCCCTGACTATCCCCCTTGTTTTGTTTATTTGTATTTAGCTTTTAAGATACAGTTTGATGCCATCTATTCTCAGAAGTTAATTCTGAAATCATTACACCAGGCTGGTTCAGTTGTTCTTCCTGAATATTTTCATAATAACTTGAATTCTTGAGTTATAGTCTCTGGCACTGTACTTACCACATTATATTATAATTGTACATCTGATTATTTCAGAAGTCAGCACAATTTTTCTGTAAAGTTTATAGGTAGTAAATATTTTAGGTTTGTAGGCCAACCAGCAAAATCAAGGATATTATGATAGTACTTATATAATAAGATAGAAAACAAATTTCAATAATTTTTTATTGACAAAATTAAAAATAATAATTGAGTACAACTGTTTTGTAATACAGATATCAAAAGAATAGAATGTTTTTAGAGGGGATAACATTTTTAATTGTGGTTCAAAGTTAGTATTCCCATTTGTCAAATTGATTGCAAATGTTATCTGTAAAAACCATTCTTAGCTCTTGAACCTTACAAAAACAGTCAGTTGAAGTTTCCTGACCTCTGTTCTATTTGTTTAACTCTTTGTCTCTACTATATTTTGAGATCTGGGACTTGTCCTTTATCTTACTTATCTTTGAATTCCTAGGCAACACACCACCTGGTACATTTAGGTGCTTAGTAACTTAAATTTTTTTCAAATGATTTGAGTCTTGGTTGTCTCAGACTTTTATCTTAATGGATAATACCTTGACTCATGTATTACCTTTCCTGCAAGGATTTTCAGATCTGTTATTTCATATCTATTATCTAATATGCAATAAGAAAAGGATTGATGTTATTATTCCAATTTTATTGATAGGAAAGTAACCCAGTAGTACAGCCAAGACTGGATATAAGAAATTCTGATTCTCAGCTATAGGGATTTTTCAGAGAATTGCAACACACATTCTCAGGCATGTGTGTCTCTTGTCTATTTCAAGGATTATGCATTATCAGAAAACTCAGAGGTATAAGTAAACAAGCATGGCCTGATATAGATAAGAAATTATACAGCACTTAGGTAAAAAAACAAAAACAAAAACACACACTAAGAATTTGATTGCAAGGTAAATAAAATCCCTAGAAATAATGTTCCACACTGAGCTTTCAAGTGTGAGACACCATACTTTTGAGTAATATTTTTGTGCTATAGTGTGCAATATAGGTGATTTAGAAATCAGTCCTAAAAGAAGTGTACCAAAATGAATGTAAATACCATGAAGAAATAAGGAAATAGGTGATTATCAGTAAAAATTGGTTTAAGCTACTTTTATATTTGGTGAATTTAAGAATTTGAATTTCAGTGGAGTAAGCTCATGTTTTTTGTGGCCAATAATTTCCTGAGATTCCACTCTAACCTTTGTTTTCCATAAGTCCATTATCATCACATCAGAATTATTATCAGCAACAGTATTTATTATGTACTTTTTAGTTCTACTTTCTGAGGATAAAAAATAGACAGTAGACCTGTCCTGGACCTTGGGAAGAGGGAATGACTATATGCAGTATAGCAACGGATAGAGGCATGAGGTAAAGACCAAGTGGTGGTTCAGACAATACTTGCCTGTGGAATACAGGGATGGGGATGTTCCACAAGTGTGTGTATTTGTGTAGATCCGTTGGTATGGATATGGTTGGGAAGGCTTCCTGGAAGAGGTGGCACTTAGTGTGACTCTTCATGAAAGGTAATTGAGAGGTGATAAAAATTTGGGGAAAGGTTTGAGCCAAACCATGAAGGTAGAAAGTGAATGATGTGTTCAGGCAACAATATATAGACCACTGTATCTTGAGTAGGAGTTTTATGTAAGGAAGTAGTTGGAGATACTTTTGAAGTGTTAGGGAGGAATATGAGTAGAAGAGCCAAGAAAAGGAGCTTGAAAGTTTAATGTAGAAAATGGTGAGCTGTCAAATAAATTTAAACAGGAAGATGGGGATGGGATAGGCAACAAGTATTATAGGTAAGCTGAATCTTATCTACTCCTGAGCTGAAGCATTGAGTACTGGATTATTTTTGCTACATAAATAAACGTGTGCTATATAAAAATGCCACATACATGTAGTTGTTTTTCATTGTGCTTTATTTCCCTTAGAGTCAGTTTTCAAAAAGCTAAATACAGTGTTATCTTTAATGATTCAGAAAGAACTTGAAGAACTTTCAGAACCTCAACTATATGTCCTATGTTTGGATCAGTTATGATATTGTGGATGAGCTGAAGCTGGCCTTTAGGAAAAAATTGTGTTTGAGAGCATCTTTATAGTCTGTCATAGTGTTAGGAAATATTTATTTAATATCTTATACATTTAAGATTTTTGTATCCTGTCTACTCTTAATATTATTATAAAGTAATACAGATGCTGGGAATTAAACGTTTCAGTTCATTTTAACATGGATTTATTCTGAGCAAAGTGACATATGAGTTTATGTGTAATTTGAAAACATACTCTGGATTTCCTTAGTAAAAATTATTGCTCTGAGCTATTAAAAAACAAAGTTGTACATAGATGAGTTCATCTTGACTAGCATGCTGTTAGTGTACCATAGGAGGCTGACCCACCTCCTCTTCTGCCCACCACTTCATAATCTGAGTGAAACTAGGAGTCATCTGGCTGCCATATGTGCAAACAGCTGCATTCTCAACAGGAGAGGGAAATACAAGAATTCTCACAGAAGCACATTTGCAAGGTTAGACTTCCTCCTGCTAGTCTGGGTAAGTTCTCAGGATGCCAGATCATTAAGCACACTTTCCAGTGTGGGAGGCCCTTGAAACTCCCCCATCATCTCTGTCTTGAATAAATACAGATTGTTCCACAAGCCTAGGCAAATACTCTATTGTGTTAGTCTCCAGAGTAGTTTGACCTTGTATACTTGAAGAATTCCTCCCCAAGACTATCTTGCCCAACCAGAAATTCACTCTTTTCAGAGCTTTGAGGCCTAATTTCACAGCCTAAAGAACTTTCTCTTGTTTCATCTCCTTAAAATGGTGGTAGAAAATGGGGAAGGATCTCTCTCCCCATGGCTCTCTACCTGTGTGGGGGTCACATAGATTCCTTTCATTGCAGACTGGGGAGTGGAAGAATGGAATTCATTTGGTGGTGTCTCAGCAGTTACTCATCCATAGGCAAATGCTTTACACACTGTCTTGTATCTACTTCCTTTGGTCAGTTAGCATTCTTTTTGAATCATGTATGTACTATTATATCTTAAGGGAGGGAAGACAGAAAGACTGCAATGGGGAAGCAAGCAAGATGCTCTGAAACCAGCTGCTTTATGGGGAGGCCACTCCTCTACTACTTCTAACAGCTGTAGTCCCTTTCCTTTGGTCTGGTGTTTCTTTTCCAAAACACCATACATCTAACACCTTTTAATAGTCAGGAGATTGTTTACATCAAAGCTGTGGGAACCAGAAAGATGTAGTTTATATGTATCCAGTAATCAGAAAAGTTATTCCAATGTAAAATAGGCTTACTTAACCATGATGATATCATAAACATAGAAGACAAAAAGTAAATAGATATTTCAGCAGATAAAATCTGGTCAATTATTTGTCTGGGTCCAAATAATGCTGCCACTTTGAACAAGTTCTCACTTAGATATTCCGAATTTCCTCTCTTTTCTGGAATTTTCACAAAAATTTTAACCACTGACCACCTTTTTGTACCTCCCCCATATTTTGTAAATGAATGAAATATTGCAAAAACTGGAAATTTCTTCTAAAGAAACGATAAATCACGATACAATTATGAACAAAATTCCTTTTCAATATTAAATTTAGGCTCCACTTTTATATATTTTTACAAATCTTTCCATGACATTTATCTCCACCTACATATATGCTCTCATCTCTGCATACTTGCTTATTCTTCTCACTGTATCCATTCAACACCTCACAAATATTTACTAAGGGCTCAATATATATGTATGACATGTGTCAACAGTTGTGTGGATCTTTTTTTGTATGCTCGTAATGAAGAAAGAAACAACAATACAATGTAGTATTTGACTGGTGCCATAAGAGTGATACAAAAAAGAACTGAAAAGTATTTCAATGAGATAGAGTTGAGAGAGATGAGACAGGGAGACACATCAGTTTCAGCTGGAGGAATTCTCGGTAGGCTTATGGAAGAAGTGGCATATGAACTTGATCTTAGATGGGTAGGATTTCAACAGAGGGAATTCCAAACACAGGGAACAGCATAACCCAAAATAGAAATATGGGAAAGTGTGTGTCATATATAGGGAATGATTTGCCATATAATTTAACTTATAGTATATGTGGATATATTGCAGCAGTTAAAGTTGATGAGTAGATTGGCATCTGATTTTAGAAGCATTCCGGCAGAGGCTAGACTAAGAAATTAAAAATTTATTCCAGAGGCATTCATTCTTGAGCTTTTCAAACAGAATTCTACAGTCCTTTATGAATACAATGAAAGTAGAAGTTAGAACAAATAGTCAATCCAGAAAAGATCTGGTGGGAGATTTATCAGAGGTAAAATCATTTTAGCCTCTTTTTAGAGGAGATCATTGTAGGGATCTAAGCAGAAAGCAATAAGTGCACAGATTAGGGTGATTGATTATAATGGGGGAAAAATGAATGATTCATCTTGAATTGCAAAGGAAAAAACAGTTTCTTCTAACTAGATGGTCAGTTTTCCTTGCAAAGATTGTGTCTTGTGAATATCCTCCTTTATTATTTCCTTCATCTACTTTCGTATTGTCTGCTTTCAAGTAATAATTATGTCTTGCATAGACTACTATATATATGTATATATATAAATAGAAAATCTCCAGCACAGCTATTTTGTATAAAAAACAGACCTCAATAATACCAGAGCAGTTTTCATTCACTGTAAGTCAACATGAGAAGCAACAATGAAGAGTTGATTCTAGGAAAGAGGGAGGAAGTTTTGTGAACTGCTCTCAGTAAAAAATGAAAAAGCTTTTGAAACCAAGCTTAATATACCCAGAACACATAACAGTCAGGTTTATTAAGTCATGATAGAATAATTATTAGAAATACTACCACTGCTACTAATAAGCATTTTATTATTTGTATTGTACTATAAAAAGTCATGATACACAGCAACTGACAGAGTCATCTAGGAAACTGAACAGGGCTTTCAGTACAATGTGAGAAGAATTAAAAATGCTTTGCTTTATTTGTGGCATGAACTCTATAAGAGTAAAAAGGCTTCATTCCTCGTACACATTAAATATATTCTATGATGTCCTGCATAGGATATTCTATTATGTCTGGTACCGCACAGGAAAGAATCCACTAACTGTATGAAAATGATTTTAAGACTCTTTATTTTGAATTAAAAATAATTTACCAAACTCTCTACCTCCATATCAGTAAGGATTATTGCACAATTTGTTTTTTTCTTTCAGTTTTGCAATGCTACATTTATAGCTTGCTGTATCAGTTAAAAAGGGGAATGCCAATATATTACTACTTAACTACTTCAGATTAGCTGTTAGAGAGATAAGGGTGATGAATGGTGCTTAGCTCCAAATGGTGAAATTGACCTCATTTTAAGCTACCAGATAGAACAGGCAGGTTTATCCACTACTCCCTAAAATAAATATTTAGGAATGTATGACAAATATGTATAACTGATTCTATCTAAACTTTAGAATGAAAATTCCAAGTCACAATAAATATTGAAAGAAGATGTGTGCTTGTTTTGAAAGTTCTCATTTGAGGAAAATAGAACATATTTGTGTTTTAAGAGGTAAAGATTATTTTGTAACATGTCCAAGCTGTATGGGCACACACCGGTCCACTTTGGAAAATACTTAAAATATCAAGCAATTGAGATTTGCTAACAAGGCTTAATCTGACTCTGAGACCTGGAGTAAGTTATTCATTCATATTGAAAAATCTTCTTATTTTCCCTAAAGAATATATAACGTTATATATATATATATATAAATAACTTTTATATATAATAATATATAAATGTATATAAAAGGTTTTTTCTTATACAGCAGAATTTTAAACAAAATGTTTATTCCTGAAAACATATGACTAGTAATATCTAACTTTTAAAAATTTGGTGGTTTTATATAAGGAAGATGAGTGGGCATGAAGGGCAAAATGTAAAATATTTGAATAGTGTAGTTTCAAAAGTTTCAAAATTAAAATGGGTGTTTATGCCTTTCCTCTCTTTACCTTGTCCTCAAAGGTGATCACTGCATTGTATTTTACACAAATTATCCAAAGTAGAGCAGGGGAAAGAAGAAAGAGTTCATTGTCAAGAGAGAGAGAGGCCATTTGTCAGTAGCATAATCTGATACAATTTATAGAGTAGTAAGGACATCGTAAGAAAGCCAAACAGCATAAGCAAAGCAAACTTGGAATAAATCTAATAATAGAGATAGCTCCCAATAAGCATTTCCATCTAGACAAGGCAATTTAAATATAATTTTTGAAATCCTGTTGGTTAAATTGGTTAATTTGGTTAATCCTGAACATAGAGTTTTTGGGATGTGTCAACAAAAAAAGGCAAAAGATAAGTGGTAGAAAAAAAGTATTGGTTTTCTTTTTTCATTTCACTTCAGTAGCAGACATTTGCCATTGAACTCTAATAGAAAAATGGATATACAGATTTATTTCACAGTCAATATGAGGCATAATGCAATAGCAGAGAAACTAGTTGTAACTGGGTTTAAGGCAGGTCTTCAGTTCACAAAGAGCACAAGCCTGAACAAGCCACTGTGAGTCACTTCATGAGGTTGTATCATAATATTACCGTGAATAGCCTCTGCAGACTCTTGAATGTCCTTATAAATGATCTGATATTGTATGCTAGACATTTCCTGAAAGTTTTACATTTAATTGTAAGTTATTTATATTCTAATTTCCTCAGAGTACCTAGTTGTACATTTAGTTGCAAAATGTCAAAGAACCATTTTGTAGCAAAGAGAAAGCAATAAAAATTACTTTCAAGAAAGCAATGTAAGATTTTCAGAGTGAAAAACTAACTGAAGTACGTTGCTAAATGAGAAACTTTTCTGTTGAGGATGTTAAAATTTGATACTAGTAGGAGGGAGAAATGAGAAGACCAAATGTAATTACCTGTGAGGAGTTTTGTAGCTCACACTGAGGAAGTCCCTGATTTATTCTATGTCACTGGGCAAATCTCATTCTAATCTCTTTTTGTCTTCATTTCCTCAACTATAAAAAGGGATAATAATACAAACCTGTGTCAGAGGGGTGTGGTGAGAATTAATTAAGGCTCATAAAGTGTTTCAAAGGCCAAAGATCAAAGACACCATACTAAGTACAAAGCCTCATCATTAGCCCTGAAGTTGATTGAATGTAAGAACCCACTTACTAATGGAAAATTTCTGAAACATCAAATAAGGAAACACTTTCTTGGATTTGTGTGACTGAAATTTACAAATTGATTCATAAATGTGCTCTATATTTAATTTTTTCAGGCTAGGCTAATTAAAGAATTGGAGAGAACACTAGTTTGAAAATAGAAATTATAGCCAGTTAGAGTTTTAAAAATATTTTTTATTTACTTTTTGTTTCACGTCTGCATGTCATCATAGGTATTTGTTTCCAAAGAATGAATCTAGAAGAGCTTTTGGAGGGGGGGGTCCATGAAATAATTAAATATTTAATTTGTTGCCACCATTTAGCATCAAGGCAACAATGACTCAGCTTAGAGTAAAGGTGTTATTAAATTCAACCTGGGTCAGGACATTTAACCAAGAGAAGTATGTTTCTCTAAATGCCTGAATTTAGTATCCAGTAGAAAACATATATGAAAACAGCAACTGCATTTTCAGGATTAAGATTCCTATTGCACTGCCACCCCCCACGATGTACTGAGTTTCTTGGATGCCAAGTGACTAATATGGAAACAAAAAACATTGTGATGAATCAGTCACCTCTATGTTCTGTAATAAGAACCAATTTTTGTTGCCTACTTTTAGATGAAACTAAACAGCATTTTGGTTTCATTAAATTTCAGCAACTCGTGCTGATTAAATGAATAATTTTACCCTTTGATATACCACTAGGTTTATTAGTAGTTTGTAAATTATTACAACTAGAGTTATTATTTATTAGCATTGTTATTGAGATATTATTTCCTAATTGACTCATTGCTCAGTTGGATGAAATATTGGTGATATAAATTAGTAATGAAACTGTCATATGCACTGATCGACCTTTCTTAGGCTTTATAAAATGTTACTAGTTTTCAGTGACAGTCTTTCCTTAGGTCGGTTCATGGGAACAATTTGTGAGTGATGTTTATTTTGCCTCGGTTGGGCTGCACAACTACCCTACAAAAACATAGCTCAGGAAGTTGTTATTTCAGAATTATTATATCCTATGCTAGCTGTGGTCAACAAAAGGACAGACTAGCAAACAAGAAAATAATATATCTTTAAAACATTTACTACTGCCATAAAAGAAATTTAGTTTCACTCCACTTAGAATGTCTCTAATGGTCCTGTTCGTATTTCTTTTGCTAAAACTTAATTTATCCTTTGCTCCAAATTTTGAATGTAAACATTAACTGTCAAGGTTGATAGCCATGCAATTAACTGGCTTATTTTTGGTTAGAAGATGAATGATTCACTGCTTTCTTGTGTCTGATGAGTAGGCAGAGCACTGTATTTAAAATGGCTCTTAGCCAGAGGGCGAATCTTACGGGTTTCACTGCCCAGCCCACTGAGAAGAAATAAAAGTCATGGTGGTTACAGCCCAGTACAGACTGAACATGAAATTGTAAGGACATCTTTTAACTTGATTATCTTACTAGTGCTATAAAAGTGATTTTTATTTTTCACATTGTTAAATTTAAATTTTTAAACATTTTTCAGACTATAAGAGATATTTTCCAAGTTAACTTTGGTTTATTCTTTTGCATCTCATACTTAAAAGGGCTCCATAATAAACACCATGTTTTTGCTCTGCTCAGCACCTAATTCTTTTTGCAATCACAGTTCTGTATTCTGTGAAACAAAAATATTTCTCCTTTCCCTAAGGTCTGTTTTATATACTGTCTCTTTTAATTGACAGATATAAACTGTTTTAATCTCCGACAGTCTTTTAATTGACAGAAATAAACTGTTTTAATCTCCAACAACAGTCAACAATTACTTTGCAGTTTCCTCTACCTCAAGATTGTCTAAAAATATTTCTCCATCTGTGCTAAATACTTCATGAGTAAAAGCAAGTCTTTCTATTCTTTTTGATGCACATGTGTTATATTTTATTATACCAAACAATAAATGAGTATGTTATATTAAAATGTCATCTAGAATTTTGTAAAGGAAGTAAAACATTCTAATGCAAAGGCATATTCAGAGTGTTTTACCTGGAGAGGAGCTTTTATTCAAAAGCTCTGTCCTCAAGGAACTTGTAATTTCCTGGGGGAGCTGATGTAGATAACTCAGACCTCAAATTTTATTAACCTATAGATACAGACAGGGCACATTAAATATAAAAACACGTGTTGCCTTGGCTTTTTCCAGTCCCTCTTCATAAATTCTTCTTGCCCCTCATTTCCCACCTCCCTGTTTCTTAGATAGCATAGGAGGTGTTTGATAATTTGGTAAAATGACCAGATTAAATAGAGTGGACTATAAAGTGCTGTGACCCAAACCAACAAAGTCCATACTCTGCACAAAATATAATTTTAGTGCCCAGAGTAATCTCTTGGGATCTTCAAATTAAAATTTTCACATTATTAATGGGGTTCCCGATATTACAATGCATGATGTTTTCCATATAATGCATTCATAGCTAGTCATATTGTAACATTCTTGACTTCTCATGGCCCTGAGAGATGCAAGGATAATTAATAGGTAATACTCACCCTTAATTTAGCCAATAGTTTCTGTATTTTCCTTTACTGAACTTCTTAAACTTTTAATAAGAAGGAAAATTTAAACACCTCTCCCATGTGATAGTTTGTCATTTAAATAACCAAAATCAAGGCACTCAAGGAACAAAAGTTTCAAAAAATAAAATGTATATAATATAGAATATGTAAAATATGTAAAATACCACCATTTGGTTGTTTAATAATTGATTTTAGTCTAAGGCATTCATTGGATCCTGTCTTAACATAAGAAATTATTATTCAACCAATAAGCATTGGTTATTAAGCCAATAAACATAAACCAAGTTACTCTATTTAGACATTGAAGACTCAAAAATTAAAAACCTTGAAATGATCCTTACTCTTAAAGAATTCAGTCCAGGGTAAGAAGCAGGCACATGAAGAAATAAATTGAATACACAGAAATAAGTGCTGTGGTAAATGCTAAGAACATCAAAGATGGCTTGACAGAGGAGGTGAACTCTGGGTAGTCTCAAAGACAGAATGTGAATTTGCTATAAAGAAGAGGAAGAAAGGGCATTTCAGGCAAAGAGTACAAAATGTGCAAAGGCATAGAGTTTTGGAAAGATATGTGAGCAGTTCATTGTGGTTTGGAGCTTAAGGTTGTGGTGGGGAGTGGAAGGAAATGGAATTGGAACAGTATATTGGGGTTATATCATGAAGGGCATTGTACCCAGTCAAAAAAGCTTGGCTTTTACAGGGCATCTAGTGGGAAATCATTAAAGAGAAGGGTGGAAAAAGATAATTATGACAGGAATGTAAAAAATGGATTATGGGGGAGATTTTTGGGGGAGAGACCTGATAGGCCTCTATGTCTTTAGGATAGAAATTATAGGAGCCTGAATTGAATTAGTGGCAGTAGAAATGGGGAAGATTGTCATATTTTGGATATATAGCTAAAAGAAAATGGATATGGAGGTAGGTGTGGATGGTTAAGAAGAAGAGGAACTCCAGAATATGTTTTTACTTGGAAAATTTGAGGATTTTGGTTCCATTAACCATGATAGGAAAAGAAGGGAATATTTAAAGAGATAATGATTATTTCCATTTTTTAAATGATTAAGGTGTCTATGAGATACCAAGTTGATAAGCAAATGAACAAGCTTGTCTGGAACTTGAAGATAGGTTAGAACTGGAGATACAGACTTGGGAACCATGAGCATATAAATAGCTTCTAGAATGTGGATGAAATCATGTATCTAAAAATGTAGAAGTAAAGGCCACTGAGGATGAAACTGGAAAACATCAAGATTTAAGACAGTGTCCCTCATTCCTTTTCAACCCATGCTTCCTTTTGAAAATATAAAAATTTCAGAGATAGGATTCAACATGGAAGCATGAGAAGTCAGACAGAGAACTCCTCCCTAAAACACATATAATATGAAAATCTATTTAATACAACTAATTCTAAAAGAGCAACAGGAAAGAAGGCTGCACCAGACTGCATACACCCGGAGAACAGAGCAGACCTCACGAAACTGGCTAACATACCAAAGACTTAATACTGCAGGACCCAAGCCCTTCCCCCATCCCAGCTCACCTGCAGGAGGAAGAGAAATGGAGTGGGGAGGGGGTGGAAGCCTAGGACTGCTGAACACCCAGCCCTGGAGATCTGCTTTGGGAGCACAAACCTACATTGCATGGTGCTCTGGAAATTAGTGGGGTTGGAAAGCTAAGACAGACAGAATACTTGAGAGACTGAGATCTAGCCATTTGTGGAGGACAGGGATCCACATCTGGCTGCTCTGGGACAAAGGAAAGGCAGGTGGTCTGAGAAGCTTCCTAGCAGCAAGAGAGCTGCTGAAGGGACAGGGTTTGCATGGAACTTGCTGCGTGGGAGAAGGGAAAGGTGGACAAGGTTGTCTGGGCATGCTCTGCCCAGCACATTGGGAATTACAGGAGCTTCATCCCCCTGGCTGTATACTCAGCTCTGAGGGACCCCACTGTGATAGGCAGCCTCCTGTGCCTTCCTCCGGGCCTGATGGCACCAGCTCGCAAACCGGCAGTCACTGCACTGACGTCAGGCCAGCCAGAGGGAAGCCCTGCCTATGAGAGCTACAGATGCAAAGCACAGAGACTTAAACCTCTCTGCTCAGTTCACTGGCTCTGACACTGGAGACAGGCACTACAGCCAGGAAGCAGGAAACAGCTCTTTCCACCCCACAGGCACCAGCGTGACTCCCCTGCAACCTCCAACCTCACTCCAGGGGCTGAGCAGCTCCAGAGACTAGAGCTTCTGGGCACTATAGGGTGCCACATAGAAATATGAAACATCAAAGGAATCTGGTTCAGACCCAAATCTCACAAACCCCAGAAAAAGGGCCAAATGAAACTGTGAGCTCACCAATCTTCCTGGAAGAGAGCTCAAAATAAAAATCATAAACATGCTCATTGGAGGTACAGAAAAATATTGAAGAACTCAGGAATGAATTTAGGATGGAGATTCAATCATTAAGAAATTCCACATCTGAAATGAAACATACAAGGGATGGATTTAAAAGCAGATTCAATGTAGTAGAAGACATGGTAAATGGAATAGAAATTAGAGAAGAGAAATACAAAGAAGCTGAACCACAGAGAGAAAAAAGGATCTCTAAGAATGAAAGAATATTGAGAGAACTGTGTGACCAATCCAAAGACAACAATATTCACATTATAGAGATACCAGAAGAAGAAGAGAGAGAAAAAGGGATGAAAGTGTCATTGAGAATGTAATTGCTGAAAAATTCCCCAATCTGGGGAAGGAGATAGTTTCTCAAGCCATGGAGGTGCACAGATCTTCCAAAACAAGGGACCCAAGGAAGACAACACCAAGACATATAATAATAAAAATGGCAAAGATCAAGGATAAGGACAGACTTTTAAAAGCATCTAGAGAGAGGAAAAAAGATCACATACAAAGGAAAACCCAACAGGCTAGCATCAGATTTCTCAACAGAAACCTTACAGGCCAGAAGGGAGTGGCATGATATATTTAATGGAATGAAATAGAAGGGCCTCAAACCAAGAATACTCTACCCAGAAAGGTTATCATTTAAAATGGTATGAGGGATTAAACAATTTTAAGATAAGTGAAAGTTGAGAGAATTACCTCCCACAAACCACCTCTACAGTGCATTTTGAAGGGACTACTATAGATGGAAGTATTCTTAAGGCTAAATAGATCTCACCAGAGGAAATAAAACCACAGCAAAGTAGAACAATTAATTACTAAACAGATGCAAAATCAAATCAATTACCCCCAAAGTCAATCAAGGGAAAGACAAAGAGTACACAATATGATACCTAATATATGAAGAATGAAGGAGGAGCAAAAAGGAGGAAAAAACATTTAGGTTGTGTTTGTAAAAACACACTAAGTGAGTTAAATCAGACTGTTAGATAGTAAGGGAATTACTCTTGAACCTTTGGTAACCATAAATCTAAAGCCTGCAATGGCAATAAGTACATACCTATCGATTATCACCCTAAATGTAAATGGTCTGAATGCACCAATCAAAAGACATAGAATCACTGAATCAATTAAAAAAACAAGACCCATCTATATGCTGCCTACAAGAGACTCACTTCAAACCCAAAGACATACACAGACTGAAAGTAAAGGGATGGAAAAAGATATTCCATGCAACTAAGAGGGAGAAAAAAGCAGGAGTTGCAGTACTTACATCAGACAAAAAAGACTTCAAAGAAAGTAACAAGCGACAAAGAAGGACATTACATAGTGATAAAGGGGTCAGTCCAACAAGAGGATATAACTGTTATAAAAAACAAAAAAGGGGTCACTGGGAGCCAAGATGTTGGTGTGAGCAGAGCAGTGGAAATCTCCTCCCAAAACCATATATACTTTTGAAAATACAACAAATACAACTATTCCTAAAAGAGAGACCAGAAGACACAGGACAACAGCCAGACCACATCTACACCTGTGAGAACCCAGCGCCTCGGGAAGGGGGGTAAGATACAAGCCGCGGCCCGGTGGGACCCAAGCGACCCTCACTCCAGCTCGCAGCAGGAGGAGACGAGGTGGAGTGGGGATGGAGAGGGAGCCCAGGACTGTTAAATAGCCAGCCCTAGCCATCCGCACCAGAGCGCAGACACACAGTGCGTGGTGTAATGGATACAAGGGAAACAGGAAAGTAAGACCTGTGAGTGGGTCTCCGCAGCCGGCACCCCTGTGACAAAGAAAAGTGAGTGCTCTTTGAAAGTCTTAAAGGAACAGGGACACAACAGCTGGACGGAAACATCCCAGGACACACAGCCCAGCAACTGGGAATCCCAGGGAACTTCAGGTGCCCTAACCCCCTGGGCGGCAGTGTGGCCCAGAGGCCCCTCACAGCAGTAAACAGCCTCCCACCTGTTTCCCCCTGTGATGTGGCTCTGCCATATTGGAGCAGCAGACTGAGGCCGGCCACGCCCACAGCAACTGCAGAGCTTAACTCCACATCAGCCGGGCAAGAATCAGAGGCCCCATCTGCGAGCAGCTGCCCAGCACAAGCGGCTAGAGGCCACTGTTCTCCCAGGAGAGGAAGGCCACAAACCAGCAAGTAGGGACGTTCTCCCAGCAGACACAGGCGCCTGTTCCGCACAACTATCTCTATCGCCATGAAAAGGCAGAAGAACTTGATACAGACCAAAATTACAGAGTCAACCCCTGAGAAGGAGATAGAACTAACCAATCTTCCTGAAAAAGAATTCAAAATAAAGGTCATAACCATGCTTATGGAGCTCAAAGAAATATGTAAGAGCTAAGAGATGACGTCCAAAGGAAGATTACAGAAATGAAACAATCGCTGGAAGGATTTATAAGTAGAATGGATAAGATGCAAGAGGCCATTGATGGAATAGAAACCAGAGAACAGGAACTCATAGAAGCTGACGCAGAGAGAGATAAAAGGATCTCCAGGAATGAAACAATATTAAGAGAACTGTGTGACCAATCAAAAAGGAACAATATCCGCATTATAGGGGTACCAGAAGAAGAAGAGACAGAAAAAGGGATAGAAAGTGTCTTTGAAGAAATAATGGCTGAAAAGATCCCTAAACTGGTGGAGGAAATAATCAATCAGACCATGGAAGTACACAGAACCCCCAACAGAAGGGACCCATGGAGGACAACACCAAGACAAATAATACTTAAAATGGCAAAGATCAAGGACAAGGAGATAGTTTTAAGGACAGATAGAGAGAGGAGAAAGATCACCTACAAAGGAAAACACATCAGGCTATCATGAAACTTCTCAACAGAAACCTTACAGGCCAGAAGAGAATGGCATGATATATTTAATGCAATGAAACAGAAGGGCCTTGAACCAAGGATACTGGGTCCAGCGTGATTATCATTTAAATATGAAGGAAGGATTAAACAATTCCCAGACAAGCAAAAGTTGAGGGAATTTGCCTCCCACAAACCACCTCTACAGGGTATTTTAGAGGGACTGCTCTAGATGGGAACACTCCTAAGACTAAATAGATGTCACCAGAGAAAATAAAATCATAGCAAAGAAAGCAGACCAACCAAATACTAACTAAAGGCAAAAAACAAAATCAACAACCCACAAAAGCAGTTAAAGGAAACACAAAAGAGCGCAGAATAAAACAACCAACATATAAAGAATGGAGGAGGAGGAATAAGGAGGGAGAGAAATGAAGAGTCACCAGACAGTGTTTGTAACAGCTCAATAAACAAGGTAAGTTAGAGAGTAAGATACTAAAGAAGCTAACCTTGAACTATTGATAACCACAAATCTAAAGCCTGCAATGGCAATAAGTATATATCTTTCAATAATCACCTTAAATGTAAATTGACTGAATTCACCAATCAAAAGAAACAGAGTAACGGAATGGATAAAAAAGCAAGACCCATCTATATGGTGCTTACACGAAACTCACCTCAAACCCAAAGACATATACAGATTAAAAGTCAAGGGTTGGAAAAAGATATTTCATGCAAACAACAGGGAGAAAAAAGCAGGTGTTGCAGTACTAGTATCAGACAAAATAGACTTCAAAACAAAGAAAGTAACAAGAGATAAAGAAGGACATTACATAATAATAAAGGGGTCAGCCCAACAAGAGGATTATAAATATATATGCACCCAACACAGGAGCACTAGCATATGTGAAACAGATACTAACAGAACTAAAGGAGGAAATAGAATGCAATGCATTCATTTTAGTAGACTTCAACATGCCACTCACTCCAAAGGATAGATCCACTGGACAGAAAACAAGTAAGGACATGGAGGCACTGAACAACACACTAGGACAGATGGACCTATCACACATCTATAGAACTCTACATCCAAAAGCAACAGGATACACATTCTTTTCAGGTGCGCATGGAAGATTCTCCAGAATAGACCACATAGTAGGCCACAAAAAGAGCCTCAGTAAATTCCAAAAGATTGAAATCCTACCAACCAACTTTTCAGACCACAAAGGCATAAAACTAGAAATAAATTGTACAAAGAAAGCAAAAAGGCCTACAAACACATAGGCTTAACAACATGCTCCTAAGTAATCAATGGATCAATAACCAAATTAAAATAGAGATCAAGCAATATATGGAAACAAATGACAACAACATCACAAAGCCCCATCTTCTGTGGGACACAGTGAAAGCAGTCTTAAGAGGAAAGTATATAGCAATCCAGGCATATAAAGAAGGAAGAACAAACTCAAATGAATAGTCTAGTGTCACAATTATTGAAATTTGAAAAAGAAGAACAAATGAGGCCTAAAGTCAGCAGAAGGAGGGACATAGTAAAGATCAGAGAAGAAATAAATAAAATTGAGAAGAATAAAACAATAGAAAAAAATCAATGAAACCAAGAGCTGGTTCTTTGAGAAAATAAACAAAATAGATAAGCCTCTAGCCAGGCTTATTAAGAGAAAAAGAGAATCAACACACATCAACAGAATCAGAAATGAGAAAGGAAACATCACGACGGACCCCACAGAAATACAAAGAATTATTAGAGAATACTATGAAAACCTATATGCTAACAAGCTGGAAAACCTAGAAGAACTGGATAACTTCCTAGAAAAATACAACCTTCCAAGACTGACCCAGAAAGAAACACAAAATCTAAACATACCAATTACGAGCAACGAAATTGAATTGCTAATAAAAAACTACCCAAGAACAAAACCCCAGGGCCAGATGGATTTGCCTTGGAATTTTATCAGACATACAGTGAAGACATAACACCCATTCTCCTTAAAGTTTTCCAAAAAATAGAAGAGGAGGGAATACTCCCAAACTCATTCTATGAAGCCAACATCACCCTAATACCAAAACCAGGCAAAAACCCCACCAAAAAAGAAAATTACAGACCAACATCCCTGATGAACATAGATGCAAAAATACTCAACAAAATATTACAAACCAAATTAAAAAATACATCAAAAGAATCATACACCATGACCAAGGGGGATTCATCCCAGGGATGCAAGGATGGTACAACATTAGAAAATCCATCAACATTATCCACCACACCAACAAAAAGGACAAAAACCACATGATCATCTCCATAAATGCTGAAAAAGCATTCAATAAAATTCAACATCCATTCATGATAAAAGCTCTCAACAAAATGGGTATAGAGGGCAAGTACCTCAACATAATAAAGGCCATATATGATAAACCCACAGCCAGCATCATAGTGAACAGTGAGAAGCTGAAAGCTTTTCCTCTGAGATCAGGAACAAGACAGGGATGCCCACTCTCCCCACTAGCCACAGCAATTAGACAAAACAAAGAAATACAAGGAATCCGGATTGGTAAAGAAGAAGTTAAATGGTCACTATTGGAAGATGACGTGATATTGTACATAAAAAACCCTGAAGATTCCACTCCAAAACTACTAGAGCTGATATCGGAATACAGCAAAGTTGCAGGATACAAAATTAACACACAGAAATCTGTGGCTTTCCTATACAGTAACAATGCACTAATAGAAAGAGAAATCAGGAAAACAATTCCATTCACAATAGCATCAAAAAGAATAAATTCCTAGGAATAAACCTAACCAAGAAAGTGAAAGACCTATACCGTGAAGACTGTTAAGACACTCTTAAGAGAAATTAAAGAGGACACTAGCAAATGGAAACTCATCCCATGCTCCTGTCTAGGAAGAATTAATATCGTCAAAATGGCCATCCTGCCCAAAGCAATACGCAGATTTGATGCAACCCCTATCCAATTACCAACAACATTCTTCAATGAACTGGAACAAATAGTTCAAAAATTCATATGGAAACACCAAAGATCCTGAATAGCCAAAATAATCCTGAGAAGAAGAATAAAGTGGGGGGGATCTCGCTCCCTAACTTCAAGCTTGACAACAAAGCCACAATAATCAAGACAATTTGGTACTGGCACAAGAACAGAGCCACAGACCAGTGGAACAGAATAGAGTCCCCAGATATTAACCCAAACATATATGGTCAATTAATATTTGATAAAGGAGCCATGGACATACAATGGGGAAATGACCATCTCTTCAACAGATGGTGCTGGCAAAACTGGACAGCTACATGTAAGAGAATGAAACTGCATCACTGTCTAACCCCATACACAAAAGTAAATTTGAAATGCATTGAAGACCTGAATGTAAGTCATGAAACCATAAAACTCTTAGAAAAAAACATAGGCAAAATTCTCTTGGACATAAGCATGAGTGACTTCTTCATGAACATATCTCCCTGGCCAAGGAAAACAAAGGCAAAAATGAACAAGTGGGACTACATCAAGCTGAAAAACTTATGTACAGCAAAGGACACCATTAATAGAACAAAAAGGTACCCTACAGTATGGGAGAATATATTCATTAATGACAGATCCAATAAAGGGTTGACATCCAAAATATATAAAGAGCTCACACACCTCAACAAACAAAAAGCAAATAATCCAATTAAAAAATGGGCAGAGGAGCTGAACAGACACTTCTCCAAAGAAGAAATTCAGATGGCCAACAGACACATGAAATGATGCTCCACATCGCAAGTCATCAGAGAAATGCAAATTAAAAGCACAATGAGATATCACCTCACACCAGTAAGGATTGCCACCATGCAAAAGACAAACAACAACAAATTTTGGCGAGGTTGTGGGGATAGGAGAACCCTCCTACACTGCTGGTGGGAATGTAAATTAGTTCAACCATTGTGGAAAGCAGTATATAAGTTCCTCAAAAAGCTCAAAATAGTCATATTGTTTGACCCAGGAATTCCACTTCTAGGAATTTACCCTAAGAATGCAGCAGTTCAGTTTGAAAAACACAGATGCAGCCCTATGTTTATCGCAGCACTATTTAAAATAGCCAAGAAATGGAAGCAACCTAAGTGTCCATCAGTAGATGAATGGATAAAGAAGATGTGGTACATATACACAATGGAATATTATTCAGCCATAAGAAGAAAACAGATCCTACCATTTGCAACAACATGGAGGGAGCTAGAGGGTATTATGCTCAGTGAAATATGCCAGGTGGAGAAAGACAAGTACCAAATTATTTCACTCATATGTGGAGTATAAGAACAAAGAAAAACTGAAGGAACAAAACAGCAGCAGAAGCACAGAACCCAAGAATGGACTAACAGTTTCCAAAGGGAAAGAGACTGGGGTGGATTGGTGGAAGGGAGGGATAAGGGTGGGGAAAAAGAAAGGGGGCATTACGATTTGCATGTATAATGTGGGGGGTGGTAATGGGAGGGATGTGCAACACAGAGAAGACAAGTAGTGATTCTACAGCATCTTACTGTGCTGATGGACAGTGATTGTAATGGGGTTTGTGGGGGGGACTTGGTGAAGGGGGGAGTCTAGTAAAGATAATGTTCTGCATGTTATTGTGGATTAATGATAACAAAATGAATTAAAAAAAAACCTGCCTTCTACTCTAAAGGCATGTATTTCTTCTATCTTCGAAGGTTGTTCTCTATACAAACATCCTTGAATACAGAAAAAAAAAAGGTCAGTTTCTCTGCTTGCATGATATGCAGAAATGTGTGAGAACCATGGAGAATCATTCCCACCAAAATAGGTTCTGAGTATTCTTCTTTTCTTCCTCCCTCTCTTAAGCCCTCCTTTCTGCATTTCCTATTTACTCATCTTTATTCACTTATAAAGGATCATGAATTCAGTCTGAGATTTATAGGTTTGAAATGCCTTTAAAATATCCAGGAGGAAATTTTAAGTTGACATTTGAACATATATATCTGGAGTTCTGTTGAGAGGTCTGAGCTGAGAATTTTTAAAAATGTATTAGTAGATAATTTGTTGAGATTAAGTTCAAATATGAATGACAGAAAGTCCAAAAAAGGGCTTAAGAAAGAAACTTCTCCTAGATAGAAGTTGAGAATAGCACTGTCCAAGGAAATTTAATGCTAATGGCCATATATGTAATTAAAAATTTTCTAGTAGCCATGTTAGAAATGTAAAAAGCAGTTGTAATTAACTTTAATAATATATTGTAATCATCTATTATGTTCAAAATATTATTATTGGACATGTAATCAATATAGAATTATTAATGTGATATTTCACAATTTTTTTCATACTAAGTCTTCAAAATCTCCTATGTATTTTATACATACAGGCTCAGTTTGAATTAGTTATATTGCAAATGCTCAATAGCTGCATATGGCTGAAGAGTACAATATGGTACAGCACAGATCCAGGGCTGAGATAATGCTTCACAGTGTAAGAGACCAGGCTTCTTCTGCATGGCCTCCATTTACAAGGTCACTTAGTTCAGAAGAGCTGATGATGTACCCCATTCATCAAGGCTGTGGGATTCTTTGGAAGTAAGATTTCTCAATAATTTGGTAGACTTCCTTTATGTTTGTTACTAGTCAGTCTCATATGCAAGTAACCACAGCCAACTACTTGTTTAGACATAGGGGTGCATATATCTTTTCAAATCAGGGTTTTTTTTTTCTTTGGGTAAATTCTTAGAAGTGTAGTTACTGAGTTGTATTGTATTTCAATTTTTAGTCGTATTTATTATTTATTTGGTATCATCACATGAGCAACATTGTGGTTACTAGATTTCCACCATTATCAAGTCCTCACCGCATACCCCGTTACAGACACTGTCCATCAGCATAGTAAGATGCTATAGAGTCACTACTTGCCTTCTCTGTGCTATACTGCCTTCCCCGTGCCCCACCCTACATTATGTGTGCTAATCATAATGCCCCCTTTTCCCCCTTATCCCTCTCTTCCCACCCATCCTCCCCAGTCCCTTTCCCTTTGGCAACTGATAGTCCATTCTTGGGTTCTGTGAGTCTGCTGCTGTTTTGTTCCTTCAGTATTTTCTTTGTTCTTATACTCCACAGGTGAGTGAAATCATTTGGTACTTGTCTTTCTCCACCTGGCTTATTTCACTGGGCATAATACCCTCTAGCTCTATCCATGTTGTTGCACATGGTAGGATTTGTTTTCTTCTTATGGCTGAATAATATTCTATTGTGTATATGTACCACATCTTCTTTATCCATTCATCTACTGATAGACAGTTAGGTTGCTTCAATTTCTTGGCTATTGTAAATAGTACTGCGATAAACATAGGGGTGCATATGTCTTTTTGAAACTGGGCTCCTGCGTTCTTAGAATAAATTTCTAGGAGTGGAATTCCTGGGTCAAATGGTACTTCTATTTTGAGTTTTTTGGGAAACTCTATACTGCTTTCCACAGTGGCTGCACTAATTGACATTCCCACCAACAGTGTAGGAGGGTTCCCTTTTCTCCACATCCTCACCAACATTTTTTATTTCTTGTCTTTTGGATAGTGGCCATTCTAACTTGTATGAGGTGGTATCTCATTGTGGTTTTAATTTGCATTTCCCTGATGATAAGTGATGTGGAGCATCTTTTCATATGCTTGTTAGCCATCTGTGTTTCTTCTTTGGAAAAGTGTCTGTTCAGATGCTCTGCCCATTTTAAAAATTAGGTTATTTGTTTTTTGGGGTTGAGGCATATGAGCTCTTCATATATTTTGGATGTTAGTCCCTTATTGGATAAATCACTTATGAATATATTTCCCTATAAAGTAGGTTGCCTTTTTGTTCTGCTGGTGGTGTTCTTTGATGTATGGATGCTTTTTAGTTTGATGTAGTCCCACTTGTTCATTTTTTATTTTGTTTCTTTTGCCCGAGGAGAGTTGTCCAGGAAAGAACTGCTCATGCTTATGTTCAAGAGATTTTTGCCTATGTTTTTTTTCTATGAACTTTATGGTTTCATATCTTACATTCATTTCTTTGATCCATTTTTAGTTTACTTTTGTGTATGGAATTAGGTAGTAATCCAGTTTCATTCTCTGGCATGTAGCTTTACAGTTTTCCCAACACCAGTTATTGGAGAGACTTTCTTTTCTCCAGTGTATCTCCATGGCTCCTTTATTGTCTATTAATTGACCATATTTGTGTGGGTTTATATCTGGGCTATCTATTCTGTTCCATTGATTTATGGGTTAGTTCTTGTGCCAGTACCATATTGTTTTGATTACTGTAGCTTTGTATTAGAGCTTGAAGTCAGGGAGCATAATACCCCCAGCTTTGCTCTTCTTTCTCAGGATGGCTTTGGCTATTCAGGGTCTTTTGTGGTTTCATATGAATTTTTGGATTATTTGCTCTGGTTCATTGAAAATTCCTATTGGTATTTTGATAGGGATTGCATTGAATCTGTAAATTGCTTTGGTCAGGATGGCCATTTTAACAATATTAATTCTTCCTATCCATGAGCACAGGATAGATCTTTATTTATTTATGTCTTCTTTAATTTCTCTCATGAGTGTGTTACAGTTTTTGGAGTACAGGTCTTTCACCTCCTTGGTTAGGTTTATTCCTAGGTATTTTATTGTTTTTGATGCAATTGTAAATGGAACTATTTTTCTGATTTCTTTTTCTGCTAGTTTGTTGTTAGTATATAGGAATGCAACAGATTTCTGTGTATTAATTTTGTTTCCCGCAACTTTGCTGAATCCAGTTATTAGTTCCAGTAATTTTTTGATGGTGTCTTTAGAATTTTCTCTATATAGTATCATGTCATTTGCAAGACTCTTTTAGTGACAGTTTAACTTTTTCATTACTAGTTTGGATATATTTTATCTCTTTATAATGTCTGATTGCTATGGCTAGGACCGCTAGTACTATGTTGAATGGAGAAGCAAAATCTTAAATCCATCTCTTTAAGCAGCCTTGGTAAGATAGGGCACATATACTTTTAAGATTTCAGTATCTCAGACACTGTTTAAAACTGCTTCAGTTGGGGAAGGGATAATGGCTTTATAAATATTGGGAGGCTCTAATGATCCTGTTTTTAGTTTCCTTTGACAGCAGGCTGTAGGCAGAGTAGGTCTTTCTGCAGAGCTGGTTCTTGTCATTGTTGCTTGATGTCTGGCTAGTTCTAGCTCATGCTTTTAAGAATAAGAATTTGGTGCAGCCAACAAATATTAGTACTCTGATTTTTTCTAACCATTGCTTAAGTACTACATTCTTAATTAGCAAGTGGCCTGCCATCCAACTTATCATAGGTAATAGTTTTATTAAATATTTTGCTAAAGACCTAAGAAGTGATGCTACCTTCTAGCCCTTAGGAAAGTATCCCAGCTACTTTCTTTGAGCCAGTACTACATATTTTAGGTTCTGCATTTGAAGAACCCCACTGTATACAGAATTTTGTATTAGCATTAGGTTTGATTCTGAGTGGCAGAAATTTTCAATTAATAGTGGTCTAAAAATATTTTTGCTTTATTATAAATGTATTATAATTGAAGTAGTTAATACAAGGTTGGTTTGGCACTCCCCTGTGCAGGGATCTAGGGTCCTTCTATCTTGTTCCACTATGGGCAAACCCCCATTTCCAAGGTTACCTCATAGCCTCAGCTGACTGCTGTCAAAGAGTAAAAAACGGGTTGTTGATGGAGAGTTATTTATATATACTCTTCATCATACTGTCTTAATATGGAAACATCTATTGATTGCTCATTGATCTGAAAATTCATTCTGATAATTTTAATATCAGGTCTTGATACTAGAGTATATCTCTACTTTTCTCAAGGATAACCTTGAAATTCTCAAAATAAAGTTAACATTTATGTAAATGTAAGATTGGATTACAAAAGTAAATGAACCATAATATTGATGGCAAAACTGGTATTTGGTAATCTGCTAAATTTCTATACAGTGATTTTTGTAAACCCTACATACTGATATTTTGCTCATGTAATACCAGTATTTCACATTTTAAAAATTTGATATCTGAATCATTAATGATCTGAGATAAAGATCAATGACCCCAAAATTCAATTTATACAGAAAGATAACTCTACTCCCAACAGATTTATGTTTATGTGAGTCTTAATAAGCAACCATATTGTGGTATTAGAAAGTTTCTATTGCAAAATGAGTTTTTACTTGACTTCAAAGGTTCTCTGTACATGGCAGAATATAAAAAATAGTTTTGAAAGCAATATAGTTAATTCTGTTTGGGAATATTCATTTATACATGATAAAATTAAAGAAAATGAAAGTGAATTTATAACACTTTCTTTTAAAATATCAGTAAAACAAAACAGTTTTTGTCAATTAAAACATTGTACTCCCTGAATAAAATTTGGTCACATACCTTATTTCTAAGTTATCAAACAATAAATATAATTAATTCACAATGACGGGAAAGAGGAAATTATTTGGAGTTGATGCATGTAATTATTCCTCACCATTCTATAGCCAGAATACTTTTGCCGCAGCTGGGAAAAGTTATACAAAATTTTGCTCAAGGATTAATCATGACGTGTGTTTTATATTGCATTTAATTAAATGTGCATTGTTTCATTTCTAATTTTTCATGGTTAATTCAACTATTTTAATTTGAACATAGTGTTTAATACATTTAAAAATATTTTAAATTAAATAGTATCTCCACTGTTAGTACTAAGTACATTTCACTTTTCCTAATTACTGAACTAAGTACATTTCCCTAGATAAGCTTTGTTTTTTATTGAAATATATTTGATATGCAATATTATTTTGGTTTCAAGTGTAAATGCAGTGATTTAACAATTATGTACATTGCTAAATGCTCACCATGATAAGTACAGTTGCCATCTGTCAATATACAGAGGTAGTACAATATTATTGACTATATTTCTATGCTGTGCTTTCATCCCTGTGACTAATTATAATAATTGGAAGTCTGTACCTCTTTATCACTTTCACCTATTTTGTCCATCCTATGGTAACTGCCAGTTTGTTCTCTGTATTTGTGAATATGTTTCTGGTTTTTTGTTTGTTTTATTTTGTTTAGATGTCACATACAACTGAAATCATATGGTATTTGTCTTTCTCTGTGTGACTTACTTCACTGAGCATAATATTCTCTTGGTCCATCCATGTTGTCACAGAGGATAAGATTTCTTTATTTTTTATGACTATTATTTCACTGTATATATGTACCACTTCTTTATCCATTCATCTATGATGAACACTTAGGTTGCTTCCATATCTTGGCTATTATAAATAATACTGTGAAAAACATAGGCATGCATATGTCTTTTGAAATAGTGATTTTTGTTTTTTGGGGGGCAGGTAAATTCCAGAAGTGCAATTACTGGGTCATATGTTATTTCTATTTTTTAGTTTTTCGAGAAACTTCCATACTGCTTTTACCTTTCCAACAGTGTAGGAGGGTTCCCTTTTCTCCACATCCTCACCAACACTTGTTATATTTTTTTCTTATTGATATTAGCCATTATGGCTGGTGTGAGGTAATATCTCATTGTGGTTTTGATTTGTATTTCCCTGATGATTAACGATGTGGAGCATCTTTTCATGTGCCTGTTAGCCATCTGTATGTCTTCTTTGGAAAAATGTCTATTTAAATCCTCTGCCCATTTTAAAATCAGATTATTGGTTTTTTTGGTGGTGTGTTGTATGAGTTCTTTATGTATTTTGGATATTAGCCCCTTATTGGATATATCCTTTGCCAATATATTCTCCCATTCAGTAGGTTGTCTGTTTTGTTGGTGATTTCTGTAGTTTTGTAGTATAGTTTATAGTATAGCAGATTGTGGTATAAGTGGAATAGTAAACATGCTAGGGTCAAAAGTTGCATTGAGTACACCTACACCTACTGTGGTTCATAGAAAAGCGGAGGATTTTCTGACTTCAATAATCAAGTTCTCCATCTTGAACTTTTACAGTGGGAATTTACATCTGGGATTTATTTTCCCTCCCCAAATGTATTTTTGAACCCATCCCAAATCTGATCTTACTTGTGTGGCAGGGCTGGCTTCATGGGTTATGTCTTGTGCAGTCACACAGGACCCATGCTCAGAAGGCCTCCTTGCCTACACTGTGTTTAATGCTCTGATACCCACTTGAAATTCTTAGTAAGTTTTGAGCCCTGCAGTTTCATTTTGCACTGGACCTTGTAAATTATGTAGCAAGTTCTGTTGCAGTGGTTTGCTTTTATTTTCAAATGAAGAATGATATAAATACTCTCTAATGTATGTTTAATGTATGACTAATTTTTTTAAAATGTGGAATTGGCACCTACTGTATTTGGATTTATCTAGGCACTAAGGCAAAATGTCCCTGATCAGAGATGAAGCAATACAATTGTTGGAAGTGCTAAACAATAATGCCTCTTCTTCCTGTCTATGAAGGCCTTTATATTCCTTCCAGAATTTCCCTTAGGGCTTCTCCCTGATGTCCAACCTAGGAAAATGCAGCAAGCATGTATATAGTTAATTTAGAGACATTCCTATGAAGACATACTTGCTTTTTTCCCATTATCATACAGACCTACATTGTGCCATGGAGAAGCAATCTCAGATGATATTTTAATAGTTCTTTTGAGGTCTTCTCACCATGGCCTTAATCATCATGGAAAAGGTATCTGTTTTGGATAAACTGCTCTGGGAGAAGACTCACCCTGATACTACAGTGGCCTCTTTTATTTTGTCTTACCAAAGAGCCCCTCCATACCAAGGACAAGGGGAGAGGTGTCAAGGACACAAGGGAGAAAGTATCCTATTTCTTCATACACTCCTAAGACAGCCTTTTAACCTGCTGCATTAATTTTACTTCTTAAAACGTTTTCATGGGAACAAATCCTTGTACTCAATTTCAAACTCTGTATCCTTGACTTTGGGGGCCTGGCCCTGTATTCCTAATCTTATAAAGATATGTATGTGGGCTTTGTAACATTTTTTTGACTCCTTTATTATCCAACATCTTAATGTTTTGTAGTACAACAAATTGACACTCAGAAACATGGCCAGGCCATTGTTTCCTTGCTTGCCTCCTTTGCCTTTCCTTTCTGCTCTTCCTCCCTTTCTCCCTTCCTTTTTAAAACTCTTCCTTAGGAAGCAAGTCTAAAGATTTTTGTTTCCTTTGGAAATACTGAGATTAAAAACAGAAAGAACATAGCAACTTTCACTTTTGAAAGAGAAAACTTTCAGGCTTGTCTCTGTAACAAGAAGTTGAAGTGTCAGCAAAAGCCCTTTGTTCACCACAGGAAGCAATCTGGTCATAACAACTTCCTTTCTAGCAGTTTAATAAAACTATTGCTTCTGAAGCTTATCAGATAGACCTACTACCAGAAATCCCCACTGGCAACAAAATAGAAATGATTTTTTTAAATAATTACCTAACTATATTCCTCTCTGCTACCTTGTATTTTGTTTATATTTTCTGTTTATTAAATTAACTTGCATTTCTTACTAATTTTTGTGATAGATTTGAAAGAAGAGAATGTACTGATGCTTTGATTCACTAAATTAAAATTACATTTGTGACTTGAAGCGACTTGAGAGAAAGGTAAGTGACTATTTAGAGGATGTTTACAGCTTCCTGTCCTGCTGCATTTTCAGTAAGAATGGTTGGTAGGCAGTTAATTATGATGCAGTCTGTAATATCAGCCTTGTCTGCCAAGTCAGCAGTTTTGCTTCAAAAATTTTTTTTCGAAAACCATAAACCATTGAAATGCCTTCTTGTTTTTAATTTGAGAGATCATTATCCTTTCTCTGTTACCTCCTACTCCCCTACTTCATAGTAGAAAATTATTTTCTGCTCAGGGATTTTACTAGTAAGCACTAGAAAGGCAATGCATGACATCTCAGGTTATTTAAGAATAATGACTTAATCTCTTGTGGAAAAAACTTTCTCAAGCATTCTTTGGGTGAGATAGCTTTCTTATTGAAATTCCTCAATTCCTCCCACATTCCCCATCAGGAACACTACATTTGGCAAAAAGACAAAGCACCATTTCCCCCTCTTTGCTTTTCTTCAATCTTAGTTTAAATGACATTTTCACCCTTTAAACTTCCTTACTTCTAGTTACAGGGTTTCTTTCACTGTGTTCTTACGTTTTCTGTTCTCTTTTCCCTTCTTCACTTAGTGACTCACTCCCTCTCTTTAGATCCCATCTTGAAACATTCTGGTGCCTGTTTTCTTTGGACTGAGCCTGACTCTCACGCAGTCTAATTCTCTTTACACTCCCCTTAATGTACTTGCCAAAGTTGTAAGTGCACTTAATTGTAGATTTTCTGCATTCAAATTTTAGTTCTCCTTTTAGTTTTCTAAAAACTATATCAAGCTTTTCCTTGGAAAAGGTTACCCTTTTATTTCCATTCTATTTTCTTCTCTTAGACTAGAAATTAAGACCAGATAAAAGGACAGAAGATTTTTACTGCACAGGAATAAAGGATTTAGGGTTTACATTTTCCTTAAGTCCTGTGAGTTAGGTGTCTCCTGAGACTTGGTGGAGAGTCTCGGGTCATAAATCACTCTGGTGTATGGGGAGTTTGTCCTCAGCAAGCCAAAGAGGACTTTCAGGCACTATATATGAAAAGGGGAAGAAGATTACTAAAGGAAGTGGCAAGACATGGGTATAAGAATGGAAGAAGCAAAACATAGCTGAGAAATTAGTTCAATGAAGTCATGGTTAGTTTAGAATAGATGTAAAAGTTGCTAGTTCGGTCTTTATGATGTCTACAGCTCCATTCCTGCTACACTTCTATGTGCACCTGCTCCATCTGGACTCCGTCTAGGGCCTACAAGGGGACACCTTCCCTACTGAGGGCTTCCTTAGCTTTGTGTTTTCCCAGATTGAAGCAGCAGTAGCAAATATTTCTCTAGATCCCTCTAGGTCTTTCTCTAGATCCCCCCATAAGCCCTTCCCTGCTCTCTGTGACTCTGGTGACTGACTGCATGATGAGGCAGTTTACTGAGGGTAGGAAGAGACATGGCACCATCTGGCATGGTGATATTTAGGTTCTTAGAATGATCTGGGACTGATGTAAGAGCCAAGTGCTAGCTGCACTCTCATTCTGATGACAGGTAAATGTTGGGTTCTAAAGCTTCCCTTCTGATAGAGATTGCATAAGAACAAGATGGAAAGCATCAAAGTGATTATCGGCAGGTTTCAGGCTCAGAAGCAGAACAAGTAGCATCTGTAGAATTCCCTTGGAAGTATTCTGAAAGTGAAAACTTTGGCTGGCATAACTGGGACATTTTGTCCTGTCACACATATATCTGAGAAATATTGGGAATTAAAACGTGAGCTAGGGTCAGGTTGGCAGGTCAGTGACCTCCATGATCATCTAGAGAGTTTAACTGTCCACTTCACAGATGAAGAAACTTGAGACTCATGGAGACTGAAAGACTTACTGAAGGTTCACAGCTTGTTAGTGATAGAGCCAGAGCTAAAACACACGTCTTTAGGCTCTCTCTCTAGTGTTCTTTTCATTGCTTCATGCTGCCCTATAGATAGTTCTTACACTTGCAGCTGCTGGCTGGCCCAGGAGGCCAACAGATAAAGGCATAGAATGTGCTTTTATAATGTAATCAGGCCTCCTAATGTTCTTTTCCTGGACATTTTAGATAATACTTCTATTTCTGTGTATCCCGAATAAAAATGTAATGAATACTCATTGTGGAAAATAGAAAATTTAGAAATGAAAGAAGAAAATAACAATATTTTACAATCTTATTACCCAGAGATGATCACAATGAACATTTTGTTTATTTCCTTCAAATCTTTTCCACATGCTGATGTGTGTGTGCCAGTGTGCTCTTATGCATTTACAAAATTGGGATTATATATTTTGTATCACCGGTGTTCTTTTGTTGCAAATAATAGAAACTGACCTAGTTTCAAATTTAAGGAAGGAAAAGCATTTCTTGGCATAGACTACAAAACTGAAGAAATAATGAGACCTTGTAAAAATAGTGAGGTGGGGCAGGGACATGCGACAAGCATCATGATCAACTTTTCCTGCCTATGGTGAAAAATGCCAAGATATAAACAGTACAGTAAGAACAGGAGGGACTCCATCTTACAACTAAGCTTCCATCTTAAAAACCAGAAAATTAGGAGGTAAGATTCCTAACATAATTTGTGGTAATAGCCAACAACCTATCTTAAGGCAGGACAAACAGTCCTAACTGATATGTTCCCCATGCTTAGGGGTAACCACTATCTTGGAGAAGAACAGGATCAATAATTCCTTGTGTTAAATTTATCTTACAGAATATCTAGAGGACTGACTATGGAGGTGACATAAAGTCTCTCACTGGAGAAAGATATCATGAGGCCACATGTCAAGCCTGCACATACACACACACACACACACACACACACACACACACACACACACACACACACACACACACACACCCCTGGTGCCACCCTTTGCCTCATTTTTGAAAGCCTTAAAAGATAGAATCCTAAACCCTTAAGTGTGCCTCCTCTCTGAGGTTGCCCACACTCCCCTTTGTTTGAGTGTTTACTTTTTAAATAAAACTTCTCACTGCTCAACTTACTGCATTTTGTTTCTGTGCTCTTCTAGTGGTATGCATCTTTGTGACTTTGCCTCATGCCAAGCAGGAGTTCATTGAGCTTCCCTCTCCTCTCTCTGCTCTTCCTTGCTCTCTGCTGCCTGTAAGGCAGCTACCATTCCCTGCTACTTTTGCTTTAATGAATTCCTTCCTTACCTACACTTGTCTGTAGCTGGGGAGGGATAGGTGGAAGGGCGAGGGACAAGGATGTCCCCCATCCAAGGAAAATCCCTATGAAACTGGTGAAACCGAAATAAGTCAAGGGAAAGGATAGGTTGGGAGAAACCATTTTTATTGCTCACAGCTTGCTCAAATTTGCTAGCTAGGCCCAGCCCCATCCGTTTCCTCTGGCTGCCGCCTGCACTCTGCAGCCTCCGCACCATCTCTGCCCGTCTCTTCCAGCCGCAGCTCGCACTTAGCTTCCTCTGGCTGCAGCTCCATCTGTCGCCTCTGGTGGTGGCTCCATTTGTTTTGCCTTGTGCACTTCTCCTGCCTCTGCAGCCACAGAGCACTCACACTTCCCTGACCACCCCTTCTGAGAGGAATTCCGTGGGTGGGTCCTTGGTGACTGGCAGATGCCAGACCAATGATGTACCAGGGATGGAGGGGAGGAGAGAATGGCCATTTCTCCACCCTTTGCCCCAGAGGCTGCAGGAGGCTGCAGCAGTAAACACCTATTAATGGGTAAATAGACTAGGGCCAGGTGGGAGATTTAGGAAATCCTGCAGGTCACCCCACATGTCCGACCTGCTTGAGAATTCTTTCTCATTGAGAGTCAAGAACCCTCCCCCATCCAGGTTGAGGTTTCTTTTAGTGCTTCACCTAGTGCACTGGGAAGGAGCTCCCCAGACGCAGCTGCCTGGCAACAATTAGAACCCAGGAAACTCAGCTGCTTTTTTTCAAAAAAAAGAGAGAATGCATACTGGATAGGCCAAAATAGCATTGAATATCGGTAACCTAGGTTTGAAATTTACAGTTACATCTCTGATGAGTAAAGAATACCTTTAGATTTCTCTGTAACTGAAGTCAAAATTTGTTTTGCCAGTTCAGGGTAACTCTTTCCTTGGTTCATTATTACATTTAAAGCTCATATTCCCTCTCAGGATTTCTCCTTTCTATCCTACTTTCCTCCCTCACTGCGACGGCCTTTGGGAACAGAGGATGCTCATGCTACTATCCTGCCGGAAGGGGATGGGTATCTGGTTCTTGTGTTATCCTGCAGTCCTTTCTGGCTGTGGTCTTGCCTTGTGTGAAGTTGCCTGTGGGTCTGGCCCCACTGATCTAGTGCTAATGTAGCACATCCTTTGTGTTCTTGTCATGGGCAGTGCAGTTCAGTGTGATTGCTGCCAGGAGTTTTGTCATCTTTCCCTGCTGCTGCTGAGAACCAGTTGCCCCCTGGCTTTAGAATGGGGCCTCCTTATCCTCTGCTGAGGTCAACCCCACCCTCACCCACCCGTAAGCTGGTTGTTTCATTGTTCCCAGATCCCTTCCATTTCCTTCTTCCATGTCCTTGGAACCATGGGATGTTGGGGTGGGTGACTCTCTCAGGCCCTCTCTGTCTCTAGTTCTGATCTGTTGCCTTTCATACTCTTTTGAAGCCACCCTGTGTTGTCAGTGGGCATTCCAATAGTGGCTGATTTCATGGAGGAAGTGGAAGAAAAGTACTTTCTTTTCTCAAAATCTGTAACCTATTTGGAGCACAAGTATGCACCTTGAATTTGAATCCCCTTCATATGACTTTCTTCACTTCTTTCCCACTTTCTCCAGTCTCTTCCCTGCAGCCATGGAGTGAATTTTTCTTCTTCCTTCCTAGCAAGCAAGAAATTAAGTTTTATGTTAAATGCTGCATTATTTTTATACTATAATTAACTTTTATCATCTCTATGCTCTAGTCTTCTAGATTCTGCCTCAATATTCAATCATGTCCTTTTTGTTAATTCACAATAAAATTAATTCTTTCTCAATGGCTTAGCTATTGTGTATAAAAATGCTTTACTTCAGAGTGGTAAGCCTGTTACAAATGCATTCAAGCAAGCCAGTAGATTTCTGCCCTCCTAAAGCAATGGCTCTGATTGATCCAGTAGGTGGAGAGCAAAAGAAGTAATTTTTTGAATTAAAAAAACCCTCAGCAAAAAATTTACAACTGTAGGTTTATCTTTCTATATTCAGTTTGATACTCTATGCTTTCCACTATTAAGAAAATTTTACAATACAAGGCTGCATAGTATTTGATCATCGACCCATTTGTTTAGTTATCCCATAACATATATACCCTTCCTATGATTGAATATTTAGATTTTTGGGTTTTATTATTATAATTAATACTGTTAACAAATGACCTTGGACAAACAATTGTATATATCTCTTTACTTCTTTTATTGGACAGGATTTTTAGTGGGACAATTTTTAGATCAAAAATTTAAACTTTTAAAGATAATCTAGTTTTATTTTGCAATATGGTTTCCCACAAAAACTTTGTGTTATTTCTACACCCATCAACAGTATATGTGTGTCTGACTGTTGTACATTTGCTGATATTGAGTAATGATATAAACTTAGCTTCTTTCAGCCCTCCATTATTTATGGAAATTGAGGGGAACCATATAAAAACTAATAACTTCAATATTGCCTTTTTTTTTTGCCCCTGCTAGCTGATGTGGGACCTTTACTACATTTGGAAATCTGCCCTAAGCCCCATGATCAAAATTTTCTAAAAGTTCCAGGGGCTTCCCTTGTGCTTACATACCAGCCTCCTTTTGACTGGCTTTGCCTCACGGAAGTTGCTTAGGCTTGGCACTTCAGTGTTCTGTACAAAGTGTAGGGGGATGCCTTCTCTCCCAGGGTGTCACTCTGACAGGCCTCAAGCTGGGTTGGTGTTTCAGTGCTTCAAAAAATGATGACTTTGCCTTTCAGGTTTTCTTTTCTTTCATTTTTTTTCTGTCTGGCCTCTACTCTCTCCATCCATGTTTAATGGAGTTCATTCAATAGGGGAACTATGCTAGAGACAAATCTGAAAGACAGGCTGGATTGTACCAGTAAGACCTGCTGTTTTTCTGGTCTAAATTCATTATTCCTAATTTCTTCCTTCCAAAGTGTTCTTTTTCAAGAAGCTCTTCAGTTTACATACAAATAGGTTTTTATCAAGCCTACCTTGACCCTGATGGGGCTAATTTTCACTTAGACTCAAGCTGATATGTCTGTTTAAAGATTTAAAAAGATTTTTAATTAGATAGATGGAAATAGTACCTGTGTGTATTTAAAATTGCATTTCCTTACTATTGATTAGGGCAGGCATTTTTCCATACAATTATTTCTAATTTGTATTTCTTATGAATTGTCTGGTCAAGTCCTTTCACATTATCCCATGGTATTTTAGTATGAGATTTAAAATACTAGATTTATAAAACTTTGAACTATCATATTTGTTAGAAATAGTCCACCACTTTTTTGTCATTTGATTATTTGTATATACACAGAAGCTTACCATTTTTATGAAGTACCATGTTCATGGATAGCAACAATGACTATAGTAAAGACATCTCTATTGCCAGTTATGTTTATGGATGTCAAAATCTAAAAAGGTTGTATGTAATACCTTACAATTTTATTCTTAAATTTATGTGAAAGAGAAAAGGGCTAGGATCATCCTCTTCTTACCTCACTGTGGGCTGCCTGGCTTTCCCTAACCTGGTGCAAATGCCTATCTTCCTTGTGTTTACCTAATGGCTTTATAACTGAGTCATTCTAGAGAAAAGGAAAGAGGAAGAGGAAAAGAAGAGTTATCTCTAAATCTTTATGGTTTCATTTTTTATAATTATCTCTTTAATCCATAGGAACAGGGTATGATTTAAAGATAATCTTACTTATATCAAACCATTATTTACTAAATAATTCTTTATATTCCCAGATAATATCTTTTTGATTAGTTTTATATACCATGTTGAAATAAATGACTATTTTAAATTTTGAAGAAAGTGTAGGAGCAAGACAGCTCATTTTTTTGAGATTTCAACAACAGAATGAAGAACAATAAAGTTGAATTTTAACAAGGCTGAATTTTTCTTCTAAGAAGATAGTATGTAAAGTCAAACTCAGGAAAGTTTTAAAATTAAAATAAAGTAGGGAAATCTATTCAATAAAATGTGAAACCTCAGGATGTATAAATGTAATTTTGTCTTTAGGTTCCGTGACTGCAGTAAATTAGTTGCTCATGAGGGATTGTTCACTGATGCAAATTTTTCCATCTAGAAAAATAAACATAAAAGCCCCTTCTTACCTGTGGCTCCACTTCTTTGAATTATGTAAAGTAAAATTAAACATTGAAAACCAAAAATTGTCCCCCAAAAAGCATTCTTTTGTATAAGCATATTTACTATTATAAGTATTATGTAGAGAGACTGCCTATCACAGGGATGAAGCACTCTTCTCATCATATCGTATCAGGAGTGCATGCCATCAGCATGACTAATCCTGGTGATGTTAACCATGTCAGTTGTTGCTCGCCAGGCTTCTCCATTGGAAAGTTACTATTTTACATTTCCAAGCCCTATTCTTTGGAAGCAAGTCATTAATCTAGCTCACACTCAAGGGAGAGAAGACATGTGGGGAATGAATCTTCAACTCCTGGAAGGGCAAGTATCTACACATATATTTGGAAATCATCTGTATGAAATATTCATCTCTTCTCCCCCTTTAATTTAATCATTCATTTATATCAGTATGGCTCATGTATTTATTTTATACTTTGGATTGTAATCCAGTGCCACATTATTTATTTCATTGCTCAGATTGTTCCAGTTTTGGCCATTGGGAACTCTTTAAAGTTGGCTTCTGTGTACCTTGGACACTCCCCTGTCCTTTTGTGTTTTGAGCATTCTGGCACCACAAGATGGTCTGAGCTCATCTTCTTTCTGTCCTACCCCAACCGTAGAATCACATTTCTCTGAGAAGTCCTGGTTCCTTTGGTGGAGAATGATACTTGGATGAAATTTATCATGGATTAAAGTCAAGGTAGACTTAGACAGGTAGAGCTCAGACAATTTTCACAATAGTCATCAATGACATGATCCAAAACCTAAGAATTCTACCTGAAACAAACCACCCTACTAAGGAATTTTATGAAAATTCCCCCAGAGGCATGTAAGTGAACTATAGGACTGAAGAACAGTACTTATATTGTATCATTTGGCAATTTTTGTTAGAGTGAGCAGGATTTATCAAACTGACAGCATATTAAATCTCTGTGATTCATACCTGAGGGTTGTTGCAATGGAATTCAGTGGACTCTGAGAACAGCTTGCATGAACTTTGTTGGAACTCAGGTAAACAGAAGCAAAACTAAAAGTAATAAATAGATTCATACTTAAAGAATTTCTGTGATTAATTTAAAAGCTGTTTTTTTCTGGATTGATAATTATAATGTGATCCTGAAAATATCTAAGTGACAATTCTAGTTATATTTCAAAAAAAGTGTGGCATGCATTGTCAAAGACACTACAAAGAGTATTAAGACAAGGAGGTAAATAATACAAGGAAACATGTATGGAAAGACAAGTATTAATGAAGAGCTTTGGGAGCTGTAAGGTAAATAAATCTAGCGGCTATGGCAACAGGATCCCTGAGGAGGCAGTGGAGGACTGTATCTGTAGGGGCACCAAGGACCTGTGACCTAAGTAGGAAGTGGTGGTGCATCTGTGAGATCGGAGAAACATAGGAGAAATATACTAACTAGGGGGTAAGTGAGATTGAGTCCATGGGACAGAAAGTCTGTAGACTATGGGAAAATCAAATAGCCAGACCATGAGCAGGAAACAATGCCTTGGTGAAATACATTTGTTCAATAACCTTTGGCTGTAAACTGCTTATACACTTTATTTTAGAGCACATTATTCTGAGTCAGGCCACAAGGTGGCCTAGAAAAACTAGAGCCAAGAACTAGAAAGAACAAAGGTACATCCAAAGCAAATATTCAGTCTTATAAAATCTTAGTAGGGGAGCTATTTAGCCATCTAGTTAGGAATCTCTAAAGAATGAGTGTTGATGGAGAGCTCTACTTTGATTTTCTGCCAAATTCTTGGTGCTCTGGTTTTTTTTGTGTGTCTGAATAATCCATTTTACAAAATTGTTTCTTTATTTTATTGTAAAATAAACATAATATAAAATTTGTTTTAATGATTTTTAAACATACAGTTGAGTGGCATTAAATGCATTCACATTACTGTGTTACCATCACCACTGCTCATATATAGAACTTATTCTTTATTCCATACTTAAACTCTGTTTCTATTAAACAATTACTTCCCATTCTCTCCCTCCAGCCCTTGGTCACCACAATTCAACTTTCTGTCTCTATGTAGCTGACTACCTTAGGTATGTCATCTAGGCAGAACCATATAATATCTGTCCTTTAGTGTATGGCTTATTTCACTTAGCATAATGTTTTCCAGGTTTCATCAATGTTGTGGGGCTGTGCTTTTGTTCCTGAAGTAGTCACAGTTAAGTTATGCTGAGTTTTTGCTTTTTTCTTGAGACAATTTCACAGGCAAGGTAAATAGGTCACATTAGAGGGGAAGGGTGTGCATTGTTAATAATAGGGGCAGGTATTGAGAGGAAGAGTTGGCAATTGAAAACCAGGCATAGTACTAGGGCTGTGGGCAATGAAGGACCACATCACAAGGCGAAGGCCAGTGGTGTGGTAGGCTAGGATGCTGGACTAGGACAGAGATATCAGGCAGGGAGGACCTGTAATCCTGTGAGTCCCAGAGTTGTGGTGCATTTGGAGGTTACTGTAGATTCAGAAAGGTGGAGGGAAAGACTTCAGTGAGTGATCAGATGCTGAGGAGGGAGAGGCCATTCTGGCTTGGTTGATACAGGAAAATGTTTCATAGAAAAGCTGGTATATAAACTGGGTAGAATTTAGACAAGCAGAAAGGACTAGGGTGATGATCTACTCAGAGGAAGTAGCAGTAGGAGAGATAAGGAGGTGGAACTGTAAGATGCTTCTGTAGACCAATTTGGCTGAGTCTGCACAGGGTTTCAGGGAATGCAGAAGAAGGTAGAAGTAAGTTGATGGTGCCCATTTACAGAGTTCAGTTATTGTTAGATAAATAACTCAAGATTATTTTATAGACAGTGGACATTATCAGAAAATGAACTAGCTCTATCTTTTCCTTTGCCTCAACTCCCATAGCTTTAACCTTGACCTTAATTAAAGCAGTTGGCATACTTTGTCTTATAGTAGGTTGGGAAATGTCTGTATCTCCTTTGAGAATATAAACTACCTGAAGGCAGAGCTGTTGTTCAAGTTCATGTCCCTCAGAGTGTTAAGCACAATATCTTGAACTTCTTGTTCCTCAGTAAGCATTCTTTGAATGGAATGGTATTAGATAAAGGAGTTTTGATGGGAGAATGGGGTAAGATATTCAAGACTATAATTTAGGGAGATTAATCTCATGAGGTTGTACAGGCAGGTTGACTGGTGGGGAAGCTAGTACAATTGTGAAGTGGTAAGGTAACCAAAGGCATTTCTCTACTAGGCCTAGACAAGAGGGGAAGGATTAGAAGAGAATCTGATACCAGATTACATGCCAGTAGTCTTTCAGTGGGGCAGCTGAAAACAAAGGCAAGAAAGAAAGAAAGAGACAGAGAGAGAGAGAGAGAGAGAGAGAGAGAGAGAGAGAGAGAGAGAGAGAGAGAGGTAAAGAAAAAAAACTGAGGACTGCATCATCAATTACTCTGTCTGCATAGTTTCTTCTGTGGAATCTTGAACAAGTTCCTTAACAAAAAGCTGGCAAATACAACTTCTTTTTCTTGGAAATCACAGAAGCTGGTGATAAAGAAAATTCTGTCTATATTAGTCAGAAACTAGAATTAATCTAGCTGTTTTCATTTTCTATTTGGACTTGTGTGACTAGTTGGTGGCCTTGTGGGTTCTTTATAAATGTGTTTCTTACTGCCTGTTAACAGTAGGAAACAATATTATATTAAAAATTATATTTCACAAGGTTTTTATTGGCACATGGAAGCACAGTGAAGTGTTGCCTTGTTACGTAGAAATAAAATTACTTGCTGAGAGTTAAGCCTATAAAATTCACCCACAAACAGTAGATTAGCCACCTATACAAGTAAGCCATAAGATTGCCTATAAGTTTGGGTCTAAAGAGTTTGGACTAACTTTAGGGGATACAATCTCTGCAATGCTTTGGCACACAAAAAATCACAGCACTTCATTTTCCAAATCAAATAAAATCTAGCTTGGAGCTCCCACTCATGGGGAGGGGTTGGTGATGAGAGGCCAGGTTGGGGTCACTTTGAGAGCTCCTCTCCTTTATTTATTTATTTTTTAATTTTTATTCTGGTATCATTAATCTACAATTACATAAGGAACAACTCCTCTCCTTTTGTAGGGGTTTATTTTTGGAAGCTGCCTGGAAGCTTGTTATCTAAGTCCTGGGGATCTACTCTGAAGGTGACTGGCTGCTCTCACTCTTTTCTCTAGTCAGTGGGATCTTTTGCTGAGGCTCCCTGGGCTGATGTCCAGCCTCCTTTTCATGTCATGCAATGATAGCCTCCCCCAACCTTGGGCACTTTGTGCCAGGGGAGACCACAACTTGCCATCCGTGACAACCCCAAATCCTGTCCCTATTCCATGTTGGAGATGCTCCCCACTGGTAGCAACTGCCACCATTTCTCCTCCATACCCACCCTACTGGGGAATTAAGCTGAATCTCCTCCAATCTGCCTCAAACACAAAAGCTGTTTACTTCCCGTCTGATGAGGGAGGCAAGGAGTTCAACCTTTAAAAGCCAGTACTTCTTCTTTTCTGCCGTGGGTTGGGGAAAAAAGATTTATCTTTCCTTGGTGAATCTATAGCAATAATAACAATATCAAAAACAGTAGTAAAATAATCCATCACAACAACCAATACCTCAAAACAACCCCAAAGTATCAGTTAGGTTTTTTTCTTATTAATGCATCTGACTGTACACTACATCTTCTAATCAAGGTGATCTGAGTGTATTCTTAGAGGGAGGGGTTGTACACATGACTGTAAGGTAATAGGCTCAAATACAACCAGTTACTTTATGACTTGCTTAGGCACAGACTGGTTAACCGTAGATTTTGATAAACAGAATGGAATCTGGAGAAAAGGTGAGGGAGAATTTTTCAGTAAAAGTTTCCAGGACTCTTTAATCTAAATGGTGTGGTCATGTTGGCAGGGATATTGTTTGGTGGAAAAGGATGTACCGAGTGATCATTAGCTTGGTAGTCACGGAGATCATCCAGCTCCTTGCCTTCTGATTTCTCCCTTCCTGGTTCGTTCCTCATCCTGCATGGTCGAGATCTTATTATGGTGGTGAGGCAGCCCTAAGAAGTCTCATCCAAGTGGTCAGTCAGCCTCTTGAAGTAACATTTCCCATCTCACCTAATTTAGTTATATCCAAGTTCAAAAAAGACCTTTATGTTTATATTAAGACAACTACAGAAAAAAATACGTCTACTTTTGGTATTTGTATAACTCACTGTGAACTGTGGTACATGTCAGTTAGATGGATAGTCACTTTGCCCATGAAATGGAAATGTTCCACTCATCTATTTATTCAAGCAGGAAATATATATGCTATATGCTGTGTGTAGTGTGTAATATATAACATATATATAGTATATAGTATTTATGTATTTATCAGTATGTGATATTCTGGGCACTGTTCTCAGTGTTGGATCTACAAAAGTGAATTTGTCCATGAGGCTTATTATTAATTCAGATAGTTTCCATTTCCAACTAAATTTCTCTCTCTCTCTCTCTTTTTGAATTCTCATCCAGAGGTTCCTGTATGTCAGCCTGCTTATATTAGTCAGTAGCAGATTCCCTGGTCCTAGTCTTAGATATTCTGATCAAGTAGATCTGAGATAGAGTTAGAAACTCTGTTAAAAAAAAAAAAAAAAAAAGCCTCCTAGGTAGTTTAATGTGCAGTTAGGTTTGAGTTACAATCATTATCTCCAAAAACATTTTAATTATTTATAACTGAAATCACAATGGTGTCTGAAACATATATGGATGATAGGAACCAAGCACATAGACAAGCCTTACAGGATGTCAAGTAGGAATTTTCTTTTTGCCACATTACTTCTGTTAAGACCCAAACTAAAGACAAAAGGCACAATTGTTCCATATTCTAAATGTAGAGAGTCCCCAACAGTTGGGGTCAGCCACCCTTCTGCAGGCTCACCAAGCTGCCCACAGAGAGAACTGGCCCAACCACCCATTGCTGTCCCCACCTCCCAAGGGCAGTGGGAGAGAAGAAGACAGCCTTTTGGAGAGTGGAGGCACAGAGTTTATTCCTTCTCTCAAGTCAAGTATGTGAGGGAGGGGAACTCAAGTAAATCACTTGAAAAGTAAACAAACATTTGTTCTCGGCTGTATCACCTTCTAGTAGCAGGTTTGCTGATGTGCTCTGTGTGCTGCTGGAATGTAGGAACTGAGTGGGCCTAGCAAGAGTGGAGAGAAATCAGGTCCAGAGGGGGCCTCTGCCTTTAAAGAAGAGGTAAGGAAGTCCTCACATATCTCCAGACCTGACAGGTGACTGAGAATATGTGAGATTGGGAGCCACGGTTGGTCCAGGATTGATACAGTTTGGGGGGCAAAGAGGGGCCACATGTCGCAAAAGGCAACTAGGGCAGTGTCTGCCAAAGGATGTAGCCAAACCTCTCATCAGAGCAGAATCTTGGATCCACCACTGGCCCTCACAGAGCCCATAGACTGTATGCCAGACTAGTAGTTATAGTCACCAGGGAGAGGAAGATGGCTTGCCCGGTTACATGAGGAGATTCTTGTGTTGCTTTTCTCTTTCTTCCCTGCCTCAGTCCCACTGGAGCTCACACCTAGATGGGAGGGAGTGCAGGTGACGAAGAGCAAGAACCCATTCTCCCCGTCCCCTCTCCCCAAACTACCTTAAGCTTTTAGTCCTAAACTGAAAGTCTAACCTCTTCTGAGTCATAAGACAAATAGAATTTTGACTGAATATACAACTAGAGTATTTAATGATCTGAAATAGCTGAGTGAGATTGCTATAATAATCATATTTGGTTGAAAAGCATATAATAGGCAAGATGTATTTGGGGAGTTTGGAGATCTTCTGTTCAGCAGGAAAGAGGGGTTTGGGAAGTTTATTGGAAAAATAAAACCATTAATATTTACAATTAGTTAATGTTTCTTAATAGACAAAGTTTTTATTTAAAAATTTTTTGAACAATTATATATGCTCATATTATAGAATTCAAAAAATATAAAAGGGTAAATGTAATAGATAAGTTTTTTCCCCTTCTCCTCTCCTCTACACATGAGTTATTTTGTTTCTGGATATATCACAGAATTGCTTTATAAAAGTTTCCCAAAATAGTCATATAATTCTATATTGATTCTATAGCACAGTGTACATTTACAAAAAATATGTGGGCTAGATACACTTCTACATTTTAGGGTTATTTTTCAAAACCTGTTGCCAGACAGCATTATCTTGTCCTCATTATTTCTTTGTGATCCAGCAGATATCATTGTTTGAATTCACCAGAAGCAGTTGTTTATAGAATATCCTCAGGTTTTTTCCTTTTTAATTTTGAACCTTTGAAATGGCTATTCCTGTAATTTCTCTTATGATTTGCTTATTCTTATATCACTCCCTGTATTTTGCTTATTCAAGTAAAACTGCTTTATTTATCAAAGGTTTTAAGACCTGTTCAGAGATAAGTTTAGCTTCAAGAACACTGGTAAGTGCCGGACTCCATTCCTGCCTCCTCTAATCGTTTAGGTGTCTGTGTAAGTCATGCAACCTCTTTACTTGTTTTTCTCAGCTGTGAAACTGAATAAAGACAACTTGTTTCTTTTGCTTTATGCACTGGGGACAAAGCCTTCTAAGCCAGGACTGGCTTTGTCAGAGGTCAAGGACAGAAGTTGACTTGCGTTAGTGACTCATTTTTAGAACTAGAGTGTGGGTGGGGTTAAAATTTTTTTCATTAACCTTAAAATCTAGGTAACATGATTAAAAACCTGGAACCTGCTCATTGCCATCCCTCAGCCTAAATGGAATTTAACACTCTATATCTGCTTGTGTTTCTCTGTGTCAGTGATCATTCTTTAGCTTTTAAGCTCCTTAAGGATAGAGACTATAAGTTATTTTCCATGCTTCACAACACAAATCAGAGTGTTTTGAACATAACAAGTGACAGAGAAAATATGTGTTGAGTGATGAGCTAAGGAGTTTAGCCTTGATTCAGTAATGGATAGGAAACTGAAACAACAGCAACAAAAACAAAAAATGAAAAAAGTAATTCACTAATAGAAAGGGGGGAAAGTTTAAATAGGAGAATTACATGACCAGAAATATGTTTAGAAAGATCAGTGTGGTGCAGGGCTACTAGATTTAGCAAAAACAAAAATACAAGGTGTCCTGTATTTTATCTGGCACCCCTAGTATGGTGTTAATATATCCTGTATAGATTGAGGAGGAAGTGAATGGTTAGGAGACTACTGAAATTACTGTGGGAGAGAAGGCATTGTGACAATGGATACACAAGGACTGGATTTAGGGCACATGTGGAAGTAGAATGGGCAGGACTTGGTATGGGAGGTGAGGCAGAAATGAAATCCAAAGTGATTTCTGCAAAGTTTTAAATTTAGTTAATGAGTAGATGACTAGTAAAATGATCTCCAGAACGCTGGGAGGAAACCAGTTTTGTGTGGGAGAGGAAGGGATCAAGAAAGAAAGTTCAATTTAACTTTTTCAAGTTGCAAGTGGAAACAACCAGTAGATATTTAGAGATAGGGGTTTAGAACCAGGAAGAGGTTTGGTAGGTATAGATACAAAAGCCTTTTGAGAAGGTCACTTGGAAGTCAGGGGTGGAAAGATCTTACTGGAATAAGCCTGGTTGTTGACCCAGGACGAAGATATGTATCTCCTGATGCTGAATTTGGATCAAGAAACAGAAGAGCTAAGAGTGTGGAAACGTTCCCTTAAACAGTGTGTATATATTGTTTGTGTAATTTTTTTCTTTTCAAAATGGTGATATACTCAGGAAAGCCTGACTACAACAGGGCAATGGTGAAGCAATAAATTTTTCTTGCAGAACTTTACCAGTTTGAATTGTGCCAGAGTCACTGACAGCTTTGCCCTCAGTGGAGGTAACAAAGGGCCAGGAAATGGCTAAATAGGCGGTGCTGCTTCTGCTCGAGTCACTCCTGGCTTTCTGATATTGCATATTCTTGGATACACTGAGGACTTACAGTGGAGGGGTGTGTTTGTGCCTGGGTGAGTGTCCCACCAATCCATAACCTCTTGCAGTTCTGCAGCAGTGGCCAGTAAATATTTATTGAAAAAAGAGTGAATAAATGAATGAATCTTGAATAGATAGCTACAGATACAGTTGTATTAATAATATTAGCATAAAGGTAATAGAGCAGATGCTATGGAAATTTAGAAAATTTATTATGTTCCATGAGTCCTTGGTGTTCTCAAGGAAGAATTCTATGTTAAAGAACTTAGGTTAGAAAAGCATAGAAACTGCAGAACAGTCCAAAGTATATATTCCAGTCTTGCCATGTTCTTTTCCCTTAATATGCAAGTTCCTGGCTACACACATAATGACAAAGTCTCTATGTAGGAGGGTTGGAATTTTCCCTCCTATGTGGACAGCACAGGATGTCAGCACCAATTTATGGTGGGCTTTTCCATTATGAGGAGGGAGGAACAAAGCAGGAATAGTTGGATAAAATGTACAAACTAGTGCATGAAACAAAGAAGTCCCCAGAGATAAAAATATCAGACTTAAGGGTGTAGTTTCCCCTACAGGTTACTTCTCCCATGTGTTATCACCAATTTGATTTTGATAATCTGAGAACTAGGTATAAATTGGAAGGGTTTAAACGAGGAAGGAACAAAAAACAAAAAACAAAAAACAAATAGCTACACAACCTCTACCAAGAATCCATAGCAATTTGAAAAAAAGAAAAAAAGTTTAAATGTTTGGAGCTCCATCTTTTGGTCACGAAAAAGGATAGAATTGTAATGACTTTAATCATAAAAGCTAAAATGAATAGACAGGAACTGTGTTAAATGTATTACTTTTATTATTTAATTTATCTGTTTTGCTAAATAAACTACAAACTCCTGAACTCAGAAATTAAGGCTCTTCACGATCTGGCTGCAACTCCTTGTTTCATTCCTGTCCATGCATTTATTTTAACAAGCACATATTTGAGCCTACCAGGTAAACTGTACTGGGCTGGGCTCTGTGGGAAGTTGCAAACCCATCAGCCTTGGTACCTGCTTTCAAGGAGCAACTTGTTATTTCACAAGCCATCAAAAAACACCTTGGTTATTTTACATGTAGTGTAAACTGTATAAATAATATATGAATGATGCTTCTTTCCCCAACTTAAAACTTGGTAGATATGGCTAAATTTTTCTTTAACTGTCACCTGAGTCATAATCCTCTATTCTTCTCAGTGGTAACCATAATTGTATGTTTGTGGACCTTTCTGGGTATTATTTAAGCTGTGATATACATGTAAATGTGCACATAGAAGTTGTTTGGTACTTCTTGTGGGCTTAAGTAAGGGATGTGTGTATGTATGGGTGTGTTTTACACAAATAGTAAAACAACATACCACTGTATGCAATTGCTTTTTACCCTTGGCCATGCAACTTGGGAATTTACCTATGATGTTATATATATATCTAGTTTATTCCTCTTAATAGTGACAAAGTGTTCTATAATATTTAGCTTGTCTCCTTCTTAGGCTTGTTTGCAGAATTACAAACAGTGCTGTAATAAACATTCTTGTGTACATTGGCCATTTCTCTAGGAGACATACTGAGAAGTGGAATTGTTGGGCCTTATATCTATATATTTTTGGTTTGATAGATACTATCTATTGCCTTCTGAAGTGGCAATTGTAGTGAAAGGGCTCTCTGTCCACATTTCTTTGTATGTATCTGCCAAAACAATAAAATCAAATTTTTAATTTTTTGGTCTATTTGATAGCTAAGAAATGGTATTTTATTGTTGTTTTTACTTTTATTTCCCTGGTTGTTCATCCTTCTATGTTTATTGACCATTTCATCTTTTCTTCTGGGAATTACCTTTTATTCTTTCTGTGTTTATATCCTTTACCCATTTTTATTGGTTTATGTTTATGTTTGGTGTATAGAAATTCCTTGTATCTTCAGGATTATAGTTTGTTATATATGTGAACAATATTTTTTTCTGGATGATTGCTCCTTTTAAAAACATTTGCAAAGGTCCTATTTATAGTATGTAAGTTTTTTTATTTATCATCTAATTTATCAATCTTTTCCTGATATACATTCCTTATATATTCTTGGGCATATATATCCTTATATTTTGATGTATATTGTGGTAGGTGTGGTCAGATCCTCCCCTGTGTCCCCTTGGGCCCTACAACCATACACAGCTTTTTCAACTATGTGTGCAGACACATACATAAACTTTTTTCTTCTCGTCTGTTGGTACTTTAAAACTCTGCCTGTGTTCACTGAAAAACTTTTAGTGGAACAGTGGGTTCACAGCATATTTTTCAATATCTTTCTGTATCAAGTACAGTGTGCTAGGCACTATGATATAATGGGAAGAGACTTATAAAATAAAATAAATGTGTGAGGTATTTACATCTTAGGCAGGAATTCACATTTAAGAGAACAAATGAAAAGAAGAAACTTTTACAAAATGAGTTATAAGAGTAGAAAATTTATTTGTAGAAGTTATTAAATTGCTGAAGGCTACTGAGGAATGATAAGAATATGGTGTTGGCTAATCAGGAAAAATTCCAGGAACAGGTGAAGATAGAATCAAAATAAAGGTGTGATGGGTGATATTTGGCAGAGGACTGGGTTGGTGTGAAAAAATAGTGCAGAGTCAAAAACTAGCACGTTGTTATCCATGGGGATGCAGAGAGGATGTGTTCTGCTGTGGGAAGGCTCTGCCGGGAACATTTAATCAGGGGAAGGCAAACTGGGAGGCAAGTGACGTTGGACACAGGAGCTCTACTGGACTAGTCTTTTGACAGCTCTTTGCTTCCTCTTGGCACTTCCTTCCCACCCATCCTTTGCCTTGTGCAGTCATCCTGTATCTCACTGAGCTCCCACTTAGGTACATGCTCATTCAGGTGGAGATGATGATGATGATGATAAGATTTGGAAAGAGCATTTGGAGGGTAGGGTGGGAAGAGAAGAGAGGAAAAGGTTTTCTAATTAAGATACAAATGTGAGCAAAGGTACAGGTGTGAAGGTTTATGGACAACTTGAGGAAAAGTCAATGGTTTCATCTGGCAAGAGCAGTAGTGTTCCTAGGGCTTTTATGAGAACCTCTTGTTAGTAAAAAAAATCAATAGGCACCTTGTCTTGCCAATGGGTTTCAGCCCCAGGCAAGTTCACTATGGATTCAGTGATAGCAAGGAACAACAATGCAACGTTCTTGGAGTGAAAGGGTTATTATACCCAACTTTATTTCCACGGTGGCACATCAACCACTAGAATCCTTTCCATTCTGAGCGAGTCTGCATGCAGCAAGCCAGTCTCGGCCTCTGGGCCTCTCTGCCTCCACAGCTGTCTCAGTCTCTGTCCTTGGTGCTGCCACTACTCCACCTTCTGCTCTCCTGCAGCCATGCAGCAGCTGTGCCACCATGTCACTGCCCAGAGCACTGGGCGGAGCTCTTTATATAGAGTCAATAGCAATGTATTACGCACATGTGTGTAGTGAGCTAGCCGACCAGGGCCAGGTGAGAATTCTGGCCACAGGAACCTTCACTTTATCCATAGCCCTACACAATAGTGAATGCATTAGTAACTTTTGATTGAGAAATTACACAATGATAAAATATTACTTTAAATTAATAGTGTTTTAGAATAAGGTACATATACTTATAGTAGAAATTTATTTACTGTACAGATAATAATTTGAATTATATAGAATCACAGACCCCTTTACATATTAATGTAGTACCACCCAAGTCCTTTGTTCACAGGTTGGCTTCCACTGGGCTAGCATAGGGTTTCTGTAGGAAGGGTCATTCTGTGACAGATTCATTCATTCATTCAACATTTATTTAACATCTACTAAGTGCAAGGTGCTTTTTAGGCTTTGGAAAAAACACCTGTAAAAGAAACAAAGAGTTCCTGTCAGGGAGCTTATATACTAGTGGGAAGAGCCAGACAATTAAAAAAACACCACAGAAATAACTATAAAATTTAAGTGGTGTTAAGTCTTATGGAGAATAGAGAGTGCCTGAGTAGGCTGGGGGGAATGTTACTTAAATAGGTTGGAGAGAGAAGAGCTCTCCAGTATAATGATATCTGAATATTTGAGTAAGTCAGAGAGAGCCATTCATTCTCAGGGAGAGAGTCCTCAGGTCAAGGGAACTGCTGTTACAAAGCTCCATAGGTGGTAATGGGTTTATTATCTTTGAATAACAGCAAGAAGACTGGTGTTCTTAGAGTAGGGTTAGAGAGATGGAGGATTGTGGTAGAAGATGAGCTCAGAGGCGTAGTGGGTAGCCAGCCACATCATATAGGGTCTTGCATGCCATTCTAATGCTTTGAATTTTACCCTAAGTGAGATAGAAAGAAGCCATTGGAGGACTAAAATTAAAAGAGTGACGTAGTCTGACTCCCTTTTTAAAAGTATCACCATGGCTGTTTATAAAATAATTTATTAGGTAAGTATTGAAGCAGGAAACCAACCATAGAATCTAGGGCCGAGATCAGTTGTCAAATGCTTCTGACTGGTTGAATAAGATAAAGACTGAGGACCTAACCCTTGGATTTGACAATAGGAGGTTACTAAAGAGTGTGTACTCAGGTAGGTAGGTAATAAAAGCCTTTGAAGATTTTATAGGGACATGATATTAACATTGTAATTTATGAAAATCTGTCTTTTGGTAGCAGTAAATGGGAGGGTTAGATTAAATGAAAAAGTGGAGGATAAGAGACATTTTAGGTGCCCATCTTATTGAAAGATTATAAGGGTAGCAAGGTGGGAATGGAAACGGCATTTCAGAGTCTGAATTGAAAGAACTAGACAATTGAAGGGATATAGATAAGAGAAACAGAAGAGTCAAAAGTAAATTTTTAAATATTATATGACTCAGATAATTGGAGTTCAGTAAACAGAAATGGGAAAGTCAGGAACAGAAGATGACGCCTTTAAATTTGTATATTATGACTTCGAAGTTCTAGGCATCTAGGTTGGTCCTTGATACTCACCTTCAAATTATTTTTCTACGATCCTCTATCAGCGGTCCTCCCTGCAGAGGCACCTGGAAAACCACGACCTTCTGACTGGCAGAAAATCAGTTCACATCTTGGGGGGCCTTGACAACCAGAGCCCATGCTTATTCCTAGAGTAAACCTTTGTTATTTTACTCTGTAGTCTGTATTGATGATCTACGCAGAATAAGAGGCTCACAAAAAATTGCTTGTTTTCCCTTATGTGCTAACTTAAGTTGTCTGTGGTAACTTTTGGTGAAGACATCCTTTTGATGGAAATGTAAGTCCAGAATATAGAAGAGAGATAAAAGTTGAAGATTGAAGTGTGGGAGGCATTTGCTTTCAAAAATTCTTTTGAAAATTGAAAAAAGGAAACCGAAGAGGTTAAAAAAAAGCTATCAAGAAAATTCCTCAAAAAGAAAACTTTGTTCAGTCAATCATCTTGATGGACCATATTGTACTGGACAATAAAACTCAGAGCATGCTGAGGGTGGACTAGGGTGATGTTGAGTCAAATAAACAAGAATTTTTATGAGATTTCAAGGAGCAGTCTGGAAAGAGTGTGAGGAAGTCCAGGGACTGGGAAAAAATGGGAAAGGTTAGAGTGGGAGTGGGACAGGAGCTAGGATCCCAGAGGAGATGACCAATGACAATTTCCTGATTGTGGGTATGGCTTTGGACTTTTAAGAACACAGCACCTTTTAAGCATCAAATCTCTTTCACTTGAGGATAATGTGATATATCATCAGTTTAACAAAAACTTTTCAGGAGAAAATACGACAATATATTAAATGTACAGATTGAAAATATATCAAAATTTCAAACACATTAAAATTAGTAAAATGTATCTTTGAATAGCAGAAATACTGAATTCAGTTTTAAATCTTTTGCTATGCTATGCTGTGATATTGAACACCCTCTTATCTCCTGTTATTGAAACTTCAGTAAAGATGTAAGATCACAGCTATGGTGTGATTAGATCTTATGAGATTAGTGTTCTGGAGAAATTAGTGTTTTGGGATGGATTCCATGTTGAGGAAAGCTTAGGAAACACTCATAAAATGACACTTGAAAATTCAGCAGCAGAAGGAAATCTGAGGAAGTGACATAGTAACGTAAGCTCCTTTAGAATTTGTGAAGATATTAGGGATGAGGTAGGGGATGGTGGTTTTCCCTCAGCTGCAGCATAAGGATTCTTTCCATTTTGATTTACATAATTAAAAATCTGTGGCAATGGAAGAGGGTGGTGACTAATTTGGGAACATCCAGCTTGTAAACATATGGATCACAACACATTTGAGGAAAAGAAGAGAAATGGCGATGAAGTGCCATCAAAGAGGTAGAAGAAAATAATTGCAGATTATTTCTAAAACTTGGATGTCTACATTGGTTATGATGACATTGAGTCTGTTGTCTCTTAAAAGTTGCTCCAGTACTGTAATGCAATGACCTAGCAATCTTTTTTTTTGTAAGGGGTTAATTACTCCAAAAGTAGCCTTTACTTTCAACTCAGGATAATGTTAACTTTGTGCTTTTTTTTTTTTTGGTATCATTAATCTACAATTACATGAAGAACATTATGTTTACTAGGCTCTCCCCTACACCAAGTCCCCCCCACAAACCCCATTACAGTCACTGTCTATCAGTGTAGTAAGATGCTGTAGAATCACTACTTGTCTTCTCTGTGTTGCACAGCCCTCCCTGTGCCCCACCCTCACATTATACATGCTAATCGTAATGCCCCCTTTCTTTTTCCCCACCCTTACCCCTCCCTTCCCACCCATCCTCCCCAGTCCCTTTCCCTTTGGTAACTGTTGGTCCATTCTTGGGTTCTGTGATTCTGCTGCTGTTTGTTTCCTTTAGTTTTTCTTTCATATGAGTGAAATCATTTGGTACTTGTCTTTCTCCACCTGACTTATTTCACTGAGCATAATACCCTCTAGCTCCATCCATGTTGTTACAAATGGTAGGATTTATTTTCTTCTTATGGCTGAATAATATTCCATTGTGTATATGTACCACATCTTCTTTATCCATTCATCTACTGATGGACACAGGTTGCTTCCATTTCTTGGCTATTGTAAGTAGTGCTGCCATAAACATAGGGGTTCATCAGTCTTTTTCAAACTGGGCTGCTGTATTCTTAGGGTAAATTCCTAGAAGTGGAATTCCTGGGTCAAATGGTATTTCTATTTTGAGGTTTTCGAGGAACCTCCATATTGCTTTCCACAATGGTTGAACTAATTTACATTCCCACCAACAGTGTAGGAGGGTTCCCCTTTTCTTCACAACCTCACCAACATTTGTTGTTGTTTGTCTTTTGCATGGTGGCAATCTTTACTGGTGTGAGATGATATCTCATTGTGGTTTTAATTTGCATTTCTCTGATGATTAGTGATGTGAAGCATCTTTTCATGTGTCTATTGACCATCTGAATTTCTTCTTTGGAGAACTGTCTTTTCAGCTCCTCTGTCCATTTTTTAATTGGATAATTTGCTTTTTGTTTGTTGAGGTGTGTGAGCTCTTTATATATTTTGGATGTCAACCTTTTATCGATCTGTCATTTATGAATATATTCTCCCATACTGTGGGATGCCTTTTTGTTCTATTGATGGGGTCCTTTGCTGTACACAAGCTTTTCAGCTTGATATAGTACCATTTGTTCATTTTTGCTTTTGTTTCCCTTGCCTGGGGAGATATGTTCATGAAGAAGTCGCTCATGTTTATGTCCAAGAGATTTTTGCCTATGATTTTTTCTAACAGTTTTATGGTTTCATGACTTACATTCAGGTCTTTGATCCATTTTGAATTTACTTTTGTGAATGGGGTTAGACAATGGTCCATTTTCATTCTCTTACATGCAGCTGTCCAGTTTTGCCAGCACCAACTGTTGAAGAGGCTGTCATTTCCCCATTGTATGTCCATGGCTCCTTTATTGTATGTTAATTGACCATATATGTTTGGGTTAATGTCTGGAGTCTCTATTCTGTTCCACTTGTCTGTGGCTCTGTTCTTGTGCCAATACCAAATTGTCTTGATTACTGTGGCTTTGTAGTAGAGCTTGAAGTTGGGGAGCAAGATCCCCCCAACTTTATTCTTCTTTCTCAGGATTGCTTTGGCTATTCGGGGTCTTTGGTGGTTCCATATGAATTTTTGAACTATTTGTTCCAGTTCATTGAAGAATGCTGTTGGTAATTTGATAGGGATTGCATTGAATCTGTATATTGCTTTGGGCAGGATGGCCATTTTGACAATATTAATTCTTCCTACCCAAGAGCATGGGATGAGTTTCCATTTATTAGTGTCTTCTTTAATTCCTCTTAAGAGTGTCCTGTAGTTTTCAGGGTATAGGTCTTTCATTTCCTTGGTTAGGTTTATTCCTATGTATTTTATTCTTTTTGATGCAACTGTGAATGGAATTGTTTTCCTGATTTCTCTTTCTATTAGTTCATTGTTAGTGTATAGGAAAGCCACAGATTTCTGTGTATTAATTTTGTATCCTGCAACTTTGCTGAATTCCGATGTTAGTTCTAGTAGTTTTGGAGTGGAATCTTTAGGGTTTTTTAATGTGCAATATCATGTCATCTGCAAATAGTGACAGTTTAACTTCTTCTTTACCAATCTGGATTCCTTATTTTTATTTGTTTTGTATAATTGCTGGCTAAGACCTCCAGTACTATGTTGAATAACAGTGGGGAGAGTTGGCATCCCTGTCTTGTTCCCAATCTCAGCTGAAAAGCTTTCAGCTTCTCGCTGTTCAGTATGATGTTGGCTGTGGGTTTATCATATATAGCCTTTATTATGTTGAGGTACTTGCCCTCTATACCCATTTTGTTGAGAGTTTTTATCATGAATGGATGTTGAATTTTGTCAAATGCTTTTTCAGCATCTATGGAGATGATCATGTGGTTTTTGTCCTTCTTTTTGTTGATGTGGTGGATGATGTTGATGGATTTTCGAATGTTGTACTATCCTTGCATCCCTGAGATGAATCTCACTTGGTCATGGTGTATGATCCTTTTGATGTATTTTTAAATTCTGTTTGCTAATATTTTGTTGAGTGTTTTTGCATCTCGTTCATCAGGGATATTGGTCTAGTTTTCTTTTTTAGTGGGGTCTTTGCTTGGTTTGGTATTAGGGTGATGTTTGCTTCATAGAATGAGTTTAGGAGTATTCCCTCCTCTTCTATTTTTTGGAAAACTTTAAGGAGAATGGGTATTATGTCTTCTCTGTATGTCTAATAAAATTCTGAGGTAAATCCATCTGACCTGGGGGTTTTGTTCTTGGGTAGTTTTTTGATTACCAGTTCAATTTCATTGCTGGTAATTGGTTTGTTTAGTAACTTTGTGCTTTTTGGTGATGAAATGGGTGTGAGTCTCCTTTATCTTCCATGTAAGCCTGACCAGATCACAAATTTCCAAAGTGACCAAATTGTGTGGAAGTTGGAAGAAAAGTTCAACTATGTGCTTACTGAGTGAAGGACAGTCGTCATTTCATTCTGTGACACTATGTAAACGTAAACCTGTTGGGTATGTCTTTCAGAACTACTATGGAGTTCACTCTGATTGTACAGTAATGTATGTGTGCATGTGAGTGTGTGTGTTGTCTCTCTTAAGACTATTCTCTTTGAAACTGTACACCCAGGGTAAGTTATGGATGGGTAGTATTAATTTATGCCAACTTAATGAGTGTACTAGAATGAACCTTTCTCATCAGCAAGGCTCTCCCCATTTCTTAATTCTTCTTCTGCTAGACAGCAAGGGACATTAGGATATAGAGATCTTTGAGTTTGAAAAAGAGCCCCATGTCACACAATAAAATGATAGTTTTATAAGACTGAACAATATATGGTATAAATGATTCCTTGGTTCAGAAATACATAAAATGTTAATATGTACTTATTTTTACATAAATACAGTTGTATACTTAGTTGGAAATTATTGAAGACTGTATATAATACAACATGTGCCTCAATATACTGCACATTCAAATGCAAGAAACATTAGCTGAACTAAACTTTCGGTGTTGTCAATTTATTGTTTAAATTCTCTGTGAAATTCAGATGATTATTGCTATTTTCAGTTGCAAACAAATCAAATAAATTTTCTTTTTTTCAAATATGGAGTTTCATATCATGTCATATTTAATCTTTATCTTCATATTAAACTACAAAGAACTTCAAATGTTTATCAAATATATCATGTTTCTATCATTAACATCGAATCAGTTTATGTATCAAAAGTTAAGGAGTTTTCAAGTACTTACTACAGAAAAAAGCATATTGCTCTAGTAACAAGGAGCTTCAGGTATTTGCTTTGTAGATTCAGGATAGATTTAAGTTGTTCTGGGATATAAATTTGAACTAATGGGTATTCTTAACTATTTTAGTTGTAGCAACTTGACTTTCATTTTGCATACGTAATAAGGGTAACTGATGAGTCAGACTAGCATCTTTCATCTGCAGCTTACTAAATACTTTGTAAACATTAATTAAACATCACAACACACCTTGGGGGAAAGGTATTATTGTCCTTTTATGGGGAGACAGATATAGGAGGCTTAGGTAAGGCAAATAATGAATATATGGTACAGTCCTATAGGAAAAGGTGCCAATAATGCTTCTTCCTGTGTACAGAGAGAAGCATAGATGTAATTACTACAAAATAATCAAAGTTTATGGGGGAATGTGAGTTGCAGGTGGCCCAGAAGTATTTGTGAAATTTATTTTGCATATTAGGTATTAAACTGAAGCTCCTAGTTAGAATAGTGTGTATTATCCAGTACCCAAAGTTTTCCTTTTCCTGATGAAGTGGAAAACCAGATTAGGATTACTGCCATGTGCTTAAAATTAGTAACTCAAGTGGAATTATATGATCTGGGTGTTCTAAGCACAACCCTGACTTCTAATGAGCTGATTTGTTTCTCCCATAGTAGATTGTATGATTTAATTTATGGTTTGAGAATTAAATCACCATATCTATTATGACTGATTTTAAAGCTTTGCTTATATATCCCAAAATGAAGTGGATATTGAATGATTATCAGGTAATTTGGATGTTCAGCGAGCCAGCATATCAGTTGTAAATTTCATTCAATTACTTTTATACATATATAATGAAAAAGAATACATAAGATAGAATTTTATTTTATTTCTTTCATAAGGGAAAGTGAAGAGAGATACTCCTTATTTGATGGTGCTTCTAAAGGACCCGGGCTCTTTCTTTTTTCCCTACCATCCATGGTTTATCATTTCTATCCCCAAGGTTCTTATGGTCAATGATGCTAGTGTTCCAGACATGAATACATATTTCAGGCAGAAAGCAAGAAGAACAAAAAGACATACTCGAGCTGTCTTTCTTAAGGAGCTTTCTCTAAGGGCCCACTTACCATTCCTCAACCATCCCTAGATGCAGGAGAGGTTAGTACATGCAGCCATTTAGTTGGACACATCACTACTTAGAATAAAATCAAAGTTATATTATTAGGGATAAAGAAGGGAATAGATGTCGGATAGGTGATTAGTAGTTTTGGCTATAGTGAGAAACCAAAATCAATAATTAGAGCAAAAAAGAATCCTTTTCGACAGTGATTTATATGGGTGGCCTTTTGTCTTGCTAATATTGACTGAACAACTGACACAGTTCCACTGCATTTCATGATCTGGAGGCACCACCGTTAAGAATATATAGGTGTCAGGGGCAAGAAAATAACTGAACCAACTAGTGTGCCAGCAGAATTGTTCGGATATGTTCTTGCTGTATTCTTCCCAACCCTACTTTTGGTTGTGAACATAAGTCTTAAGTTGCTGGTGTGCTTACAGCTCAGCTGCTGTTGGTCATACTTAGGGAGAGCTAAGACAATGTAAATCTCTTTTCAATGTTTGATTTCAATAATCTGGAATACAGAGCCACTTTCCTTTTGTGCAACTTTACATACTGTGCTGTTTGTGTCTGTCTGTGTGATCTTTAAGTTCACCTACTTCCGCACTTCCCAGGCAATGACTGGGAGGAGTTTGAAAGCATAGGTGGTGGCTAACTTGCTTGAAAGGATTATTTCACGGAACAAAATTCAAAATCACTAAAAGATGTGGACATCCAGTAGTAATATTTTGTGTGTGAAAATGCTTAAGATCTATTCTCGGCAAATTTCAACTATACAATACAGTATTATCAACAATAGTCACCATGCTATCTATACATTAGCTACTTAGAAATTTTTCACCTTATAAATGAAAGTTTATACCCTTTACCAACTTCTCTCCAATTTTACCACCTCCCCCAGCCTCTGGCAACCACTATTCTACTCTTTATTTCTATGAATTCAACTTTTTTAATAAAAAGATTCCACATATAAATGATACCATTCTGTCTGGTTTATTTTACTTTGTTTTTCTTGTCTGGCTTATTTTACTATGCATAATGCCCTGAAGGTCCATCCAAATGTCAGGATTTCAAGTTTTTAAAAGGCTGAATAGAATTCCATTATATGTGTATAAAATTGTATGTCATCTCAAACCATTATTTATATATAACATTTTTTTATCCATTCATCTGTTGTTTTTATATCTTGGCTCTGTGATGAATGTGGGAGTACAGATTTTCCCACAAGATAATTTCATTTCTTAGTTTTATACTCAGAACTGGGTTTACTGGATCATATGGTAGTTCCATTTTTAATTTCTTGAGGAACCTCCATACCGTTTTCCTTAGTGGCTGTACCAATTTACATTCCCACCAGCAGTGTACCAGGTTTCCCTTTTCTCCACATCCTCCACAGCATTTTTTATCTGTTGTCTTTTAAAAATAGACATCCCCCCTTTTTTAACTTGATTAAGGAGTAATTTATGAATAACATTAAAACAGTTAAAGTATACATTGTGATGATTTGATATATGTATATATTGTCAGAGGATTCCTCCCATCTAGTTAATTAACACATCCATCATCTCATATTATTATTATTATTATTATTATTATTATTATTATTATTTGGTGAGAACATTTAACTCTACTTAGCAAATTTTGATTATACAATGCAGTGTTATGAACTGTATTTACCTTGTTATACATATATCCTCAGACCTTTCATCTTTTCTGTAAGTTTGAATCCTTTTACCAACCTCTCCCCATTTCCCCTACTTCCCAGCCCCTGGCAATCACTATTCTACTCTCTATATCTATGAGTTCACCTTTTTTTTTTTTTAGATTCTACATGTAAATAATACCATGAAATATTTGTCTTTCTCTGTTTGGCTTTTTTCACTTAGCATATTACTGTCAAGGTCTGTCCATATTGTCACAAATGGCAGTATTTCCTTCTCATGGTTGAATAAAATTCCATTTTATGTGTATATGTGTATATATACATATATATATATAATATCTGATTTATTCATCAATTCATTGAGAGATACTAAGGTTTTTTCCATATCTTAGCAATTATAAATAATGCTGCAATAAATATGAAAGTGAAGGTCTCTCTTTTATATTGTTACCAAATTCTTTGGATATATACTCAGAAGTGGAATTGCTGTATTATATGATGGTTCTAGTTTTAATTTTTTGAGGCGCCTCCAAATTGTTTTCTGTAATGACTGCAACAGTTTACATTCCTACTAATAGTGCACAATCTCTTTTCTCCACATTTTCACTACCACTTGTTAGTTCATCTTTTTGATGTTAGCCATTTTAAGAGGTGTGAGATGATATCTTATTGTGGTTTTGATTTGCATTTCCCTGATGATTAGTGATGTTGAGCTCTTTTCCATGTATCTGTTGGCATTTGTATGCCTTGGAGAAAATGTCTATCTGCTCCTCTGCCCATTTTTAAATTGTTTGTCAATTTTTTTACTGCAAAGTTGTGTGAGATAGTTATGTATTTTGTATACTAATGCCTTATCGGATATATGGTTTGCAAATACTTTCTCCCATTCCATAGGTTGCCTTTTCATTTTGTTAGTGGTTTCCTTTGCTGTGCAGAAACTTCTTATTTTGATGTAATCCCACTTAAATTTTATAAAATTTGCTTTTGGTTTCAAAGCCAACAAATTATTGCTGGGACTGTGTTGAGCTCACCCTCCATATTTTCTTTCAGGAATTTTATAGTTTCAGTTCATAATTTAAGTCTTTAATCCATTTTGAGTTGGTTTTTGTGCATGGTGTACACTAGTGGTCCAGTTTCATTCTTTGCATGTGGCCATCCAGTTTCCCCAACACCATTTATTGAAGAGACTATCCCTGCATATATTCTTGTCTCCTTTGTCATAAATTAATTGACTACATGTGTACAGGCTTATTTATGGGTTTCTCTCTTCTGTTCCATTGATTTGTGTGTCTGTTTTTATGCCAATATCATATTGTTATGATTATTATAGTTTGGTAATATAGTTTGAAATCAGTAAGTGTGATGCCCCTAGCTTTATTCTTTCTCAAGATTGCTTTGGCTATTTGGGATCTTTAGAAGTTCCACACGGATTTTAAGATGATTTTTTCTGTGTCTGAAAAATGCCATTGGAATTGCATTGACTCTGCAGATCACTTTGGGTAGTATGGATACTTAATCTATGAGCATGGAATATCTTTATGTCTTTTATGTCTTCTTTGATTTCTTTCATCATTTCCTTATAGATTTCAGTGTACAGATTGCTTGCCTCCTTGGTTAACTTTATTTCTAAGTATTTTATTCTTTTTCATGCAACTGAAAATGAGATTGTTTTCTTAACTTATCTTTGATAGTTTTTTGGTGTACTGAAATGCAAACTGAATTTTGTATGTTGCAACTTTGCTGAATTTATTTATAATAGACACCCTAATAAGTGTGAGGTGATATCACATTCTGGTTTTGATTTGCATTTCCCTGATGATTAGTGATGTTGAGTACCTTTCACTTACCTATTAGCTACTTTATGTCTTCTCTGGGAAAATATTTATTCAGTTTTTAAATCGGGTATTTATTTTTTGCTGTTGAGCTGTATGAGCCAGTTGTGATTCTTTGTAATTGGATATGACCTTTAACAATTAAGTGATTAAGTCCATATTTGATCTAAACATACAGTCAGGTGGACTTTGATTTAAGATGATAGGGTGGTTTAGAGATATATTCTGAAATAATGCATAGTTAAGTGCTTGACAACTATTAAGAGCTTTGTTATTTTACATTGAGTGCCACTTGGTGTTCCACAGCTTCATCTATTATGGAAACAGATAAATGGCAAATGAAACTTAGAAGTTTATTCACAGGGCAAAAGAGGGCAGTTAAAGTTGGGTTAAGAATGATATTTGGCAATCAGGGTCCCTCTAGTGGTAGTCAGCGTAAATACTTAGGCACCTACAAATAGTATGATGTATCCTACATATTTGTGGTGGTGACTTAGAGTTTAGACAGTCACTCCTCTTTTATTTTAAAATTTGAATATGGCAGGGTTATTGATGGGTGAGGGCTCACTAAAACTTCTTATCTGTTGTTTTCTTAATGTAGATTTGGGGTCTTGTGGATCCTTGTTTGAATGATCCTGGTCTCCTTTTTATCTGTGCGTGTGGACTTCCATATTCTTCTTGTCCAGAAGCCACAACCAGTCAACTTTCAGGATGCTCACTTTGTTGAAGTTTTAAGGGTCTCCAAAAACAATGCCTCTGCTGTTACTTCCTTGGTTTGGAACATAATTAAAGCTAGATAATAGAGTCAGGCAGGTGGAAATAAAAATGTGGCTCAGTTTTGTGGTAGTTATGGGTTTCCTATCACTGCACTTAGAAATAGGTAGCTTTTTCTCCTGGCTGCCTGTAGGTCTTGCTCTTCAGGACTGTCCCTTTTACCTAAGGTGGTATAATTTATTGTCCAAACCAAGACAATTTTGAGAGTTAATGTGAAAACTAGTAGAATGAAATGTCAGGACTGTTCTGGGGGAAAACTATGTCATAAAGTCACTGACTTTTATCTCATGACAACATTCAAAGCAGAAAGCATACCCTCTTCAGACAGGCAAACCTGAGAGAAAGGGGAGGAAGCCTAGCATATGCAGTTCTCCCTAACATACCAGTCAGATAAATCAGTTCTTCCCAAACCAGAGAGAAGGGAGGGATGGCCCTGGAAACCACTTGTGCTCAGGGAAAATCCTTCTTCCTAGAATCCATAGAGGAAAGGAGATCTTTCCCATTTGACTTGCCTCTAATATTTTCACAATCAGAAAAGGGACAGAGTGGGGTGCTCTAAGAATAGGTTCCAAGGAATGGTATGCAAGAGCTTATTGTTAGTGTTGTTTCTCATCACTTTCAGTGATGCCTGGAAGATTGAAACAGGCCATGTTCATAGTATTTACACTGTGGCTTGATTTTCAGACTACAAATAACAGCCTTCTTTCCTCTCTTTTGGTACAGCTGGCTTTTAAAAATCCATCAGCACACCACTTGGCCCTGGACTAGAGTTTTATTTCCCTGGGTTTGGATTGATATTTCCCCCTGCCTCCATCATCTAGTGGAGATGTTCATGGTATGTGATGGAAGGCACACTTCTCACTGCCATGAAAAATCTCTGTGCTCTGCACCATCTGTATGCCTCTCAGGACTGTATCCATTGGGCCTGTTCCCCATTGCCTAAGCAGCTGCAGTGCCTTCTGAATTCAGTCCTTTGTCCTGCAAGAACCAAGGAGCCTAAGGATGGGTTTTCCATTTGGCACGGGGACTGGCCATATTGAGTAAGAATCATATTCATATTAGATTAAAAAACTTAAAATTTCAATCTTTCAAGTTTGAGGCCTGTTTTTTAAACATGGGTTTTTCAGATGTATCTTGGCCTCCCTCTAGTGGTTACTAAGCCAAGGTGAACCAAAACCTGGGGCATCAAGTTCATTTCTTTGAATCAAGAATAGGGTTTTGAACATTTAAGCCTGATTTAAATGGCTGGAAAGCACGTAATTAATATCAAGTTATGAAATTTCTTAGAGACTCAGGTTAATATGCATTTGTTGTTCCTATTGTTTGGGTTTTGTTTTTGTTTCTTGAACTTTTCTTGTGTTTTTGGTGGTAGGTGTGTATATGTGTATGTTTGTGTTCTTTCCAATAAAATACAGGGCCCTATGTCCAGTTATAAATTTTAAGCTTGATTCTTTATGCAATATCTTCTGGTACAAATTCTAGGAATAATAATTCACTAATACATTTTCTTTTTTTCTGAAACAGATTACTCTATTTTTTCTTGGTAGAAATTAATATATTATATAAAAAAATTAAATCTGAATCTGATAAAACCCTAGATCTAAAGACCAATTTATAGGGAATTCAGAGGCTAGAAGAACATGTTAGAATACACTGAGAAGGCGTAATCAATCAAAGTATGAGAAATTCTACAGGACATTCAAGCACAATTTTCAACAAGTAAGTTGCAAGAGGGAAAAAAAGAGGTAAAGTGGAACCTGAAATGTAAAAGAGACTTAAAATACTATCATCATTTATTATATTTGACCTTTATTTGGGTCCTGATTAAAATAAGCATGATGAAAAAACATGTTTGTAAGCTTAATGAGACAATTAAATAGCTGACACTATAGGAATTGTTTTTAGATGTGATACAATATTTTAGTTATGTTTAAAGGCAGGTTACTATTTTATAGAGATTCACACTGAAATATTATAAATGAAATCATGTGATTCCTGGGATTTGTTTCAAAATAGTCAGGGGAAGGGAATGGATGGAGAAATAAATAGGGCAGAATTGGTCATGGGCTTACGTTTTTTGGTACTGGATGGATACCTGGGTATTCATTATACATTTTATCTACTTTTGAGTATATTTGAAGTTCTCTATAATAAAGCATTAAAAATATCAATAAGTTGGTTACAGTGCCTTTAATAACAGCTATGTAAATGAATACAGCCTGTCTTTATCATATAACTAAACACCATTATTTTATGGACTACTAAAACAATTTTGCTTACCCTGCTCAACCCAAGCCAAGCTCACTTTGGACTTCATTTTGTGCTGGAGGTATGTCCTAACGTTACAGCAGCTTTGAGAGGTCTGGCTCAGTCCAAAGTGAGCCTTGATTTGTTGGACCACAAAGAAATTGGATCAGGTTTATCCAGACTTTAATTCTAATCTAAATCAAAGATCTTAGATTAAAGGTCAAGGTTTCTTGGGGAAGGCACCATGGAATAAACTCTAATTACCCAATTCCTCGAGATTAAATCTGGATCAATTTAAGGATAAGTAAGCATACCTTTCACATGGCAGGCATTTTAGAATAGTGACAGGTTGGAGTAGTGACAAATAATAAGACATTGACTGACTCTGAGGTTCATATTCTGCTTAGCTTCAGGTTTTACTACTTCTCATATAGAAACCCTCTCCTTAAAAGTCTCCCCTCCTCCACCCACCTACCCTTAACTCAGTACATGTGGATAGCCATTCCTCTACTTGTTCTAAGGAGGCTGAGTACAGCTTTCCTACTTAGTGTCTCCCTGAATTCTTGTTCTGAAGCCCTTGCAGATTCAGGATGCATCTGCCACTGCCATCACTATCTTTTTCTGATGTAATGTTTCTTTTCCTTATGCACAAGCACAGAAGATTGGATCTCCCTGCACTCTGATTCAGTCTGAAATAAGGCATGATCCTTTGCAGATTTTAAATCAAATTATTTCCCCTTCGAAACTCCAAGATAAGCCCAGACCACTTATTGATCTCCCATATATGTATTTTATCATTCATTAAACAAATAGCTATTGAGTACCTAATATATGCTCTGCTCAAGGATAGGCATTGCTTACAGAAGGGTAAGCAAAAAAAGACTATAGTCCCTATAAATTGAGTTTACAGACTAATGAGTTTTAACAATCCAAGATAAGACTAATTTCTAACAAGTCCTCACTGAAGGTAGAAAGATGAAGGAAGGGGAGCAGTACATAGACAATAAGTTACAACTTCTGCACCACACCAGGCTGGCTCCTTGCCTCAGTCTCTCTTAGCCTAATTCCATTCATCGAGGGGCAGCTTTGTTTCCCACCCCTGGAATAATTCTGGACTGCTACATGACTCAGAATCCAGGACAGACTAACTAAGAATCCAGAGACAGAATATTTTTCTAACAAACTCATTTAAGTCTGCTTCCTCACATTCTCATTTCTTGCCAGAATTAACCTCTTCCCTGGAAACTTTGTGAAAATAGAATTTCAAGACAGAATGGTTACAGTTTTATAAGTTAGAATAAAAGAAAAGAATGTGGAGACAGATTTCAACCTTTCATAAGAAAGAATTTTCCAACAAATTTTGTTGTCTAAAATGAAAGAAGTCATCTTGTGAAGTTATTCTTGTAAACAGGCAAGATGACTATTGTCAAAGATGTAGAAGAGAAATTTTTCAGTGGGTGGGAGTTTATAATTAGATAGGCAAAGCTCCTGTTTAATTGGTAACATCTGATTCTTTGAATGATGAAATTGGGAATGATAAGGCACTGTAACATCTAGCAAGGAGAGGAATTTCAGGGTGGAGATATCTTGTCCGCGCTCCTAAAATAATACAATATACCCTCAGTTTATATATAAGATGGATGTATACAAAAGTTTAGGCATCAGGATAATCATATGTATCAGTAGATGGATACTGGCCCTAGATTGCCAGAGCAGTGGTGAAACCGTTTGCCACAGGTCCTATATTCTCAGAAGAGACTTGAGGAGATTCTTCACTAAGAGCAGTTTCTATTGCAGTTCCCAAAGTTCTGTTCTCCAGTGAGAGGCCCTAAAACATCTAGGATGGTTTGAGTCATCCCTCCTCAAGAAGGGTATTGGCTCAATCTCAAGGAAACAGTAGTGGCTATATTGCCAGTCATAAGCTATGGCACACTAAATTTGATGTATTGTCACTGCTGACGTTTGGATTCTCCTGAAACACCACAACTACCATCACCATCAATCACTGTATTCATTAGATAAGCTAGATTATGCTGGGTAACAAACAATTGTGAAATTTAAATGGCTTATATCAATAAAATTCATTTCTTACTTTATACTACCTGCCTACAATTGTTGGTTGAAGTTCTGCTCAAGTGTCCTTCCTCTGGTATTCATGATGATGGACCAGCCATCATCTGAAATGCAGCCAATCATTGTGTTTGAGGGAAATACAGAGGTTGAGGGAAAGAGAGAATATGAAATTTGTGGTCTGGCTCTTTATTTATTTATTTATTTATTTACTTACTTATTTATTTATCTATCTATTTATTTATATTTTGGTGTAATTAATCTACAATTACATGAAGAACATTATGTTTACTAGGCTCCCTGTTCACCAAGTCCTCCACACATACCCCTTCACAGTCATTGTCCATCAGTGTACTGTAAGATGCTGTAAAATCACTACTTGTCTTCTCTGTTATAGAGCCCGCCCCGTACCCCCTCCACATTATACAGGCTAATTGTAATGTCCCCTTTCTTTTTTCTGCCATTATCCCTCCCTTCCCACCATCCTCCCCAGTCCCTTTCCCTTTGGTAACTGTTAGTCCATTCGTGGGTTCTTTGATTCTGCTGCTGTTTCGTTCCTTCAGTTTTTCTTTGCTCTTATACTCCACATATGAGTGAAATCATTTGGTACATGTCTTTCTCTGCCTGGCTTATTTCACTGAGCATAATACCCTCTATCTCCATCCATGTTGTGGCAAATAGTAGGATTTGTTTTCTTCTTATGGCTTAATAATATTCCATTGTGTATATGTACCACATCTTCTTTATTCATTCATCTACTGATGGACACTTAGGTTGCTTCCATTTCTTGGTTATTGTAAATAGTGCTGTGATAAACATAGGGGTGCATCTGTCTTTTTCAAACTGGGCTGCTGCATTCTTAGGGTAAATTCCTAGAAGTGGAATTCCTGGGTCAAATGGCATTTCTATTTTGAGCATTTTGAGGAACCTCCATACTGCTTTCCACAAATGGTTGAACTAATTTACATTCCCATCAATAGTGTAGGAGGGTCCCCCTTTCTCCACAACCTCGCCAACATTTGTTGTTGTTTGTCTTTTGGATGGTGGCGATGCTTACTGGTGTGAGGTAATATCTCATTGTGGTTTTAATTTGCATTTCTCTGAATACTAGTGACGTGGAGCATCTTTTCATGTGTCTATTGGCCATCTAAATTTCTTCTTTAAGAACTGTCTATTCAGCTCCTCTGCCCATTTTTTAATTGGATTATTTGTTTTTTGTTGTTGTTGAGGTGTGTGAGCTCTTTATATATTTTGGATGTCAACCCTTTATCGGATCTGTCATTTATGAATATATTCTCCCATACAGTAGAATACCTTTTTGTTCTATTGATGGTGTCCTTTGCTGTACAGAAGCTTTTCACCTTGATATAGTCCCACCTGTTCATTTTTGCTTTTGTTTCCCTTATCAGGGAGATACGTTCATGAAGAAGTCACTCATGTTTATGTTCATGAGATTTTTGCCTGTGTTTTTTTCTAAGAGTTTTATAGTTTTATGGCTTACATTCAGGTCTTTGATCCATTTAGAATTTACTCTTGTGTATGGGGTTAGACAGTGATCCAGTTTCATTCTCTTACATGTAGCTGTCCAGTTTTGCCAGCACCATCTGTTGAAGAGACTGTCATTTCCCCATTGTATGTCCATGGCTCCTTTATTGTATATTAATTGACCATATATGTTTGGGTTAATGTTTGGAGTCTCTATTCTGTCCACTTGTCTGTGGCTCTGTTCTTGTGCCACTACCAAGTTGTCTTGATTACTGTGGCTTTGTAGTAGAGCTTGAAGTTGGGGAGTGAGATCCCCCCAACTTTATTCTTCCTTCTCAGGATTGCTTTGGCTATTCGGGGTCTTTGGTGGTTCCATATGAATTTTTGAACTATTTGTTCCAGTTCATTGAAGAATGCTGTTGGTAATTTGATAGGGATTGCATTGAATCTGTATATTGCTTTGGGCAGGATGGCTATTTTGACGATATTAATTCTTCCTAGCCAGGAGCATGGGATGAGTTTCCATTTGCCAGTGTCCTCTTTAATTCCTCTTAAGAGTGTCTTGTAGTTTTCAGGGTATAGGTCTTTCACTTCCTTGGTTAGGTTTATTCCTAGGTATTTTATTCTTTTTGATGCTATTGTGAATGGAATTGTTTTCCTGATTACTCTTTCTATTAGTTCATTGTTAATGTATAGGAATGCCACAGATTTCTGTGTGTTAATTTTATATCCTGCAACTTTGCTGAATTCCAATATTAGTTCTAGTAGTTTTGGAGTGGAGTCTTTAGGGTTTTTATGTGCAATATCATATCATCTGCAAATAGTGAGTTTGACTTCTTTACTAATCCAGATTCCTTGTATTTCTTTGTTTTGTCTAATTGCCGTGGCTAGGACCTCCAGTACTATGTTAAATAACCGTGGGTAGAGTGGGCATCCCTTTCTTGTTCCCGATCTCAGAGGAAAAGCTTTCAGCCTCTCGCTGTTCAGTATGACGTTAGCTGTGGGTTTATCATATATGCCCTTTATTATGTTGAGGTACTTGCCCTCTATACCTATTTTTCTGAGAGTTTTTATCATGAATGGATGTTGAATTTTGTCGAATGCTTTTTCAGCATCTATGGAGATGATCATGTGGTTTTTGTCCTTCTTTTTGTTGATATGTTGTATGATGTTGATTGATTTTCGAATGTTGTACCATCCTTGCATCCCTGGGATGAATCCCA